>NC_083229.1:35899209-36601709 GCF_032191835.1 Heteronotia binoei
GCTAAAAATAAATGGCTGCTTGTTTTGATCAGTAAATACAGTCTGCTAATATCTCATATGGGGGTTAAATAAACACAGCACACCTATTATACCTCTCAAATTCATAGTAAGCACCCTCAGAATAGGTACGACACATCGTACGGGATCGGAGCAATCTGATTGCATCTTCACAAAAGATAGGATACATTGAGCGATCGCTGCCAAAACACAAGGGGTGAACATGAAGCTAACATGAGAACATGCACAAAATAAGTATCTTTTAGGTTCAATGAACATCAATTACAAAATAAGTGAGAATTATAAATGGATAATCAAGATAGAAGTGATTAAATAAAATTTAAAAAGTTGGACAACTCAAATCAATTGTGATATAAATACAAATAATTTATGGATGTTGCAAAGTAGTCCCAAAACAGAGTTTGTATGTTTATTTAGAAGATTTGTATGTTGTCTTACAGACCTGCTCAAGGTGGCACATTTTTTCCCTGGAACTAGCAGGATATAATTTGGAAATTTAAACAAAATCTTAATAACTGCTTAGTTTTATAAATTTTAAAAACAGGGCAACAATTTTCCATCAAGTATATCTTGTTGGCAAAGATACTGTATATATTTTAAATATTGTTCGTCAAAAATACCCAATTAGCAAACCTAATTGTTTGCTAATGAAAACATACATAAAACACTATTCAAATTAATGAATAGTGTACAGTGAAAACATAGGTTAAAGCAGGGACATGCATTTGTACACACAGTGCCACAAACTGGAAATCAAGATACCTGGCATCTCTATGATGGTAGCCAATGGACTGAGTGTGTTGGGACCAAGGCAGAGTGTGATAATGACTGAAAGCATAGCAGAAACAAAAATAAAAATAAGACAATGAAATGAAGACAAATTAACATATAACACTAAACACAAAGCTGAATGTCAGATGACATGAGGATAGGTAGCTATAAAATAATATTCTGTAAACAAAGAGAAATTGAAGGTCAAATTATAATCTTTACAAAAGCCAAGATTCCATAAAACAGTAAACAACTCTGTAAGAATTGCTAGAGATTCAATCAACAATGTTAGATGACCCTTCTGCTCTATGTATTATGTATTATGTTAGATGTATTATGTTAGATGTATTATGTTAGATGACCCTTCTGCTCTATGTCAATGAAAACAGCCAATTACAGGCCCCCCTAGCAGCTGATGCAGTCAACAGATTAACATCATTCAATAAACATCCCTCATTTATGACTTAAACTCAACACAAAAAGTACTTGGCAGTGGATCCAGAATGTTTGCAGAAGATTCACATAACCAACCTGGCCTGTTAGAAGATTTAATTTAATTTAACTTAAACTTTTATTTAAAGCCCGCCCTCCTCGCCTAGGAAGGCTCAGGGCGGCTAACAAGACATGGTAAAACCATGATACAATAAAACAGTATATAATATAATTAATAATTTAACAATAAAACCAATAAAACAGTATGACATTATGGTACAATCAAATTATATATAAGATGGCTCGGTGTTATTGATATTATCAGGAGTTCCGTCTTAAAAAGCTAGCTGGAAGAGGGCAGTTTTGCAGGTCCTACGGAACTGGTTAAGATGCCGTAGGGCCCGCTCCTCTTCCGGCAGTTGATTCCACCATTGGGGGGCCTTTGTAGAGAACACCTGTTCTCTGGTGGTTTTTAATTTGGTTTCTTTTGGCCCAGGGATTTCAAGAAGATTTTTTGAGCTTGATCGCAGTGCTCTCTGGGGAACATATAGAGAGAGGCGGTCCCTAAGATAGGCAGGTCCTCGACCATATAGGGCTTTAAAGGTAATGACCAGCACCTTGTAACGAACTCGGTAAACAATTGGCAGCCAGTGCAACTCCCGCAGCCCAGACTGCACATGTTCCCATCGAGGCAGTCCCAATAGCAGCCTGCCTGCTGCAGTTTGCACTAGCTGCAGTTTCCGGGTTCGGTACAGGGGCAGCCCCATGTAGAGGGCATTACAGTAGTCTAACCTCGAGGTGACCGTTGTGTGGATCACTGTTGCCAGGTCACTGCGCTCCAGGAAGGGGGCCAACTGCCTCGTCCATCTAAGGTGAAAAAAGGCGGACTTGGCAGTAGCTGCTATCTGGGCCTCCATTGTCAAGGAAGGCTCCAGTAGAACTCCCAAGCTCTTAACTCTGCACACTGCTACCAGTTGTGCCTGGTCAAAAACTGGGAGAGAGACCCCATTCCCTAAACCGCCGCAACCCAGGCAAAGCACCTCTGTCTTCGCTGGATTCAGTTTCAACCCACTCAGCTTAATCCAGTCTGCCACAACTTGCAACGCCCGGTTCAGATTTTCCGGGGCATTGCCAGTCCGGTCACCCATCAATAGATAGAGCTGGGTGTCATCAACGTACTGATGACAACCCAGCCCATATCTCCGAGCAATCTGGGCAAGGGGGCGCATAAAGATGCTAAATAGCATCGGAGAGAGAACTGCTCCCTGTGGCACCCCACAATTAAGTGAGTGTCTCTGGGACAGCTCTCCCCCAATTGCCACCCTTTGTCCCCGACTCTCAAGGAAAGAGGAAAGCCACTGTAAAGCTGACCCCTGAATCCCTGCGTTGGCGAGGCAGCGGGCCAGCAGCTGGTGATCGACCATATTGAACGCAGCCGATAGGTCTAACAGCAGCAAAACCGCCACGCCGCCTCGATCCAGATGTCTCCGGAGATCATCCATGAGAGCGACCAAGACTGTCTCCGTCCCGTGTCCTGGGCGGAAGACAGACTGGAATTGATCTAAGGTGGAAGATGGACTCATGTAGCTGAACAAAGGTCATCACAAGCATAAAACCCACATTCTGGCATATTGAGATGATCAGATAAACCAGCTCACAGTAGATATAGATGAAAGATTTCATAGTGTTAAGTGGAAATTTTTGCAGTGTTAAATGTCAGACAACAAACAATCAATGGACAATCTGGCAAGGAACTCAGGCGGGCTACTTTTGCTTTTTCAAGATATAGAGAGAAGTTCCTGCTACTTATCAATATTTGGGGATCATCTTTGCCGCATCCAATATCTGAGAGACAGCTGTCAACCCACTTGATATGGCCCTGAATAATGCTGTACAATTATCCATACTTTTTGTTCCAATTACTAATTTACAAGATAATTGTTTTAGGATAAATTTATATGCATGTGATGAAGAGCATTAGCAAACAACTGTGGTCCATAAGAGAAATGCAACAGTATTGAGACAGTTACTGCTATTTTTTTTGTTTTAGTAAAAGTATATATTTTTTCTGTTGATGGTTGCAATTTTTAAAAGCAACACTAGTTTAAGGGCAACACATCACAGAAAAACAGCTATGTATGTTTGATCTAAGCACACACACCTTCAATGAAGACAAAAGATAATAGCATGGATTTAGTAAGTTTATTTAAATAGTTGATCATAACTTCCAAAAATAACACATTTTAAGGGGTGGGCTGTACTATGCAGCCTTAACATGGCTGGCAATATTTGAGCAAATCCATGCTAGCTCAAAACAGCCAGTGAATATGCCAGCCTTCTTTATCATTGCCTCCATATACAACGTCCCAAGATGTTCTGAGTTTCATCATACTCCCCAATATGCTGTAAACTAATATTCATTCAGACACTCATTCATAGAAAAAGAGTGGGGACGTTCATCAGGAAGTACATTCCATTAAAAGGAGTGCAGTACAGAGCGACAGCATTGACATTTTCAGCCTGCAGCATAGTACAACTCACCAAGACAGAGTGCATTGGCTCATCCGTCTTGACAGACAGAGGAAAATGCAACAGCCTCATTTGCCTTCAGTGACATCATCATGTAGCCATATATTGTTGGTCATGTAGCACTGCAATGTCATCACACAGGAATCCCAAAGCCAGCAGGCCAAATATTAAAAAAAAAAAATGGTGCCAAAGCAAATGCTAGGAAGCATAGTGAAAACACAGGCACAAAAGGTCAAGCTTGGTGGAGGGAATATCAGTGAATATTTCATGTCCTGAAGTTCTTTTCCAAGATATCATTTTTCAACCCTAATATGAACAAAATGCTATATTAAAAGTATACTGAAAGATTTTGAAGTAATTAATCCCATCAATCAAGATCTGAATTCCCCCCCTTTATTTTCAATAAAAAGAGAAAACAATGATGCACTCTCCTTTGTTCAATGTGGTAATAATTGAGAAAGCATATAATGTGCCATTTTATAGCACTATGATACATTATCAATAATATTTAAAAAAAAATAAAATAAGTAGCAGAATAACCCTAAACAGAGTCCACTGAGTATGCAATTTTGCTTGGAGTGAATAATTAAATTCATTCCACAATGTACCTTCAGAATGTCAGTGTTGGCCTCTAGAATGCCGGAACAATATTTATGTTTGATATTCAGGTCAAGGAAATATGAGAATATTCTTAGGTTGGAATTTATTTATGCATAATCAGGATAGATGAGGGAAAGGAGATCTAGACTGAAATAGACAGCCAAACTTTCCTACATCAGTTTAAACAAAGCATTCTGCTTTAGCACTCGTTCAAAGAGCAACTAATGAGAGCACAATCTCATTTTTAGCCGTCTATTTTTTTTTTAAGTCTCTCACAAAAAACTGTTTTTCCAAGTCAGTAGTAATCCCACCAAGGTGACTTTTTATGGTGCTTTGAAGAAAAAAAGAATGAGAAGTTGCCATGGATCATGTAGTAGCCTGTCATTTCAAGGATTTCTCATTTTGGTAGATCAAGATCAGTAGCTCTTTCACAATTCAAATAGGAAAGCAGCATGATTTGTTAGTCTCAGGAGATACCTAGGGCCTTTAGCTTTCTTTTTCCATTGGGCATGGTTTGTCTGTTTCAAGAAGATGCAATCCCAATATCAAGATGCCATACTGTGGTCCACTGTTATTCAAGAGCTCATACTGCTCAGTAACAGACATTACTGTTTATGCAGTAATTTTCTGTAGGTCATCAGATTCTTTGACATGGCTCATTTACTATCCTCCTTGTTCTCCATCCATCTATCCTCCATTACACACAAATCAATTTGAGATTCCTCAAACACCACTCACTCCACTGTTTCTGATGTTCTGTCATGCATTTAATTTTTTATTAAAGTTTATGAGTTGTGAATATCAGAAAATATTCTGAAGGATATTGACATTTAAAACATATTGTGGAGAGTAAAAAGCTATTTTTTCTTTTTCCATATGTCCCAGAATACACAATGCTGGCATTTTAATCTAAATTTCTTCTTCTGATAGAAGTCCCTTACAACTACAGAGATAAGGGTCACAATGATTCAACAAGAATATGTTCAGTCTTTCTGCATGTTGTTTCTTAATGCCTATCTTTACAAGTAGACAACAACACTGAAAAAAATGCTGCTATGGAATGCTGCTATGAGACCCACCCCATCTTTATTTGGCTAGTGCCAATAATAAGCGTCCCTTATTTCTTATAGGAAGGGTGGTCACTCTCTTGTCTATTCCTTTAAATCTGGAAGGATTAAAATTAATTAACATATCATGTTGTATCTTAATTATGGTAGCTGCAAAATGGCAAATCCTGTAACTCTCAAAACTGGACCAGCTAGTCATCAACTAAAGGCCTGGCTTCTGTCATTCATGCCTTTGTGATCTCCAAATCAGATTACTGTAATGCTGCCATCAAAAACGGTTTGGAAATTTTGTCTGGTTCAGACAGAATGCTGCAGCTTGACCACTGGTGAGTATAAGATGATTGGAAAGCATTTACAACCCATTCTCTCCCCTTTAAATTCTATATGGACATTGTGTTCTCTGGTGCAGCTGCCAGAATGCCTGGATTTCTAGTTCTCACACACATCTACACTCGGACATAGGCCAAGCTGTCAGCCTCCTGCCAGGCCTATGTGTGCCCCCTTGCCCAGATTGCCCGGAGGTATGGGTTGGGTTGTCACCAATATGCTGATGACACCCAGTTCTATCTACTAATGGACAGCCGGCCTGACTGTGTCCCAGAAAATCTGGATTTAGCGTTGCAGGCTGTGGTGGGATGGCTCAGGTTGAGTAGGCTGAAGCTAAATTCAGCGAAGACAGGGGTCCTTTGTCTGAGTTGGGGCGGTCTAGGTAGGGAAATCTACCCTACACTGAAAATGGTGCACAAAGTCAAAAGCTTGGGGGTGCTGCTGGAGCCTGCCTTAGCAATGGAGGCCCAGATAGCAGCCACTGCTAAATTCTCTTTTTTTCATCTTAGGCAGGTGAGGCAGTTGGCTTCCTTCCTGGAGTGCGACGACCTGGCAACAGTGATCCATGCAACGGTCACGTTGAGGTTGGATTACTGTAATGCCCTCTACATGAGACTGCCCCTGTGCCGAACCTGCAGCTGGTGCAGAACACGGCGGCCAGGTTGTTATTGGGGCTCCCTAAGTGGGAGCACAAACAGCTGGGGCTGCGGGAACTGCACTGGCTGCCAATAGTGTACCGGATTCGTTATAAGGTGCTGGTTATTACCTTTAAAGCCCTATATGGCCGAGGACCTGCCTACCTTAGGGACCGTCTCTTCCCATATACTCCGCAGAGGGTGCTTCAATCCGGTTCACAAAGTCGACTAGTAATCCCTGAGCCGAAGGAGGCCAAACTGAAGGTCACCAGGGAAAGGGCCTTTTCAATCGCTGCCCCCCACTGGTGGAACCAACTCCCAGAGGAAATGCAGGCCTCGCGGAATCTTAGTCAGTTCCGCAGGGCCTGCAAAACTATCCTCTTCCAACTGGCCTTTAATTGATACGAAGTCTATATCATAGATGGAATACCGTCGCACTGTAAAATCTAACAAGATAATATCTAGATCTGAGCACTAAACGATTTGTTGTTTTAACCTCTAAATATATAATTTTATAGAATGTACTATTTTTTAACATGTACTGTTTTAATTCTGTGAGGTTTTATGCTGTGAGCCACCCTGAGCCTGCTTCGGCGGGGAGGGCGGGACACAAATCAAATCAAATAAATAAATAAATAGTTTGGGTCTCAGTCCTCAAGGCAATGCTCCTACAGACAGGCCCTAACCCAGTGAGAAGGACTCCCAGCCTACTATTGTGCGCAAGTCCCTGACTCTGCAAAACAAGAGATCACACTGCCACCATGAGCTGTCCAGTTTTTCAGCCCTCCCGATGGAAGCCATTAAGAGCTAACAACATCAGCGATCATCTTCATGCATCTTCGTACGCCATAGGAGCAAAGTGGGAGTCCCACGTACTCAATGTGCAACCTGGACATTTCCATAAAGCAATCAAGCTTATTTCCGCGTGTATCCTGCCAGCCATTCTAAGCAGAACATCTCACAAAAGACTGTGCCAGCCAAGATGAGTCAGCGACAAAGACCATGCCAGACCCGGAGACCAACACCATTGTATAGGTTGGGTGTCACCGTAGATAACGATTCAGCCCTATATTGTCACATTAGATAAGTTTGTCAAGTTATGCTAGGCCCATTATCCCGTTACTTTCCAAACGTCACAATGGAGCCTCCTCTTTTCTGAGGTCACATATCACATGTCCCAGTGTCATAGCCCACCTGACCCCTGTGTCACAGGTCATCTGACCTCAACCCCCTGAGGGTCCAGGGTAGTCCTTAAAGGGTCTGACCCATGATTCCTCAGGTGTGCATCTGACAGTTTAGCTACCCATCTGTATAGATTCACCCCCAAAACCAGATCAGTTTCGGGTCCCCAACAGTAAGATACACTAGCTGTGTCTTGCTCCCCCATTCCCTTTTTCATTGCTATTGGAGCTTTCATTGAAGACTACGATAGGTAAAGTATCACCTTGTCTGTGTTTCCCCTTCATGTTACCCTTATCAATTTCATCTCTATTTTTCTTAGGTCTGTATTAGTGTTGAATGACTTTATTATCTTGTATGATTTTATAATTAAACCATTTATATTTTACCAAAGATTCTCTTCGTTCTTTTGGAGGTTCTGTATCCCGCTGAGCCATAGTTGCCCACCACTTTAATTCCCCAACCTCTCATTGAGGGCAATTTGGCTTACAGAGTTACCAGGTTGTTTCCAGCTTAATCAAGGCACTGGTTATGACCCTCTAAGTGTGAAATGTCTACATCTTATTGTTTTAGGGGGTATCTTCTAAATTATACCTGCTTTCTCAGGCTTTGAGGTAAGTGAGTGAGGCCGAGAAGAGTACAATTTCTTTTGGATGTTAGGCTGTGATCCACATCAGTGCCTTATACTGAATAGGCCATTGGTCCATCAAAGTCAGTACTGTCTTCTCAGACTGGCAGAGGCTTTCCAGCGTCTCAAGTCAAAGGCTTCTATATGACCTATGACCTGATCTTCCTGTAGATACTGGGGATTAAACCTGGGGCCTTCTGTATGAAAACCTGGGGCCTTCTGTATGCTATTGAGATATGGCTTGTCCCTAAACTGTAAACTGTTTTTTTAAGTATTCTGCTGCTGTTTTATTTTTTTATTATTAATTTTATAGTAATTTGCTTGTTTTATATTTTATGAAATATGATTGTAACTATTCCACATTTTAAAAATTAAGCAAACAAGACAGCCATAAATGACATTAGCAGTTCCAGTTTACAGGTTGAGGAACAGATGCTGAGATAGAATGACTTGCCAGGAGTCAGCATTTGAGAACTGGACATTCATCTTTACCAGCTACACACTATAACATAAAGATTCTCAAGAAATACACAATAAAATTACACAATGGGTAATACATTCAAGTCTCAACTTAATTCTTCTTGTGTGGAGGATTAAACTATATGAGGTTATAGTCTGTGGCACCCACTAAATACGTTTCAATAAAATCAGCTGTTTCTACAGTTGTAATTGGGTGCTGGCTACTTTAAGGCTGCATTTATAGCCCAATTTACACTGAAATCTCTTCATGCTGTCATATACACAGAATTTATTGTATGTGGGGAAAATAAGCAATGTGAACTGGCAAACACATGAGATCCAGAGCATATCATCAGGATTCAGGATATAGAAACCTTGCTGAAATGAAGCAGGATTGAATTTAGTCAATGGCTAGATGGAAGACATCCCAAGAACCCTAGGAGGCTTGCAAAATATTGTCTTCATCCTGAATTTAAATTATGTGCTTTATTATCAGGATTTTTTGTTTTGTTTTGGAGGACCAGGGTGTTGGGCATTACTTGGCTCTTGGAGTGTGATATATGTGCATACTGCATGACAAGTATCCAAACTGGATTTTAGTTGGCTTTCATAATACTTGAAGAGGCTCAATAAAAAAAAATGAGTACCTATCCTGTACTCTGCAGGGAGGCCCGGTCAGGTCTCTTCAGAAGTAATGCTTTCAGGCCTAGGTAGAGAGACTTGAGAGCATCAGCAGGAACTGGAGATAAAGAGCTGAAACACAGGCTTTGTGCCTAATGTAACAGTTGATCCAGCAAGGCAGATTTTTCAAGACTCAGTCTAAATAGGCTGAGAAGTAATCAGGCTCAGTAGCCCTGCAGGCAGGTGTTGAGATCCTGCGGCTGTGCAGTGCTTGGTCAGGATACTATGAAGAATTATGATTTCCACTCCCTGGCTCTGAGATGGAGCTGCATACAGCCAGTTGAACACTTCACATCCTTGACCAAGGTCTTCTGCTGTCACTGTTCCTGCAGAGTTAGAGTGTCCTGTGGGACTATGGGCTCAGACTCATGTCCTGCCCAGCAGAGACCTGGTGACTATTTCAGGGGCTAGTCGTGAGGCCTCCCTTGCAAGCTCAGGCAGGATGGCCTTTTGTGCAGCTGGACTGTCAGCAGGCACCTCATTGGCGTTGGGCCCTCCCTGATTCCCCTGGTTTCCTCAGCCACTGGCCTTGGCTCCTTGGGCTCCTGTGAGTCTGAGTCACTGGACTGGTCAGAGGCGGTCATGACAGTATACAGCATGGGATATAAATACTGAGGAAAGGTACATCAAAATATTTAAAGGTAAAAGTAGTTCCCTGTGCAAGCACCAGTCATTTCCAACTCTGGGGGTGATGTCACATCACGTTTTCATGGCAGACTTTTTTTTACAGGGTGATTTGCCATTGCCTTCCTCAGTCATTTATACTTTCCCCCCAGCAAGCTGGGTACGCATTTTACTGACCTCAGAAGGATGGAAGTCTGAGTCAACCATGAGCTGGTTACCTGAACCCAGCTTTGCTGGGATCAAACGCAGGTAGTGAGCAGAGAGCTTGGACTGCAATACTGCAGCTTTACCACTCTGTGCCACAGGGCTCCTTTATCAAGATCTTTAGAGCAATGCTTATATAATCAGCTGGGGGACCATCTGAAAGCAGTGTTTCTTCTCAGTGGGAAGCTATTAAAATGTGTTAATTTGATTCTAAGTTATTTTAATTTCATGCTTCATGGAAAGCATTGTTGAATTTAGTGTCGCGAAATTAATAGAAGGATAATGTTTTGTAGTAGTTACAGAATTTCTCATGAGTTACCATATTATCTGTCTGTGCAATGTCTTCTAATTAGACACATACAAACTCACTGCACCATTTTTAAAAGATCAAGATATGGCATCTATCATATTTTGGTTAAGGAACCTTTGGCAATGGACAATTGTAGAAAACTTTACATTTAGTTAAAATGAAAGGCAATTCCTACCTGATGAATTTCTGTTCTCCTTATAGGCATTCAGCTCAGGGAAAGGTCCTAAGAGGGGATAGGCAGGGCTAAACATGCACTAGGTAAAAGGACAGGACATCTCCTAGATCACTATGAAGGCTGCCATCCAGAGGTTGTTTCAGTGGGGAAGTCACTTAAGAAATCACAGATACAATTATGAACTAGTTGAAGACAGGAGGGGGAAAAAAACCTTCCAACTTATTCCCTACAGTTTCAACTGATGTCTTCCTGCCTACTAGAAGAACAAAAAAAAAAATTCAGGTTAAAATTTTCCTTTTCTCCTCTCTTAGGCAGGAAGATAGTAGCATACAGCAATCTGAAAGCAGTAAGTGCCAGGATAAGCAAGTCCACCTTGCCCCTGATTACTCTTCAAGGCAAATATCCTAAGGTTTTGTACAGGACCATTTGCCTGGAGCTGTCAAAGCTAAAGGCTGTAGTGAAAGAATATGTAGAGGCTCAAGAGGCTGCCTTGTAAACATTTTCCAAAGGTGCTGAAACAATCGTACCTCTAGAACTGAACTTTGAAAAGCAGAGAGTGGTCCATGATGCAAAGTATGGGTACAGAGACCTTGGCTGCTTACAGATGGGCAGTTTGAGGCAACCCAGAGATGCCTCAGAAGCCAACTAGAAAAATGCATCCAAACGAGCCCATCTGCTGCCGGCCCCCATCCCGAATTCAACCCATCTTCCAGCATCCTCAGAATGGCACAAAAAACTACCACTTTCGAAGTGGTAGCAAATTTCTGAGCCACACGCCAGTCACCTCTTCAACATATGGACGCAGAAAGGTGCAAGTGAGGCACCTTGGTGGTGTGAAGCCACCAAGCCGCCCCAAGCCACTTCTGGCCTTTTCTGTTAAAAAAAAATGATTTCAAGTGCCTAAGAGCACGGGCCTGTGAGCACACATGCACATAATCAAAAAATGAATGGACAAAAAAGAAGCCTGAACCAAGCTACAGGGGATGGTGCACAACAACCGTCTGATTACGCCAAGTCACCTCACAGATGGGATAGGGGCGGCTTGTGGGGGAGCATGTGAATGGATTAGGATGCTTCTTTCTGGGCCAGTCCTATTTGGGACACCTCCCATGTGCCCCAAACTGCCAATCTGTTAGCAGTCCTTGTTTCCCAAAGTAAAACCAAAAGAAGGACTGCTTTATAATATAGTTGTTTTATAATTTTAGTGCTTTAAGTAGTTTTTCTAATTGTTTTATGAAAGACTGCCTCTCATTCAAGGTATTCAAAGCAGTTCTGTAATGTCATTCACTAGATCTGCACAAGATGGGCAGGCATGTTAGTCTGTCTAGCAGTAGAAAAGAGTAAGAGTCCAGTAGCACCTTAAAGACTATCAAAATCTGTAACAGGATATGAGCTTTTGTGAGTCACTGCTTACTGCTTCAGATATAGCTATCTCTGAAAAAAAGAGAGCAGTGACTCACAAAACCTCATGCCCAGCCACAAATTTTGTTAGTCTTTGAGGTGCTATGGACTGTAATTCTTTTCTAAACTTAGTCAGAATGTATGGGAGTCCTCACTTCCCACTTGATACATGATTGGGGCAGACCACAAATGGGGAACAAATGTAACAAATGGCGAACACCACCACTTCCTCACACTACTGCTTTTCCCAGTTAAATTGCATGGTGGGGAATCCAGTTACAGGCTGCACAAGGCATTGCAATACCACATTCCTGGACAAAGAAATGCCTTTCTGTAGTGATGAACCAGACATTAGTACTTTTAATGAGTTGTGCCCCATTTCTCAGACCCAAATTGCATTCACCACAGCTACTTAGGAGCTGCCTTTTAAGGAAGTACAGGAGCCTGATTATACTCAGGAACATGGGACGGGAGGAGCAGGGGTTTCTACCCCCGCATACATTTTCCTGAGCCAAAATGACAGAGGGGCATTATTTTCCCCATTTCAGAGCTTTATGTGCACAAAATATTGTTAGTGTAGCTCCAAAATGGGGCAAATAATGCCCACTCACACCACAGGCAGGCTTTGGTGTGGGAGTGGGAGGCAGAAGACCCTATTCTCCGCACACTGAGTTTGTTAGCTGAATCAGGACCTGCAGCTCTTTTAAAGACAGCTCTCTGCAGCTCCTGGGTGAAAGCCAGTATGATGTGGTGGACTAGGATATGGGAGATCCATGTTCAAATCCCCACATCAACTTGGAAGCTCAGTGAGTAACCTTAGGCCATCACGTTCACATAACCTAACCTACTTTACAGAGTTATGAGGATTAAATTTAGGAAATCAGAATGATGTAAGTGGGGAGAAAGGTATGATATAGGGTATAAATTGAATAAATAAAGACAAATGGATCAGGTCAAGGTTCCCATAACATCTAGTTTGTACCAGTTATTTAACAAGCTAATATTCACTCCACCAGAACACCAGGAATAGGCTTTCCCCCATGTCTGAAGAAAAAGTGAGGAACCTGGAAAGACACTTGTTGACATCTTTATCACTCAATGCAACACTATGGCTCGTCGGTTTTAAAGATAATTCCCTATCTTTTTTATTAACAAACTTTAGTTCTATGTAAGTTTTTTCTTTGTTTAAATAATTCTATCCTTAAAATTGTCTTGTCTTAAGATAATTTCCTGAGACCAACTCAAGAAAAAAATATAAAACAGACCTTTTTTAGCATTAGTATATTTTGTTTTGTTGGCACCAGAAAACAGGAAACCAACATGCAATCATAGCCATTATCATTCAGTACCAACAACAGTGGCACAAAGTTTCTGGTTCACAGAGCTGTCAACTTACTGCCCAAAGTAAGATTTCTACCTTAATTGCTGCATACTATTTCAGTAACATAAAACTATCCATTAAAAGAAACCATCTTATTGTAACGGCTTTAAAACATATTTCAGTGCTCTAGGCCACAGTTTTCATCTAAAGTAACAGCACAACACATTACTCCTTCTTGAAATTCTGGATACAACCTGTTATTCACTGCTTTAAGCATGAGGTTTAAAAAAAAAAGGGGGGGGGTTTACTGTCACAACTACCAGCCACTATTCCAGCTCCCACTAAAAATCAGGCCAATGTAGAACAATGGATAAGTATGGAAAAACATTTTGAATTCTAAGACTGTAATACAAATGATATCATAATACAGTTTGATATCGAAAAGGTACCCATGAAACCTATTAATAATATTAGTGACAGAGATAGAAATTTAGGACAAAATAAGTATGATGTTGTTAGAATTATAAATCACAATCTCCCTCCCCAAGAAAAAGTCCAGATATATGAACAAGGTTAGACTGAATTAGATGGCTTCTACCATAGATGTTTAGTCTTCAAGATATTCATTCACTACATTTTTACAGAAAAAACCAATATGATTTTCTATCTTGCTTTTATGTCTTTTTAAAAGACCTGCTTGTGTACTTTCACCAGCCTCTGGATAGGCAAAGGTATACTAAGGCTTCTCATGCAACTGTTCCTTAGCGTTTTTCTTCTAGCTATTGCTTTACTGACAGCACCTGCTTCTCATTCTGATTTATTACTCATGCAGCAAAACAGATTAATCAGTTCTGCTTTTTTCTTTTTGCATTTAATGTAATTGTTTCATAATTTTCTTGTGATTTCTATTTTTATAACTGGGGATGGGCATATTCATTACATACTAGGCTTGGTTTGTGAACTTTAGATCATGCCACCTTGCCCTCATGAGCCACATGAACCTTGCACTAATCTCCCAGGTGGGCTTGTGTGGTTTATGTCAGTAGCAGGGCTTGGACAAGGCATTAAAAGATATCATGGTCTTGTTAAATGCCTACTCCAAGCTGCACCACAATGCAAAAACTATTTAAAGAGATCCCTTTAAATGGTTTTGGCAAGCTGTGCTGCCACCACCACCACAGCAACATGACTCACCAGTGAACTGAGAAGGCATTTAAATGCTGTGGTATGACTCAGCGAATGAGACAGAAGCAATCTCAGCAATCTCTTTTACTTCCCCTGCTTCCAAGCAGGAGGATGTGAAAGGAATCACTGAAATGCTGTAATGGCTTGCAAAATTCATTTAAATCAAACCCTTTAAATATCTTTTGCAAGTCATTTCAGCGATCCATTTTACTCCCCCCCCCCTTAGCTTGCAATGGCTCAAAATTGGCTTGAAATGGCTTGCAAAAGACATTTAAAGGGAACATTCCTTTTAAATGGCTTTTGCAAGCCATTGCAGAATTTCAGCAATCACTTTCACCCCTCCTGCTTTCAAGCCAGGAGAGCAAAAGGGATTGCTAAAATGGCTTGCATCTATTTCCCCTAACAGGGTGGTTTGCATCTCTTTCAACCCAGAAGTGGTGAACTTGCCACTTGGACTTCCCTTGCATGTGGCACCCATTTGCAAAAGCCATTTAAATTGGCTTTTGCAAGATCTCCTGCCCCCTCCCATTCTGAGAGCTACTGCCAGCAGAAAGGGGGGGGGGGGAAGATCCACAAACCTTATGAACCAAACTGGTTTGCAAACCAGGGGAAGTTCATCTCAATTTCTAGGACATCACAAACTACAAACCAGAATGAACTTTTTCCCAGTTTGTGGCCATCCCTAGTTATAACTACACAATTACAAATCCATGTTTATAAAAAAACTAAAGTAAATTCATGAACCATCATTTTTGGCAGAAGGAAAAGTCTTTTGCCTTGCCTCCTCCACAGTCAATAAAATAATTAATTAAAGATTCACTGAGGAATGACATAGCCACCATGAATAACAGGAGATCATTAATTAAGCACAGAGAACCCAGAAAAGTTCACAGTTGCAGAGTAAAACAAAATTTACAGGGATAACTGGAAGGAGAAAGAAACCTCTGCTGGATGGGATTTACCAGGTAGAGTCTGATATTTATTTATTTAAAATTTTTTTAGCTGCCTCTTGTTCTTTATAGAACTCAAGGAAGTTTACAATATTGCCTGTAAGGCTGGGCATTGCTGGATTTTCATGTGGGTTACCCAGTTATATTAAGGGCTGACTGGAATTATCAATTCCACTTGCATCCAAATGCAGAAAATAAATCCTTCAATAGCCCCAAATAGTCACAGTCCAACTTAACTGTTAGAAAAATCCAGCTCGATATGTCCATGAATCAGGAGATGGTATTATTAACTTATCTGTGAGATTTATTATTAAGCACTTCTTTATAGCTAATAGTTATAAGGCATAATACAGTTCAAGTTACTCATTTTTAAGATCCCATGGCTTCAGTGCCAGTAAATACTTCCTTAACTGTACCAATGAAAAAGTATCTGAAGAAGTGTGCTTGCCCATGAAAGCTTATACCTTGAATAAAATGTTGCCAGTCTTAAAGGTGCTGCTGGGCTCAAACTTTATTCTGCTGCTTCAGACCAACACAGCTACCCATCTGAATGTACCAATGACACTTAGAGTTGCTTGACACTTAGAGTGCACTTTTAATATCAATTACCCTTTGACAGTCCACAGCAACACAAGTATCTGAACTTTTCTATCTTCCCTTTTCTACAGGAACACCTGTAACCCCTTTAAAAATTCTGTGTCCCCTTTAAAAAATAACTTCAGAGTGCTAGAAGATTCTTTGGAGAAGCATGTATGCAATGAGATAATTGCTTGCATTCAGAAGGAAAAATCAGCATATGTTTTCTAGATATGTAGAACTCTTTTAGGCATGCAGATGATGTCCTTTGGATCCCCAGGCAGTGGGTTCAAATTTTAGAATGTTAGCTTGCCATTATGTCTATTTTTAATAGTTATAGACAGATAGCAATAGTAAGGGAAGTACGAAATATTTCTTTCATTTTCAAAAATATCAGCTGAACAACTAATGCTAAATAGGCAGTTCACTGCATACATATTTTGAAATGCAAGTTGTTTGTCAATTTTACCTATAATACATACCAGCTACAACAGTATCTTACTGTGTAATGGCTTAATAAGAGACCAAAGCACAACTTTGATGCAAAACTTACAGTGTCTTTACTCTGATTTTCATAATCTGAAGTCAGTGAGGTGGAAAATACCCTAACTATTTTTTTAAAAAAGAAAGCAAAAAATGCTTCGGGTAACCTTGGAAAATAAGCATATTTAGCATGCTATAACCTCTAGCTCACTACTATTATATAAAAAGACAGATGTACTGATACATCCTTTGCTATATATGAAGATTTGTAAAGCAAAACTATTGTGACTATCATGCTATAAAGCACACTCTTAAAAATACAGCAGTTCATTATTCTTTGTTAAACAAACAAACCACATATTCCATGGTGGAAAGAAATTACTCTAATTGGATAGGCTATGATAAAAAAAAACTACATGAACAAGGGGGGCAAAACAAGACCTTTAAGGGAAGTACTTTCTAAAGCAGTTTCTGAAGAGGCAAGCCATTATTTGATTTTAAAAGCAGCTCACCTCTGTAGCAACTGGTGACATTACAATAGAACACCCCAAAAAATCCAATGCTGCATGGTCTATAGAAGACAGTGATAATTTTATAAGAAGAAGCCAGTATGACTCTCCATATTTTAATGTACAAAAATCAGAATGATCAAATTGTTAAATCCATGTATATGTCCAACCATTTTCAAATCTCTATGTAATAAATATCATGGTTGTTATACCAATTATCCCAAAGGCAGTCAAAACAAAATATAAGTATGTAGAGCCAATTATTGTTTGTCTAAAATATACTCCTTGTAATATTTCTTAGAGCTTTTCTCATGCTCTGCTGACCAGTGTATGCCTCTGGAATTTTTGATATGTAACATACAATGTACTCAGAACTAGAAAATTATAATTTCAGGGGTAGTACTAGGTAAGTATCTCTATTGTGCTTGTAAACTGGAGAGTTTAAATAGAAAACTGAAAATGATAGTGCTTTTTTTTGCAATATGTTATTTTGATTTACTCTGTGACTTTGGAATATCTACCTCTCTCTGTCTGGGGAGTTGTGGTCATCCATTATTCGATGTCTATCCATTCGGTTCATGGTATTGTAATGTGCAGGAGTAGATCGGGTCCCTCGAGACCCCTGTTCCACATTCCTACTGAAGAAACAAAACCATCAGTGTCTTAGAGAGGGGAGTGAGCTGTTCCCTTATGGTAATCACTAAATGTGTTCCTTTTTTGATGCTAGTTGTAACCCCTGATTCTACTGCAGTCTGTTAAGGGTTAAGTCTGTTAGTTTTCCTTGCTCCAGGATACATGATATTTCATGGACGTGATGCGGAGTCCAACAGTCAGTACAAACATCCATGAATCTTGGCTTTCAGACAAAGTATAAAAAGCAAGCCCATTTGGTTAGAGAAAAAAATGGGGCCGGGGAGGGAAGATACATCATCCCAAAGTACCAATATATGCATTGGGGGGGATGTCTGAATCATTAATATTTTACGTGCCATTAACTGTGCAATCCTACGTACAGTTTAACTATTTTCAGCCCATTGACATAAATGGACTTAGAAGGGTGCATCTTAATTACACTGCAATCACAACCTCCCTCTACTCCTCTACAATATAAAACCCCACTGCTTCTCTACCCCAGTCACCCATTCATCCCCACCTGTTACAACACCATTTTGGGAAAAATAGAATTGTGGAAAATTAATATTCAGTTTCAGAATAAAGTATGCAAACTGGAAGAATTACTTCAAAATAGACCAGGATTTTAACTAATTCCAATTTCTGGTTTAACTAACAACCTGATTGCCCTGAGCCGTAGCTAACAATGGTGCCAAAGTGTTTCTTAACTATGGTTAATATAAGAGTTGAGAATTAACTCTGAGCATGGAAAGGGTAGCAGGAAGGGGGCTAAGTATATCTACTAATAGCAGCTGATTATTTAACCAAAGTGTTACAGCTGCATGCTTTACATGACAGACATAAAATACAATTCACATATTGTCTTAATGTCTATGCTTTTAAGAGAACTGCACAATGTTTAACCTTTTATATTAGTAACTTTCACATTAGTAAACAATGTCATTTGCATAATTGTTGTATAATAAAACATCTAACTGCTAAAATAATAACAGTTGATAATCTCCAGAAATCTTCTGAAATGTGCTGCAACTTGAGGTGCCTGCAGAATCTGCTTTTTATAGATGTACAAGGAAGGAGCAGCGCAGTGAGAAGGGGGAGACAGTGTTATTGGAAGGAGAAGAAAAATATGAGTCAGCAGATAATATGAATGACATGCACCAGCTAAAAGTGTTACCAGATGTTGTTGTCAATGGTAACAACATTCTGCCATTCCGTATATTAATTCAGCAACACAGGGTAGGACTTAACTCTGCTCTTTATATAAGTTAGCAGTACAATGTTATTTCCCTGCCAGTATTTTATCTCACTGTGTATCTGTATGCTCCTGTTCTGTAGGTTAGTTCACTGTTATCAATTGCTTGCTACTATACTGAACTGTGCTCTATAAGACAGCATGATTTGTTGTACTATGTGACAGTATATTACGTGCCGTACTATATGTGATAGTATTTCAGCAGTAGGTGAAGACAATTTTGTTTTGTCTGGCATATTTCCAGTAAAGGTTAATGGCCATCCACTGAATTTTATAATTTTAACTATATTTTGTTTAAATGTTTTTATGCCACCTGGTAAACCCTGATTGGGTGGAAATGTGCCATATAAATGTTTAAATAAATAAAAATAAATAAATACATGTTTAGACAGAGTTTGAAGGGTTTTTTGTTTTCTTTTAGTGCTATTCTTTTGCATCGTATTCACTCTGTGTGTGTGTTCCTGTGATTATTTGCAGTGCACTCAAATAGCGAGTTGCTGGATTATTAAATGTAAACTGCTATGCCTGCTCTGTATTGTTACATAGACAGAGTGGATCCTGGAGTGACATGAGACGACTGCAACAAGAACTAGTGGCTCATCAGCTTACTAACGCTCTAGCATATAAGGATTAAAAACCTGCTGCAAATGAAGGACTATGTTGAAGAACTCTCCAGAAAACAAACTACAAGCAGAAATATAGGTCAATCCAAATAACACTCGTTCTGCACCCATAATTTCAATGCACATCAATATTTTAGTTGTGGAAGAGTGTGAAGAAGAGTGTTTCACACACCCAGAGCTTTTTTCCCCAATGCTGCACAGATTTATCTAAAGAGACAGTATTGCAGTTGGCAAAATTCAGGGTTCTTTTTCCCTGGGGAATGCGGCAGAATAGAGTTCCAGAACCTCTTTGTGGAAACAAAATTCTCAAAAAATGTTTTAACAGTTCGTGAGGTGCATCCATGTGTTTCTCCTTCATTTCCCTCTTGAGTGTTCTGGCACCTCTTTTTTTTAGTGGGAAAAAAAAGCCATGAATGAAGATGACCTGGTAATTTCTCGCCTTGCTCTTTACTCAGGATGCTGTACTGAGTGGCTGTCTGACCCTTAAGCATATTACTGCTGAGACCATTTTTCCAGGTCTTCTTGTAGGAAGTCTTCAACAAAATAACTGATGGTTAAGTGCCATATTCATACTCCAGCTAGCAAACACACTCCATGTGGAGGTGCAAACCCTATTGCTTCATAACATAACATCCAAATTGCAAGATGCCATAGTCCCACTGCATTGGACAGGCCTCACCTAGAGTATTGTATGGAGTTCTAAAGGCCTCACATCAAAAAGGATGTGGACATAACAGTGATGTGCAGAGGAGAGTGATGAGAATGATCAGGGGTCTGGAGACCAAACCCTAGGAAGAAAGGCTGAGGGACTTGGGAATGTTCGGTCTAGAGAAGAGAAGATTGAGGGAGGGGGCATGATGATTGCTCTCTTGAAGTATTTGAAGGGCTGCCACTTAGAGGAGGGCAAGGAGTTGTTCCTGTAGGCAGCAGAGGAGAGGACTCTCAATAATGGGTTTATATTAAGGGCAGGAAGGTGCCAGCTGGATATTAGGAAAAACTTTTTTACAATAAGAGCTGTTCAATAGTGGAATCAGCTACACAGGGAGGAGGTGGGCTCCCCATCACTGGCAGTCTTTAAGCAGTGGCTGAACAAAAACTTGTCAGGGATGCTCTAAGCTGATCTTGTGTTGAGCAGGGGGTTGGACTAGATGGCCTATATGTTCCCTTCCAACGCTGTGATTCTATTATTCAAGTTTATAGTATGCAGTATGTAGCTCAATAATTACACACTCAAGTAGAACACCTGTGGCTGTTGGTCATGGATCAGCAGATCTTGATGTGATGGAAAATGCAAGGTAATCCAAGCTTGTTGTTGAACGAAATCTGGGAATCATAAGTATTGTAGCCCAAATGAAGCCATTAGCATCAGCTCTGTTCATTTTACTAGGGCCTTCTGGATGACTCTCAAAATTGGATGGATGGATGTTAGGAGTGACCAGTCATTATGAATGGACTGATTTAACTGGTTAGTGATTCAAACTGGCCTCTCTTAGTAAAATCTCCCTGCTCCCACCTTTTTGTTGCTCCTAACTTTAAGGAGACCCAGCTTTGTAAATGGATAAGCAGGTAGGTTTGCTTGCTAGGAGGACCTTCTTCCAATAATTAGCTTGTAAACTTGCCCTTTATCTAGATTCTGCTAAGCTGGCTACATTGATCCATGTTACAGGTTTGTTTGTAAATAGCATTCTGCTGGACTGGACTGTTATAATGCACAGCATACGAAGGGTGCCTCTGAAGGTCCCTTATAAAGTTTAATTGGAGAAAAATGCAGCAGAAAGTATCCTTCTGGGATCAGCTGCTTAGAACATATAACTATTGCTATATCAGTTGTGTTGGCATCCACTTGCTTTAAAGTGCTGGTTGTTGTCATTTTAATATATACTTTTTATAGACCGCCCTTATCCATACAAGGTTCAGGGTGGTGAACAAGTTTTTGATAAAAGCATTCAGTAAAAACATATACAATACATTAGCAGTTAAAACAACAGTTCTAAACAATTTCAGATGGTGCTGAAAGGCAACATATCTAGTGGGAGGAAAAACTGAGGAATCCAGGCTTGATGGGAAACCGCTGGTGTCCTCAACCATAGGCCTGGTGGAACATCTCTGTCCTTCAGCCCCTGCAGAATTGCAATACGTTCCTCAGAGCACAGATGTCATTTGGCAGAGAGTTCCACCAGGCCAGCACCAGGGTTGAAAAAGCTGAGTGCAGCTGGATGTCTTTTGGGCCAGGGATCACCAGAAGATTTTTCTCCTAAGAGCACAATGCTCTTCTGTGGGTGTACCAGGTTATTGAATTCGTAGCTATCTCATGTTTATTGAACCACATATTTCAATATACTTCCCTTTACCAGTTGCATTCTGCAAACAGCCTTTTCTTTAAGGTGCCTTTCCTTAAGTCTGTTCATACGCTTGCATAAGATCACAGGACTTTTCTCTGGTGGCCCTGATCCTTTGGAATGATGCGCCAGAGTGACCAAAGTGAGAAATTACATTTGCTACATTTAAGAAGAAAAACATTGATGTAATGTGATCTTGTTCTAGGGGATTTGGTGGAGACAGAATTCTTCAGCAGATCTGGCTTTGAGCTTGTTGATCCTTCGTGTTTTAATTCTTGTGTGCTGAGCACTTTGGAATCTGTAATTTGTGTATTTTAATTTGCTTTAATTCTGCTAGTTGGGCTGTTATAATTTATGCCCTTGTAACTTGGTTGCTGTATCGTTTACCTGTTGAGTCCTGGGAGATAAGGCATTATTTATTTATTAAAATAAATAATTGCTACAGATAAATGCTTGATACATCTGATGAAGGGAGTTCGGACTAAAAAAAATTAATACTGGAATAAAGTTGCAAGGTGCCATTGGCTTTTGTGTAATTGTAGTGCAAAGAGAACTGTTCTTTCTCTTCTGAGACTGGCTGATCAGACACCTCCAGTGTGCTGAGAACCTTGAAGTTGGGGAAAACTTTGTTAAAAATCAGCCTTCTTGCTATATTGACTGCTTCTTGGAAAGTTCCCACGGCTCCCAAGTCTAAAAGAAGGCTACACTGCCTAACAGAGTTAACTACACTGGCAAGGTCACCTCTCCTCTTCTTGGAAGCCAACTCAACGGAACTTACCCAAGACAGAGAAGATTGCTCGGGTTCCACAGCAGGCTTCTTATCTTTGTCTTCCTCCAAGAAGAAACACAAGGATCTTTCCTTGTCCTTATGCTTCTCAGACTTTTTGTGAGGTTTATGTTGATCATTGGCAGATATACGGAACTTGGAAAACAGTATTTTTATTGTGCTCCATACCACTTGAGATAGTAATGGTCGAAACCAAGTAAATAAATTGGGACATGCCATATCCTCTATATAGTCACTGTCCCACTTTGTTCCTTCCTAAAAAGGGTCCTAGCAAATAGGTGTGAAAAACCTCAGCTTGAAACTCTGGAGAGCCGCTGCCAGTCTGAGTAGACAATACTGACTTTGATGGACTGAGGGTCTGATTCAGTAGAAGGCAGCTTCATATGTTCATATATGTTCCCTCTGGTTACTGACTGTAACCTGGGAGTCCACTTCCCTATCTCTGGCTGAAGAGAAGTAGATGTTGCTGGCAGTGGCCACCTCTTCCATTTCCTCCTCAGAGGGTGGTGACTCACAGTCCTTCTTTGGCTACCACAGCAGGTCCTCTGCTTGTCACAGGAACCTTGCAGAAGGTGGAGGGCCTTTGTGCTACCCTCAGCACAGACTTCTTTTCCAGAAAAGGAAAAAAAAATGCACAAGAAGACTGGAGGGGGAAAAGATAAAATACTTTTGCCCCGTCTCTGCTGTAGCATGACTTCCTCATTCTCCTGTTCATGCTCTTTCACTACTTCTCACTCATGCAATGGGGTGGTAAGGAGAATGGTGCACTGTATGGTGCAAGCAGGCTCCACAGTTGGAGGTAATGTTTGGTCTGGAGAGAATCCCAAGTGACTGAGTGTGGGACAGTCCAAGTGCGCTATAAAGAGTGCCCACTTGTTGACAAGTCAACAAACAAGAAAAGAAAAGAAAAGAAAAGAAGAGGATGAGGAGCAAAGTGGGGAAAGCCAAAAGAGCTTTTTACTGAGCCAAAAGAGTTTCGTTCCTTTCCTTAATAGGATCCAAACACCTTGCCCAGATCCTAAGTGGGATGACCCCGCCTGACACCAAGGGAAGGCTTTCCCATACTAAAGACTGCTTTACCCTGGATACTAGAGAAAGTAAAGACATGCATGGTGTTTTAGTGAGATAAATTAGTTAATCTCAGGAAATGTATATGATTGTAAACAATTTGATTCTAACTTAATTTACAAGTATAATATCTAAAAAAAACCCTTGTCAGTCACTTGTATAGTGATGGACAAGACCTTCATGCCAAAAAGTGGGGTGGGTGGATAGATGCCATAAAGGTCGGTACTCCTTTCACACAGAGTACAAAGCTCAGCGGCTTGTAATGACTGCCATCAATGCAAGATAAGCATTAAAATTCCATGAATTATATTTTGTTTATATGGTACACCAAAGTCACCTCTGAAAATTATTGCTGCTGTTGTGGGACAAAGACTAGAAAGGGCAGGTTGCAGGTGATCTGGGCCATCCTCTCCCTAGGCATCCTGTGCTAATGTCATACAATCTGAGAACTGCATTTCCCACAGTGCACCAGATACTCTTGACTCTTCCTAGCCATGTTGCACATACAACATCTGGAGTGCTCAGAGCACTCTGGCAAGTATATTTCTTAGAGCAGACTAGGTAACTGTGCTCCCATGCATTGTATTTTGCAGAGATACACAGTGAAGAAGAGAAGGAAGACAGTGAAGGAGGAGGAAGGCAAGGAGAGTCTTTTCTCCTTCTGGCCTGTCTGCCAGGCAAGCTCTTGCAAGCATTATCATTCTGCATAGCAACAAGCAGGTTGGATTGGGATGGTTTCTTGATGCACATGACACTCTTGATGTGTAACAAGAATGCTCAGAATTCTAAATATTATGAACAATTGGAATTAGATTCATAATAGCCCATAATATTTAGTGATGTATTGGTATTGACATCAGCGCTGCCTTCGCACCATCCTCAACATCCACTGCAGTGACTTTGTGACCAACACTGAAGTTCTCAAGCAGGCGGAGGTTACCAGCATCGAGGCACTGCTGTTGAAGACGCAGCTGCGCTGGGCAGGGCATATTTCCAGGATGGAAAACCACCGCCTTCCCAAGATTGCCCTGTATGGCGAACTCTCCACCGGCCATCGAAATAGAGGGGCACCAAAGAAGAGGTACAAGGACTCCTTGAAGAAATCCCTTGGCACCTGTCGCATCAACCATCACCAGTGGTCTGACCTAGCCTCAGATCGCAAAGCATGGAGGCACACCATCCACCAGGCTGTCTCTTCCTTTGAGAACGCACGCATAGTTGGTCTTGAGGACAAAAGGAGATTGAGGAAGAATCGCATTGCTACAGCACCAACCCCAGGTCAGACTTTTCCCTGCAGCCACTGTGGCCGGACCTGCCTGTCCCGCATTGGTCTTGTCAGCCACCAGCGAGCCTGCAGCAGACGTGGACTATTGCACCCTTCTTAAATCTTCGTTCGCGAAGCCAAGCCGAGAGAGAGGGTATTGACAAATAACTGAATTTACTTGTGTCCATTTCCAAACTAAGCTGGGTGGTGGGCTATCCCATCATTAGACATCACAGGTGCTGACTCCTAGATCTTAGGGAAACAAAGTCTTGCTCTTACTGCAGAAATAAATGAAGAATATGTTGGTGCATTTTTGCTCATCATATTATAAACAAACCTCTTTAGCATTCTAGTATTATAAAAGGCCTATTTTTTCCTGTTATTCATTTTCTTGAGTTTACGGAAATAATTTCTAGCAACTGTGGAAACCACTTCACATTCCAAAGCTAAATGGAGGCAATAATTTACCTTGGTAAAGGTGGGACACTGGGAGACCATGATCTGGTCCGTCCTATACTGTCTCCACGGTGAGGGGACCCTGACCGAGAGCAGTGATTGGATGACATCACTTGTTCTGGCACTGATAGTGTTGAGCTTTGAAGATCTCTTCCATTATGTCGGTAATCTAGAAATAAAGATCAGAACAGCTTAAATAATACAGAGGTATCGTTTGTTATGGCTTTGAGCTAAGGCAATAAATCAAAATAATTATAATACAAAATTGTCTATAGATTCAGGTGAGTAGCTGTGTTAGTATGAAGTAGCAGAACAAAGTTTGAGTCCACTGGCACCTTTAAGACCAACAGATACCAGTATATGAATTCGTATTGCACACGAAAGCTTATACCTTGAATAAAACTTTGTTGGTCTTAAAGGTGCCAATGGACTCAAACTTTGTTCTACAAAGTTGTCTAGACATCTTAGTTCTTCTGTTTTTAGACATATAATGAGATAATCAGATAGTTGCAGCATGAGATAAGATATTGTAACATATACCACTAATAGCAAGAAGCATGTGTATATCACTTCCCAGAGCACTCAAAGTACTTAGCACATAATACCATTATTCTTACATCATCCCTCTAAAGTAGGCTGGTATTATTCTTTTAAGAAAAGGATCTGTAGCTGAGATAAGGGCTTACCTAAGACAACTCAGTGAAGTCACCTGACCAGTCCACTACATTATGTAAACTCTTTTGAAAGGTAGGCAGAATCATTCATTTTTATATTTCTCTTATTATTTTTAAATATTTGTCATAGATTCAAATTAAGACAAAGAGAAATATTAAAACAAAGAGAAATAACCCCAAAATTAGATGCAGGATAGAACAAAATTAGGAACAAATGGGGCAGACTAATGAAAAATGTCATGGACTGTTGATTTGGTTATTAGACCCTTGATAACAGTCCCCACAAACCAGAAGAGGTAGCAAATAGTACAATTATGACATTCTAATGCCTTAAATTAATCCATGTAAAAATCATCCATAAAATATAGCTCCTCAAACATAAATAATGAAAGCTCAATCTTTCAATGACTATAAACTTCATTGCCAAAATTTGGGAATGGAATTATATATACTTAATCTCTACACTAAAGTTTAACTATACAGTGACCCAGTGCCCTTACTCTACTTTCCCTTTACTTCACTTCCTGCTTTCTAGTGTTAAGAAAAGTATATACTGTTTCTTTACTCAAGAAAGCAGCTAAATATCATCTAAATTGTTTCTTAGATGTAACATTCTAATGTTTTCCCCCATGCAACAAAGACGCAAGTAACATATAAAGACATCAACTACTATTAGCTGATATATGTAACCATGTAGCTGTAAGGTTGCCATCTTGGTGGGTTTGGTTTTACAGGAAATCTAGGCATGTCACCCAGTATCTGTTTGGTGCATTCTCTGGTGCAGATTCCAGGGTTTTTTTTCCTTTCTTTTAAAAAGCAGGTCTCTAGACCCTCTAGATTTGGAGACAGACGACAAAATGTGTAGATAGTTTTCTATACAGGACGCAGGCCTGTTATTCCTTCCCTTAACTCTAGTCAACAAGGACATTAACTCGAGTCAACAAGGGATCTCCTGGCTTGATACACACTGCATTAAAATTAGACCATTGGGGCCATGGGGCCTTTCCTGGATTTCCGTACTGCAAATCTCCCCCCCCCCCCCCCATTTGTTTCTCAGCTGCAAAGGGTGTGATTGCTTTTCATTCTCTTTTCATTTCACTTTTCCTTTAGTTGTCCATGCCTGGATCACTTCAGAGTGAAGCGCTTGGGTTCCCTCACCCTTCTGCATTTCAACCTCCCCCTTTTTTCCCTCTGGGTTTTCTGCCAAAATTGTTGCACAGTCACTGCCTTGGCTTTGCTTCCCTCTGCATCTCTAACAACCACCCCACCACTTTCTGGGGTCCTCCTGCCTTGCTTGAATTGTTGCAGAGTCATTGCCAGGGGCACTCTTGTTGCTCTCCCCAATACACTCCCTTTCTCCTGGGGTGGCTGCCTTTGTTCCATAGCTGTTGCCCTTGGAGTTCCCCCCTTGCTGTACATCTCTAACAACCACCCTAAACATTCTGGGGTTTTGCAGCCTGGGGCTTCCTTTCTGCTCTGCTCCCATACATTCCACTTTCTCCTGAATACTTCCATGGTCATTGCATTGGGGTTGCCTCCTTCCTCTGCATCTCTAACACCCATTGTTCTGCTGTTACTGCCTGGGCTTTTCCATGGGGAGCCATGATAGTTGGCTTCCCTCCAAGTACATAATCAGTGGTCTCTGTGTCTACTTCCCCTGCACTGTTGATGTCCATGGGGCATCTCAACGGCAGCCAATGATCACTCTCCAGTGACATCCAAGCTGCAGCACCAAAGTCCATTAGGGAAGGAAGACACTCATGCTGTGGATTCTGAGGTAGTGGTGTCAGCCATGATGCATTCCCCACATCCCACACTCAAGAGATTCCAACTTACAATTCCCCACTGGTTCCCATTCTGTGAGCATGCCCCCCACAATCACTCCAGGGGCTGACTGCAGCAGGCAGTTTGGCTCACAAGGTGTCCAAATTATAGCTGTGGGGACCCAGCTCCACTCTGCGATGTGGAAGCACTTCTGCATCCTGCCCAGTAATCCATGTGCGGTGGAATGCCAATTGTGTTGGGTGCATGTTTGGAGGGGGTGGGACCTGCAGCACTTGAATGCCACGGTTCCAAGCAGGAGCAGAACCAGGAATATTGTCGGCCCTCTCTTTGAGGATGGGGCAGCAGCCCAGACATACTCACATGGTAAGGAAGTCTGTAAGTGAAAGGCAGGTGTTGCCAGCGAGTGACTCCGCACCTCTGTGCTCTCCACTGAGAAGCAGATTTAAGTCCCATTGAAGGTGTTGTTTCTTGTTTGATAGATTGAGATGGAGAATGTGTTAGACTGTGGGGGATGGGGGAAGAGTGAGAGCATGTGCAACTTGCTGCCACAAGGATCTAGTGAGTGAGAAGTGCACTGAGTAGAGCCAGGAATGCTGTTGGCCACATCCTCTCGCCTCCTTTTTTGGGGGATGGGGCAGCAGCCAACACATACTCACCCAACGAGGGAGCCCCGAGCCCAGAAGTAAAAGGCCAGAAAGTAACTCAGTGCCTCTGTGCCCTCCTTGTTCCCCATCCTTTACAGCCCAGGCACCATGTTTTTTTAAAAAAAAAACAAAAACAAATAAGGAGCGTATTTCCAAGGTGGATGGAGGGAAGGTGGGCTAGTGGGCATCATGGACTTGGTGAGGGGAGTGTTGGGCTCTTTTGGAGGAAACTGAAAGAAACTGGGGGGGGGGGGGATGAGAAGCAGATTTAATTCCTGTCAAGAGAGTTGTTTGATAGATTGAGATGAAGAATGCGTTGGACTGTGCAGGTTGGGGGGATAGCATGTGGAACTCGCTGCCACAAGGATCTATGATGGCCGCTTGCATAGCTAGCTATAAAAGTCTGGGGGGGGGAATGGATGGTAATGGAGGAAAAGTCACTTCAGGACAATTAGCTGTGACAGCCAAATGCAAGAGAGTTTACTTTTCTTATATCTCTGCTTTGTAACTTGTGTGAATTCTTTTGGGTGTCAGAAACTTGCCTTAGCTAACCAATAAATATTATTTTTCTAGAATACAGAATTTGAATCTATTTTTTTTATTTGGGTAGTGGGCTTCCTTTGTGGAAGTGTAGATTTTCCCCATCATAGTGTAAGGAACTCACATATGTCTTGCTGGAATATTCAGCTTGCAATAGCTCTTGTTTTAGGAGAGCCTACTCTTTACTTGCTCTTCTCCCTTCCAGTATTTTTTACCATGGAACAACTCTCATCATGCCTCTGAGTTCCTCAAAGTCTGCCTTCCTAATATCTAACATGCATGTCTGCCTTATGAACTCTCTTAGCTCCCTACAACAAAAGGAATTATAGGAGGAACGCTTAGCTAATGATGATTTTTATTGTTGTTTATTATATATCTATATTAAAAACATTGATCATATATGTATATATAAATATAAGGAGGTGCCATGTTTTACTTTTGTCCACACTCAAAAAATATGAAGATCCAGCCTTGGCAGGAGAGGATGCTGGACTAGATGGTCCATTTGTCTGATTTCAAATGGTGGCTCTTATGTTTTTTACAGACAAACTCTTGCTTGCTGGTTTCCTCTTTGAATTGCCTCTTCCAAAGGTGGTCTTGGCACTGAGGAATTATTTGATTCTATAATACGTAAGCAGAAGTGGCTCCCATTAACTTGCTCTTTCATTTTCTGCTATAGTACTATTTCTTCTGTCTCCTTGCCATTTTGCTTGAATCCTCTCAGGGCAGGAGCAGTAGGCTCAACATTGGAGGGAGGGAACTGATACAAAGGCCAGAATTTCCTCCACACCAGTAAGAGAGCATGCCTCAAGGAATGAGGGGCAGACATTTTGTTAATTTTCTTGGAGGGCGGAGCTTAGACCACAGTACATTCTCCTCCATAACAGGCAGTTTACGTAAAAGGAAGAGATCCAAAATCTGTCTTGTACTTTTCAAAGACAGGCAGTCTGCATAGCAGACTGTGAGGGAGAGAGGCAAATGTCCTCCTCGCAAATGAAAGGAAGGAGCAAACAACAACATGAGAGAGATCACACCAAGAACTTTGGCTAATGGAGCAACTTCTTTGTGGAAAGGATTTCAAAGAGTAACAGGAGAATGGCTTTCTTTATTTTCCATGGAGGCCACAGACACCAGAAATGTTTCCTTTGATCTCCCCAGTGCAGTTTTCCCTTGATCTCTCCACCACAGACAAAGGGGTAACATTTTTGAGGACCTCAAGCATGAATGTTTGCAATTCAGGAATCACTTGGAAACCTCTCCTAGATCTAGTACAGAGCTGTACTGGGAAAGATTTCTCTACTGTGATTCTAAAGATATACAAGATTATAAAACAAGATTATTAGAGAATCTTTTTTAAAAAAAATTCAGAGATTTATTATCATATAAAGAAAAAATGCCATACAGTTAAAATATAAGAAGAGCGAAGAATATCAGTATCAATCATACATTAATAGCCCAAACGTGTAGCACCTGTTAGCCAGAAAATAGTAATAGTGATTCCATAAGGTTTATATCCACTTATGTACTTGAGACCATTCAGCTGAAATGAAATCTTGACTAGCCAAAAATTCAGCAGGAACCATTTTTCATCAAAATTAGATTTAATAGGAAAAATTAACATTCTATTTATCCTATCAGTAATGTTTCCCACAAAATATTGGTCCCAAAGTTTCTGAAACCAAATATTTAGGGACAGCATATTAGAGAATGCTTCTGAAGACCTAGTTATGCTTTTTCAGGGATCCTTGAATTGCAGAAATGTCTGCACTGGACCTTTAAAAATCCCCAGTGTCCACATCTGGGGGAAAAAGCCCACAAAAAGTGAGGGAAAGAAATCTCCAGTGTCCAAGATGTCCATAGGCACTGGAGAGACAAGGAAAAATTGTTCAAGCCTTGAACAGAAGAGCTGCTGAATTCTAACTGCAAACAATTTCCATCTGAGGTGGGGAGAGGAAACGTCAAAACCTACTGTGACATCTGATTTATTTGGATTTCACAACCATTCTTACTCATTATGTGTCCTTTTACCCACTCTGCAAAAATTTAGAAGTCTAAGAATGGGGACACTTTTGCCCATCTGTATGAGATCTGCCACAAGAGCATCATTTGCTAAATAGTACAGTCACTTAGAATTTCAACCTGACTGGTTAAAGGGAGGGGACCACTGCTGGAGTAGTTTTGCAAAGCTACATGCCTAACACACTAAATCATGTGCAGAGGCTGACTGGCAGGGAAGGGGAGGCTCATGAGGACCTGCTCCACAACCCACTCTTCATGCACACAGAGACAGCAGCCTAAAACAAGTATCATCTACACAACAAGATTCCTGGAGTGTGTAAATAGAAGTTCATTGAGCTCTATATTTTCAAGTGTGAAAGAAGAATATTTTTATGGCCTCATTAACTTTTATCTTTCATTGGTTTATTTTATAGGCCACATTCATTTTCAAACCTCTCACACAGGCAGAAGCACAATTAGCATATTCAGTTCAGGATTTTTGACACTTTGAATAGTATGCCAGTAGACCACAGCAATAATGAACTGTTAAATCCAGAGACAGCAACAGGTTTGAATCCTCAATTAGAACACATTTTGAATTAAATCAGTAAATGTACACTGATTTTCAGTGCCTTGGTAGAAAACAACAACAAAAAGGCCTTGTTTTGTACTATAATAATGTACATTTCAAATTAAAGCAGTCTGCAATTTACTGTGTTAATGTTTTGCATATGCTGTATACACGGTTATTTTATAGCCATGAAGTTGAGCAAAGAAAACAAGGTGCTACTATAGTTTCGGGAAAGGGACTTTTAATATTGCTTTAAAAAAAAAACTGGTCTCCAAAACATTCCCTTGGCTCAAGGCAAATTGAATTCAAAGTGGTTTGCACCTGCATGTTATTTGAATACTAGATTGTATATATTGCATGTTAAAAAATAATCTTAGCCTGGCAATGTTCAGGAAAAGATAAGATGTTCTCATATATAAAATTAGAATACAAATTTGATTAGTGTTTTTTAAAAAGACTGCTTACCTGCAACTGATTATCTTTGAGTGGCCATCTGTGCCTGCACTGACCCTGATCGGTAGCCTATCAAGTTCAAGGGATTTTCACATCCAGTGGCATGCACAGAAGCCCCACCTTGCATGCTCACTGGAGTGGGCACAGGCATCCCTCCAGTTTCTTCAGACCCCCTATGATCCAAAGAAACTGAAGGACCAACAGCAGTGAAGAAGGAGGGCGGGTGGTGTGAATGCACAGATGACTATTCGAAGATCATCATTTATGGGTAAGCAACATGTATCTTCTTTGTGGTCTCTGCATCACATCCATGGGAGATTAGCAAGCTGAGGCCTACCTGGAGGAGGGTGCTGGCAGTAACTCAGGCACAAGCAGACTGAAAAACCAGATGTCCAAATTCTCAAACATTGATGCAAATGGATGTTCAGGGCATAATGTGGTATGTGGTGGTGCCCAGGTGTCAGCCTTGCAGATTTCATGCAGTGGTGTACCTTTAAGGAATTCAGCCAAAGTGGCTAGAGCACTAGTGGATGTACTGGTCCAGAAAGTGACTTCTTAGCCAAAAGACAGCATAACTTGATTGTCTCTGAGAAAATATTTTACAACCCAGTGTTGGATGTGTGTAGGACACAAAAAGATGTCCGGTTCAGTGGCGGAAAAAGAGGAGCACTTTCTTGACATCCAAAGACTTTAATCTCCTCTCATTCTCATCTTTAGGAGCAGGGAAGAGATCCAGGAAAGAAATGTCAGAATGAAGATGAAACTATGAAACCATCTTAGAGAGGAAACTCACATCTGGAACTAAGGAAACACCATCATCATGGAATTAGAGATAAGGAGTATTGCAGCGGACAGCCATGAGTTCCCCTACCCATCTTGCAAAAATGATAACCAATAAGAATGCTGACTTCCATGACAAGTGTTGGAGGGAGTAAGTGGCCAACAGTTCAAAGATGAGACAAACATAATGAGAGGGAAATCCAAGGAGCAAAGAAGATGATGATAGAAAAACAAAGGTTTACTGACGTCAGAAGAGAACAGGCAGGATATCTGCACCCACCCTGGCAAGTGCATGTGGTGGGGCTTCTGTGCATGCCGCTGGGGATTTGGGTGTGAAATCCTTTGAACTTGATAGGTTACCAGTCGGGGTTGGTGCAGGCACCATAATCCCATGGGTGTGATCCACAGAGACCACAAAGAAGATCCAGTAGATTGCAGTTAATGCTCACCAACTGGAACTGGGAAAACCCCTAATTTACACAATTTCTATATTGTTTCCCAAAAGAATTATTGGTTGTCAGCTTTCACAAGTATTTCCTCTGGATCTGTCATCATCATCGTAACTGAACACCATATACCCATGGAAAAGAGCAATCTCCTACTGTTTTGTCTTTGCTGTCGGTAAGACATATCAAAACATGGTAAAAAGCTGGCAAAATCATTTGATATTATTAAGATGCTTGTTGTTCAGTCATTTACAAAGTACTTTATTTGCTAAGAATGCATTGCAAATATGGAGATTTCAGAACATGAATCTGGTTTTAGACAAGACCTAGGACAGTTAACATTCAGTTATACCTGAGTAACCATGTTCCTGGAATATCTGGACATTTAGAATATGCTCTCTGACCTTGCTAAGTAGACCTACTCAAAAGATGGTACAAAAATGCTATATAAAACTGAATTTTATGCCAAAGGATTTCAAAATTAATAATACATTTCCCCCTCACATAATGCTTGAAGAGATACCACTGCCAGTCATAGCAGACAATACTAGACTTATCAGTAGTCTAACTAAATATAAAGAAGCTTTACATATATTTCAGCAGACAACAGTAGTTAAGGCTTTATCTATCAAATGTATCAACTATTGCTGGTAGCTACTAGACTCTATTAGTACTGCATAGGACAGCAATTCCCCAGTTCTGGAATGCAATAAATCAGGCAGAAGTTCAGAAGTTCTCATAATTATCTAGACTCAAGCCAGGAGCCCTGTGGACCATGGCTGACTACAATTCCATGCATCCTGAGACATCAGATAAGCTGGATGGAAGACAACTACATGCCATCCCACCTGCAATGATGATATAGCTGCCCATGATCCTCCTCTAAAATCAGATGATCTTACAGAGCTCATAAGGAGACTTGCACCTTGCAAGGTGAAGTTCACTTCCTCAACTGAAGGCCTGGTGGAAGAGCTCTGTTTTGTAGGCCCTGCCTGGATTTTCAAGGGGAGTCCATTCCACCAGGCAGGGGCCAGGGCCAAAAAGGCCTTGGCTGTGGCTGAGGCAATTCATACATCTCTGGGACCAGGGACCACCAGAAGATGTTGGGTTGCTGACTGTGGAACTCATGGGGAGAAGAAATTCTGAAGGTATGCTGGGCCCTGGCCATATAGAGCTTTGAAGGTGAGTACCAGTACTTTGAACCAGAACTGGTACTCAATAGGAGGCCAGTGCAGTTTATGCAACACAGGATGGATCTGCACCTGTATAGGAGAAGATGTCAACATTCATGCCAATGCATTCTGCACCAGCTAGAGTTACCAGAGAAGGGCCAAGGGCAACCCCACACAAAACTATCATGAAAAGGGGAAATTGAGAGCCCCACAAATGCCAAAAAAATGTGCACGTAGTACCAAACCTTGAGGTTTGGCATCACACCTGAATCAGGCTGTGACAGAAAGGCCTCCACCAGAATTTTCCACTGTGAGCTTTGATATACTTTTTCAGCTTTATGACTACTTCAGTGAAAAGAACATTATTGGTGACAAATGGATACTCTCAATCTTGATGACTGTGCATCCACCAGAGGGCAAATCTACAGCAAGACCACTGTAAGGAGTTAACTATTCAACTAGGCAAAAATCTGTATTTCATTACACAACACGTGACACTGTTAGAAGCAAACGTTGAAACCTTCAGTCTAAGTAGCCTTGAAACCTTCAGCTCAATTAACTCTTCACTCAATGAAAGAGCCCCTTTAATTGAAGGAAGGCTCCTTAGGCTGGAAGAACTTCCTCCAGTCTAAGGTAAGGTATTAGCTATTACTTCAAGCTTCCTGGGATAATAGAGCCATGACCTCAAGCCCTTCTCCCTTACTGTGGGGGAGATACAAATAATTAAGACAAGAAATCCCAGGTTCAAAGAACAACAGTTCAACAGCTCATATGTTCCCGTAGCAAAAGGAGGAAAGAAGAAACCAGGAAAGGGTGAACAAAAGGATTCTGGGGGTGAGGGAGAGAATAACATCCAAACAGACCAACTTTGTAGTTGTAAATTCATTACCTGATACTACTCCTATTCCATCATCACAATCATAGTCCGAGACTTCACTATCACTTATTCGTTTGGACCCTACAAAAATAAGAGTTATTATAAGATTAATTACAGCAATTATATGAAATATGCTATTTAAAAAATAGTGATAAAAATAGCAATTATATGAAATATGTTATTTTAAAAAATAGTGATAATGCTCAGTAGTTTAGTATGTACCTGTTTGTCTACCACAAGACAAATTATAGATTTGAATATATGGAGAAACAGTATTTTAAATATTAATGTGGCAAGTACTGTGCTTACTGAAATAACTAGAGCTTAGTCATCAAAAGTTGGTTCTATTATTAGAATTTAAATGTAAGAACAAAACCATATTGGGCTCTGGGTTAGTCTTATATAGAAATACTTATCCTTTCCTTCTCCTCTGTTTTCTGCACAGAAGGAGAGAAATATAATCCAATGATTTACAAATGGTTTACATCACATTTAACTATTTGTCAGCAGTCCAAGAATGCTAGAGGGAAGGACAGCACAATTCAGTTATCCTCAGTGATACAAATAAGGCATGGAAAGACTAAAAAATATAGCTGGAAGAGTCAGTGAGCCCATCTGAACTAAAGCTTCTAAACAGTTCACAGCCGTTACACAGAAGTCTATCTCTGTTCTCATCAGATGAGCCAAGAGGAAAGGCAAGGTATAGCTATTTTAATAAACAATGTGTGATTCCAAATACAGAAGAGTAAAGCAAAAACATGGAAACACAGAATAAGCTCCTCCATCTTTTCTATTCACAGAGGATCAAGAGTACAGTGACAACTAAAACATAACATAAAACATAATAAGTCCTTTTCCTCTAGCAGACTTTTGCTTTTGACAGCACAACTGTCTGGTGTACAGTTAGTCTTGTACCTCAGGTATTTCATTTAATATAATTTTATTAAAATATTGTGGAATTGGGTATATGTAACTGCAAGACATATACTGTTGCCAGCCAGAACATTTCTAACTTCTTCCCAGCCATCTCAGTCCAAGAGACAAGGCAGAAATAATCTTCCTGTTTTCAGCCATTATTAAAGGGATGGGAATGAGCCGAAGTGTCATATGCTCCAATATAAACAAATTTCTGCTGCTGCTCTTCATTGTGGATTCGTGTCAGAGTTAAAGACAGTCAGGATTTCTTCATAACCAAGGATGTGAAACCATGGTATCAAGCTAACTGTTAAATCTGATAGATCCAAGCGGACAGCCGTGTTGGTCTGAAGCAGTTGAACAAAGCAGGAGTCATGTTGTATAAAATTGGTAGGTCTTAAAGGTGCAACTTGACTCCTGCTTTGTGCTTTGATAAATCTGAGTTTAGAAGTGAACCCTACTTAAAGTTAACCATGGTTACCTTTGGTATAGAGTCAGACGACTAATGGTTAAGATGTGGGGAAGGATAGGAGTAGGGATGGGCTTGAACCAAGGAAATAGAGGTTCATCCCAGTTCATGAGTACATGAACCATAAACCTCCACGAACCTCACTGTTTACCAAACCAGTTCAGTTCATGAGGTCTGAAGGACATCTTCCCTACCTCCTTTCTGCTGGTGGCAGCTCCTCAAGACAGCTCCTCAAGCAGAATAGAAGGAGGGAAGATCTTGCAAAAGTCATTTAAAAGAAACATCTCCTTTAAATGGCTTTTGCAAGCAGGAACCACATGCAAGGGAAGTCCAAGTGCCACTTGAACCAGAAAAGAGAGGAAAGGAAAGACTCCATCAAAATATTTTAAGTATTATTACAAGTTTATGTTAAAAATCCTCTCAAAGTCATGATTAAAAACCGGTACTCATGATCTGTAAATATCAATCACAATTCTCATGATAATGATCAGAGCAAATAATTAGTTTTATGTATGGGTATGTGTAGCCCAGACTAGACAATTGTGTCAGATCTCAGAAGCTAAGCAGGATCAGCCCTGATTAGTATTTGAATGAGAGACCACCAAGGAAATCTAAGGCTGCTGTGCAGAGGAAGGCAATGGTAAACCACTTCTGAACATGAAAATCATACAGGATTGCCATAAACCAGCTATGATTTGATGGCAAAACAACAATAACTACAAATGACAAGAAGAAGAGACTTGTGGAAACCTGCAGGATTATATAAGTGAGGTCCTGATTTGTTCTCTTGTTTAGTCTTGTTTAGTTTACTTTAAATTTAAGGTCTAAGGATGAAAGAAGGCCTAGCCTTCCTACACTCAAAATTATGATTTTGCTTGCATTGTCTAGAAGGCAGAGAAGCAAATTGTTGAAGAGCAGATAGAAGAGGGAATAGAGTGGTATAGTGATTAGAGTATAGGTCTAAGAAACTGGAAATCTGGGTTCAAATCCTTTATTCTGTCATGGTCTGTTTGAGCCAGGTATATTCTCAGCTAGACCTACCTCACAGGGTTGTTATGATGATAAAACAGGGAAGAATGAACTGTGTACACTGCTCTGAGACCTTTTAAGTAGTAGTACATAAACAGAGGCAAATCCCACCTCCCAACAGAAATAGAGCCAAATCAAACAAGAACTCCTTGTTCAGGAAGTATTTTAGATCTTTCTACATGAGCGATCAGCAAGGATCAAATTTTGAGATCTTTTTACATTAATTTAATCAGTCTTTTTCTAAAAACAAATTGCTCTTTGAAAAGTTGCTATTAGCACCAGTAGGAAAACAAGAGGTAACCTCCCACGGAGATGGGGTTGGTCTCTGAGAGCCAGTATGGTATAGTGGTTAAGTGTGCAGACTCTTGTCCGGAAAAAACGGAATTGATTCCCAACTCCTCCACTTGCACCTCCTGGAATGACCTTGGGTCAGCCAGACCTCTGTCAGAGGTTGTCTTTGAAAGGGCAGCTGCTGTGAGATTCCTCTCAGCCCAACCCACCTCACAGGGTGTCTGTTGTGGGGGAAGAAGATAAAAGAGATTGTGAGCCGCTCTGAGACTCTGAGATTCGGAGTGGAGAGTAGGATATAAATCCAATATCTTCTAAAACCGAATCAGACAGCAAGGGCAAGGAAATCTATAACTGGCCCTCCCCCTCCTATCTTTAAAAAATTGTCTCCTAGCTCAGCTCCAATACTGGAAAGACTGCTGTATGAGAAGAAAACTGCCAAAATCTAAGCAAACTTGTGAGTTATGGCATGGCAGGATTTAGCTTCCCTTGTCCATGTGCTTCCATTATGTTTAGACACACACTCCACTTGAGGCTGCTGGTGGAAAAAACAAAACCCACTATCATGATTTTATGTGCTCCTTGCATAGAAGAATTTTCTTTTTATTTGTCTGAAATCAGGCAGGAAGCATCCTGGAGCAACCAATGGGAAAAACGAATGGAATGCAATATTGAACTCATTGCCCTTTAATTTTAGTCACACAGACTCTGAATCTATGCATTAGGACTCACTCTCTGGAAATGTCCTTAATATTACACTGTAAGTTATCCTACAAGACAAATGGTGGAAAATAATATTTTTCAGTCTGCTGAGTTTATTTACTTATTTACTTCACTTATTTCTCTGCCTTTACCTCACTTACACCCTGCCTTTCTTCCCAGTGAAGACCTAAAGAAGAGCTACAATTACTCCCACCCTTGGTAGGGTATTACTTAAAACAGGCACATGGAAACCAAAAGTCTCTTTGGTTGAAAGCACCACCACAAAACCACAAGACTGTGTGAAGAATGATCAGTCTTTTTTAATGATCACTCTGTACAGGTACCAGTCTTCTGATAGGAAAGAGGCCAAAAGTTATTTATTCTATATCTTGGTTTAAAAACATGTGTTCCAGCCAAGGATCACTAAATGTTGTGTTTTAAGAACTTTATTTAAAATCACTCTTGAACGTGTTAAATAAAAAGGGGACCACAACTATACAAAAAACACTAGGATATACAAATGCAATTATAAATAAAAAGAAACAGGTCATCCCTTCTTCTCCCTACATTTTATCTTCACAACCCTGTGAGGTAGGTAAGGATGAGAGCACATGACTGGCCCAAGTTCACCTCCATAGCAAAGTGGAGATTCAAACCTGTGTCTTTCAGGTTATAGGACCAATAATCACTAAAACACACTCACTCTCACACTTTGTATCCTATCAGCAGCATCACCTTCACCATAAAGGGCTACTCTTTCACTAGGAGAAGGAATTTGCAGTCCATTTGTGTGATGTAGATTAGCTGCCACTATGATGCAAGCAAGGCGAGATCCTCTCTCTTGCTCAACTGTGGCCTGGATGATTATGTTAAAGGTGAGGTAGTATCCAGGCTACCTATCCAGAAGACAGTCTCCCTGATGGACAAATCGCTAGTTGTTGTTACAAGAAAAGTTAATTATTTGTCATTGCTATGGGAAAATGAGGCCAAAATGGAATGGACTAAGAATGAACAATGTGAAGTTTAAAGTAGGGAAACATTAAAATTAATAATTTGCAAGTTGCAGGCCTGGTTTGGATTGCAGATTTGATTAAAAACCCAAGACAAAGAATAACAAAATTTGAATCAGAAGACCTAGATGAAGGTTTACTCATTTATTTATGGATCAAGAAATCAATTAAAATTATAATAACACAATAAATGAGTCATATAATTAGAGGAATTTTGAGAATATGGGTTACACATTGGAATGTACTGAGCCCTCTAAATTCTCTGCTCATAGAAGCTTATCAGGATAGGACCATGTAAAATAAGTGTTTTTAAAAACATAACAATATGGTAAGTGCCCAGGGAAAAATCCTGGCAAGATATTAAGATGAAGGAATCAACATTCAATGGTTGCTATATTAGCAATCACTTTCAATACTAAAGAAGATTATCATCATGGAAGGTAGAACTCTAAGAGGGGTGACTGATTTTGAACAACTAATTATAAAACAAACGATCATTTACTACAGTGGATATTACTTCAGTTAGAAACAGAAGAAGAACAAGTGAAAAAATGTATGATTAAATAGGAGCAGGTACCTATGCATCACTGGGAAAGGTTATGGGAAATTATTTTTTAAAAAGAGTTTACCGACAGCCAGGTATTAAAATAAAACCAGTACAAAATGTTTTTAGATGGTATATAACTCCAAAGGATACCAAGCAAGTAGACAAAAACAAAGGAAAATGCTGGAAATGTCAAGACATAGATGGAAGCTTTTACCATATGTGGCGGACTTGCAAAAAAAGCAAAAAGATATTGGAAGAAAATACATGGGAAAATGCAGAACATATTAAAATTTAAATTTCCCATGGAATCTAAGAATATACTATTAGGTATACTGCTTAATAAATTGCCAAAATTTTTGGAAGAGATATTCAAATAAATGGCAACAGCAGCTATCTATGAAGCAAAATGGAAATTAGACATCTGTCCGAGCTTAGAAGAATGGGACAAAAAAATGCTGACTATGCAGTACTGGAGACATCAACAACTTATTCAAGAAACAGATCAATTACAAAATTTGAGGAGAGATGGAGTGTGTATTATGCAAGCAGGAGGCAAATTTAGAATGACAGTTTAAAAATTATGTATAGATGTATTGCAGTGCAGAAGCAGAATGAGAACAAGTTTTGAATATAGATATATAAGGAAGTGGATTTTAAGCAGAAACATCTTTTATTTTCTTATTATTAGATATATAATAGACTTTTCTTTGCACTTTGATATGTTAAAAGTTATAGTGAATATGCAGAAATGGCAAAATATGTAATACTGCATATGTAGCAATCATGAAAGTAATAATGTAGTTGCAAAATAGATCAGTTATGAAATTTGAAGTTTAAAATGTTGAATATAAAAGTACCTCAACAGAAGTAAGAACTAGGGATGGGCACAAACCTTGTAATGAATCTAAATTTGTTACAAAAAATGCCCAGTATGTGGTTCATGGTCAAAGGTGTCATGCAATTGCATCTGCAATGAACCTTCCACAAACCTCCAGAGTTTAAACGGAGGTTCATTTCAGAAGTTCATGTGGCAGACAAGCTGGTGCTGATCAATTAATTGTCAAAGCAACAGCGGAGGGGTGGGGGATGGACTTATGCAGCCTTCTGAAGCCCTGGAAATATCAACAGTGGTCTCCGAAGCTTGACAGGCAATGCTGGCTGCCAACAAAAAAGCCCCCATTCTGCTCTGAGGGAGCCAAATGGGTATATACCCCCATGCTCACATGCATCTGTTTTTACTTTGCAGCAGGCAGTTAGGCAGTGAGAGAGTTAGAAGCAGAGAGGAAAGGGAACTGGAAGTCATTGCTCAGTGTGAAAACTCTGGGTTTGGGTTTTTGGTGCTTTCTTAAGGCTCTGAGGTACCTGTCCTTCTGCTCAAGTCAAGCAGAGTGGCTCAATCAGTGGGTGCCTCAGCTGAGGACCCACACCCCCTCATCGAGATTTCTTCCCCTCTTGTTGCCCCTTGGATCCTCAGATCCTTGACTTCTGCACCTCTGAGCATCCCTCCCCTTGGCTTAGCATCATCAGCTGCCCTTGCTGTGCTTGCTTCTTGTCTTGGTTCTCCAATTCTCCACCCTCCACCTGTTAGATCCCTCCTTTTCCATTTGGGACCCTAGGATCCATGCCTCAGGGCATCATCTTGCTGGGTTTAACATCATCAGCTGCCCTTGCTGTGCCTACCTCTCATCTTGGTTTTGGTAAGATATATATATCTCCCTGCTATAATCCCTCTTCTCATTTTTGTAATCCCTCTATACTACTACTTTGCTTTCAAAAATTAAAAAAATATTTAATTTGAATAATTGACCATTTGAACAAGTTGCTTTCCAAAGGTGTGGATTTCCTTTTTCTTCTTTTTTTAAAGTTATTCCAGCAACATATGGTATGCACAAAGCTGGAAATAATATAGAATATCTGTAAATAGTACACAGTTGGTTGGAACTGAACAAATATCTGAAGATGAAGAAAAATATTTATTTCAAGTGCTGGGGCTATAAAGGTATGTGTTATTTATGCTGATTAAGAAAATCAAGCCTTGTGATTTGTAGTCTATACACCAAAACAATCCAATCAAAATGGAAAGGTATTCACTAACCTCAATGGCATTTCCCTTGTCATAGTTTTCCACAATGAAATACTTCCAACAAGAGTCACAGTACTGAACAGAAGTACAATTAACTTCTAGCAGAATTTTCACTAACAAGCTTAATGTGCACTTCATAGGGGGTTGAACCAATGTACTGTGCGCAGAACAAAGGTTGTGAAACAGGACTTCCCCACTTTCCATTACAACCCTCTGATTACACCCAAACTCTGGTCTGTTGAGATGTCAGACAACCCTCATCAATAGCATGACACAGCAAAGGGGGGGGGGGGGGAGAGAACTGCAGTACAGGAAGGAATGCAGCAGCTGCCTCTGTAGCCTCTGCTAATGAAAGTGTAGTTAGACTGGTATAAGAGCTACCATACAGCAGACCAACACATTTGGATCCAACCCACAGTCAGTATATTAACAATAATACCATTATATTCAGCTTTAGGCGGAAGCAGAACAAATAGAGGTTTTTTAAATCACTGATGTTTTCAGCAAAATGTGTACAATACTAAACAATAAATGCATACAATACTATAACAAAGACAAAGGCCTATTTCTGAAAAGCAGAAAAATAAATTCACTGAGCAAATTAGCAATTGAACTGGCACGCAATAGGTAGCAGAAGCACATCAATAATATAAAGCAAACAAAAAAAGGAATAGATGTATATAAGCAATAAACATTTCAACATGCTTAAAATTTACCTGAATTATATGAATATAAGCCTTTATCTGGAAAACAAATGTTAAAATGAAGTGATTTCAGAAAAAAATGTGATGTCTAAACATGCAACAGGGATGTATATAAATGGAGACTTAAATACTGGTAACTGCCAACACAATTCTTGTTTGAAAGACAAATTACCGATTACCTCATTAAAGCTTAAGAATTGAACCAATAAAAACACTGTGCCACAGAATACTTTTTCTGAAGTATGATATTACTCTAATTTTATTCTAGTCTTGAATTACATCTGCTGGACATAGGATTGCTACAATATTTGTTCTGAAATGACACATAAGCTTACACTGTTTATGGATTTCAGGGGACTGAAAACTCTGAATAAAGGGATATGCGAATCACTTCCATCGAAGATAGTTTCAGAGGGTGGTCAGGATGGTCTGCAGTAGAAGAAGTCTACTAGCAGCTTACAAGCCAACAAGATTTCCAGGATATAAATTTTCAAGAGATCCCTTGGTATCTGATTAAAGGAGCTCTAATTCTTGGAAATTCAAGCCCCCAGAATCTTCTTAGCCTCTAAAGTGCTACTGGATTCAAATCCAGCTGTTTCACAGAAGAGTTTCCACATTCTGAGGTGGGAAGAAACCTATACAAAGTTCTCTTTTGTATATTTCCAGATGCTGTGATTTAAAATTAAACACAGGCATACCATGGGCAATGCAGAGATAACATATAATTCATGAGATCTTTTGTGTATCATAAATTCCAGGGGGGAGGGGAGCACTCCATGGTAGCATAGGAGCTTAGTGTAAATTTGCACTTCCACTTCCTGCAGGTGAAAATTGTTTTCTTATGGAAATCTAGAGATCACACAGGAGACAAAGTTAAATAAAAGTCCAATGGTAACTGCCAACACAGATAGAACTAACAGAATTCATTCCAGCATGAAGTGGACTTCTGTTTAATTTTACTATTATAAAGAAACACAGCTAGCATTCTGGAATTTTTACCCAGGAGACATCAATAAAATTTAAGATAGTCAAATATATCTAAGAATTAGGGTTTGTAGAATCTTTCGGGCTCAAGTGCCGTGTTCTACTGGAGAAAGTTTTCCTTCCAGAGCCCGAAAGATTCTACAAACCCTAATGATGTTACCAGCCGTGAAAACCTGAAATCTTTGATATCTAAGAATTTTTGTTGCCGCACTCATGGTTTTATTTTCACTGATACATTGTGGTCATCTCCTTTAAATCTAAGAACAACCATGTCCAAATTTATTTTTACAAAATCCTGAGATGAATGTAATATATTCTTTTTATATATATTGGTTCTGCTGAACAATATGCACCATTCTGGCTTTGTCAGGATGCATGTGATTTTCAAAGTTCTATATACATACAAATTTAATCTGCAATTTGCAGTTGATAACAGTGAGTTAAATATGGGTAAACGTCACTCTAGTTCTTGCATTATAGTTCAGTCAGTACTCTACAACCACTGGGGAAGGGGGAAATATTTGAATGTGAGAGACCCAGGTTCAAATACCTGTTCAGTCGTAAGCTCCAGTTAGTTTAGGTAGGGCTACCATATATTGAGAGCTATTGGGAGCCAGTTTGGTGCAATGGTTAAGTGTGCGGACTCTTATCTGGGAGAACCAGGTTTGATTTCCCCACTCCTCCACTTGCACCTGCTGGACATTGGGTTAGCCATAGCTATTGCAGGACTTGTCCTTGAAAGGGCAGCTGCTGTGAGAGTCCTCTCAGCCCCACGCACCTCACAGGATGTCTGTTGTGGGGGGAGAAGACATAAGAGATTGTAAGCCTCTCTGAGTATCTGATTCAGGGAGAAGGGCAGGTATAAATCTGGAATTCTTCTTCTTCTTGAATATCCCTGCATTAACACTAATGTTCCAGGAAAACAGATTGCAAATAGAGCATAACAAGGCAAGAGGCCATGAAGAATTGAAATAAGTATAAACAGATGCAAAATCTTACCTACCCACTCAATCACTCAAATCTACCTCTCCAGGATATCAGAAATGCTTAGAAGTTTGAACAGGTCAATTTCCACCTTCTCCTTGGTATTTTTTCATTATAATTTACTCTATAAGAAGCAGGAGCATCTGCATTCCTCATCAGACTGGTGGAAAGGCATGTTCTTTTCTATTTACAGATTAATGTTTTTCTGCTTACCTAGGGAGTCCTCAAGGATGATCACCTTGTCCTCTGTAGGGGTCTTCCGTACGAGGTTGTGTAGATCAGCATAGAACGTGTTCTTTTCTGCAGGATCTGCTTGAAGGGTTGGGGCATACACACTGAAGAGTGTTGCCTGCTGCTTGAAGTGGGAGGCGCATGGACATGATGCGATCTGAGTGACCTGTTGGCAGGTTTTCGAGTTTGGAGGCAATGGAGTTCCTGACCATGAAGCCAATGCCAGAAAGGCGGCTCTCAGCCTTTGACTTACCTGACCAGTAGAGGGTATAGCCAGCACCGTGTTCTTGAAGACTACCTTCCTCAGGGAAACGGACCTCACTGAGAGCTGCTATGTCGATATTCAACCTGAGAAGTTCATGGGCAACTAGAGCAGAACGTCGTTCAGGGCGACCACTGTCTACTGTGTCAAGCATGCCACAGCATGCGACTTCAATGCCAGAGTAGGTAAAGACTCGGAAGCCTGGAAAGAAGTACTTGGCAAACACGGCATTGGCAACTGCAATGACAACGGGCGCCTCCTGCTAGAATTCTGCATGGAGCACCAGCTCACCATCACCAACACTATCTTCCAGCAGAAGAACAGTCTGAAGACAACCTGGATGCACCCACGGTCCAAGCACTGGCACCTTATCGACTACATTCTGGTGCGCCAGAGAGACCTTCGAGATGTCTTACACACGCGAGTAATGCCCAGTGCAGAATGTCATACGGATCATCGTCTTGTACGCTGCAATCTCTGTCTTCACTTTAAACCCACACCCAGGAGAGGAGGTATCCCTCGGAGGAAGTTTCAGGTTGGCAGCCTCCAGTCAGCCGAAGTTAAAGCTGCCTTCCAGGCAAAACTCCAGTCAAGAATTGAGGACCCCAGTTGCCCCACAGACCCTTCTCCAGAAGCACTCTGGGAACACCTAAAAACTACCATCCTGCAGATCTCTGAAGAAGTCCTCGGGTTCTCCACAAGGAAGAACAAGGACTGGTTTGATGAGAACAATCAAGAGATCCAAGATTTACTGGCGAAAAAGAGATCTGCCTACCAAGCACATCTTGCTCAGCCCTCCTGTCCTGGGAAAAAAGCAACCTTTCGCGCTGTATGTAGCAACCTCCAGCGCAAGCTTCGAGACATTCAGAACGAGTGGTGGACCAAGCTTGCTGAGAGAACCCAGCTGTGTGCAGACACTGGTGATTTAAGAGGGTTCTACGAAGCCCTGAAGGCAGTATATGGTCCATCATATCAGACTCAGAGTCCCTTGCGTAGTGCAGACGGCCAAGTGCTCCTCACCGACAAGGCATCCATATTGAACCGGTGGTCGGAGTATTTTCAGGTCCTCTTCAGTGCCAACCGCGTAGTTCAAGATTCAGCAATCCACCTCACCCCACTTCAACCAGTGAAAACAGAGTTGGATGAGATCCCCACTCTAGAAGAGACTGTTAAAGCCATCAAGCAACTGAAAAGTGGCAAGGCAGCAGGAGTTGATGGAATTCCACCAGAGATCTGGAAGCATGGGGGCACAGTACTACATAGCTCACTTCACAAAGTACTTGTCACCTGCTGGGAACAAGGCAAATTACCACAGGACTTTCGCGATGCAATCATCATCACCCTATACAAGAACAAAGGGGAAAAGTCAGACTGCTCCAACTACCGGGGGATAACCCTACTCTCCATCGCAGGCAAAATCCCTGCCAGAATACTCCTGAACAGACTGGTGCCCGCCATTGCAGAAGAACTCCTCCCAGAGAGCCAGTGCGGCTTCAGAGCTAACAGGAGCACCACCGACATGGTATTTGTTCTCAGGCAGCTCCAAGAGAAATGCAGGGAACAGAACAAGGCTCTGTATGTGACTTTTGTCGACCTTACCAAAGCTTTCGATACCATTAGCAGGAAAGGCCTGTGGCAAATCTTGGAACGTTTAGGATGTCCCCCAAGGTTCCTCAGCATGATCATCCAGCTACACGAAGACCAGCGAGGCCAAGTCAGACACTGCAACGCCCTTCCCAATAGGCACAGGTGTAAAGCAAGGTTGCGTTCTCGCGCCAACTCTCTTTACGATCTTCTTTAGCATGATGCTTCAAAGAGCCGCAGTAGATCTAGATGATGACGATGGTGTCTACATCCGCTATCGCACCGATGGCAGCCTGTTCAACCTGAGGCGACTAAAGGCCCACTCCAAGACAATGGAAAAACTCATCCGAGAGCTACTGTTTGCTGATGATGCTGCACTCGTCTCCCACTCGGTATTAGCTCTGCAGCATATGACGTCCTGCTTTGCAGAGGCTGCCAAGCTATTCGGCCTAGAAGTTAGTCTGAAGAAGACAGAAGTTCTCCACCAGCCTGCACCCCAGGAAGATTATCACCCTCCCTGCATCACTGTGGGTGAATCAGTTCTGAAGACAGTCCAGTAGTTCAGCTACCTGGGGTGCATCATCTCCTCAGATGCTAAGATCGACAAGGAGATTGACAACAGGCTGGCAAAGGCAAACCGTGCATTTGGCCGACTGCACAAAAGAGTGTGGAGCAACAAGCATCTGAAAAAAGGCACAAAGATCAATGTTTACAAAGCGGTTGTGATGACAACCCTCATCTACGGCTCCGAATCGTGGGTTTTATACCGTCATCACCTGCGACTCCTCGAGCGCTTTCATCAGCGCTGCCTTCGCACCATCCTCAACATCCACTGGAGTGACTTTGTGACCAACACTGAAGTTCTCAAGCGGGCGGAGGTTACCAGCATCGAGGCACTGCTGTTGAAGACGCAGCTGCGCTGGGCAGGACATATTTCTAGGATGGAAAACCACCGCCTTCCCAAGATTGCCTTGTATGGCGAACTCTCCACCGGCCATCGAAATAGAGGGGCACCAAAGAAGAGGTACAAGGACTCCTTGAAGAAATCCCTTGGCACCTGTCGCATCAACCATCACCAGTGGTCTGACCTAGCCTCAGATCACAAAGCATGGAGGCACACCATCCACCAGGCTGTCTCTTCTTTTGAGAACGCACGCATAGTTGGTCTTGAGGACAAAAGGAGATTGAGGAAGAATCGGACTGCTACAGCACCAACCCTAAATCAGACTTTTCCCTGCAGCCACTGTGGCCGGACCTGCTTGTCCCGCATTGGTCTTGTCAGCCACCAGCGAGCCTGCAGCAGACGTGGACTATTGCACCCTTCTTAAATCTTCGTTCGCGAAGCCAAGCCGAGAGAGAGAGAGAGGGAGTCCTCTGACTTTGCAGAAACTCCTGCTGTCTCCAGAGAACCTAGAAATAGACCCTAAGAAGCCATGTAACTTGCTATGACAGGAAAGATGCAAGAGGTCCACAAGAAATTTCAGGGGGGAGAATACAAATCATTTGAAATCTTCTAATTTGTCCACACACCCAAATCTTCTGTTCCAGGATTCTAAACTCATTCAGGGACTTGGGCAGACTAATTTCCCTTCCCCTCGTTTTAAAATTTACTCCCAATTGATGTCAACATTCTTTGTCTCCGAAAGCATTCCTGTCTTATCTGTGGGTGACTTTATCAGTCTACCCTCTTTACAAAAGAAACAATAAACTGGAAGACTATAAAAATAATTTATGGGAGGAATGATTTAGAAATGTCCTTCTGATACATAACCAAATCTTCCCTTCTAGAAATTCTGTAACATCTTTGGGCACTCAGTATGAGCCCTCACCTCCCAATTCTCACCGTTTTTTCCTTCCTTTGAACAGACTAGGAATTGCTCTTAACATTCCTTGCCTCTTAATATTCCTTGGTCTTGTTTCTTAATTATGCTATTATGATCATGAACAATTGTGGGGAAAAGTAGAATTTTTGTAGACTTAGTTCTCAGTAAACATATTAGGAATGTGGCTTTTTTAGGGAATAATGTTCTACATTATCTGGAATTTCTCTTGAAGCTGAATGAAAAGAGTCCTACCGTGGAACCACCCCAGAAAATGGTGATAATAAATTCTGAAAGATTAGTATTAGAGATGAAGATGTGCTGCCAAACTCTTCAAAAATCTAGACAAAAAATTAAAGTATTTAAAGTATTCTGTGGTTCAGATACAATTTGCTGTAGTCTTCTCTAGTAGACTACATTTTTTCACCATTTCTGTAGCTTCAGGCAATTCAAATATAGCTTGATATCCCTGTATCATGTTAAATACAATTTTGTTATATAGATAACTCGTCCCAAGTTACAAAACAAACATCTGTATTGTATTTTTGAACAGAAACCACTCAAACATGCAAATCAACCAAAGATGCCCAAGACACTGATTTCATAAAAGAGAAAAATTATGCAGAAGCATGAAGGAGAAACAATTATTCTTTGTTTAAATATAAATATTTATAATATATTATCCACCAGTTTCAAAAGGAACAACTGCACATAAATTAAGGGATTGTAATAAGAACATAATATTGTATAAGGAGACCTTTAGGATCAGACCACAGGTCCAGTGATCAGCCAAAACTTTCAGGACATTTACTAGTGAGATTTCCCTAATCATTCCCAGTATCAGCTACACAGGCATAGTAATTCTATTCACTGATTATATTTAACTGGTTATATTTAACTATCATGCTTGTTGGCAGCTGATAGCCCATATATTTATCTAATATATTAGCACCTAAACTAGTGACTATCATACATCACATGGCAGGGATGGCCAACAGTAGCTCTCCAGATGTTTTTTCTGAGAGGAGAAAGAATACTTAATAATACTAAAAGTTATGGTCACCCAAAAGCATTGAATAGCAGTTGATTTAGGGCAGAAGACAAAGTAATACTGCATATGGCTCTAAACGAAAATCCCTCGCTTTAAAAATAATGCCAATTTATTTATAGAACGCAGTCATCTGTGAGGAAGCCTGTAAGGGTGTGTATGTGGAAAAATCTCCTTACACCACTCAGACCTGAGTGCCCTCCTTTCCTCCCATATAGGACTACAGAAATTGGCTATCCCTATACTAGACTGAAAAGCAATAAAATTTAGGTTTGCGTACCTATGAGCCCATCTTTTCCCTCAAATTTCATTTCAAAATCTGCCAAGTATGTTCTTTTGTTATGCATACCCAATGCATACCAAAAGACTTTGAGTTCCTTTTGGAAGGCAGCAGTGCACAGCATTAATGTCAAACAAATACAGTATTTCCCAGTTGTTAATAATAGTTTAATAAACTTCCATATCTTCAAAGACCACAACAAGTATATTCTGAAAGCAAAGGTAAACCTTTCAATTTTCTGGCTTTTAATAGTCACAGTTACAATAGTAATAAGAATTTTAACTTTGGTGACATACTTTGAATACACTACTAACATTTATTTAGGTTTCTGGTTTTTAAACATGTTTTTAATGTGTCCTGTGCTTCTGCAATAGGGAAAAATTAAAAATGGTGTGTGTGTAAAAACAATTAAAAAAAACAACTCCAACCCTTTAAGATGGTTAAATTGATATTTACAGCACCCACAGACATTTAAATGTCAACATGTATACAGCCCCATTTAAAATTACTGAGGGCTTGCATTATTATTGACAGTAGATGGATATCCTATTTATTAATTAATGATCAGCATATTAGGATACCAGAGCATTCTAGTCTACTTAGTATTTTTATGAATAAATTTCTAAAGCAAACAATATTCACAAATATTCAGCCTTATAAACTGTTATACAAAATTTTGGCTGTAGTATAATTAATAATATCATTCACACCAGCCTACTCTTATGAGAAAACAATAAAAACCAGATCAAATGTAATTGGATCATAATCTCTTTTTCTGCTCTTGGAATGTGGGGAGCTAAATTTTTGCTCATCAATGCAGCCCATACCTCAGCCCCACTGAAGCACTGACATACAAGGGCAAGTGAAAGAGAGAAAGTTGCATTCACGTATAACAGTTCTACTTATCCTGCATTAGATCCAAACCATTAATAGCTTTCCTAACTACTACAAAAGCTAAATCAAAGCAATTTATTTCATTCAGTAAAAAGTACCCTGCAAACCTCTCAGTCCAATCATATTAAAGTGAGTGCATAAAAGGAAACTCTATTAACAATGCCAGATTTACATTTTATTCATTGCCAATCTAGTAGAAAGAAACAGAAAGCAGTAACTTGGAATCAACAACTTACTTTGTAGCCTTCGTGTGGGACTCTCTCCGTGTAGCTGTCTGCGTGGCAAGTATGGTGAGGGGTGGGGAAGTGGCAATGAAGAGACATCATGTGTTTGAAGTTTGTACCAGTGGGGCTCATCATCCAGCAGTGCTGTTTCTAATTCAATAAGAATCTACAAAAATAATAAAATGTTACTCTGCAAAACTCTATTGCATTGCAAGCATTTAAAATAGAAACTGTGACCTGTCCACATCTTCATAGCACTCATTATAAACCTAATTGTGCCAATTCATCTAGGGAACCTATGACTAGGTGTTCAGGATGAAAAGGTAATTGAATTTAGTTCTCATCTACCACATCCCTCCATACTAGCAAATCAGCATTCTTTTCAGTTCTGTAACAGGATATGCACACCCAAAGAATAGGACTTAGCATTAGAGATCGCTTCTGAGAAAGATGTGTGAAAACACTGTGACTGTCAAAAACAGCTAAGTGAGAAAAAAAGGTATGTGAAACAAATCTTAAAATTTTAAACTTTCTCCATGATTCACCCACTTCACAAGACTCATTTGGAAGGAAAAGCTATTAATTTATTGTAACAATAAAAGAACATTAGATACCTCCCCTAAAAATTCACTTTCTTCTTCACGAACACGTGCTTGGTCCCAAAGAGTAATTTCCAACATTCGTTCTCGAAATTCTCTCCGATGAACTGGAGAATAAATGAATGTTTGGTTCCATTTGGGTTCCAAAGTTTTCTTTACTGTTTTTGTTCTTCTTTTGTTCTTATCACTGTAATTAATAAGTGCAGATTAAAGACACACTAAGTATTGTGACTCTATGATTTATAAAATAAGATCAAAAAGCCCAGTAGGTAGCCAGAGCACAACTATATGTTGTTTGAATCAGAAGTGCTTTTTTACACAAGTAATTAGGGCTGTACCACCACAAAATGTTTCAGAAACAGTCTCTGGTAAAGAGGCCATGCACTGTACTACTGTGTATAGAACGTACTATCAGCTGTAAGTATGATTCTATCATGTTAATTTCTAAACAACTACTTTACTCATGTCCATATGCACTAATATTTTGACTGTTTTGTGGGAACAACTGACTCCTGCCCCTATCCAGAACAATTTTTGTATAAACAATTTTTTATTAGTAACATATGGTAGTAGAACTATATCTACAACTTATAAAAAGCTTAAGATAGGGAAAAAAAAACATCATTCTACCCCATATCTTACTTTCCTCCCACCCCTCCCCCCATTACTTGACCCCCGCCAGTGTTATTTTTTTTTTGAAAAAACAGATATTAAAGGTACCCTTAACTATCAAGAAAAAACAAAAATTAATAAAGAAAAAAATCCCCCCTTCAAAAGTTATATTCTTATCTTAAAAATCTTAATCATCAAAAATTGTCCAATGTCCTTTTATTTTCCACTCTTTCTCTACATATCTTCTGAATTTCTTCCACTCCCGATTAAAAAGTTCTAAATCGCAGTCTCTTAGTTTTCTTGTTAATTTGTCCATTTCACTCCATGACATAACTTTTATAGTCCAATCCCATTTTTCTGGTATTTTTTCTTGCTTCCACAACTGCGCATACAATGTCCTAGCAGCTGAGAGCAAGCACCATATTAAAGTTCTATCTTCTTTTGGAAATTTTTCCATTTGTAATCCCAGCAGAAAAGTCTCTGCTTCTTTGTTGAATTCATATCCCAGGATCTTAGATATCTCTTGTTGAATCATCTGCCAAAACATTTTCGCTCTTTCACAAGTCCACCACATATGGTAGAAAGAACCTTCATGCTTTTTACATTTCCAGCACCTATCTGGCATCTTATTGTTCATCTTTGCTAATTTTTTTGGAGTCATATACCATCTATACATCATCTTAAAACAGTTCTCTTTAATACTATGACATGTTGCGAGTTTCATAGAGTTTTTCCACAGATATTCCCAAGATTCCATCTTTATTTCTTTATTTACATTAATTGCCCATTTTATCATTTGAGATTTCACTACTTCATCTTCTGTAGACCATTGTAAAAGTAATTTGTACACTTTTGAAATTAATTTCTCATTATCTCCAAGCAGAACTCTTTCCATTTCTGTTTGCTCTTTCCTTATTCCTTCAGCTTTGATATCATTCTCCATCAAACTTTTTATTTGTTGCATTTGAAACCAATCATATTTATAATTCAATTCTTCTGCAGTTTTCAGTTCTATTTTCCCACTTTGTATTTTTAGTAGTTGGTTGTATGATAGTTGTTTTTCCTTAACTGTTTTGGCCGTTAACTTTATCACTTCAGCCGGCACTATCCACAAAGGTCTTCTCTCATCGCCATATTTCTTGTACTTTATCCACACATTTAGTAAGCTGCTCCTTATATAATGGTGAGAGAAAAGACCGTCCATCTTCTTTTTTCCATAATACAAGTATGCATGCCAGCCGAATTTTTTTCCATGGCCTTCTAACACTAGAAGTTTTTTATTTAATAGCGTTATCCATTCTTTCAACCATACTAAACAAATTGCTTCATGATACAGTTTCAAATCTGGTAATTGGAATCCACCTCTCTCTTTTGCATCTATCAGGACTTTCATTTTGATTCTAGGTTTCCTCCCGGCCCACACAAATTCCGAAATTTTTCTTCTCCATTTATCAAATTGCTTAGCATCTTTCACAATGGGGATGGTTTGAAACAAATACATAATCCTTGGTAAGATATTCATTTTTACTGCAGCTATTCTGCCCAACAATGACAAATTGAGCTTGTTCCACTTTAGCATATCTTCTTCTATTTTACGCCATAGCTTTTCATAATTGTTCCTAAACAGATCAATATTTTTCATTGTTATCTCTACCCCTAGGTATTTTACCTTAGAGGTAACTTCACAACCCGTTAGTCTTTGTAGTTCTTGTTGTCTATTTTTCTGCATATTCTTACATAAAATTTTTGATTTTTCTTTGTTTATGTAAAGTCCCGCCAACTCCCCAAACTCTTGTATTCTCGTTAGCAACAACGGTGTAGCTTGTAAGGGATTTTAATTTATAAACATTATATCATCCGCAAATGCTCTGTATTTATAGGTATACCCTTTTATTTGTAGTCCTTCTAAATCTTTTTCATCTTGGATCTGCATCAGTAAAATTTCAAGAGTCATTATAAACAACAATGGCGAAAGCGGGCAGCCTTGTCTAGTACCTTTACTAATTTTCATTTCGTCTGTAAGATCTGCACTGATGCACAACCTTGCCCTTTGTTCAAAATATATTGCCTTTATCATTCTTATAAAACTTTCTCCAAGCTCCATTTTTTCCATCACTGCAAACATGAAGTCCCAATTTAAATTATCAAATGCTTTTTCTGCATCCGCAAAGAATAGTGCTACTTCCTTTTCTGGATGTCTTTCATAATATTCTACAATATTTACAACAGTTCTAATATTGTCTCTTATTTGTCTTTTGGGAAGAAAACCAGCTTGGTCCTCCTTTATAAAATTTATCAGATATTGCTTAAGTCGTTCCGCCAGAATTCTTGTAAATATTTTATAATCATTGTTCAAAAGTGAGATTGGTCTAAAATTTTTTACATTTGTGACGTCTCTTTCTTCTTTAGGTATCAAAGAAATAACAGCTTCCTTCCATGTATTTGGTACCTTCCCTTTGGCTCTTATTACATTCATCAGCTTCTGTAATTTTGGTATTAATTCATCTTTAAAAATTTTAAAATATTTAGCTGTATAACCGTCTGGCCCGGGAGCTTTATCATTTTTCATCACATTGATTGCTGCTTCAATTTCTATTTTTTCAATTGGGTCATTCAAAATTTTTCTCATATTTTCAGTTAAAGGCTCAATTTTTATTTTCTGTAGATATTCATCTATCTTTTTTCTCTTTACTTCAGCACCTTTAAACAGCTTGGCATAATACTTAAAAAATTCTCTTTTTATTCCCTCTTGAGTAACTACATCTCTTCCATCTATCACAATTCTACTAATTATTTTGTTTTCCCTCTTTTTTTTCAGCTGCCACGCCAAGTATTTCCCCGTCTTATTTGCTCCTTCAAACGATTTCTGCTGAAGCCTTTTCAAATTCCATTCCACTTCTTTGTTTAGTAAATGTCTTAATTGAGTTTGCAATATTGAAATTTCCCTTAGAATCTTCTTTTTCCCTGGTCTTTTCCTCAGCTCTCCTTCTTTTTTCTTTATTTCATTTTGAATATCCAATAGTTGTTTTTCTTTTTCCCTTTTATCTTTGTTGTTCAGAGTAATCAACAACCCTCTCATTACTGCTTTATAAGTATCCCAGACAGTCTGGAAGTCAATATCTTCTTTATCATTCACTTGGAAAAATTCCTTAGTTTCTTTTCCTAGGAAAGTCACTGTTTCTTTGTTCTGTAGCAAATCTTCATTCAGTCTCCATCTTCTCAATCTTTTGGACAATTTTGTAATCCACATTATTGGGTTATGGTCAGCACCAATTTTAGGCAAAATATCTATCTTCCTTGTTGCAAGGCCTAAGTCTCTGGTTCCCCACAGCATGTCAATTCTAGAAAAGGTCTTATGTCTTGCAGGAAAAAAAGTATAGTCCCGCACTTCAGGATTAAGCTTTCTCCATATGTCTTCCAAATTTTCCTGTTTAACTAATTCAAAAAAAGACTTTGGCAATTTCCCTTCTTTCCCACTATTTTTTTCCCCTCCGGATCTATCCAATGAGTTCTCAACTGTTCCATTAAAATCTCCCATTAAGAGTATTTGATCGTAAGTCAACTCATCTAGTTGTTGTATGATGTCTTTAAAAAAAGCATCATTTGCACCATTAGGTGCATATAGTCCCAATAACAGCGTTTTTTTCCCATTTGATGTTATTTCCACTGCTACAAATCTTCCATCTTTATCTTTAAACACCAATTTTGGCTCCAAGTCCTGTTTAATATAAAAAACTACTCCCCTTTTTTTCTGTTCAGCTAATGAAAAACATTCCCTTCCCAGTTGTTTGTTCCATAAAAATTTATAATCCTTTTGTTTGATGTGGACTTCTTGCAAACAAATTATATTACAATTTTGCTTCTTGATCCAATGAAAAGTTGCCCTTCTTTTTTGTGGTGAATTTAGTCCATTAACATTCCAAGACAATAATTTGTAATCCATCATGGTGTAAATTCTTTATTTTCTTCAAAAAATCTCAACTCTCTGGCATTTGTAATTGTAACTCTCTTCCCCTGAAGTTCAAAGCTCAAACCCTCGGGGATTATCCATCTGTACCTTGTGCCATTGTCTTTCAATTTTTCTGTCAACTTTTTATATGTTCGCCTGTCATTTATCACTTCTTTAGGTAGCTCCTTCATAATTCTCACTCTGCTACCTCTTACTGTCAATGACTGTTCAAAGTTTTTCTTCATAATCCTTCCCACCATTTCCTTTGTCATGAATCTTACAACGACATCTCTTGGTAAGTTGTGTTTTTTTTTTGCATATACCGAATTGACTCTATACATGTGATCATACATGCTTTTAGTCTTGTCAGGGTCTTCATCTAAGAATTCTGCAATTATGTTTATCATATATCCTTTCAGATCATCATTCTCTTCCTCAGGTACTCCTCTCAAGCGTATCTGATTTTCCATTAATTTGCAGTCGTGGATCGTCACTTTTTCTTGGACTTTCAGCAAGGTGGTATCATGTATTTTAACTTTCTCCTCCACCTCCTGTACTTTCTTGTCTATTTTCCCAATTTGGTCTTTGAGCTCATCCACTTCTTTTTTAATTACTGTGACAAGTTCTTCCTTCATTTCTTCCATCATTTTCTTAACTCCTTTCATAATCCTGGCTTCCATAGCCTCCATTTGGTCCTGCATTTTTTCTAATGAGAGGGCTCTTGTTCGGGGCTGCCTGGGCTCTGACATTTAGGCAAGGAGCAGGGAGATAAAATAGAAATACCAAAAATTTCCGTCTCGCAAATTACAAATTTGGCTACCAAGTTCAAAAGGTCTGAATTTTCTCTCTTATTTAAACTTTGTTCTGTTTTCTTCTGAGCTTCCCAGGCCCAGATATAGATTTTTAAAGAATTTTTCCCCTTTAAAAAAATGACGAAATTTTTGACTTCACCAATTTGAAATCTGACAGTCAGATTCAATAAAGCAGAGCTTGCCCTTTCCAGCAAGCCTAATTTCGCTGGTTTCTGAGCCTCCAAAGCCAAGATATATATCAAAAAAGTCTTCAAAAATTCCAAAATGGCGGCCGCGATTTTTTCCCCTTTAAAATTTTTTTTCCCTTTTAAAGTCACCCCAGGAGCCCACCAATAATGTAGTCAATAGTTCTTGTCCTCTTACCCTTTTTCCCGTCGATTGTGTCAATTTTTAAAGTCCCAAATCTTTTTAAAACAATGTTTTAAATTGGACCTCCCAGCAATGGCTGCCGATGTTTCTCTATGATGTAGAGTAGGCTTTTTTCTTTACTGCTTCCTGTCTCTGTCACCTTCAACTCTCATGGAAATCTCACGATACTTGACGCACTTCCTGTCTTGCTCAGAAGTGTTGTAGAACTGTTCCAGTATATTCCAATGCAACGTGGCTGTTTACTTTTCACAAACCGCAAACCGCAAGTAGACAAAACTATGATCTCTTTTCAATTTTTAGCAGTTTTTAACACTGTCTTTTGTATTAAAACAGTCCAAACTTCTCCATTTCCTTCTTCTAATTGCAAGCTTTATATTTTCCCCTTCTTCCCACCTTTAATATGTCCCTTTAGTCTGTAAATAGCTCCGGAGTGAAAAAAGAGCTTCTGTACCTTTTTTTCTCCACTTATCCAAGTTCCACTGGTTTTCCAAAGCTTTAGTTGTTTAGAAATGTCCCAGAAGGTTAGGATCCTGACGAGCTTATGCCAAATCAATGGCTCTGAAAGATCTTGCAGACGATAACTATGCAAACTTCTGAGACCCCTCAAAGGAACCCTCTACAGGGCTCCTTTTCAGCCAAGGTACATCTCTTCCAAAGTTTTTAGTGCAAGTCTTGGACCTTTCTCTCACTGAGAAAGGTAGGCAGTGGGCTTTGATTTGCCCTCCACTACCCCGAACAAGACCTTCAGCTTGCTCCTGATGTGAGAGACAACTCAGCTCGCCATTTTCCTCCCCGGAAGTCCTATCCAGAACAATTTTTGAAACTCTCCTCAGTCTTAAAATTGGCTTGTCATATGACAGGGACTATGTTTAGGTACAGAAGAATAGAAAACTAGATAGTAAAGTTTTTTTAAAATTAATTTGCTAATACAGCGATATCATTCAGTAACTATGGAAGAGAATACAAATTAGATACAATAACTCCAAAGTACATGCCGAAATATGAACTTATGTTATTTCACTAGCTTAGATAAAAGAACACTGGCAGTATCTAGAAATTTACTTCAGAATAGTGCTTTTACTGTTATCAGTACTCTTCCAGAATATGTAAGCTTTGTACTTTAGCATTAATGACTTTATTTTAACATAAAAAGTTTGTTTTCTTGGGAAAACTGAACTGGGTTAAATCAGACAAGTTTTCTCCATAGATTTGTTCAGTTGGAACATCACAACCTTCCCTAAACTTAATGCTTGAATTGTTTAATTACCCATATCACTTGCAGATTCTTTTTCCTTATGAACAAGATTTATGTTTGCCTAGCAAACCTATTTATCAGCACTTGGAGGACATAAGGGTTCAGGAAAACTCATTTTGTGTCAGAAGAAAACTAATTCAATACAATCAGTTGATGTTATTTTTTAAATAGGGAGTAGGTTCAGCTTATTTCATCGGTCTGAAGCTGTGGTAGACACCGGCAGGAGATGGCCTGAGAATTCCAGTACTCCTGGGGAGGGGAAGGTATGACGGTGGGAACAGGCAGAATCATAAGGGAAGGAGGCCGAGACATGACAGTGCTCGACCCCCTTCCAGCCTGCATCTCATCCCGACGGTAGCAGGTAGTGTGGCCAGGTTAAATTACTCACCTCCGTCACTGGTGTTATGCAATGCCAGGTCCATAAACAAGAAGACCTCTACCCTTCGGGAGTTCCTGCTAGAGCAGGATATGGACCTGGCATGTGTGACCGAGACCTGGGTGCACGATGGGGAGACAGTAGCTCTCTCCCAGATGCCCCCCCAGGATACTCAGTCTTTCACCAGTCACGGAATAGTGGGTGAGGGGGAGGCGTGGCTCTATTCAGACGAGACGCTTACTCCTTTGGGGCTCTCCCAACCCTGGAGATCAAGGGCATTTAATGTGCTGGTCTGGCATGGGATGTTGGGGAGGGGTTGATGATCTGGCTGGTGTATCGACCGCCTAAGGCAACAGCTGGAGCCTTACCATACCTGATGGACCCCGCAACAGGCTGGGCATTGGAGTACCCAAGGCTTTTCATCCTGGGTGACTTCAATGTCCATGCCGATGACGCGACCTCCAGTCAGGCGATGGACCTAGTGTCATCCACGATGACTCTAGGACTCTCCCAAATTGTTACAACGCCACTCACCAGGTGGGGCACATGTTAGACTTGGTCTTTGCAGTGGGAGTTTTAGTGGACGATATTACTGCTGAAGCAGTGCCATGGTCAGACCACTATGCCCTTAAGGCTCGTGTGGATGTCCCACCCCAAGCCCGTTTAGGCGGCAAGCGTATTTTAGCTCGCCTGCGGAGCCAGATGGATCCGGAATAGTCCCAGATGGCTCTACGGAATTCCTGGCCTCCTGGCGATTCCTTGGATGACCTGGTGGAGTCTTGGAATGACAGACTCTCCAGAGCCATCAACGAGATCGCACCTAGGTATCCTCTGCATCCTCGTCCAAAGCCGGCACCAGGAATTGCGGCAATTAAAGCGAGGACTCAGATGACTAGAGAAGCAATGGCAGAGTGCTCAAGACGAAGCGACTAGAACATCTTATAGTGTATGAGGTCCTATGAGATAACAGTCAAAGCCGCAAAGAAAACATACTTTGCAGCTAAGATTGCATCTGCAATTTCGCAGCCGGCACAATTGTTCAATACAATTCGGATTCTTATAACGCTGCTTCAAGGCAGACCAAATTCTAAGGAATTGGAGATCGGCTGTGAGGCTTTGCGAATCTCTTTGCAGATAAGATCGTGTTGCTCCGCCACGACCTCCCCGCCATATTGGAGACAGTATGCGAACCCAAGGCCCCGTGCCTGTCTTCTGATCGTGTTCTGGATTATTTCAATGTTCTCAGCCTGGAGGAAGTTGACAGGATCCTCTTGACTGCATGCCCTACAACTTGTGATCTGGACCCTTGCCCCTCCTGGCTTATTAAAGCTTGCCAGAGGGAGTTCAGATATCCTGTATGGGATATCGTGAATAGATCCCTGATGGAAGCGCATTTTCCAGCACCTCTTAAAGAGGTGGTGGTCCTCCCTCTCCTGAAAAAATCAACACTAGATCCAGCCGAATTGGCACACTATCGGCCAGTCTCGAATTTACCCTTTTGGGGTAAAATTATTGAGAGGGCAGTGGCGTTGCAGTTACAGAATTTTCTGGAGGATACTTCCGTTCTCGACCTCCATCAGTCCAGCTTTCGCCCGGGCCATGGGACGGAGACAGCGCTGGTTGCTCTGGTGGATGACCTTCATCAGCATCTGGACCGAGGCGGCTCGGCGGTGCTGATGTTGTTAGACCTATCGGCAGCATTCCATATGGTTGACCATCGGTTGCTGACTTGCCGTCTCACCAACACGGGTATTCAGGGGCTAGCCTTACAATGGCTTTCCTCTTTCCTCGATGGTTGGGGACAAAGGGTGGCGATTGTGGGTGAACTGTCCCGGAGACACATGCTTGATTGCGGGGTGCCTCAGGAGGCAGTGCTTTCCCCAATGTTGTTCAACATCTACATGAGCCCACTTGCCCAGATTGCCCGGAGGTATGGGTTGGATTGTCACCAGTATGCTGATGACACCCAGCTCTATCTACTCATGGACGGCCGGTCTGACTGTGCCCCAGAAAATCTGGACCTGGCGTTATAAGCCGTGGCTAGATGGCTTAGGCTGAGTAGATTGAAACTAAATCCAGCGAAGACAGAGGTCCTTTGCTTGGGTCGACGTGGCCCGGGAAGGGAAATTCCCCTACCAGCCTTTGACGGTGTGCCACTAACAGTGGCACACAGGGTCAAGAGCTTGGGCATACTATTGGAGCCTGCCCTGACAATGGAGACCCAAATAGCAGCCACTGCTAAGTCCGCATTCTTTCATCTTAGGCGGGCGAGGCAGCTGGCCCTTTTCCTGGAGAACGGTGATCTGGCAACAGTGATCCATGCAACAGTCACCTCAAGGTTGGACTACTGTAATGCCCTCTACATGGGGCTGCCCCTGTGCCGAACCCAGAAGTTGCAGCTAGTGCAGAATGCCGCCGCCCGGCTGTTATTAGGGCTCCCCAGGTGGGAGCACATTCAGCCGGGGCTCCGGGGACTGCACTGGCTACCAATAACATACCAGGTTTAGTACAAGGTGCTGGTTATCACCTTTAAAGCCCTATATGGCTTGGGACCTGCCTACCTTAGGGACCGTCTCTCCCCACATGTTCCCCAGAGAGTGCTTAGATCTGTTTCGCAAAATCTGCTAGCAATCCCCGGGCCAAAGGAGGCCCGTCTGAAGTCAACGAGGGATAGGGCCTTTTCGATTCCAGCCCCCTGCTGGTGGAACCAGCTACCGGAAGAGGTGAGGGCCTTGTGGAACCTTGGGCAGTTCCGCAAGGCCTGTAAGACAGTCCTCTTCCAGTTGGCATATAACTGACTGGTGTCTAAAAACTGCAAAGGAAGGTTATAGAATAGCACCACACTGTTAGGTCATTTTGTTTTATTGTTTTAGCTGTTGTAAATTATTTAATGTATTTTAATATTTATTAATCTTATTGTTAGAATTTTATGTTGTGAGCCGCCCTGAGCCTTGGTGGGGAGGGCGGGATATAAATCAAATAAATAAAATAAAATAAATAAATAAATTGAAAGAGAAATGTCAGCAATAATTAAAGGAAATAATCTACAATAACATGCTTAAAAGAAAAGGCGATTCCTATGAACTTTACAGAGAAGAACTTATAATTTCAGAACACTTACACCTTGATGCTTTCATAATTAATTATAGAATAGATTTAGTTTCTTTTATCTGATTCATAATAGTATATAACTTAAATACATAAAGAATCTTCACTAACACAGATACGGAATAAACATAGCACCACTGACACTATATTAGACGTATGAAATAAAGTACCCCAGTGGGGACCCCTCAAGTACTTGCATGAGACACAGGGGGCACTTGTACACCTACACACACTACTTGCATACTATGGAGCATACACTTATCTTCCAGCCATGCATACAAGGGCATACACTCCCATATATATTTGCATAAACATATCCTCCCCACACCGACTTTCATGCATATGCTATGGTCACAATATGTGATGGCGGAAGACTATGGCATGATAAAAAGGATCTGCAGTTTGTCTGTTTTTCCTCTAGTGTCACAACACTCATGAACCCTCTGCTCTATATGCTATTATGATGGACAGGTTAGGTTACACCTCTCCCTATGAGTGACCAAGGGAGCTGATGGATTGTTAGTGAGAGGGATAGTTGAAAACAGCAGTTAAGACAGTTGAAGATAGCAGTTAGGGAGTTGAGAGTGAGTCTGGATGAGTGAAGCTGTGGAGAAGGACAGCTGAAAGCTGACTGAAAGCATTAGTTTTTCACTAAGGAACTCAAATGCTGGAATAAGGAAACAGTTCAAAGGCTCAGTTGAAAAGAAACTCTGTAACTTTGTTTAAACCATAAATAAAAGTTAACTTCTTTTTTAACCATGTGGGCTGGTAGTCTCAGGAAAAGAAACACACATGCACACACAATCAAAGATCTCAATCGCTATATATTTTAGGATATGGATAAATGGTGACAACATATGAATGAAATAGAGTTTGAGTCCCCAACCTCAATACCTCTTTGCAGTGTCTGAGTGAGGGACAATTATTAAAAGGACCTGGGCTATTCTGTCTGTTGCTATCTCCTTCAATAACAGAGAGGACTTGGGATATAAAATGGTCATGGCTGTCTATATATTTGAATAAAGGCAAGACAGGTAGTGATGTGCAACTGAACATGTAAGAGAGAGGTTGTGGAGAGTCGACACTCTTTGTGAGTGGAAAAGGTTGTTACAGCTATTAAAATAGTTTATTTTAAAAAGATCTTGAAGGTGGGCGAGGGGAATGTGTTATTTCTACTGACCACTAAAAATCAATCATTTTTTCTTTTCCACAAAGCTCTTTAAGGAATATGCACCTGTTAAGATCTAGTGTAAGAAGAATGACCTGAGGACTGTGCATATACATTAGCTTTAAAAGGGGATTTGCAAAGGAAAAGTTCATTAATGGCTACAAGTCACAGCAACTAAAAGGAAACTCCACATTCAGAGGCAGTGAACCTTTAAACTCCAGCGCTCGGAGAGAACATCAGGGAAAGGCCTTGGCTGCTATTCCCTGTTTGGTGGCCCTCCAGAGCAATTAGTTAGTCACTATGTGAAACAGGATGCTAGACTATACTAGACTAAACTTTGATCCAGCAGGCCTTTTCTTATGTTCTTAGGTTAAGCTGTTCAAGCTTGGAGCAAGATCAACTGACTCCCCTGTTTTGGAACATAACTTAAGGATTCTAAAGGGTGATTAACATGTGGAATTCACTGCCACAAGAGGTGGTGGCGGCTACAAGCATAGACAGCATCAAGAGGGGGTTAGATAAAAATATGGAGCAGAGGTCCATCAGTGGCTATTAGCCACAGTGTGTATATATGTGTGTGTGTGTATAATTGTTTGGGGGGCCACTGTGAGACACAGAGTGTTGGACTGGATGGGCCATTGGCCTGATCCAACATGGCTTCTCTTATGTTCTTATGTAGAATTGTTGCTGTACATTCAACTGAAATCCATTTTAAATGTATATAAAATTAGGGTTGTGCAAGAAAAAAATCAGTATTTTTTTAATTTGGGGTCTTTGAACCCTTAAAAATAAAATATTGCTTTGAAAACTCAAATTCCAATATTGGTATTGTATTGGAATTTGGGTAAAATTAGGGAATTCAATTTTTTTTGGCTGCATTATACCTATGGGGGCATTACCATCCATGGTAAACTTACTAGTTTATAGTCAGTGGGCTGGGAGGGAGGGGGTTTGAGGAAGAGGCACCAAATTTGCAGTACAGCTACAGTCTCTCCTCAAAAGAACCACTAAGTTTCAAAAAGATTGGACAATGAGAACTAATTCCATGGGCATCCAAAGAGGGTGCCCCCCAACCTCCATTGTTTCCAATGGGGAAAAAAGTAAGGCAGGCATACAGTAATCCCCACAGATTCTCCCAGAGTCTTTGCAGTAGAAGGTTAGGGCAAATTGCAATGGTTCTGCTGCTAGCCTTGCAAAAATGCACCCCCCACACACACACACACACTTCACTTTCAACTGCAGAGATTCTCTGGGCTTGTATTGCCCTGCTATTTTCCTCCCATTGGAAACAATGGAGGACAAAGGCACCCTCTTTTTTAAGCTCGGTGGTTCTTTTGGGAGAGGCACCAGCAGCAACACTTCAAATTTGGTGTCTCCAATTTGGTGTTTGGTTGAGAGGGCTGAAGGTGAAGGTGACTGAAGGTGATTGTTGCTGATTGATTAGAAGTGGCTGTGTTCCCCATCCTCTTTGCATTTTAAGCTGCGCCTTGCCAGAGGCGCGAGCCTTTGGCAAGAGCCAAAGGGCTCTTGGCAAGTGGCTCTTAGCCTGGGGGCTCTGTAAGGATCAGGAACCCAGGTTCCTTCTGCTCCCAATAAGGTAAGCTGACCCTCCAGAAGAAGAGCCACATAAACAAACAGGATTTAAAAGGGGACTGTATCTTTTAAAAAAGCTATCATGAAGGTAGAATGCCAGCAAGGGGGTGGAGGCTTTCCAGTGTTTTGCACTGAGTGTCACATGTATGACTGTCTGCCCACAGGACAGAAGTCTTGGGTGTGTGCTCGATGCAAGGAGCTCCTGGTACTCAGGGAACGAGTTCGTACCTTTGAGGCCGAGGTGACTAACCTGGAGAAGCAGAGACAGTCAGTTAGGCACTCAGAGAAGACTCTCGGGGACGTCTTAGATGAGCCCCGCTCTGAACGTGGCAGCCCCGTGGTTGCCAGGGAGCATGAAGGTTGAGAGGGAACAGGGCATCGTGCTGAGGGTAAGGGGAATGTGCTTTCAGAAGGGACCTCTTCTTCAGTTGGTGAGTGGGTATCCTTTCGCGCCAAGGAACCATCCCTGGGCAGGGAGGGGGGGGGTCTTGGTAGTTGGTGATTCGATCCTTAGGCAAGTAGACAGCTGTGTGGCAAAACCATGTACTGACCATATGGTGACTTGTCTGCCTGGTGCGAAGGTAGTGGACACTACGCGTGTAGTAGATAGGCTGATAGACAGTGCTGGGGAGGAGCCAGTGGTCGTGGTGCATGTTGGAACCAACGATGTGGGGAAATGCAGTCGTTAGGTCCTGGAGGAAAAATTTAGGCTGCTAGGCGGGAGACTTAAGGCCAGGACCTCCAAGGCAGCCTTCTCAGAAGTGCTACCTGTTCCACGTGCAGGGCAGGAGAGACAGGCACAAATTAGAAGTCCAATGTGTGGATGAGACGATGGTGTAAGGAGGAAGGGTTTAAGTTTGTTAGGCACTGGAATGCTTTCTGAAACAAGCGGGAGCTGTACAAAAGAGACGGTGTCCACTTGTCCCCGGATGGAACCAGGCTGCTGGCGCTTAAAATCAAAAGTGGCAGAGCAGTGTTTAATATGGTGCTACAGTCCTGATGTACATGTAAACATAGCTTTTATGTTGATGCAATGGTTCCACCTTAAAAAGCCAGCTGGAAGAGGATGGTTTGCAAGCCCTACGGGACATTAATCAGTTCCATAGGGCTTGCAAAACTGTCCTCTTCCAGCTGGCTTTTTAAGGTGGAACCATTGCATCAACATAGAAGCTATGTTTACATGTACATCAAGACTGTAGCACCATATTAAGTTATATTGTGGTTTTAAATTATTTAACTTAAATGTTGTTTTATATGTAATTGTATTTTATTTGTTATTGCTTTGAATTTTATTGTTGTATCATAGTACGAAGTACTGTGTCTTGGAGCCGCCCTGAGCCTGCTTCGGCGGGGAGGGGAGGGTATAAATAAAAATTTATTATTATTATTATTAAACTAAATCTCGGGGGAAAGCCAACAGGAGATTAAATGTCTCTGGTTCAGGAGAATTCATCTCAAAGAGATGAAGGGTTATGTGTTACTTTTCTACCGGGTAATGGATCAGAGTTGTCCACTGAGATGGTGACAAACCAATCACTCATGGAGTGTCTGCCAAAGTCTTCAGGCAGCAGGAGGAAGGTGGCAGGCCTAACTTGCCTGGGAAATTATAGATGTTTGTATACAAATGCTAGAAGTGTTCGAAGTAAAATTGGTGAGTTGGAATGTTTAGTGTTGGAAAACATAGACATTGTGGGAATTTCAGAAACTTGGTGGAATGAGGAGAATCAGTGGGACACAGTGATTCCTGGATATGTTATATCGGAAGGAAATGGAGGGAAGGGTGGGAGGTGGGGTGGCTCTGTATGTCAGAGAGGATATACAGTCCAGTAAGACTGAGGTCAAAGAATTAGATTCCCTTCTAGAAATGCTTTGGGTCGAAATAGAGGGCCCAAAATGAAATTTAACTATGGGAGTTTGTTATTGCCCACCAAATCAAAAGATAACGGATGATTATAATATGATGGAAGGATTAAAGGTAGCGGCTAAACGTAAAAACTGTGTCATAATAGGTGATTTTAACTACCCGCAGATTGATTGGGTCAATATGTGTTCAGGTCGAGAGAAAGAGATTGAGATTCTAGACGCTCTCAATGACTGTGCTATGGAGCAGATGGTCACAGAACTACCAGGGGTGGGGTGGTCCTGGATTTGGTCCTAAGTAATGCCCAAGACTTGGTGAGAGATGTAAAAGTGATCGCACTGCTTGGGAGCAGTGACCATAACGTTATTGATTTCACCATTTGTATAAATAGGGAGTTGCCCCAAAAGTCCAGCACAACCACGTTTTTTAAAAGGGGTACATTCTCTGAGATGAGGAGGCATGTGAAGAGGAAACTGAAAGGAAAGGTAAATACACTCAAAACCCAAAAACCCAAAACCCAAAAAAAGGCAGTGGGGCCCTTGGATGACCAAGGGGTAAAAGGATTACTGGAGGAGGATGGCTGAGAAGCTGAATTCATTTTTTGCCTCAGTCTTTGCCCACTCCAGAACCACTAATTTTGGAAGGGGTGTTGAAAGACCTGAGCCAGATTGAGGTGACAAGAGAGGAGGTCCTACAACTGATTGACGAATTAAAAGCTAATAAGTCACCAGGTCCGGATGGCATACATCCAAGAGTTCTGAAAGAACTCAAAGTTGAACTTCTGGATCTTCTGACAAAAAAATTGTAATCTTTCATTGAAATCTGCTTCTGTTCCTGAGGACTGGAAGGTAGCAAATGTCACCCTCATCTTTAAAAAGGGTTCCAGAGGAGATTCGGGAAATTACAGGCCAGTCAGTCTAACTTCAATACCGGAAAGTTGGTAGAAACCATTATCAAGGACAGAATGAATAGGTACATTGATGAACACGAGTTATTGAGGAAGACTCAGCATGGGTTCTGTAAGGGACGATCTTGCCTCACTAACCTGTTACATTTCTTTGAGGGGGTGAACAAACATGTGGACAAAGGAGACCCAATAGATGTTGTTTACCTTGACTTCCAGAAAGCTTTTGATAAAGTTCCTCATCAAAGGCTCAAGAGTCATGGAGTAAAAGGACAGGTCCTCTTGTGGATCAAAAACGGGCTAATTAATAGGAAGCAGAGAGTGAATATAAATGGGCAGTCTTCGCAGCGGAGGACGGTAAGCAGTGGGGTGCCGCTGGGCTCAGTACTGGGTCCCATGCTCTTTAACCTGTTAATTAATGATTTGGAGTTGGGAGTAAGCAGTGAAGTGGCCAAGTTTACAGATGACACTAAATTGTTCAGGGTGGTGAGAACCAGAGAGGATTGTGAGGCACTCCAAAGGGATCTGTTGAGGCTGGGTGAGTGGGCGTCAACATGGCAGATGAGGTTCAATGTGGCCAAGTGCAAAGTAATGCACATTGGGGCCAAGAATCCCAGCTACAAATACAAGTTGATGGAGTGTGAACTGGCAGAGACTGACCAAGAGAGAGATCTTGGGGTCGTGGTAGATAACTCACTGAAAATGTCAAGACAGTGTGCGACTGCAATAAAAAAGGCCAACGCCATGCTGGAAATTATTAGGAAGGGAACTGAAAACAAATCAGCCAGTATCATGCATGATGCACATAGTATGCCCCTGTATAAATCCATGGTGCGGTCTCATTTGGAATACTGTGTACAATTCTGGTCACCGCACCTCAAAAAGGATATTATAGCATTGGAAAAATTCCAGAAAAGGGCAACTGGAATGATTAAAGGTTTGGAACACTTTCCCTATGAAGAAAGGTTAAAATGCTTGGGGCTCTTTAGCTTGGAGAAACGTCAACTGCAGGGTGACATGATAGAGGTTTACAAGATTATGCATGGGATGGAGAAAGTAGAGAAAGAAGTAGTTTTCTCCCTTTCTCACAATACAAGAACTCATGGGCATTCAATGAAATTGCTGAGCAGTCAGGTTAAAATGGATAAAAGGAAGTACTTCTTCACCCAAAGGGTGATTAACCTGTGGAATTCACTGCCACAGGAGGTGGTGGTGGCTACAAGCATAGCCAACTTTGAGAGGGGATTGGATAAAAATATGGAGCAGAGGTCCATCAGTGGCTATTAGCCACAGTATAGATATATATATGTGTGTTTGTGTGTATACACGCACACACACATATATTGACCACTGTGTGACACAGAGTGTTGGACTGGATGGGCCGTTGGCCTGATCCAACATGGCTTCTCTTATGTTCTTATCTGTTGGTGGGCCTGGGGTGGGGAAAATTTACTGGGAGGTGGGGTGGAGAAACCTGCTGGATCTCCTTGCTACTATACAAACTGCCAAACTAAAAGTATGAAGAGGGATAATCATCATCATCATCATCATCATCATCATCATCATCATCATCATCATAATTCTCTCTCCCCCACCACCCTTCCCTGTGTTTCAGTGCTTCAACTCCTTTTACCGTCCTGTCTCTTTCTTTGATGTGAGGGGTAGGAAACTTGGGTAGAATTTTTTAGTTTTTACAACACCTTTTTTGTTTTGACTTTGGGGTTGCCTGCTTCCTTTGCAACTTAAAGTTACCCCATCCAAGTTATCCAAGTTACCCCATCACTTGTAGGTTCTGCAAACTGCCCTTTTCTCTGCCTGCTGGCTGTGAGGTTTCCCTTTCTGATCCTGCCAAAAGCACCCCCTTTTCTTTCTGGGTTCCTTGCGTCTCTGCCTTTGGGGATTCCCTCTCTCCTCTGCACTTTTGGGGGTTTTCATAACTGCCCTTTCCCCTGGGTGTGGTGTTTCCCTTTCTGTTCCTGCCAAAAGCAGCTCCCTTTCTTCCTGGGTTGCTTGAGTGTCTGCCTCTCTCTTTTGCCACCAAGGCAGCTAATTCACCCCAGCACTTTGGGGGCTTTTGCTAATGGTTCTTTCCCCTGGCTGCGGGGTTTCCTTTTCTGCTACTGCCAAAGGCAGTCTCTTCCTTCCTGGGTTGCTTGAAGTACTGCCTTGGGGGTTCCCTCTCTCCTTTGCCACTGAAGCACTCAACTTACCTCAGCATGATGAGCTATGAGACAACTGATCGTCTGCTCACTTCTGGCTTCCTGTTGCCTGGTAGCTATGTGATACCTGTTTCAAGCTGGTGTCCAATGGCACATCCAACTCCAGAATTTTTCACTCCCTGTGAGTCCAGGTGCCATGAACCACAAAGTAGAATGCTCCACCATAGCGTTTTGTTTCTCCCTTTGGCAACGTGATTACCAGCAAGAACTTGTGCTCTGGGGAAAGTGTGCATATGGGGGGCAAGCCATCTTGTCCTGCTACCTGCAATCTTCCATAGTGAGCACCTAGGCACCAAGCCAAAAGCCACCAGATGTCTCCCAAAGTACTGTCTCCTAGTCAGTCCACCACTATTGCCTGATCTTGCCAACCAACCCAATTTGTGAAAACCCACATCACCCCACCACTCCACATAGATGCCCCCATGATTTCTTTTCCTAGTGGACAGCGAGCTGGATTTGAATGCCTGTAGATTAACCAGGTCTGCTCAGTACTATCTGAAACTGGTGCTGGACAACTCTCCCAATGTGGAAGGCCACCCCAGAAAAGTACTGTGTGTTGGAGGCCTCTAGCTCACCTTTGTCAGTTTTTGTCACTCCTGAACTGGCGGGGGGGGGGGGGATATGTCCCATTGGAAAGCATTGTTTTGGGCAACTTTTTTAGCAATCTGTAACTCAGCCTCCTGAAGTCCAATGTGGACCAACCTTGGTGGGCAGATTGAAGAGAGTGAGCTGGAGACACCCTGTGATTTTGGAACATCGAGGTCCCAGGGAGGTTTATGTGGACCATTTCATGAACTGGGTGATGGTTCAGTCTGCAAACCAGGCCAGTTTGCTTTGCAAACTGAACTGGCATTTTCTGGTTTGTGCCCATCCCTAGCAACCAGTTATATAAAAGAATACAAAGGCAGTTTGAAAGGGGCCATTACGAAGTGAAGCTATGAGGTCCTACAATACTAGGTATATTGTACTAGTAGGCAGAGAACAAATGAAAATAGGATCCAGGTGAAAGAATAAATGATCCAATGAGAATGGCAGTAGACCATTCACAGTAGGTGATAAACAAGCAAAGCACAATAAATAGTGTACATAAGCCTCAAAGGAGCATGAAAAGATGTTCTGTGTTGACTAGCTACTCTGCTTTATTACAGTACAATCCTTACACCCTCCTAATTAAATTGAAGGCAGTGGGCTCAGAAGTGCATAACTCTGTTTAGTATTTCAAGTAGAATTTCAACGGCATATGAATTTCAACTCTGCACTTCTTGAAATAGTATTACTCTGAAAGGATCCACAGCTTCTTCTGGAATACAATCCTTTCTTCTCACAGAGCTCCCCAAACTGAAGCAACTACTCACCATCACCAATAGTCATCTAATAGGACTAGTCGCTGCGACAAACCTCAGTGTTATTTCTGTTCCCATATCTATTCACATGCACTGTCACAGGACCCAACAATACAAGAAAGGCCCTTCGAGCAGCAGATTATTTGTTTAAAATAAATATATCCATTTTTTCAGCTGAGGTGGCTTACAATATCATTAACTGAAATAACAGACCAAGTTATCTGAATAAACCCATGGGGGAAGGAGGCAAATAAAATAGCAGCATAAAGTCATATAAAGATTAAAGCTATTAAAATGGTCCATCATACTGAACAATAAAATCACATTAGAAACTGGTGCAGAAGAAGGTAATGATAAAAAGGAAGAAAAATGTATTATCATATGACAGCAATGTCCTTCTGCCATTTCTGTAGATCAAATGGCTTTTTCTGTGCAAAAGAATACACAATACAAATCATGCATTAAAACAAAAGCATACAAAATCAGTGGTGAGAAATTTCAGCCTCAATGAACACTAAGTCACAGATTTGAAGTTTCCATACTTCAGCAAAAATGTTTATAAGGGACATTCCAGTATGCAGCTCCTGAGATAATCTTTAAGATGCTACAAGGCACATAGTAGTAAGTCTTAGTAGAACATGGCCACCACTTTGAAATATTTTAACAAAACATATTAATGTCTGTGATGTTATTTATTCATCCATTTTTAAATTTCCTGTTTAAAATGTCCAGCTAATGCTATGATTAACTATTCATATTAGACAAACTGACTTTTACAATAGCTTCCAATACAAGTACACTAATAAATGAATTATATTTTAAAAATATTCATACTATTTTATCTTGCCGTTCCACCCAAAGCAGCAAACAGTTAAAAGACATTAAAATTAACTTTAAAAATACATGTAGATAAAACAATAGTTTGAACATAAAGAAAAAGGAAGGAAATGGCAAATAAAGCAAAAATGTCTTCATCCCTGGTGAAAGGCAACTATACAGTGGGACAGATGAATCTCCCTGGGGAGGGAATTCCACCACTGATGCCACATCTGAGAAAGCCCTTTCTCAGGTCACCACCCTTCTAGCCTCAGAACAGGGAGGCACCCAAAGCAAGTCCCTCCAAAGATGGTAATGGTCAGGTAATGGTAATGGTCAGGTAGGTTCAATGGGAGTAGGCTGTATTTAAGTTATGCTGGTCCCAAGCAGTATAACCAATCCCAGTTCCAAATGATTTTAAATTTGCATTAATTTCTGTTAGAATAGTTATTCCTTTCCTTCATCCTACCTTCTGTCAGGAAGAAAGTAAATTTTAACATAAGGATTTCTTGGCCTTCCGTCTTCCCTTGAAGGAAGATCCTTTGCTCCCAATATTGTGACTATCAACTGATGACCAACCTTGTCATACCACAATTTTATCTGTAATGAGAAAATATTCATTAGTCAGTCCAGGTAATTCATTACACAGCAAAGAATTGTTGAAGATAGTTTTTAGCCCTCAGTTAGATTCAAGCCCCGTAGCACCTTAGAGGCCAAGATTTTGGGGGGATGAGCTTGCAAGAGTCCAAGCTTCTGGATGAAGGGAGCTTTGACTCTCAAAAGAACATATCCCAAAAATCTTGTTGGTCTTTAAGGTGCTACTGGACTCAAATCTAACTGTTCTACTGCAGACCAACGCAGCTACCATCTGAAACTAGCTCTCCGTTGTGTTTGTTTTCCTAATTATTGCAATGAAGATAATTGTAGTATTATGAAACAAAATAATAAGATATGGTGTAACACATTTAATGAAATGTATTCTGTAAGAATAATCTAGTTAGTATTATGTTTTCTATGTTGAAGTGCATATGATTATTTACTGGAGTGGTGCATATGTGTATTAAGTTTACATGTATACTACCATTTCAATGTGTGATATGAATTCAAGATTAATAACTCTTCCTACTCTGATTAGTATACCATATGACAAAAGGAAAGGAATAAGATAGTGGACATTATAGTCTTGTTCTCATTAGCAGAATGATCAGTAACATACCGTACAACCCTAAAGAGACTTACTCCAGTCTAAGCCCATTAAAATGAATAGGCTTAGACTGGTGTAACTCTCTTTAGGATTGCAGTGTTATTGACTCAAGTGTATGGCAACCATCTTACTACTTCAACTCCAACAATTACTTAAAACAATATGGCAACCATGTTTATTACTCTGTTTTTTCTCTTTATTTATAAACCAATTCCTATCCCAGATTTGGGAAACTAATAAACTGTGCAAACATTTAAAAAATATTTAAGCCCTCTACTCAAACTGTTCCTGCTAAATAAAAAACTTTGCAGAGAAAATACAATAGGGATATTTTAAACTTTCAGACTACGATGGTGTGTAGATCTATAATTATTAATATTAGATGCAAAATTAGGAGATGAGAATAAGGATGTCATTTGCTCCACAGAAAGAATTAATGGTTTTGATGGAAGAAATAGCTTTGTCCATAGGATGCTAAGCTGTTGCCCTACACTTTTCTGAAAAAGAAAACATGATGTCAGCCATCCACAGCCATCCAAGACAATCCTAATTCAACTGCTTGGATATTCTCAGTAATTAGCAAATGATATGGTGGTAATTTTGGGCTATCATGAACCACTGAAAGTGATTAGGTTGTATCCTACCACTGCACAGCCAAGCACAGAGCCTTTTTAGTGCAAAGAACCTTCCTCTCGAGGGAGGCTCTGAGCATAGCTGTAGGAAGCACCCCGTTACATGAATATATTCTGTTAGCTTCTGATATCAGATTCACCATAGATGCTATAATATTACACTTCATATAGTGCCTAAGGACCTGCAAGATAAGGAAATACCTATCAGGATCTGAACCAAAACAGTTGCCTGAGTATTTTTAAGTATATTTAAGTAATGTGTTTGTATTTTCCCCAAGCTCTCCATTCTACATTAACAAAAATTCTATTAATAGTTATCAATGATAGTTCCTTATTTTTATCCTGAAGTATTTTCCATTTAAGTGGTATAATAAACTATGGGGAAATTGTGGTTTAATCTTAAGGAAACAGCAGTCTTTGTATGTGGACACTCTCTAATCTATTTTATTCTCTCTGATGTACTTCATGTAGTTTTACCCTGTGATCTCCTTTTTATACATAAACAAAAAACCCTTTGATCTTCTATTTTCATGTCTCCTTAACCAGTAAAAGAGTTGACAGTTACTATCCTTAAGACACTTTCCTAGGACTAAACCCTAGAATTGCTTCCCTGAAAATAACAAACTTACACAGCATTTACACTAAAGATGAACATTTCCACAAAACTATCTTATAACAAAAAACAAGTAATGTTCTCTTATTTTTTAAAAAAAGGAAAGCATGCAGCAAAGCAATAAAAGCATTGTGGCATTCTTACAGCCTACAGTTAGGTTAATCTACAGTACCTTAAGGGATTCCTAATGAAAAAAGGCAAACAACTTGTACCCGAGTATCATTGTGAATATAGTCAAGGCGACAAATCATGTAAAATTATCTTGTAATCATTCATCTTTTCAGTATTTCAACTAACTTGTCAAAATGCAAGCAGTGTACAAATTCCTTACACAAGGTACAAATTTATTTGCCTGTCTTCTACTCAAGGAGCTACTGTCATTTGGAAAATGCAAAAAGGAAGTGTTAAGTAATGAAAATGAGTGATTTAAAGAGACATCAACTTGATACAATGAGGCCAAACATCAAAAGCACAAGCTCAGCTATTACAAGTTCAAGGTACATATTTATGAGAAACACACAGCAATTAACACTGCAGACATCTGTGTTAGTTCAATTAGATAGCAGATAAAAACAAAACTGAAAACTAGTTGTCTCTTTAAATTTTAATTTAGTATTCTATTCTCCATGCAGGACTATTCAAGCTGCTCACAAGACAATGTGAAATTTGTTAATATGGTCTGAAGCAACACGTTAAAAAAAATTAAAATGGGAAAACGGACTAAACTGTGGCGTTTTCCTACTGTGCATTTTCCAAGACAAACAAAAGAAAAAAACACAACTTTAGTTTCTGTCAGGCAGATAAAGCCTTTACCTGAACCCTAGGAACAAAAGGCGCTGTTCTTCTACTAAGGCTTTGGCTCTGGTAAGCAAAATTAAAGAAAAAGCAATAAAACAAAACCAAAAAGACAACACGCTGGAAACTAAAAGACCAAAAGTAAAACGATATACAACTTTAAATACTGCTTTGCATCAGGGACATATTTATCTAAAAAGAACGTTTAAATGCAATGCATGAATTAAACCTGCAAATGCATTATTAAATGTATAAAAATGTGTATGGTCCTGTACCAATTGCATTTTTATATTGACCTAATGTTTCACACTGTGAACAGTAACTCTGAGAAGTGTTTAAAATATGCTTAGTGTCAAAAATGGTCCCACCCTGATTCACTGCTGGTCAAAATTGCTAACAGTTATAATATTCAGTACAGTATATGATGCAAAAGAAGTATAGAAAACAAAACAGAAAACACGAATTAGCTGCTTTAATACACATCTCATAATTTCTCAATTTTAAAAATTAAAATCCTACAATTTAAAAAACACTACGGTTAAAAGCAACATTTGTCTTTCCAGCATTATTTACTAAAGCAATTCAAAGATGATATATTATACCAAGTTTCCCAATTAAGGAATCTATCAAGGAGACTACCCAACTAGTTCAGCACATGTGAAGAAATAATAAAGATAATACTATTAAGAATGTACAGTGCATTTTCCTTGTTGGTAATGAAGCAAAAGCAAGCTTTCAGCCAAACCAGTTATTTTAGAAATTAACCACTCATAACAGGAAATAGTGCTGCCTGTCTATATACCTACCTACCTTTACAGAAATGACATACCATATAATGAATAACATCACTACTTAAAATTAGTTCTGTAAAATATAACAATATAGAATTATTACTAATCTACCCATTATTGGAAATATTCAAATTCAAAACCACTGAAAATAGCCTGAAAACTCAAAATATATTTTAAAATTTTACATGACAGGAATGTAAATTAATATTTATTAAAAGTTGATTTAAAATTACAACCCAACCAGCCTAATGGAAAGGATATGATGTCTTAACAAACATTTCTGAGAGCATCTAAATTTAGGGTTACCAGCCTCCACGTGGGGCCAGGAAATCTCCCACTTTTAAACTAATCTCCAGCTGGCAAAGATCAGCTCCTCTGGAGAAAACGGCTGCTTTGAAGGTTGGACTCTATGGCATTGTACCATTTTGAGGCCCTCCCCTTCCCAGGCTCCACCCCCAAAGTCTCCAGGCATTTCCCAACACAATCTGGCAATCCTATTTTAATTATATACTATTATTTACAAGTTTTCCATAACACAGGAATGATTTTTAACTTTTCAAAGTTTGTGTGCTTACTAAACTCCAGCAAGAACTGGGTCTAAAATATGCTGGGTACATAAGAACTGGGTCTAAAATATGCTGGGTACATAACTGCCAGATTGCATGTCTTCCATCATATCTGATGGAAATACCTTGTTTTTTTAATATACATATACACGTTATATATATATTGCAGATATTTTAGCATACTGGAGGACATTGGAGGAACCAGTGAAATGGGAAATTCCAAGAGAACTTTAAAAAGGGATAACGTATCTTATTTAAAAAGTCTGCTTACAGCAGCTAGAATTTGGACAGTCCAGTGTTGGACATGGAAAATACTACTAAAAACTGAAGTCTGAATACATAAAGTTTGGTTTATTGTGAGAATGGAGAAAATAATAGTATATAAACATGTGGGAGCAGAGAGGTATGCCATACAAACAGTCTTCTTGACGATGGCTAAAAGTGGAAGCTATCTGTTTCAAGGGGAAATAAATAGCTATTGAATCTCAGAAAGCACATGAGCAAACCATGTCTACAGTATGTTTTGAAGTGGCATGGCTGTCAAATAAATTACAGACATGGCCCTGTCTTGTCACCAGCAGGGGCCTTTGGGGGACATTCCTGGAGAGGGAGGAACCATCTTCAATGTGATGATGTGACACAGAAGTGACATAATCACAATAGGAGTGCAGCCCCATGGAAGGCGCTGTTGGCACCAGTTTGAAAAAACCATTTAAAGGGAACCTTCCCTTTAAACATTTTTTGCAAGAGAGCACATCAATGCCCTGCATGTCTGAACTCACCACTTGGAATTCAGGCATGGCCGGCCCCTGCTTGCAAAAAACATTTAAAGGGACTCTTTAAATGTTTTTTTGCAAGTGGGGGCCATGCGCACCTGAACTCCAAACAGCAAATTCACCACTTGGAGTTCAGGCGTGTGGCCAGCAGCTTCACCTCTCCCTCCCTTCCTGAAGATTTTAAGGATCCTCCAGCTAATTGGTGGGCCATGCACTCCTGCTGATTAGCTGGAGGGCCCTTTACATCTTGTAGGAAGGGAGCAAGAGGGATGGTTGCCAGTGGCTGCACTTGGACATAGCTTGAGGACAGGACTTTTCCTGTTGGCCAGCTGGCTGGCAGTGATCAGGAGCACACAAAATCAGGGGATTCCTCACCCCCACCTGGGGACTGTTATCCCTACTCTTTAGAGCCTGATTTGAAGCCCAGTATTCCTTCTTGACTCTGACATTAGCCATAGATCTTGTTAGGATTGCAAGGGTAAACAAACCTCAACATGCAAGCCAACCAGTGGCACATCAGTCTGTTTTCTTCAGTTCATAAGACTATTCTAGCCAAACTACTGACAAGAGTCCATGAGGAGTGGGGATATGACCAGGGGTTGTTTTGTAGAAAAAAAGGTGATGGAGTTCATCCAGGAGTTGTTATGCAGCTGCACCTACTATTCAATGGACAAGGTGGGAAGGAGGAAGTGAAACTCTCAGAAAGGTTCAGGAGCTATGCTCCTGTGAGCTTCTGCTGAATCTGAGGCCTGGATATGACTATCATTACCTGTTGGCAAGCCCCTGTGGAACTTAACAGCAGTACTGAGGTTCAGTAAACTCCCAGTGTGTTTGGCCATGTACAGCCCTTATATGTTCTCCCTCCTTTTTTCTGCGAGCACATCAACATCTTCACAATTTCACAGTGTAGTTTTTTTGCACTTAAGATAAAAGGGTTGCCTGCCTCTGAGCAAATCTATGTCAGAGATACAAAGAAAAATGCAGTTTCTCAGAGATCAATATCTTGCTAGTATGTCTTCTAATACTATATAGATTACTTACACAGTTTTGAACTGTTACACTGTTATTTATTTACTGCTTTTTGCCCACACTTCTAGAAAGGCTCAGAGTGAGTTTAAATATATTTAAAATTAGAGACATAAGTCTTAAAATTTAATTAAACTAATAAAATCATGAGCCATCAAAAGCCTATTAATCCTCATCATTGGTCATCTTTCCAACCGTTTCTGGAAAATGCTTACATTCACATTTTGGAAGATCTCGATTAGAAAGAATTTCAATGCTTAAAGGACAATAGATAGCATTATTCTGAAGGCAATTATTATACTAAACTGATTCACTTTTAAAATACTATAACAGCATATTTGAGAGAGAAAATAGAATCTTAGATATGTAATATGAGATTTTACAGACAAAACCAGATCACTTTTCTTCTAGAAAACTATGGTGAGGTAGACTTTGGTTATAAAATGGATCACTGCAAACAGAACCTATTATAATTTCTGAAGATTTATCAAGGTCAGTGCCAGTAGTCTAGCCCTCAAGATTCCAAAAACTGTCTTATCAGATGGAGCTAATAAACACTGTACCTTACCAATGCCACAACCTGAAGCTCCAAGTATCTTAATGAAGCCAGAAATACCCCAAACGGTAGTGCGAACTAAGGTCATAAGAATAACTCAGAATATGAGTATTCTCATTGTCTTGCCTGGGTTCAGACTTCATCAAGCAAACTTCTCACCTAGTCTCCCAATTCAGCTAGTTACCATGCAGACATATACCAGAAAACAGACATACATCAAATAGCAGTTTATCACAATATAATAAATTCTCATTTTTTTCTAATGCGATGCACTTCTAATCCCATTTCTACAAACGCACAGCTTTACATTACGCCACTCTTAAACTTACACTGCTTTTTGGGACCCACTTACAACATAATTCCATGCTACTTTCCCCATCCCTCATATAACATGCAGGAAAATCCAGCATCACTTAAAATTGTACAAGCTCATATTTTTTGAATTTTAAGTTTACAATTTTAAATATACAGCACTACAAAGTAATAGGCCATTTCATGACCATTTTACATATTAGACAGAGGCAAACTCAAATCTGCCAATGAGCCTCCCAGAGCCTCCTTTTCGAGAGGATCATGTTCCATCTCCTACCTCAAGGCTTTACAACTCACCCACAAAACTCTTAGCTTCCCCTTGGGGTTCCTAACTCACAATTTAAAAACTGTTCTAGAAGATATCATTTGCTAAGTGTTTGACTATATTTATTCATTCGGACTGAAGGACCTGGATCAGATAAGTGATTGACTGGGCTGTGAGTTAATAGAAGGTAAATTATATCACCCTTCAATGTTCTACAGGATTTCCCCAGAAGTTAAATATATGAGTTTAACAGCAGAGTAAAAAAAATGTACTCTCATATTATCCCACCATGAAGTTCCTCTGATGAGCAATCATCCATTACAACCCTTTGAGACCTTTCTATGTGGAAGAAATCAAGAATATTCTCATTAATGTTTATTATATCCTACTGCAAAAATGTCAATATATCAGTAGCAACAGTCTTAAAAGTAGCCAAAGGATCAATGGGCTTTTGATTAATATCAAGGGAAAATTTACAAACCAAAGCCATAAGTGAATTCTCAGTTGTATAGCAGTCAGGGATCTTGAAAATCCAATAACATCATAATGCTATGGTAGAGTGACCGACCTGTCACCCTTTCCCTACAAGTTAACACTGAAGACAGATCAAAAGTGGGCTCATGAATCTATGTTGAGATTTAATTTTTATTTCGGTGTAATCACAAACTTAAAGCATGGAGGCATACACCACTATCTAGTTTTCCACATACCTAATGTCTCTTATGTCCATATCACAACCAATCATTTGTATTGCCAATAATTCAGAAGAAACAATTCAACAATTTCTCTCTTCCAAGATTCAAATACTTAGATAAATTTCAGGAATATTTTAAGCCTCAAAGAAAAGAGGAAACTCACTTAGAAGGGCACAACACATAAAACTATTAAAAGTTTTCAACTATGTATCTACTTTACTTAAAGTGCACTATAACTCTGCATAGGATTTCATTGTAAGATAATTAAAATGGTTAATAGGTTGCATAATGCATAAGTGAATACCTGCAACATCAAGGCTAATTCAATGATTTTACTGTTACTGAAACTCCCAATATAACAGAAGTTCTTAAAATTTATGTCAGTATCCTTTCACTACAATGGCAACCTGCATACTATATAACTGCACTAGTAGTTTCTCATCAGTTTCCAAGACCAAACAAACAAACTAATAAACAAGTTGTTCGTGGCCCTCCAGGGTTGGCCTTGGTTGGAGTAGTGAAACTGGGAGGATTTTTTATTTATTTATTTAATTTATTTATTTGGTGACTTCTATCCCGCCCTTCCCACAAGTGGCTCAGGGCGGCTTACAACAACAATAAAACAATAAAACAGTAAAATCAGAGCAAGTTATTACCTCTAAAATCAGACAATTAAAACCTAAAAACCTTAAAATTAAACATTAAACTATACAGTATAAACACAAAAATCTGGTAGCTACATTATCTCATCAGGCATAGGCTAACCGGAAGAGGGCTGTCTTACAGGCCCTGCGGAACTGAGCAAGGTCCCGCAGGGCCCTCACCTCTTCCGGTAGCTGGTTCCACCACATAGGGGCCATTGTGGAAAAGGCCCTGTCTCTAGTTGCCTTGAGACGCACTTCCTTGGGCCCGGGGATGATGAGCAGATTTTGAGTGCCAGACCTCAGTGCTCTCTGGGGAACGTGTGGGGAAAGACGGTCCCTCAGGTAGGCAGGTCCCAGGCCATATAGGGCTTTAAAGGTGATGACCAGCACCTTGTACCGGACTCGGTATATTATTGGAAGCCAGTGCAGAGCCCGAAGGCCCGGCCGGATGTGCCCCCACCTTGGGAGGCCCAGTAACAGCCGGGCCGCGGCATTCTGCACTAGCTGCAATTTCCGGGTCCGGCACAGGGGCAGCCCCATGTAGAGGGCATTGCAGTAATCCAACCTCGAGGTGACCGTGGCATGGATCACTGTTGCTAGGTCGTCGGGGGCCAGGAAGGGGGCCAACTGCCTTGCCCGTCTAAGATGAAAAAACGTGGACTTGGCAGTGGCCGCTATCTGAGCCTCCATCTTTAGGGACGGCTCCAATAGCACCCCCAGGCTCCTGACCCTGTGACCTGGGCGGAAGCCGGACTGAAGTGGGTCAAGGATGGAAGCGTCCTCCAGGAAAGTCTGTAGCTGCCTCGCCACTGCCCTCTCAATAAGTTTGCCCAAAAAGGGCAGGTTTGAGACTGGCCTATAGTGTGCCAATTGGGCCGGGTCTAAAGATGGTTTTTTTAAGAGGGGCCAGACCACGGCCTCTTTAAGGGGCGCCGGAAAAAGCCCTTCCGTTAGGGATCTGTTTATGATATCCCGTATAGGATATCTGAGATCCCCCTGGCAAGATTTAATAAGCCAGGAAGGGCATGGGTCCAATTTGCAAGTTGTTGGGTGGGCAGATGAGAGAATCCTGTCGACTTCCTCCAGGCTGAGGGGGCTGAAACCGTCCAGGATATAATTCGAAGACATGCTCGGGGCCTCGGTTGCGTTAACTGTCTCAAAGTTGACAGGGAGGTCGTGGCGGAGTGACGCGATCTTGTCCGCAAAATAGTTCGCAAAAGCCTCACAGCCTATCTCTAATTCAACGGAATTTGGTCTGCCCTGGGGCAGAGTCGTCAGGTCTCGAATTATTTCGAACAATTGATAAGAACTTAATCTTCTCCAGTCTTCAGTAGATAAAAAATTAAGGCTGCAATACTAAAAACACTTTTCTGGGAAGAAATCCCATTCAATAAAATGGGACATTTCTAAGTAGGCCTGCATAGGGTTTATCTCTAAAAGCAGGAGAAGACAGATGATAGAATTAATAAGTGACAGGTAGAAAAAGGAATAAGCCTGACTGGCTTGGAAGATGCCCTTTCTTAAATAAACCAGTTTCCTCCTCCAAAGCATCGAAATGGTCCTACATAATTCCGATCATTGTCCAACTATTACTATCAATCAAAACATTTTGTCATATTACTTGATATCACTCATACAATTCCATCATACTATCCATGAGACAAATACTTAGTCAACATAACTTATCACTGGTGGGAAACCCCCTGTTGCACAGACCAGTGCCTTGTCTGAGAGTCAAGTTATCACCTCTCTTTGTAATATAATCCTATTTGGTTTCAAGTGAAGTTACACCAATGAAGTGAGTTCCCTTCTCTGCTACCACTGTATCACACAACGCCATCTGATAGATGGTATCACACAATGCCATCTGATGACATGATGGAGGTTTACAGATATGATAGAGGTTTACAAGATAATGCATGGGATGGAGAAAGTAGAGAAAGAAGTACTTTTCTCCCTTTCTCACAATACAAGAACTCGTGGGCATTCGATGAAATTGCTGAGCAGACAGGTTAAAACGGATAAAAGGAAGTACTTCTTCACCCAAAGGGTGATTAACATGTGGAATTCACTGCCACAGGAGGTGGTGGCGGCCACAAGCATAGCCACCTTCAAGAAGGGTTTAGATAAAAATATGGAGCAGAGGTCCATCAGTGGCTATTAGCCACAGTGTGTGTGTGTATATACATATATATATATATATATATATATATAATTGTTTTGCCACTGTGTGACACAGAGTGTTGGACTGGATGGGCCATTGGCCTGATCTAACATGGCTTCTCTTATCTGGCAGAACTTTTCCTAGTTGTGAGTCAGTTCTGGATCCAGGCCTCTGTGAATGCACGATTGAGAAATATGCAGGCACACTGATATTCTTTTGTAATACATTTGCAGATAAAATGGCTTGTAAGCTATGTAACGCAGAAACCAAAACAGATTTGACTAAGATACTCAAGATACTATTGGGCTTCAGTCTGGTCCTGGTTACATGGCTGACTTTCAACTGGTGAGGCCTGATGAAGTGGACAAGCTGCTTTGAGGTCTGTAGGCCACCATGTCCGACACTGAGTCACCCTGAACCTGTTAGGGGAGGGCGGGATATAAATCTGATAAAATAAAAAAAATAAAACTGCTGGAAGACAGCATCTGGGGATTTGAAATAAGGTGCTACCACTATGCAAATGACAACCAAATCTATTTCTTCTTAACAGCTGGGCCAGGTGGGTCTGTGGAAGTCCTGAACAGATTGTGCAAGGGATTGAACTAGATGACCCTGGAGACACTTTCCAACTCTATGATTCTATGATTCCAATACTGTTCAGTTTGCCAGCTGAAATCTTCTTTTCAAAGCCCAGACTCTGTGCCCCTGCTTGCAGAGATAAACTGGATGGCACCTAGAGACAGGTCTTTTTCAGTGGCAGCACATTCCCACTTGAGGCTCACCTGGTATTTTCTCTCAGGTACCAGACCAAAACATTTTTCTTTTACCCAGGACTACATCTATAGGGTTCCATCTTTTCTAGCCATTTTATGGCTTGCTGCTAGCCTGAAAACTGGTTTATCAAACATTTTAAACTGTTTTGTTTTATGTGCTTTTAAAAGTGTTCTGTTTTATGTCCTTTTTAGCTTTATTAGCTGTTTTTATTTGCACATTTTTATTTTTTCTTATTATTTGCTTTTATTTATTGATATGGAAAAAATTTCTGAGTGCTGTTGAGTTGTTTATAAAATGTTTTTATTGTATTTTATTGTTTTATCATATATTGTACTCCACCCTGAGCCCGACAGGGAATGGGCAGAATAGAAATATACTAAAATAAATAAATAAATTGTTTTACTGTTATTTGCTTTTTCTGTTTAGTTGTGAGTCAGCTCAAGCAGGTCTGGAGAGGTGGGGCGTTTTCCCACAGAGCTTACCGCGGAGCGATGTCCCTCTTCACCATGCAGCGTCTGCGCGTTTTTCCCACCAACTGCTCCGCAGAACCAGGAAGAGCCGCAGCTTTTGCGTCGCTAACTGGTTTTTAGCGGTTTACATTTGCGAAGCAAAAGGCCCAACACTTCCTGGTTCTGCGGAGCAGTTGGTGGGAAATCCGCGCAGACGCTGCGCGGTGAAGAGGGACGTCGCTCCACGGTAAGCTCTGTGGGAAAACGCCCGTGGTGTTCAAGTTTTGTAAACAAAATAATACATAAATAATTATGATTATCTTCTTAAATTGTTAATTACTAGTTCAATTAGATATGGTCCAATGATTTTTCATCCTAATATTAAAAAAGGATCTGATTGACTTTCTTCTTTTTGTAGCTGTACCAAAAGAACATCATACTATATTTAACATAAGAGTGAAAGGCTTGATTAGTAGCCAAAAGGAATCCTGCTGCATATAAAGACTCAGTACATAGACACTATGGCCTTGAAATAACATATATGTATAACAAAGCCAAATATTTCTGTATTTCAGAAGAGCTTACTTGCCCCATGCAGCAATAGTAAGCCACACACTTTAAAAATTACAAATATTAGAAATTATAAACATCTCAACAACAGATGAATTCCTGTTCATCCTGTTCTATTCGATAAGGCAAGAGCAAATAAGAAAGAACACAATCCAACAAAGGTTTTTACATTTCCAAATGTTTTTTAGTATATGGTAACAAACTAAAATTCATACTTCAGGAATCTTCCAAGTACAGATCTTGGAGATACTACCTCTAATTCTAGTGAAACCGCTGGGGATCATTGTTTCAAGTACTAAAGATTTTTTTAAAAAACAGCTTGGTCATTAAAAAAACACAAATTATATATTTCTCAGCACTCAAAACCACAGGAGGGTCAGAATGTTGGAACACAGAGATTCATCATGTCAACAAACTTTGCTCAGAGCTGCAAGAACAACCAGACCTACAAAAGATCAATAAACATCAAGAGACCACAGCAAATTATTTGGCCAGATTAAGAATTTCTAAAGCAAATCTGCTACTTTGTCTAAGTAATAAATCGTAGCTCATTGCTGCTGTCTGCAAGGTAGTGTTTTGCCTTATCTACTTTTTCTGCCTGATTCAAAAACCAATGTATATTCCAATATGCATATATGTATGATTCTGCAGTTATTTCAACAGAGACTGAATTAAATTACTGATGTGTTCTTTGCTGAAATAAATGGGGAAACCATTCTGAGGTGGAGAAGGGAATAGAAGGCTGCTGAATAACAGAATGCTGTTGCTTAAATCAGGACTTATAGGTTTAGGTTCCTATTCTAGAGAATGAAACAACATTCAGGTTTTTATAGACAGCCTCCTATACCTAAAAGACACAAGCCATCAAGGCATGCCATGATATCTCCCAAATGAAGGAGAGGAGGAAACATGCTACTTCCACAGACCTCAAGGAAAGGACAGTGTTAGTGGTTGAAATCCCTTTGTTTAATGCTTATTTGTTTAATATTATGCTAATTCTATTAGTTAAACACAGTCACAGTGAAATAAATAGAATGAGTTTGTGCACATCGGGAATTGTTCAGAGACTTCCAGAATGGTTTAATGGCATAACATGATCTCCCAGGACAGCGATGGTGGGAACCTGTCCATTAAAAGAAAATTTTATTACCTTGAACTACTGAAAGTGGGTCTAAGTTTCCAATTCTGTGCATGGCATTCTTGCCCAGTACTGTTAGAAATGGCTGCTGTAGCTAACTACACAATCATGCTGAACACACAGAGACAGAAATAGTAATTCTAGCAACTTAAACATTATATACTCATCTCCAATTCAATACTTAATGAAGTGCAGTCCCATCCATGTAAAGACATAGTTTAATTAAGAGAGGGAAGAAATTATGACAGCAAAAACTTTAATCTATTGTTACCTGCTATTTTCCATTATATGTATTTTACTGCAAACAACAACAAAGTAATTGAGTTTGAACAAATGTTTACATACTGAAAGTTGTCCAGACAAGAACTGTGGAACATCCCTCAACATGCCAGGACTCATGGGAGAGGTGACGGAAATAGAAGGCCGGTCCATTTTTTGAGATTCAAAAGAGCTAGAACCTAAAAGTATAATTAAATGTATTTTTTAAAGATATTTTTATACATTCTGCAGCTCTATATTCTGATTTCATAAAGAGACAGAAATACAGTAAATAAGAAGAAATTCTTGAATGAACCTTAGTTTCAAAAAAAGAGAATTACATATGTTTTTATTTTATTTTATGCCCAATGGGACTGATTAGCAATGAATGACTAAATGATGACTAAAGGACTGCTGTGCAATTTCAATGGCACTGAAAGACAATTATATGCTGTCCTTCTAGAAGAAAATAGCTTAGTTCTTTTATCAATCTTATTAAAATTATGCAATTCAAATATTTGTCTCTGGATATTTGAATTGGCAGAACTAAGGTTTCTCACAATGCCATCATAAGCAGAGTCACACCTTTGGACATAGAAGACAGTCTAAGTAACAGGTGCTATTAAATTACACAATAATATCTCTCAGGAATAGCGTCCTGAAAGGGTGACTCCCGCTGCCTCCTCTCCCATCCAGGAAGTAGGGAGGGAAGGAGTCAGTGGCAGTGGGGGCGCCCTTTCAGGATGCTATTCCTGAGAGATGGTGAGCACAGCCCTGCGGTGCGGTTTTACCCGTGACTCCAGTGTTCGGCCGGGGAGGGGGGGCTTTAGAGAGCCAGAACACAGCGCTAGAGCCGATTCCGGCGATGAAATTGGCATGGGGGGTGGGAAAGGGTCTGAAGGGAGGGAGAAGGCAGAGGCATGGCAGGGAGGCATGGGGAGGTGCAGAGATGCGGCAGGGAGGGGGGAGGCATGGAGTCGCGGGGGGAGGCGAAGGGTGGGAAGGGAATGGAGGGGCGGCCAGCGGTGGGCAGCTGGGGAGAAAGGCAAACTAGTTGATTGCCTGGGGCACCAGGAGGAGGGTGGGGAGCCCAATTTTGCGACCCCACCCTCCCAGTGACCTAGGCAGCTGCCTAGTTTGCCTAACGGGAGGGCCGGGTCTAAAAAAATAAACTTCCAAAACAATTCTGTCTTTGATAAAAGAAGACTGAAATGGAAAACTGAAGACTGAAATGGAGTTAGTCCTCTCTTAGCGGAATCACAAGGAAAAACCACAGTTTTCTCAAAGGATCTGAACTACTCAATTAAAAAAATCACTATTCTTAAAGGATTTAAACTACCACCACCTTGAAGGTTCCCCCCACCCAAAAAAAAACAGACTGTGGAAAGCATTGTAAACCTTCTCTCACTAATGGGAGTACCTAATTGGGAGCAGATCTTGACAATGAGTTACTGCTTGTCAACACATCATTAAGGTTGAGTATTTGAAATTATTCTGGTTTACAGTGGTTTACGTCCTGTTCTTTCATGAGAGATCATAATAATGAAGAGAGATATTGGCATACAGGTTATGTGACTTTTGCTTGCACTGTTTATGAAAATCTATTCATGATATTTATATAAAGAAGTTATTTAATTATTACTTAGTAAGTGTTCATGGTTGTATACTTTTGTATTTTTGTGACCTCTGGATGAAATGGTAGCTTCAAATTGTGAATGTTATGACATCACATCCCTGCTGAGGTTCCTCCCTTTTCTAAACTCCACCTTCAAACCTCCAGGAATTTCGCAACCCAGAGTTCGCAGTTCTTACCCCCCATATATCATACAGTGAAAGACTGTCAAAAGGCCACATTGCAAATCACTAAGAATATCTGTTTGGCATAGTTATTTCCTTAAAATATAAATACTGATTTTTAAAATCATACTCATAGCTTTATACAATGAAAATGTCATAAAAAGAATTTTATTTAACAGTATTTTATAACATTTTTTAAAAAACTTACAACAATAAAAAGTAGACTTGATAACTATCCAATTTCTACCCACTAGGCTAAAAAATAAGGAACAGTATAAATGTTAAACTACTGTTAATTCTAATATATTTTTTCCAGACTTCCGATAATATATTTACATACATTACATATTGAGAAGCTGATAAGGCACATACAAGAACAGTATCCAGGGAAGTGTCAAAGCAAACATGGTGTTCAGATATTCTATATTCTATGCAGAAAAATAAAACTTACTGGACTCCAATTGTGCATGTGTGCTATCTGGTATTCTGGGGATATCTCTGCAATTGTAAAAAACAAAAAAGGAAAAGGTTTTAATAAGTAATAATACATTTTTGTTACCATAGAATAATATAAAATAAATAGGGAACATCACAAAGCAAAATCTGCAGAAATCCCATTTTGTTCCAGTGGTTTGGATCTTGTGTGTCCACTCCATCCTCCCAAATGGGAGTCCTTGTTATAGTGGAATAAAACTTTTTCCAGCTGAAGAAGTCTGATCAATCCAAGGAATGTTTCCTCAGCAGTAAAAATTAGTAGAACCCAACCCTATAAAAATGCACCAGAATCAGACATAGTATTATAAAAATTAGCCAAATAATTGTAAAGATATAGTTATATTAACAGCAATCAGAGGATCTTTAGATTATGCATATCTCTCATTGTACACCACCACATCCTGAATTACATGGTCCGACAAATGGTCCACTGACATTTGACAAAATGTTGACCTCCAAGCACACACGTTGACACACAAAATGTTGACACACACACACAGAGGAACCTGAAACTGTCCAATTACAAGAAAGTCTTATTCCTACTGGGTTCTTCACGGAAGACATCCAAGTTAGCTGGATGTGAGCAACTTTATCTGTATAATATTTTACCTCCTTTCAACAGCCATTCCAAATACATTCCAATAGTTTAATATAATTCAAGTGTGCATGAATTTCACTTAATTCAACAAACATCAACTATACTTAGCTTTCTCTGGATCATCTTGCAGAACATTACATCTACGTCTGTTAAACAATGTATTTGGGGTAAAATGAAAAAATGCATTTCAGGAAAAGGCTGAAGAACCATTTTCCCAACCAGTGCCTTCTTACAAGCGTCCTCATCCATGAAATAATAGTAATAATAATAATAATAATAATAATAGGTGTATAATAATAGGTGTAGTTATAATAATAGGTGTAGTTATATTAGAGGTTGCTGTCCCTAATGTTTTAAATGGTTTAAATGTCTTACAATTTTAAATATTTTATAATTTTAAATGTATTAATTAATTTTAACTGTTTTATGCTTAAATGTTACTATGTGAAATCGTGTGCTGTGAGCCGCCCTGAGCCACTTGTTGGGAAGGGCGGGATATAAATCAAATAAATAAATAAATAAATAAATAATGTTAAACAAAGGTGGATGGCATCGATGCTGTTTCATATATGTCATCCAGTGCCAAGCAAAACAAGAAAGCTCCAGAAGAAGATTGGATTCTGGTGGAATGTACTTTGTTGTCAACAGAACAAGACATACTAGCTGCACAATATGCTGTCTTGATCATGTTAGTCACCCACACAGATATTGAGGTGGTGCCACCTTCCTTTTATTAACCGCTTTGAAACAAATAAACAGGTGTTTGTCTTTTCTAAACTTCTCTGTACATTTTAAATAAAAGAGAAGTGTTCATCTGACATCTAGGGTTTGCAGAATTTGTTCAGCAGAGGAATTAGGGGAAGGAAAGAAAACTGGCAGAACTATATCTTGGTTGATATGAAATCTAGAAACCACTTTGGGTAATAAGTCAAGGTTAGGCCTCAGAACAACCTTGTCTGCATGATATTTGGTGGAGAATGGATCACATCTCAAGGCAGTCAACTCTCCCACCCTATGTGTGGAGGTGATTTTCACTAGAAAGTGGTTTTATAGGAAAGAAATGACAATTCAGATGTTGCCATAGATTCAGAAGGTTTATGAATTAATTTGGATAAAACAAATTGAGGGAGGGGACAAGTAGAAGGAGGGTACAAGTTACATAAATCCTTAAGGAATTTCTGGGATTCTGGAGCATCAACCTGCCATCTGGGCTATTTTGGCTCCAAACTCCTCATATTTCTTAAATGTCCATTAGTCCATCAGTACTTACAACAGGAAGCAGTGATGGAGAAATGAAAGGCTCATTATTTACTCATGGCAGCAAAAGGGAATTGAAGAAAGAGTGCTTACCCCTACCCCTGTCATGTGGCCCTTTGGGCAGGAAAAGGGATACAATAAGACCAGGGTGAGGAGGAGCACTCTAGGCAGATCTTTATAAAGCTTGTTAGCTCTTGCTCTGCTGGCCTGTGATTGCACAGTCCCATGTGGGACTGTACAGAAGCTACAATAATTAAATATTTGCTGTCAAATACACACAGATGAAGATGAAAGGATGACTGTAGAAAAGCTATCAGTGGGAAAAGTCAGTCTAAAGTTTTGGTATAACTCAAGAAATAGCTATGAAACCAGTCAAAGGGCTATTTGCCCCCCTCCCATTTTTTGTGAAATGGAAGTCTTCAGATCAAAAGGTGGATTCAGCATATGAATCTTGATATAGTGAGTAAAAGTAATAAAACTTACATCATATTTGGAGACAATGGGGGACAATGAGAAATGAATTAATATGAAGAGAGAAGAGGCAGCTGAGGTAAGAAAACTTGTGTGGATACAACATGCAATTATTAGAAGTTTAAAAATATAGTATGCCTATTTTAAGCCATTTAGGCAAAGAAATTCTTACAAAAACTCACCCAATTGGCCTTGAGACTACAAGTTCCACTTGTGGCTCTGGTTTAGATTCGAGAATAATATTGTACACTTCTTCAAAGGTGGCTCCTTGCAAAAGCCTTCCATTCCATTCTAATACTTCATCACCTGCAACAAAAGACATAACAGCCTGGTTAGAAAGGAAAAGTAGTCGTACAAACTGTGTTTTAGCTAGCCTTCTTCCTAGATTGCACAGTTAATGTTTTTAAGGTTTTAAATGTTTTAAATATTTTAAATGCTTATATATTTAAATACTTGTTTAATTTTATGTTTGACTATTTGTTGTGAGCCGCCCTGAGCCACTTTCGTGGGAAGGGCAGGCTATAAATCATAAATAAATAAATAAATAATAAAAAATTAATATAAAATTGTGCATGTCATCAAATTGCAGCCAACTTAAGGTGACCCTGTAGGGTTTTCAAGGCAAGTGATTAAGCAAAGGTGGTTTGATCACCTTCTTCTGCAAATTCTTCTTTTGTGGTCTCCCATCCAAATACTGACCCTGCTTAGCTTCTAAAATCGGATTAGATTGGGCTAATTTTCTTTCACAGCCTCCTATAAATGGTGCAAATTAATTCAAAAGACTGAATTAATTTTTTAAAAGGCTGAATTAACAGGTCCCAAAAATAAGCGTCTTCGGGCAGAATATACCAACAGGTGCTTTGTGAGTAGCCAATCAAACTAGAGAATGGTTAAAGAGCATTCAGGTAAAAAAAATTAAGTTAAAACCTAAAAAAAATACTTTGAGACTTGAAGGAAGAAGTAAAAGTTAATTGCTGAATTTAGACACTTGGGATTTTTATCTTGTGGGATAAATTCTTATTTCAGAAAAATATAACTGAACATAAGCACTTTTTGTGTGCATAAAAAGTTTGTTTGGTTCCCATGCAACATGCACTTAAGAGTCAAGTCAAAAACATCAGGAATGCTTTCCAAGAAAATGTGAGATTTAAATAAAGAGATAAGCTTAATAACTGAGAATAGTTTCCCTCCCCGCTTCTTTCTTAGCTGTTACTATTTAAAAAAACCCCACAAAAAACCCACAATGTTACAGAAAATCACCACCACCCAGTTCAATTTGTAACTGGGTTCCACAAACTAAGCTACCCAGCTGCCCACTCCCCCCCCAAATGTACTATTCATGAAATTTAGAAACCCCATAATGTTCCCAATGACATTGATAATTTTGAACTCCCACATTTTGCTTAATCCCAAATCCCCTTCCTTCTGTTGCAACTATGTCAGAAAGAGATTTCTTGCTTCCTCATCCCACCTCTATTCTTGGCAGCTTGAATCCTATATAGAAATTACCTATTTTTCCTTTTCTCATTTTCAGGAAGGAAAGGGAGGTGGTAGAGCTGTGGTAGGTAGGACAGGGTGAATATAAGAAGGTGGTGTCTGATTTATTTATTTATTTATTTTTATTTTATGATTTTTATCCCGCCCTTCCCAACAAGTGGCTCTGGGCGGCTTTGTCTTAGCTTTGTCTTCTCAGTTAAATGTTATTCGTTACAGCCTAATTAATTTGTTCGTCATTCAATTAATCACAATCACGTTCTATATAATTTAATTTTAAAATTATATCCTCAAGAGGGGATGTTCCCCATTAATTGCAATGTGAAATCGATATAAATTCCTTTCCATGTATTGGATTTTGTTATATTTCTGTTCCCCATCTGGTCATGCATCTCAAAATAAATTCTGAAAACAGATCTCATCCAGAAAATGAAAAACACACATGCATGAAAAAGATCTATGTGTGAATCCATGGCCACTGGGCAAAGGACAGTGATTGGCACTGCGACTATGTAGTTTATAAATGCAAACAGTGCTGCTTAATCTTTTAACAAGTCCTTGTTAGCACTGGAACACTAACAGTGTCATTTTACAGAATTACATTATTCTAAACCTATTGAAGTCTATGGTCTTTGAAGAGGCTTAACTCTGAGATTGCACTGTAAATTTCTCATTCTAATTCTTATTACAAGTTCTGATTCAATGAGTGAATTAAATGAAATTATTCATGTCTGAGTTTTTGGGAGCACTGCAAATTCAAAGCAAAGCTGAAATTCTTTTGCAGGAAATGAGATTATCCACCAACAAACAATCTCGGTAACCTAGTTTACATTCTGAAATGTTGTAAATACCCTTCCCCCCACATAAGATTTAACTCTCAAATATATCTGATATTTCTCTCATACCCGGTCTAAGGTGTCCCACAGTATCAGCTAAACTTCCTTTTTTAACTTTGGTGATAAATGCGCAGAGCCGGCCTGATTCAGTCATTTTTCCTCCTACAACCTGTTAGTAAAAGGAAAATAACAGCAATCAACATTTTTAAAGGGTAACAAGTACTTTTTTTCATATCAGAAATGGTCAACAGGCCATAGTGAAGTGTAACACATGTACTATGAACAGATGCTATATGAAAAATTTCCCTGTACTGAAAATAGGCCAGTCAATTTTCCTAAGTCCTCATGAAAATTTTCTAGAGCAGTATTTTGAAAATCACTGGGTTCCACAAAACAATTTATTTATTTATTTATTTATTTGAGATTTATATCCCGCCCTTCCCACGAATGGCTCAGGGCGGCTTCCAACAATTTAATCAAACATAAAATTTAAACAATATTAAGTATAAAACAATTAAATATTTAAACAGTTAAAACTTTAAAACAGAATATTGCCTCAGCCCAGCAATCTGTTCAATATAACTCTAAAAATGCACAAACTGCCTAAGCCTTCAATTCTTTCCACATGCATTCCTTTGAATGTGAAATAATCATTTGTACTTAGAAGATCTCTGTTGTATACAAGCACCACATATTTCTGGACTAGGACAATTTTTATGTATTCATATAAAAGCAATATAGTTAAATGATGACTGCTAACAGTCTCCTTAACCATGCTTAACTTAAAGGTGCAGGAATGCTGGCATGATCCAATTCAGGGACTGCTAAAGACATTTTGCTGCCCTAAAGACCTTCCTTCTGTGCCACCACTTTGCCTTTGAAGCCTCTATGGAATGAAGCATGCTAGCATCCCTGCACCTTTAAGATAAGCATTGATAAAGAGACATCTTTGAGCCAAGGAAAAGGCAGAAGTGCCATTCTACAAAGTTTACTACTAGACCTGAGAGCACCTTGAAATTCTGACACAGGGCGATGGGCACAATCACAAACTGACTGCCACAGAAGATACAGCTAATCAGAGCTGTTTTTGAGCAGGAACGCACAGGAACACAGTTCCGGACGGCTTGGTGTCCGGGGTGTGTGGCCTAATATGCAAATGAGTTCTTGCAGGACTTTTTTGCAAAAAAGCTCTGTGTGGAACAATGATTATGTCAGGGGGTGTGGCTCAATACGCAAATGAGTTCCTGCTGGGGGGGGGGGGTTCTACTAAAAAAAACCCTGTAGCTAATCATAAAATGGCTGCCACAGAAAGCCAAACCAACCACAAATTGTCAAGGACCACAGTTATATGTAACAGTGCCACTTCAGCATTTCAGGCATAAGTTCTGTTTAACACGATACCTTTTCATCTGCCCATCCAATGAGATCTCCAACAGCCTATCAGAAGCTATGCTGGGTAAAGCCCCACCAGCCTGCACTCGCTTTCTGAAAACATTTGGTGAGCTCTAGAAAAGGTTTTGTTGGTTGCCACTGGGGACCCCTGTACTAAACTGAGGCAAATCTTTACCTTGCCTATCAGATGCTGCTAAACCCATCAACCAAGCCAGTACTATAGCATGCGAGCAAGGGAAAACCAGCCAGCACAGTTCATGATTGCTACAGTCATTGCCAGGTTGCAGCCCCCTAATAAGCTCATTTTCTACAGCAGTCTATGGTTTCCCTCTTCCTATAGTTCCAGCCCAGGTCCATAGTTTTGTCTGCACAGCCAAATCATGCAAAGGGGCAGCCCTGCTAGTGGATAGTAGCAAAAAAAAAAAAAACTTTTGTTGTCTTTTCCTTAATTTCTCTTCCTCTTTTCCACACTTTTTTCTTCCGCCATTTTGCTTTCTTCCTTTCATGATCTGCATTCATTCCTCTCCACTTTTAATGCCCCTCCTCCCTATTTTTCTGTCTTGGTTTCAACGCCTTTTCATCCATCCTGCTTGGCAAATTAGAACACAACTAACAGCAGTATAGCAGCTACCATTTGTTAATTTTATGAACAGAGAGGAGAGTTAGTATATCCCCATAATCTATCAAAGTAGTAAAACAGTGTTCCCTGCTTCCACCCATTACATTTGCCTTAGTGGTTATGAGGAATAGAAGTTAGAACTTAGCCTAGCTTTCATTGGAAATAGCAGAGCAAAGGGGCTGCCTGGGATAAGTTCTGGGCCAGGATGTTGATTTCTTTTTCTTTCTTTTTTTTCTGGAACTCCCTCAATGCATGGTAACAGCCAGCCAAGTTTTTTTTTATTATAATATTTTATTTTGATCAGAGTCCTATGGGGTGGCCCAGATAGAATTTTTGTCCAGGGGCACATGGTGGCAGCCCTGAGTGTAATGTTAATTCCAGCACAAAATGTGGAATGTCAGTTGTGGGATGAGACTTGGAGGGAGGGTGTCTATCAGACAACTGGACGTTTGAGTGAAGCTGTGTATCTGTGTGGTTGTATTTTTATGATTTGTTGTAAGGAAAAAGTTAGAATCTAGGAAGGTAAGAAGGAGTAAACCATGGCTGGTTTCTACACTGACAGATTTCAGCTTCTTTACCCTCACAGTGTCATCAACCAATCATAAATGACCTGCAGTGCAATCTTGTGCAGTTGGTGACCCAGGAAAGCTTCACCCTTCAGCTGCTGAGATAGCAGTTGCATTTTTAAGCAGAAGGACAGAGAAGCTGTAGCCAAGATTTGTTAAACCAAACCAGGTTTGAATGATCATCCCTGAGAGGAATCCTAGTTTCACAAACTAATAGTTAAAAATCAACTATAGTTTTAGTTAAAATAAATCATAGTTTTGTGTTGCATCTGAATCAAGCTATTATGTACAATCTGAAAATAACAATTTTAAAGGTTTTATATAAAAAGTTGATATATGAATCAGTCTTCCGGGTTGCATTCAATGGCCAGAATCAAACTGGAAAAGAAATGCATACTAAAAACACAATTACTAACCTTCAGTCCAAGCATTGCTCCTGAGTCTCTAGGCACACTTCCATCTTTTAGTCGTTTGTTTAACAAAATCCGGCCAATTAAACGGTCTCCATCTTTGGACGGCTGCCATGTCACAGGATGCTACAGTATTATGATTAAAGGGGGAAAACCCAAGAAAAGTTCAGTCTATAAATAATATCAAATTTATTTCCAACTTCAAGATTTAAATATTGTGAAATTGCTATGATTACACCACTATAGGCTTTATACAATCACAGAAATTAAGATTGTTAGGGCATCAGGCCACTTCTCACATCTTTCTGAATAACAAACAGAGTAGCTCTAAACAGATACTCCCTTCTAAATCAATTGAAGTCAATGGGTTTAGAGGACACTAACTCCATCTGGAATTAGTATGTTAGTTCTGAATTTTTTAGTACACCAAAAACCAATGTTAATATATCATTTATGGAGCAGAACAGACATAATTATTTGTACTTGAAGAGAGATACATTTGTAAGGTCTAACATGATCATTTTCGTGTTAAAAGTAATGGTTGACTTTAAACTTAGCCCGACTGTGCTTTCCTAAACAGAGTTACACCATTCTAAGCCCATTAAAGTCAATGGCCTTAAAAGGGTGTAGCTCTGCTTAGGATGGCCCTGTGAAACAGGATCTTCTGTTAGAGACTGTGACAGAAATGTGGTCAGGAACACTTTTCGTGAAGGCATGCTTACTTGGAAAGATGTCCCATCAGTTTTAGAAGAATTTGTTTTCAGCTATAGGAAACTAAATTCACAATCTGATATCAATTTAATTGTAAACAATATTTCATTTATATAGCATTTACACAGAAATACAGCTATATCTGATTGTTCAATATTTATCACACACTGTAACATACCACCAATAAAACTAACATGTCAGAACTGGGGAAAAACTAAGTCATTTTTGGTTTTGTGTAATCATAGCATCTTTTCACATTTGTATACCAGTTCCATGCCCTCACACATGCAAAGTTAGCATGCAAAAAAAAAAATCTCCCTCATTAGATCTAACATCACTAAAACAAACAATGACAATAAACACCCAAAGCAGATGTCAAAGACAATATTACCCCAAAATGCACAAAAAGAACATGGCAACGAAACAAATGAACAAACGTGGCAATTAAGGGAAAAAAGAAAAACAATATTTCTGTGTAAACAGATGTAATTTCTCTCCCCTTTTCAACCTGAAAATTACACTATTTAATTTAATTCCAATCCAGTAATATTATAGAATTAATCAGATATGCCAATTCAGAAATTATCTCATTGTTTAACCATTTTATGGGTTAAAGTGACATCACCAAATGTTATGCTTCTTTTTAGCACCTAAATTATGTTTCCTCCTTATGCTTCCAAATGTAAAACAGCAGAGCAACCCAGTGGTTGTGGTTTTGTTTTTCTTTTCTGCACCTTAGGAAATATTACATTACACCTGTCATTTTAGTATTAATCTGTTTTAATGAGTGACAGAGAGAAAACAAAGACCAAATGAGCAGATTAAAATGCAGGCACCACAAAGTCAGTACCTTTTCAATATGACTATGCTCCTCATTTAGAGTTGTGCTACTACACGTGTCTACCCCAGAATCTTTAATCTGAGGCTCAGACCATTCCAAGTCCTCTTCCAAAGAGTGGCCACCAAAGCACACCATTTTCTTTTGTCTTTCAGATAAGGTGTTAGAGTCCAACAAAACTGCCTGCTCACTAGTTTTTCTTTTTCCCCTTTGATTGTCCCCTACAGGTGTGGGATAAAAAGGATACAAAAAAGAAAACATGCAAAGATGTAAATAAAACAAAGGAACCATGAAATGGTAAAGGAAACTGAATGGTAAGGCTCCACATGTCTCACCAAAGACATTGGGGATGCCTCACTGCTATGCCAAGACGTATGGTCCCAGTTGTAATCCATGTCTCCTGTGAGAATCAGACAGACAAGATAGTGCAGTAAAGGTGAAAGAAAGGAAAGACAAAGATATTATAGACTTTGCATTTTTGATCATCCTATCTTTATATGTTTTGATTCACTTAAATGTTTTCTAGAAAATGTGGAAATTCTGATGAATGAAGGATATGACAAGTAAGTGCATGTATGTAGTCAGGATAGAAGTTATGATAGGTATTTTGTTCTTCACTTTGTGTACAGAACATCACAAAAAAGGAATGAGAATATGGACTACAGGGTTAGAATGTTAGAAATGTTATGAACAAGGAGGGAAATTGAGGCTGAGTTCCTAAAACATTTCCTTGTGTTCCACTTAATTAAACAGTGCTTATTTCAAGGAAGTGCCTACTATCATGGGATAAACTTGTATTCTTAGATTAATCATCTGGAAACATTCTAATCACTAGATTACAGAAAGTCAGATGAAGAAGGCTGTTGCTTATAAAGGTTCATGCCAGATTAAGGAGGTACAACTATACATGTTTATTTTCTCAGTGTTATCTAAAAATTTAAAAATAGCAACACTTCTGGAAACTATATCATTAATATTACTAATCTATAAAATAGAGGTCTTCTAACAAGTGACTTTCAGACTATGTTAAAAAAAATGATTACCGAACTTGTTTTCTAACAGCTGTAATAATACATATAAACTACAATAAGCAGGAGTTTAGAAATCTGCAGAGTTGTGATTATGCCATGTGGAATACAGTTTCTAACCACTGTCAGTTTCACTTAAGCATGTCAGCAATAATACATTAGAAAAAGAGGACAGCTTCAAGTCAAACCTCTGGTTATCCAAACAAACCTTTTTAAAAAAAAACCTGATAGGCAGTTTTGATTATTTTAAATATTTTTAAAATAAATATATTTATTTTAAATATATTTTAAATATATTTTTTTAAACAACAGTTGCACTACAGAAGGGATTCCAGGCTTCATCATACAGCCCTCATTCTGTTGTTCTCTCCTACTCAAACAAAATATTTTGTTTGACCCTTGCGTGATATATTTCTATTTATTTTTCCCCTTTCCAAGCAAACTTTGTTTTAGGAACATTTTAATTTTAGTGCAGATATCTAGACCCCTTAGCTATAACAATACATCTAAATAATGGTATGCTATATCCTACTATATTGCTAATTTTTTTCAAAATGTTGACATACCTGTTAAAAACTGATAGACTGTTAAGAAAGAGTACAAAATAGTCCTAGAATTAAACTCTGTAATATGCACCATCATTTTACATACTAAATTATAAAAAAATAACATTCTGCTTTTAACAAAGAGAAATCTTTAAGAATAATTGTTTGGATCCTAAGCAGTGTAAACAGTCACTAGAGGAAGGCAACTTGCACCCCAAAAGAAGTCTTCGGTGCTCCCATGAATCAGTGAACCCCTAGGATTAGTGTTGGGGTACAAAGTGTGATCTCCAATGGAGGGGATGGAATGGCAGCAATTGTTCTCCTTTCTGCCATCTATTGGTTGGACTTCTGCAATACCAACGTAAAGGCAACTTAGGATCCAAGCCCATGTCCATAATATAAAACTATAATCAACATTTCATTAAGTACAATAACAATGAAATACTCTTTCATGTCTTTTCCTCATTTTCCTCTTTCTTCCTCACCACTTCTCTCTTTATACACAAACACTAAACTTTAATAAGGAAGCAAAAAGAACAACTATACAAGCCTAACAAAAAATTTGGTAGGGTATGACATTTTGTGAGTCACTGCTCAGTCCCATGAAAGCTCATACCCTACCAAAATTTTTCTTAGTCATTAAGTTGCTACTGGACTCTTACTCTTTTCTGCTGATACAGACAGACTAATACCATCTTGATCTAACTATATCAGGGAAGGAGAAATTTAAAAAAGAGGAAGAATGAAATATTCTAAAAGTGTAGGAGTTCAAACAAGGATAAATATTATTGTATTGCCAACTCACTTCTTTTTTTACAAAAGGTTACTGTGAGAGTTCACATAAAAGTCAGAGCAGTTTGGAGCTTCTCCAAGTGGGACTGGGGAAGCTCCAGGAGCTAATGCAACAAGCACAGGGTCACCAAGAGGTCAAGACTATTTGGAGCCCAGCCCTTCTCCAGATGGAACTGGAGAGGATTTAAGGGCTCCTGAACTGAACACAAGGGTCAGCAATCAGGAAGACAAGGAGGGATCCCAGCTGGTTGTTCAACATCCAGGTACTGAGAGGAGCGGTGCCAGGCCACTCCTCCAGGTCAGACCCTATGCCAGGTGAAAGACTTGTTGGGGCAATTTGTGGGGCTCATGTCACTTAAGGAATGCAGCATGGGATCCTGTACATGTGATAGAAATAAAATGCTCTTCAGCTGAAACCCCCAGGACTTGTTTTGTCTTATTTGCCACAAGTTGGGACTCGTCCAGGATCCATACCAGCTAAGCAAGCTGCTGATGAGCTACTATGTCAGAGCCAGAAGCTGCTGCTACAAACCTACCCCTCCTAAACATCACACAGTTAGGGGAATGGCCCAGGGCAAGCTGATACAGTGGGTCGTGGACTAGCAGCAAGCAGCATAGGACCGTTGCGGCAAGAGATTGCCAGCATCTAGTCCCACAAACAGGGGGAGCCAGAAGTACAGCCAGGGGGCCCCTTTTGTCTCTCCAAGACAACAGAGACCACTTACCAAGGTACCATCTCCAAGATGCCTCCCCTGCCAGGCGAGCCACTGGGATGGAAGCCAGCTACAGGAGGAAGTCCTTACATGGACTGTAATTTTTTCCTACCAGTTGACCCAAGTTACACTGTCACTTAGACCCTCCACTGATGGTGCCAGTTGAGGTTTTTGGAAAACAGGTTTGAGCAGTGGTTGATACCAGGAGTGCTCTCAGAATAATTAGGCTGGAGCTGGTTCCCCCAGAGGTTCCCTGTGGTCCATCCCAGGCAGCCCACTATATCCATGGGGCATTGGAGAAATGGTCCACCATATGTAGCTGCATCCAGGTGGGACACTACCAGGCCAAGTTGCTCCTAGCCTTGGTGGCTAAGCTGCCCATGCCAGTGCTGCTGGGGTGGGACATGTGTAGGACCATATAGCTGAAATGGTGTCTGCTTGCTACTGTAACCCCTAAAGGCGTGGGATTATCACAAGTCCAGACCCTGTAATGTCTGGAAAGATAGACGCTCTCACATCAGTCACATTGAGACAAGATATTTCGGGAACTTGTTAAGCTACTGTAGATTTTTCGCACGCTAAGCAGAATATTTTACATGCTTCCTGTGAGAATCTTTGTGTTGCTATGTCTTAAGCTGAGATATTTTCGGATACCTGAACCCTATATAATAAAGGCCGCTTGCTTTGCAAGTTAAGTATTTTCTCCTCAACACGCATGTTGTGTGGTTCATTCCAACAGACATGCCCTACTGGCAGCTGGTGGTAATTGGGGCAGTTTCATTGCTGGGCATTTGATCTCCCATCATCCCTAACAGAGACCCTCGCCACTCACCAGGATGGACAAAATGCTGCCAAAGACTTCAAGGATGGAGCAGCCACCATTCCAGGACCAGAGATACATCCAGGAAACTGGGCACATGACTGTAACTTTTGCCACTGGGTGGAGGCGGACACAACACTCAAACTGGTAAGGTGCAGCTCACAGTGGACAAGGGTCAAGTCCTAGACCTGAGGAGGACTCAGAGACTTCCCCAGTTTGAGAAGGATGGCTTTTATTGGAGAGTGACTAAAGGGTGGGACGCCTCGGCTGAGACACAACAGCTAGTCCTGCCCCCAAAAGTCCAGTTGCTTGTCCTGGCGCAAGCCCACGATGGGGATTGGGCTGGTCACCTTGTGAGTGCCAAGATGTCAAAGAAGGTGTTGGCCAAGTTTTTGGCCAACCGTGGCCACAGATGGTGCGGCCTACTGTAAATCCTGCCCTCGTTGCCCTGAATCCACGGGTTCCACCCCCAGCTGCAACCTCTCCCCCTCATAGCTGAGCCCTTTAGCCATGGAGGCATGGATTTGTGGTGCCATTGCCGCAGACCGCGAAAAGAAAGTTTATGCCCAGAATAAAACTTTGTTGGTCTTAAAGGCACTGGACTGAAACTTTGTTTTACTGCTTTAGGTCAATATGAAGACCCACTTGAGTCCAAGCTGCTGTTTCACTAGGTTGTAATCCATTCTGAATTTTAATTTGTATAAAATAGGCATAATATTAAGTCCAATGAGGGTTGTGAAATTTTACAAAGAAATATTATAACAGTCCTGGAAAATTTATAATTAGTTTAATTCCTCCCCCCCCCCCTTCATCCCCATACCATTCCCTCTAATTGACTCTGGACAACAGGGAAAACCAGAAGACAATGGTAATACTCTGGCATAAACATTTTTAACTGTACACTGGATTATAGGTATTATATGGACTAAAAGCAGTATGGCTCCTTTCCATCCAAGTTTATGAGTATTTACAGTGCCTTAAATCTGCAGACCAAATGTATTGCAATCTACAATGAAATATGATTCAGAGATTTATAGATAAAGCTATAAAAAAGTGATACTGAATAATAAAATGCAACTGTTTCCTTAGGCTCACAGAAGGAAAAACAAAGGGCTGTTGTATTTTGAACAAAAGGTATCAATAAGCACTTCCAAGGAAAAGTTAATATATAGACCTGTTTTAGGTAACACAAAAGACAACCATATGAAGATTACTGGACACAAATAAAACACCTCATAAAAATGTCTACTGAAGCAGTTTTAATATCATAATGATTTGTTGCATTATTATATGGTTTTAATTTGTAAGTTTTTAACTTTTTAACCTATGTTGTTATCTGCCCTGAACCTATCCACGGGAAAGGGCGGAATATAAGCTAACAAAAATGAATGAATAAGCAGAACACCTTCCTTCACCTTATGATGAAAGCATAGCCACAGTGCAAGTGGTTGTGTAATGATTCAATAGCATGAATCCTTAATGATAGAGCCAGTGTAATGTTTCCTATTTTCACTGTAATATAAAAGATCCTCTTTACGGATAGAACATTAAAACTGATGAAATGTTATTTTCATTACAGGACAGAAAAACCAACGAGACAAAAATGATCTTTCTGCTTACATGACTATACTAATTATTGTATACTGCATATCTTCCAACCATGCCTTGTAAACATATTTGTTTGTACACAGCCGTATAGGAATTTTATGGACCAGGACTTTCCCACTCCCCTCCTCCTGCAGCAGGACACTGAAATTTCATTCCTAGGAGCCAGTAAACCATCAGGAACAAGATAGGGCAAAATTGCGGTCTATGGGGGGAGAAGCAATTGATGGAAAACATCGCTCTTCCACAAATACAAATGCTGCTCCACCAGAGGAACTGCGTATTGGATTAAATTTACTTTGGGCAGCCTACTATATGTGCATGTATTTATAATAGTGGAGGTTGAGGTTTACCACAGAGTTAGAGGGGATTTCTAGAGCAGTTGGGAGTGCCATGACAATCAGCAATGTTTTCCATGCTAGGCCCCATCCCCAAATAGCTTTCAGGGAACATGGGCCTGGAATACCTAACAGTGCATGCATGTGTACTGGGAAACTAGAAGTGTCATCACCATCAAATAGCAACATGTGGCCCACAATGATGCTAAACAGAGCATTTTCATTGAAATATTCAAAACGTCTTTTCTGTTTATTCACTGCCAGTTCAGATACCATCAGTGTATATTTCATTAGGATTCTTTGTCCCATTTACTTATTTCCCAGTTTTTTCCTCAGTCTCTCAGTTTGGGGAAAGATGTTTTTGAGGGTCTACACAATTTGCTTTCATCCACACCATACTGAATACTGAATATCTGGAAATTTGGTCTGGAAATTCGGTCACTTCACTATTCACCTTGGTACCAGCTCAATTAAGAATATGTTAATTAGCAATGATTCTTACACAGATCCTTGAGGAATTCCATAGTTACTCAGAGGCCTCAGATTCAGTGGGAGCTCACAGGAGCACAGCTCCTGAACCTTTCTAAGAGTTCCACCTCCTCTTTCTGAGATAGGCTTCCCAACCCCCCTGGATTAGCAGCCCAATCCCCCGCTATCTAAAAATCTGATAGCGGGGGGGGGGGGTGGAACGGAGTCGTGTCTCTTTCCCTGCCTGGCTTCAGGCTTCTCCCTTCCTCCGGCTCACAAAGACCCGCCCACCGCCGGCCTGCTATTCGCTCCAGTTCGCCTCCCTTCACGAGGTGCATGCTGGGACTTGTAGTCCTTGCATCCTCTCACGTCTGCTGAGCATTATTCTCTATGTGGAGATTGGTTCTCATAGGGTATAATGGGGAATTGATCTGGAGGTTTCGGGGGCTCTGGGGGAGCTGTTTTTTGAGGTAGAGGCACCAAATTTTCCGTATAGTATCTAGTGACTCTCCCCAAAGTACCTCCCAAGTTTCAAAACGATTGGACCAGGGGGTCCCATTCTATGAGCCCCAAAAGAAGGTGCCCCTATCCATTATTTTCTATGGAAGGAAGACATTTAAAAAGGTGTGCGGTTCCTTTAAATGTGATGGCCAGAACTCCCTTGGAGTTCAATTATGCTTGTCACACCCTTGTTCCTGGCTCTGCCCCGATGTCTCCTGGCTCCACCCCCAAAGTCTCCTGGCTCCACCCCCAAAGTCCCCAGATATTTCTTGAATTGGACTTGGCAACCCTATTCTGAGAGCTCCACCTCCTTGTCCATTGAATAGTATGTGCAGCTGCATAACAATCCCCGGATGAGTTCCACCACCTATTTTTCTTCAAAATGACCCCTGGTTACTCATATTCACAATTTTGCACAATGCCAGCTAGGTAGGGTCTGGATCATCTCTCAACTACCAGCTTCAGGAACCATTTGAAGAAACATCAACAGAAAGTGCTTTTCCAGGGGGAGAGAAAGACTGGTGAGGAGGCTGTGCACTTGCCAGCCAAAAAAGAGGGTAGTTGTTCTGCTATCACCAAATGTGTTCTGCCCTCTAGGTATCCTGTAGGAAAGAGATGCCAAGCAATCTCTGATGGAGGTTGGTGAGGTTGGCACTAGGTTGCTAAGAGTGGGCAGGAAAAAGTGAGATGATCATTCTAGACAGTCAGCCCTTTTCCATTGTAGAAGATGTTGGCTTCCACAAGCTGCTCCAGAATGCATACTCTGATACATGGTCTCTGCTTGCACCACACTGAGCAGAACCATAGGGTGTTCCTTCTATAGGGCTGACAGGGACTATGTGAAGGCACAGTTGTCCCCTGCTTTGAGAACAATTGTGCACTTCATCTCCGATGTCTGGGTATCTATTGCTGCAGCATGGGTATCTACTGCTGCAGGAACACTGGTGACAACCCTGATGATGTTGTGGGTGGAGATGGGACAACCAATGTTCAGCAGGCTGAGATGGTGGGCCACTAGGACAGCTATTGCCAAGCTTTCCTTCATGTCAAAGTTCTTGACAAGGCAAACAGCAGACATTTCTGCCACATTCAGTGGAGGAAGTAGGCAGAGACATCTTCATGGTGACTGATGGCAGTGTTAATACTGGGTGGAAGCACAGGCTGTGGGCCCGAGGTTCATGTAATGCATGGCCAATCTTTACCTTGTGGTGAAAGATGTCTTGCATTTGAGTTTTGCAGAGAATCCCAAACTGTACACTGTGACTTGTGATTTCCAGTATCTGCTACAGAACTGCTGGAATGTCATAGGTCACTTCTCACACAGTGTGAAGGCTACCCATCTGCTGTTTGAGAAGCAGGCACTGATAGTCATGCCAGAGCACCATCCAATCAGCTATGTAAGTGCTCACTAGATCTCCACCTGTGCCATGCTTGACTGTTTGATGGAAAATAAGAGTGCCCAAACTAAGCTGATCTCAGAAACTGATGTTGTGAGAAAGTTCAATAATGAGAATTGGTTCACTATCTCCCAGATGGTAGAAGCCCTTAAACCTTTCAAAGAGCTCACAAAAGTGCTCTCATCTGACATGGCAAGCTTGAGTATTGTCATTCCCTTGATCCAAAGGCTACAGGGAAAGATGGTCTCATTTCTGGACCCAGAAGCATTAAGTCCACTCACTGAGCAGCTACAAGTGGGCATCAGCCATTCACTGACCAGAAGGTCTACATGTGAGCAATCATGTACGTCCCAAGCATCAAGGGCAGCCCTGTTGAATAGGCCAGCCAGTTCATTCACTGGAGTGATGAGCTTTCTTGGCAGATGGTCATATCAGGCCAAGAGGGGCACTCTGCCAGCAGAGGACGAGGAAAGCAAAAGAAATTCTGCTGCTGTTCCCCCTGCCTCGCCTTCTGGGCAAGCTCCCTCCCATGACCATTCTCAAGATGTCCATGGAGATGGAGGCCATTGGGGAAGCAGCCCCTCTGAAATGTGAGGCACACAAGTCAGGCTTCTGTAGTAAGGGAATGGTAAGGGAATATAAATTGCAGCCTGCCAATGCACTGAGCTACTGGAGCAGGAGAGAGGCCAGACCTCTCTCTTATGGCTCAGAGAAGCCACTTCTGCCCTCCAACAAGTGTGCTCATGTCTGCTTCCCTGGGGAGTTGAGTATTTGGTCTTTCTGAAGGTCAGCTTGCCACTCCTCAACTACCAGCTCTGGACTTTGAGGATGATTGAAGTGAATCTGTATCCTATCTCAATAATTGTTGGGAAACTGGGGTGAGGGGGGGGGGGACTCTTCCAGAACTTAAAACTTTACAGGCAGAAGTAGAAAGAAAGTAGGGAAGTTACCCAATTTGATATGAATCCTGTATCCCAAATTGTGTTTTTTAAAAACCTACACCAAAACCCCTCAGTTGAACCCTAATAGCTGTGTGGCAAAGGGGGATGTTAGTGAGGCTCAACTGCAGTACCTCAGCACAATCCTCTGCAGAAAATAATACAGCACCAATAACGTTCATCTTGTTGGACCAAGAAGCTTGGACTTTGAGGGAAGATTCATTAGAACCAGGCCTGACTAGAATTGCCAGGTACAGATTGGGAAATTCCAAAGTATTTTGTGGTGAAGTAAGGAGTGCAGGGTTTGGGGAGTGGAGAGGTCTCAGCATGGTATAATGCCACTGAATCCATTCTACAAAGCAGCTATTTTTTCTAGAGGGACAGATCTCTGTTTTGTGCAGTTCAGTTATTATTCCAGGGAATCTCCGGGTCCCACCTGTATACTGGAACTCTAGGCCTAACAACACTCCCTGGGTGACATGGTTTCACCTGACCTGCATGACTCAACTAAAGAGACTGCCAATGCAGTTTACCAATGTGTTGCACTGGGGTGGGGGGGTCAACTCTGTGGCATTACACTATGCTGAGGTCTCTCCCTCCCCAAACCCTGCATTCCTCAAACTTCACCACAAAAGTTCCTGGAATTTCCCCACTTGTACCTGGCAACCCTAGGCCTGGCCCTAATGAATCCTGCTTCAAAGGTCAAAGTAGGCCTAAAAAGGATGCTGCCATGCCCCTGCCTTTTCACTCACAAAACCCCAGCCTGAAATTCTGTGGTTGTCAAGCAACAGTCATTGAGGGGATCTGTGTTTTATTTATTTATTTTATTGAATTCATATTCCACCCTCCCCTATAAATGAGCTCAGGGCAGATTACAACATACAACATTACAAAACTTAAGACATTAAAAAATCAATAAAAACAATATATTAAAACAAATAGAAACCTCCTGGTTCAAAGCAGGAGACAGAAGGGTATAAGGTTAGAACAATTTCCAGCCGGCCACTAATTAATGATGTCATAGTTCAAGTGGGCCTTTTCAAGGGAGGCCAATTCAGTTTCGCTTGGTTTAATGTGGATGCCCGCTGCCTCACTCAAGGCCTGGTGGAACAGCTCTATCTTGCAGGCCCTGTGAAAAAGTAGAAGATCTGGCAGGGCCCTAATCTCTAATGGGAGCATGTTCCACCAGGCTGGGATCAGAGCAGAAAAAGCCTTGGCCCTAGTCAAGGCCAGACGGATATCTTTAAGGCTGGGGACAACCAGGAGATATTGGTTTTCTGAGCATAAAGCCTTTTAGGGCACATACAGGGAGAGGCAGACCCTCAAATATGTTGGCCTCAAGCTTCAAAAGGCTTTGAAGGTCAATACCAGTATCTTGAATGAATTTGGTACTCAGTGTAAATGGAACTGGCTGAATACCCACCAGTACAGGCAGTGCCGTCAGCAGGTGTGCCAGTGCATTTTGCATCAGCTGGAATTTCCAGATTAGCCCCAAGGGCAAGCCCACATAGAGCGAGTTACAGTAATCCAGTCTGGAAGTGACCATTGCACTATAGCTACGTCCTGAGGTGAGAGGTAGGGTGCCAACTGCCTGATCTGCTGAAGACGGCAGCAGACCCGGCCTTCCTGGGGAGGGGAAGATATGACGGTGGGAATGGACGGAGATATGAGAGAAGGAGACAGAGACAAAACAGTGCTCGCCCCCCTTCTAGTCTACTTCCCATCCCAACGGTGACAAGTAGGGGGACCAAGAGAAATTGCCCGCGTCCGACACTGGTGTTATGCAACGCCAGGTCTATAAATAATAAGATCGAGACCATTAGGGACTTCCTGCTTCGGCAGGATGCAGACCTGGCTTGCGTGACCGAGACCTGGGTTCAAGAGGGAGAGACAACGGCACTCTCCCAGATGACTCCCCCAGGCTACTCGGTCTTCCACCAGTCGCGGATTAGCGGGCGGGGTGGCGGTATTCATACGGGAGGCTTACTCCTTCCGGGCCCTCCCGGCCCCAAAGATCGACGGTGTTGAATGTGTCGGCCTTGTGTTGGATGTCGGGGAGAGGTTGGCGATCTGGCTGGTGTACCGTCCGCCTAACGCACCGGCCAGCGCCTTACCATCCCTGATGGAGGCGGTGTCCGGCTGGGCGTTGGAGTACCCAGGGCTTCTGGTCCTGGGTGACTTCAATGTCCATGCCGATGACGCGGCTTCCATGCAGGCGATGGACCTAGTGTCTTCCATGGCGACACTGGGACTCTCCCAATTTGTTACGACTCCCACGCATCAGGCTGGGCACACATTAGATCTGATCTTTGCGGCCGGGATTAAAGTGAACGAAATCGCAACGGAGGCGATACCATGGTCGGATCACTTAGCCCTCAAGGCTCGTATGGAGACGCTACCACAACCCTGTAAGGGCGGAGAGCCTATTTTGGCTCGCCCGCGGAGCCTGATGGACCCGGAACGGTTCCAAACGGCTCTTCGGGATCCTTGGCCCCCTTGCGATTCCCTTGATGCCCTGGTTGATACCTGGCAAGACCGGCTATCTGGGGCAATCAACGAGATCGCACCCCGACGTCCTCTGCGCCCTCGTTCAAGGCTGGCTCCCTGGTATACCCCGGAGCTACGCCGGCTGAAACAAGGACTCCGACGACTAGAGAGGCAGTGGCGGCGCACTCGTGGCGAAGCGGCGAGAACATCCTACAGAACGTTTATGAGGTCGTATGAGATGGCAGTCAAGGCCGCGAAGAAGAAGTACTTCGCGGCCAAGATTGCGTCTGCAAATTCGCGCCCGGCACAATTGTTTAAAATAATTGGACACTTAACTACACTGCCCCAGGGCAGACCAAACGTCAGAGAATTAGAAATAGGCTGTGAGGCTTTTGCGAAATTTTTTGCAGACAAAATCACGTCGCTCCGCCAGGACCTGCCCATCACCTTAGATACAGTACATGAGCCCGAGGCCCCATGCCTGTCTTCTGATTTAACTCTGGATCATTTCGACCCGCTCAACCTGGAGGAAGTCGACGGAATTCTCTCCTCTGCGCGCCCTACAACTTGCGATCTGGACCCATGCCCCTCCTGGCTAATTAAATCCTGCCAGAGGGAGCTTGAATGTCCTTTACGGGACATCATAAATAGATCCCTCTCGGAGGGGCGCTTTCCATCATCCCTGAAAGAGGCTTTGGTCCGACCCCTCTTGAAAAAAAGTACAGCAGACCCGGCCGAATTGGCAAACTACCGACCGGTCTCTAATTTACCGTTTTTAGGTAAAATAATAGAGAGGGCAGTGGCGTCGCAGTTGCAGAGCTTTCTGGATGAAGCTTCCATCCTAGACCCTTGCCAGTCCGGCTTTCGCCCGGGTTATGGGACGGAGACAGTACTGGTCGCCCTGGTAGATGATCTCCAACGGCATCTGGATCGGGGCGGTGTGGCGGTGCTGATGTTGTTAGATCTGTCGGCCGCGTTCGACACGGTCGACCATCGGCTACTGACCCGCCGCCTCGCCGATATAGGGGTGAGGGGGTCTGCCTTACAATGGCTCTCCTCCTTCCTCGAGGATCGGGGACAAAGGGTGGCAATTGGTGGTGAGCGGTCCCGGAGGCGCACACTGGATTGTGGAGTGCCTCAGGGGGCAGTTCTCTCACCAATGTTATTCAATATCTATATGCGCCCTCTTGCCCAGATTGCCAGGAGATATGGACTTGGGTGCCATCAATATGCAGATGACACCCAACTCTATCTGCTGATGGACGGCCGGCCTGACTGCGTCCCTGAGAATTTAGACCGGGCCCTGCAGGATATGGCAACATGGTTGAGGGAGAGTGGGCTGAAACTGAATCCAGCGAAGACAGAAGTCCTTTGTCTGGGTCGGGGCGCCCGGGAAGGGGAAATACCTCTTCCGGTCTTCGACGGGGCGCCGCTGAAAGCGGCGCACCGGGTTAGGAGTCTGGGAGTCTTACTGGAGCCTTCATTATCAATGGAGGCCCAGATTGTAGCCACTGCCAAGTCAGCCTTTTTCCACTTGAGGCGGGCAAGGCAGTTGGCTCCCTTCCTAGAGCGCCAAGATCTGGCAACGGTACTTCACGCAACGGTCACCTCGAGACTGGATTACTGTAATGCCCTCTACATGGGGCTGCCTCTGTACCGAACCCGGAAGCTGCAGCTGGTGCAGAACGCAGCGGCCAGACTGTTACTGGGGCTCCCTAAATGGGAGCATATACAGCCTGGGCTGCGCGAGCTGCACTGGCTGCCAGTTACATACCGGGTTCGTTACAAAGTGCTGGTCATCACCTTTAAAGCCCTATATGGTCGAGGACCTGTCTACCTTAGGGACCGTCTTTCCCCATACGAACCCCAGAGAGCACTGAGGTCAGCTGGAAAAAACTTGCTGACCACCCCCGGACCAAGAGAGGTGAAGCTGCAATGCACCCGTAATCGGGCCTTCTCCTCTGTAGCCCCGAACCTATGGAACCAACTTCCAGAGGAAATGCGGGCCCTGCGGAACCTTGAACAATTCCGCAGGGCCTGCAAAACTTTCCTCTTTCGACTGGCTTTCGCTGATGAAGGAAGTGATTGCTGATGAAGGAAGTGACTGCTAAGGATTACCGCCATCATATAAAGAACAAACAGCACTAGCACTTTTATTACTAATTAATTAATCAATTTTAAACTTATTAGAATTTTAACGTTAAATGTAACTTTGTTGTTTTGTTGTTTTTGTATAATTGAATGATGTTGTCAGCCGCCCTGAGCCTGCTTCGGCGGGGAGGGCGGGATATAAATAAAATTACCTACCTACCTACCTACCAGGCAACTGTAGTGACCTGGACCTCCATAGAGAGTGAGGCATCCAGGACCACTCCCAGGCTTTTCAACGTCTGGGCCGCACAAGTGGTGTGCTGTCCAGGGCTGGAAGCCTAATACCCTGTGATGCTCTACCCCAGCTTAGGCACAGGACCTAAGGGTTAATATTCAGCTAATTTTGCTGCAACCACTCAGCCACAGCCCCCAAGGCCTCAACCAGATGGTCTGGGGTTGAACCTGGGCAACCATACATCAACAGACAGAGCTAGCTGTCATCCACATGCAGGTGATAACCAAGCCCAAACCTCCAGACTAACCGGGCAAGGGGGCACATATAGATGCTAAACATCACTGGCGAGAGAACTGCCCCCTGCTGCACACCACATTCAAGTGAGTGCCTCAATGAGAGCTGTTTGCCAAGCACCACCCTCTGTCCCCAACCATGGAGAAAGGAGGAAAACCACTGTAAGGCAAATCCCTGAGCTCCTATGTTGGTGAGGAGGTGGGTCATAAGATTGTAGTTGACCGTGTCAAACGCCACCATCAAATCTAAGAGCAACAGAAGCGCTGACCCACCTCAATCCAGATGCTCCGGAGAACATCTGTGAGGGCAGGATCCTGTCAACATCTTCCCGAGAGAGCTGGCAGAAGTGGTCCAAAATTGGACCTGAAGACGGACAAGTTCCCTTACTATAGTTCCAGTTCCCTTACTATAGTAACTATGGTTGGTAGGTCCTGGGGAAGAGATAGGATTCTATCTGTGAAATAGGTCACATAAGCCTCACAACCAATCTCCAGTTCCCTAGCATTTTGCTTGCCTGATGGCAATGTAATTAAAGATCAACTTGTTCTAAAAACCTGGGCCGGGTGCGACTTCGCAGATGCAATGGAGGCTGCATAGAACTCTTAGCAGACTTCATTGCATAGAACTTAGCATAGAACTCTTAGCAGACTTCATTGCCATCTCATAGACTTTCATAAATGTTCTATAAGAAGCTCTTGCCTCTCCATCACGAGTACACTGCCACACTCACTCTAGTCGTCTCAGCTGCCAATTCATCCTCCACAGCTACAAGGTATACTATGGGACTACTTTGGTGCGGCAGCAGAGAGGACACTGGGGGACAATATCATTGATGGCTGTGGAGAGTCACAAATGTCAATCTTCCACCATCACATCTAACAATCCACTAGAGGGCATTGGATCCTGCAGAGCTTCCTGAAGCCGATCAGGGTCCATTTGGCTCCATCGGCAAGCATAAATACGCTTGCCACCTAAACAGGGAGGGTTTTGCATGTCCACTGGACCTTCAGGGCAAGATGGTCTAACCATAGGACTGCATCCGCAGCTACCAGATCCACATGTATCCCCATTCCAAAGATCAAAACCAGCGTATGGCCCACCTGATGTGTAGGGGCCAACATAAACTGGGAGAGTCCCAGGGCCTCCATAGATGACACTAGATCCTGAGCTTGAGGATGCTACAGACACTCCTTTTATCCTTTTTCAGATTTTTTTAAAATTCCCCAACATATTTGTTTTATTTCATATTTTCCTGCAAATCTGGGCCCCTTTTCAGATTTGTAGAAAGACCTGTCTTGCCCATTCACAGCTCCATCACAAGATCTAAGTATCCAAAGATTTAACAGACTTCACTATTAGAATATGATACCCAGGTCCCTGATCAGAGTTACCAATTTCACAGGGCATTTCAAAGTTAAAATACACACATGCAGGGCCAGAAAATGTGTAATGTATATGGGACCATTTTATAAAAAAAGGAAATCACAAGCCCAGCTATTGGAGGAGGAAAAAATCCTCACAAACAACACACAAACTAATCCATTAAAAATTCCCAGCAACCAAACCATTTACAATTTAAGAAGGAATATTGCATGATGATCAAGGAAACCTATTGTTTTCCCTGTCAGTCCTTACATTAGAGTTTCTAAGTAATTCAGAATTCTTGATAATAAATGATGTATCCAAACACTTGGAAATGCTGCTTACAACTGATGAGCTGTTTTCAATTCAAGCTGAGGGGACTTCACCCATCATTGGGGAGGAGGAATTGTTTAATTCTAGAGTCTGTAATATGTATCTTGGTGTCAGCACAAACTATTTTATTTGATAGATCCAAGTGGGCAGCCATGTTGGTCTGAAGCAATAGAAGCAATTAGTCTGCAGTTGGTCTGAAGCAATTAGGAAAAAAGGAATACATTAAAATATAGTTGAAGATGGGTTAGTATATGTAATACGATAAACAGCCAATATCCCTTATTTGAGAATGTCAATACAACCCCCCCCCCTCCAATATTCTGATACACTGTTCTAATGGCAAACTATAATGATGTTATAACCTCTTGAGCAACTATGCTTTCTATTTAAACCCAAACCTATTTAAAGCCAGAATGATACCCAGATTTATGGCACTTCAAACCTACAACATCAGTCTGCTTTTTATCACCCTCTACTGTTGTTTCAGCCCAGTTCAACACTAACTAACACAGACCCCAATTTGTGATTCTTTTAATCTGCTAAAAACATTCCCATGACTCTACATACCAACACACTGTCTACTTTCTCTATATTAAGAACTGCTTGCCATTCCATTTTTGTGTCTGATGAGGTCTGCTTAGAGCATACGAAAGCTTACATTCTGAATAAAACTTAGTTGGTCTTAAAAGTAAAACTTGTCTACTGCTTTTTTCTATGTTATTTGCTGATATTTTAAAATTTTCTTACAGAACAATGTAATAAATATCATGTAATAAATAAATAAATACATATTGGGTGCATTGGAAAGGGCAAACTTCACTTTATCAAACCTGATAGTTCAAATTTAATTTGGTGAGATCAAAATTTTTTACATGTCAGACCCAAAACAAACTCGTGCTAGGCCTGCTTCAATAGAGAAAATGCAAGTCCAGTTAGATGCAATGGAAGCTAGGATAATGAAGGGGGTGAAAGAAATGATAACTGCCTCTAAAAAAGAAATAAGAAAGGATATTTAGGACTTAAAGAAAAATTTTTTAAAAAAAGAAATAGAGAATCTCAGAAATGACACTTTGGTAATAACAAAGAAAGTACAAGAAGTGGAAGAGAGATTGAAAACACATGACTCCACCTTGTTAAAATTACAAGAAAAAGTGACAATTCATTACTGCAAACTGATGGAAACTCAGATCCGTCTGAGAGGTGTACCTGAAAATGAAGAATCACACCTGAAAGAATACATAATAAAAATAATTGCAGAATTTTTGGAGGAAGATCCTGAAGGGAATAGAAATATGTATGACTATATGTATAGAGTAAATTCACTCTATGCAAAAAAGAACAATCTGCCAAGAGATGTGGTCATAAGATTATGACAAAAGAAATGGTGGGAAAGATCATGGATACAAACTTTGAAAAGTCATTGACAGTGGGATGCAGTAGAGTAAGAATTATGAAACAACTGCCAAGACAAGTGCTAACTGACAGAAAGGCATATAAAAAATTGACAGAAAACCTACGTGACAATGGAATGAAGTACAGATGGATAATACCTGAAGGTTTGAGCTTTGAACTTCAAGGGAAAAAGATTACAATCACAAATACACAGGAACTGCGTAGATTTTATGAAGAAAATAAAGAATTTGCACAATGATGGATTATAAATTGATATCTTGGAATGTAAATGGACTAAATTCACCACAAAAAAGAAAGGTAACTTTTCAATGGATAAAAAAAATAAAATTGTAATATAATATGTTTACAAGAAGTGCATATTAGACAAAAGGATTATAAATTTCTATGGAATAAACAATTGGGTCTAGAATTTTTTACATTGGCTGAACAGAAGAAGAGAGGAGTAGTCTTTTATATTAAACAAGAATTAGACCCGAAATTGGTATTTAAAGTTAAAGATGGAAGACATATAGCGGTAGAAATTACTTTGAATGCCAAAAAAAGTTGTTGTTGGGACTTTATGCTCCAAATGGTGCTAAAGACATTTTCTTTAAAAATATTACATAACACCTTGATGAAGTGACCTATGAGCAAATTTTATTGATGGGGAACTTTAACGGAACAATTCAGAACACGATAGATAGATAGATCTGGGAAGAAAAAAAATGATAAAGAAGGGAAATTGCCAAAGTCTTTTTTTGAATTGGTTAAACAGGAGAGTTTGGAAGATATATGGAGGAAGTTTAATCCTGAAGTACAGGACTATACCTTCTTTTCAGGTAGACATAGCTCTTTCTCTAGAATTTACATGTTGTGGGGTACTAAAGATTTGGGACTTATAACAAAAAAAATAGAGATATTACTTATAATAGGAGCTGATCATAACCCAATAATGTGGATTACAAAACTGTTGGAAAAGTCAAGGAGATGGAGATTAAATGAAGATTTACTACAAAATAAAGAAATAGTGACATCTCTAGAAAATGAAACCAAAGCGTACATCCAAGTAAATGACAGAGAGGATATAGAATTTCAGATGGTATGGGATGCCTACAAGGCAGTAATGAGAGGACTACTAATAACATTGAATAATAAAGACAAGAGAGAAAAAGATAAACAGATGTTGGACATTCAAAATGAAATTAAGAAAAAAGAAGGTGAATTAAGGAAAAGGCCCGAAAAAAAAGAAAATTATAAGGGAAATTACAATATTGCAAGCACAAATGAGCCATCTGTTAAATAAAGAATTGGAATGGAATTTGAAAAAATTAAAACAGAAATCTTTCGAAGGAGCGAATAAACCTGGAAAATATTTGGCCTGGCAATTGAAGAAAAAGAGAGAAAGTAAAATTATTAATAAAATTGTGGCTGGTGGAAGACAGATAGTAGATCAAGAAGGAATAAAGAGAGAATTTTTAAATATTCTGCTAAACTATTTAAAGGTGTTAAAGTAAAGAAGGAAAAGATGGAAGCGTATTTGCAGAAGATTAAAATAGCACCCTTAACTGATTATATGGAAAAAGTTTTGAATGATCCAATTGAAAAAAACAGAAATTGAAGTAGCGATTAATGCAATGAAAATTGGAAAGACACCTGGACCAGATGTATTTACGGCAAAAAAAATTTAAACGTTTAAAGAAGAATTAATACCGAAACTTCAAAAATTAATGAATGTGATAAGAATAAATGGGAAAATACCAAATACATGGAAGGAAGCAGTAATTTCGTTGATTCCAAAGGAAGATAGAGATGATACTAATGTAAAGAATTATAGACCAATCTCATTATTAAACAATGATTATAAGATATACACAAGAATCTTAGCAGAACGGCTTAAACAATATCTAATAAACTTTATAAAGGAAGACCAAACGGGTTTTCTCCCTAAAAGGCAAATAAGAGACAATATTAGAACTGTTGTAAATATTGTAGAATACTATGAAAGACATCCAGAGAAGGAAGTTGCATTATTCTTTGCGGACACAGAGAAAGCTTTTGATAATTTGAATTGGGACTTTATGTTTGCAGTAATGGAGAAAATAAAGTTGGGGGGAAACTTTATAAGAATGATAAAAGCAATTTATACTGAACAATGTCAAGGTTATGTATAAATGTAGATCTTGCAGAAGAAATGATAATCAGCAAAGGTACAAGGCAAGGTTGTCCGCTTTCACCATTGTTGTTTATAATGACTCTTGAAATCTTATTGCTGCAAATACAAGATGATGAAGAAATTGAAGGAACGAGAATTAAAGGATTTTCCTATAAATATAGAGCATTTGCAGATGATATAATGTTTATAAATGAAAATCCTATGCAAGTAACACCTTTGTTGCTAGCCAAAATACAAGATTTTGGAGAATTGGCTGGACTTTATGTTAATAAAGAAAAGTCAAAAATTTTGTGTAAAAATATGCAAGTAAGTAAACAAAAGTAATTGCAGAGATTAACGGGATGTGAAGATACCCCTAAAGTAAAATATTTGGAAGTGGAAATAACAATGAAGAATATTGATCTGTTTAAAACAATTATGAAAAGTTATGGCGTAAAATGGACAAAGATATGATAAAATGCGTTTAAACAATTTATTGGTAGCATATGGTTACAAAACTTAACTATTTCTTTTTTTTTTTACATTGACCCATATGACATTTCCATCCCCCCTCCCTCCAATGTTGACTTCCCCGAGGTTATAAGTTCAAACCAATACTAAAGGCACTTCTAACTGCTCAAAGTTCAATGTATATATTCTTACAACTAAAAAATTGTCCAATGTTTCTTTACTTTCCAAGTTTTCTCCATATATCCTTTAAATTTTCTCCACTCCCTTTTGAATATCTCTAAATCATAGTCTCTTAGTGTTCTGGTTAATTTGTCCATTTCACACCACGATAAAACTTTCATGGTCCATTCCCATTTCTCTGGTATTTTTTCTTGCTTCCAAAGCTGCGCGTATAAAGTCCTGGCAGCTGATAACAGGTACCAAATTAGAGTCCTATCTTCTTTTGGAAATTTTTCTAATTGTAATCCAAGTAAAAACGTCTCTGCAATTTTCTTAAAATCATAGCCCAAAATTTTGGAGATTTCTTGTTGTATCATCTTCCAGAATTCTTTCGCTTTTTCACATGTCCACCACATATGGAAGAAAGAACCTTCATGTTTTTTACATTTGCAACATCTATCCGACATTTTCTTACTTATCTTAGCCAATTTTTTCGGAGTCATATACCACCTATACATCATCTTAAAACAGTTCTCTTTGATACTTTGACAAGTTGATATCTTCACTGAGTTCTTCCAAAGGTGCTCCCAAGCTTCCATTTGTATTTCTCTGTTCACATTGATTGCCCATTTGACCATTTGAGACTTTACTACTTCTTCTTCTGTAGACCATTTCAATAATAACTTATATACTTTTGATATCAATTTTTCATTGTCACCTAGCAGGACCCTTTCCAGTTCTGTTTGTTCTCGTCTAATTCCCTCTGATTTTATATCATTTTCCAAAAGATATGATAAAATGGAACAAGCTTAATTTGTCATTGCTTGGTAGATTAGCTGCAATTAAGATGAACATTTTACCGAGAATAATGTATTTGTTTCAAACTATTCCAATTGTGAAAGACAGTAAACAATTTAATAAATGGCAAAGAAAGATTTCAGAATTTGTATGGGCCGGGGGAAAAAAACCAAGGATTAAAATGAAAGTGTTAACAGATGCTAAAGAAAGAGGAGGATTTCAACTACCAGATTTAAGATTATATCATGAAGCAGTTTGTCTAATGTGGATAAAAGATTGGGTGATGCTGTTGAATAAAAAACTTTTTAATGTTGGAAGGTCATGGAAATAAATTCAGCCGGCACGCTTATATGTACTATGGAAAGAAAAAGTTGGATGGGTTTTTTTCTCACCATTATATAAGAAATAATCTACTAAATATTTGGATGAAGTACAAGAAATATGGCAATGAGAGAAAACCACTATGGATAGTGCCAGCGGAAGTAATAAGAATAACAGCTGAGACAGGAGAGGAAAAAGGGATGTCATATAATCAATTACTAAAAATACAAAGCTGTAAAATAGAATTGAAAACTGCTGAAGAGTTGAATAATAAATATGATTGGTTTCAAACGCAACAAATAAAAAGTTTGGTGGAAAGCGATGTTAAAACTGATGGAATAAGACAAGAACAAACAGAAATGGAAAAAGTTCTGCTTGGAGATAATGAAAAATTAATTTCAAAAATCTATAAGTTACTTTTAAAATGGTCTATGGAAGATGAAGTAATGAAATCTCAAATGATTAAGTGGGTAATTAATGTTAATAAATAAATACAGATGGACACATGGGAATATTTGTGGAAGAACTCTATGTCAGAGTATTAGAGAAAATTGTTTTAAGATGATGTACAGATGGTATATGACTCCAAAAAAGTTGGAAAAGATGAACAATAAGATGCCAGATAGATGTTGGAAATGTAAAAAACATGAAGGTTCTTTCTACCATCTGTGGTGGACTTGTGAAAGAGCGAAAAAGTATTGGCAGATGATTCAACAAGAGATTTCTAAGATCTTGGGATACGAATCTAACAACGTTGCAGAGACTTTTCTGTTGGGATTACAAATGGAAAAATTTCCAAAAGAAGATAGAACTTTAATCTGGTACTTGCTCTCAGCTGCTAGGACATTGTATGCGCAGTTGTGGAAGCAAGAAAAAATACCAGTGAAATGGGATTGGATTGTAAAAGTTATGACATGGACTGAAATAGACAAGTTAACAAGAACCTTAAGAGACTATGATTTAGAAGTATTTAAGATGGAATGGAAAAAGTTCAGAAGATACGTAGAAAAAGAGTGGAAAATAAAAGGACATTGGACAATTTTTGATAATGACTAAGTACAAGAGGGAGGAGGATATTAATTTTGGTTCTTATTAATTAAGGGTACCTTTAATATTAAGATTTTAAGTATATAACACCGGCAGGGGTCAAGTAACGGGGGGAGGGGTGGGTAGAAAGTAATATATGGGATAGATTAAAAAAAGTAATTATTAATGATGTAGAAAATTGAAATTTATTACCATATGTTACTAATAAAATTGTTTGAAACCAATAAATTTCAAGCTATCAAAATAAATGAAAAATATTAAGAAACAATATTAAAACATTAAGTGATAATACACTGCAAAACTGGAGTTATATAGCAATCAGTCTTCTACAAGGAGACGCTGCTTACATGGACGTGTTAGCAAGTACAGAGCATCATTATCTAGAATCAATTTCCATCTTTAACTTAATAGGCTGTTCATTCATTGTGACTGAAGATCAGCTAGATGTTTATTGATTAATTTACACTTCCTTCTCTTCCCCACCCCCTTTCCCAGTCATTCGTAGTGATTTTTGCCACCAATACTCGGAAAGCATTGATCTCAGAACTCGGCTTTCAGCAGAAGGTAACCAGCCAACAAATCAAACAGCTTTTAAGAAATAAGCAATTGTAAGATATCCTTTTAAAATTGGTATGAACTTTAGACATACTTTGTAAGGCAGATCCAGCTGTAAGCAAACTTCAAATACAAAACATCACCTCAAAATGTGTTTTTCAAATTACTGAGTTCCTTTGCTGGCTTTGAATTATTCAGGAAGCCATCTTTGCAGCTAAATGAAGATGGAAGAAAGCACTTTTTGCAGCTGCATTAACTTGTATTTCGCATAAATAATAATGCCGGATTCAGTATAATACCTAGGCTTTTAACTCTGCCAGTGAGTGTCAGCTTGATCCCATCAAATGTGGGAAGCATGTCCTTCCTTGAAATCAGATAACTTTTATTAGGACCCATCAAGTAAAATCACTATGATAACTTTTGTTAGGACCCACCAAATGATACATAACAATGTTCAAGTATGGTGACCCAACCTGCCATGGAAACTTGGTCATGGTTTTTAGATATGAGGAAATAAAACATGATAGACATCAACTGTCTTTAGTTTAAAACCTTGGCCTTCCCAATCAGCCTCACCTCTAACTTGTTAAAATTGTTTTAATTTGTTTACTTTTAGTCATTTAACCACAGCAGTCTATAGCAAAGTCCTCTACTCTTGTGAGGTAGTAGAAGGTATGAGGTTGCTGGGTGGATCTGGCTTGGATCCCGTAGAAGACGGTAGGTATCCCGGAAGAAGTTAGGACCCCACCTAGTTCAGCAAGGCCTGTAAGACAACAATATTCCGGCTGGCCTTTAGTCTGGAATAACTGATATGGGAGTAGGGAATGACATCTTATATAATGAATGCCATCTGAAACGTAATATTGTAATATTGTCAACTGATATCAGCACCAGACTGTTTTAACTGTTTATTTTCATGTATAATGCAATGTATGTGAACTGTTCTGATTTTACTGGTTATGAGCCGCCCTGAGCCTGCTTCAGTGGGGAGGGCAGGATATAAATCTAATAAACTTAAACTTAAACGTAGAGGCAGAGACTACTCCATCCTCTCTGTTGGTGCTCTGGCTAGGCCTGGGCTAGGCACTAGGCTCAGACAGAAAGTTGGTGCTGATGCTGGGGTTGCCAGTTCTGTGTTAAAAAATACCAGAAGTCTTTGGGGGGTGGATCCAGGAAAGTTCTGGATTTGGGGAGGGGAGGGGCTTCAGCATGGTACAATACCATAGAGTCCATCCTTCAAAGCAGCCATTTTCTCCAGGGGAGAAAATAAGAAAGAGGTTCTGGCCAGATTACTTTTCAAAAGTGAACAAACTTTGATGCAGTGATTTCAATTCTATCTGAATTGTAAAAATACATTAAAACTGGGAAGATCTGATTATTTTAACAGAAAGGCACATTAAGTGTTTAAACTGTGCTGCTGAATCATGTTTAGCCAGAATCACATCTTACTAATTTGTTTTAGAATCTCATTCAGCTATTTGCAAAGGTAAAGTGATTTACATAAAGCCACTGTCAGCATTATACTATAAACTTCAGAAACTCAAGATGCCTCATCAAGTCTTACTTTGTAAAAACAATTGGGGGGTGCCAGGAAAGGTGCTAGTAGACATCACACTGGGAACTCCTGTTCTACAGCATCATTTGGACAAAGATACAAAGCTAGTTGTCATTAGCATCCAAAACTTCTAATTATTTCTCCCAAGGGTTTCACAAAGGATGGAGGGCAAGACTGAGACCTGTGGAACCCTGCAGGACCTTCTCCAATTACAAACCTCTGAAACTGGTCCATAAGGAATGACTTAAACCAGAGGTATCAAACATACGGTCCACAGGCCAGAAGTGGCCCACACAGGGCTCTAATCCGGCCCGCAAGCAGTTTACCAAGATGAGCCCCATTTGCAGTCCTGCCTGGGTGGGGGTTGAGGAGCCTGAGCGAAGTGGCATGCAGTACCATCAGGTGATTCAGCAGTCAGGATCACTATGCAGGCTCCTCCCCCCATTACTGCTTCTCATGGGGACTTTGCTGGGCTGTGGAGGCTTGCATCACCTCCTAAGGACTGGACATAACCAGCTGGTTACTTCTCTTTAGCATAACTTGAAAAAGTTGGTTATTCATGTATCATCACATATGTGTGGATTGTATGTATTTTCTGTATCATTCTTAATGTGTTACTATTCTCTGTAAGCTGTTTATGTTGATAATAAAAGTTTTATTCTTTAAAAAAAATCGACTGAACATGTCTGCATTGACATCCCACAGTGGGGGGAAGCCTGATGGAAAGTGAGGTAGCCAGTAATACCATGCATCCCCTGATCTCGTGGGCCTCATTTATCCAGAAACTGCCAACTTTCTTCAAGGGAGATGCTGGGAGGTGAGATGTGACAGCTGAGACTGCTAGGTGGACTGGCTCCTCTATTTTTTGTTTGAGCTGACCACAAGCTGTGGCACAGCAGCAGGATGTTGTTAACAGTAGGGGTGGACTGACTCCTCTATTTTTTGTGTGAGCTGACCACAAGCTGTGGCACAGCAGCAGGATGTTGTTAACAGTAGGGGTGGACTGACTCCTCTACTTTTTGTGTAAGCTGACCACAAGCTGGGGCACAGCAGCAGGATGTTGTTAACAGTAGGGGTGGACTGACTCCTCTATTTTTTGTGTAAGCTGACCACAAGCTGGGGCACAGCAGCAGGATGTTGTTAACAGTAGGGGTGGACTGACTCCTCTATTTTTTGTGTAAGCTGACCACAAGCTGGGGCACAGCAGCAGGATGTTGTTAACAGTAGGGGTGGACTGACTCCTCTATTTTTTGTGTAAGCTGACCACAAGCTGGGGCACAGCAGCAGGATGTTGTTAACGGTAGGGGAGAGGGATTGAAAGGGAGCTGAGAGAGCTGGAGTTGAGAGAGTTGGAAAGGTGATGCCACAGCTGTAGCCAGTGGCAGGGGGCACAGCAGGAGGCACCCCCTATCCCAGCACCCTCCCACACACGCACACACACAAAGAAGAGCAGTGCACCTTATGCCGGAACAGAGACAAAAGATCATCTCAAGAGAAACTCCGGAGTTTCTCTTTAATTTCAAGCACATACAGCTGCATGTTTGCAACCTTCCAGAAAAGAAAGCTGATAGGGAAAGTCAAGAGGGAGCAGAGAAAGGCACTAAATTCCAGCTAGGCAAGAGACTGGCCACTTCCTTTCCTTCCCCGTGGCATTGTACAAACAGAAGTTGTAAAAATAGTGCATCATCCACCTCCCTGGCCCCCAGCTGCTGTTCTGTTCTTTGCTCCAGCTCCCCCAACAGTCAGCAGCAAGCTCAGGAAAGGAGAAGCCTGGTCCAGAAGCTGCTTTTCACTTGGATCCTTTTATTTCCAAGCTGAAATTGACATCCATTCTTGGAGCAAAGGCACAGCCTTTGTCTACATCAAAACAAAGATGGACGTCACCAGTGCAGTCTCCATCCCACAGGCTGGTCTGTGTTGAAGTGAGTGACTCAGCATGCCTGAAGACTGGGGGGGGGGGGGGGACTACATCACTCTAAGTGTGTACTGGTGTTAACAACTTGAATGGGATGCCTCAATTTTAATCTGGGACCTGCCCTCTGACCCCTCCTCCCTCACTCTCTCATTTTATCCTCTCACTTTTTCTGCCCATGGCCTTCAATGAGACACGTCTCTGCAGGTCATTCCCATAGATACAATGCCCTCATATACCCACAGACAGGATGGCAATTTGTGACAGGAAAGTACTCTTTAGATTAGGCTTCTTTCTACCCATTCAACAGCAACCTGAAGGTGATTTGAGTAGACATGAATAAATGCAAGTTTAACCTTTAGCAATATATTTCTTGGGAGACTTATTTACTGAACTCAGTGTCATACTTCTACAACTGAGCAAAACTCTGCTATATTAATCAAATATCCCAATACTCTGAAACCAGACAGAAAGTGCTGTAGGACAGATGAATAATCCAGGAAGATTTGTTGTTCTGCAAGCACTCTATCATCTTGCAAGTACAAATCAGAAAGTGGGCAATAATGGGCTCTTCTGTGATGGTGGTTTTTAAAGTAATGGATGGATAACTGTTTGTTTGAGTGACCAGGGAAAGGCAGTCATAGTAACTAATTATGGACATCAAGGACCCATTAATATGATCCTTACATGATTTCAGCAACAAGGATGGATTCAGAGCACGTGGAAGCTTTCATAGATCCCAAAATCCTGTCAACATCTATCACAGTAATTAGGTTAAACTCATCCATAAATGGAACAAACTATGCACATTTCTTCTTCCTGAACTATACTACAAGCAGCATTCAAATTACCATGCATTGTGAGTTTTTCAAAGTGACAACTTAAACTAATCACCAGCTCCTGATTCAGACTTCAGAGTGCAGACTTTGGAGTTAACAAATGTTGAAATACTTTAACCAACTGAGCTGGGTGTCAGCTAGCTGAAGATAATTAATGATGAGCCAATGTTGATGTCATAAGTGTATTAACAGGCTGGTGTTGTTACTGGGTTCCAAGTATACAGTTTGTTCTGTTGGTGGAACTTCTCAGATGCAGTGTCAATTCCCTCAGCCCAAGGCTAAGGGGCAGCTCTTTCTCCACTCTCCTCCTCTTCATCATGTCAGTGAGCAGGGACTTTGGCAACCTGCTGAAGGAATTTAAGCTGGTTTTCCTTGGGGAGCAAAACTATAACTGGTGGGAAGGAGGAAGGAGACAGGCTGGCCCAAAGCCCTGACCATGGAGGATGAGAAAGTGCTCTGGCTTTGCTTCTGCTTCTGCCTAGCTGGAGGACAACTGAAAGTAATCAGGTGAACTACATTTATTTTGTTGCTAAGTTTTTTACAACTTGTCAAGATTGCTTTTTAGTGTGGAATGCAACTCATCTGAATGTTACTATGAGCAAGATGGCGGCGAATGCGGAGCTCCGCTGCTGAGCTCCTAGATACAACATCAAATCTCGCTGAAATATTGCTGAAATATCGCTGACATTGCTAATAACATCGAGCTACATCTCATCTCAACCATCTTTCTCAACCATCTACGCTGTTAAACCGCGGCTGGAACAGACAGTGCACGCCTCAGGGCCCCATTCCATCCCCTCCTCCCGGTGAAAGAACGAGGAAACACTCACTAGCGAGGGTCGACCAGCGACGCCGAGGCTGAGGCAGTGAGGGGTGGCACAGCTTGGGAGTGGGAGCGGCTGCGGTCCGGGAGTGCGGGCGGCGCTCGGAGGAGTGAGTGACGGCGTTTTTTGCCCGAGGGTGCTCAGGCCTGGAGGAGCTTTGTGGCGGCATTGGGAAAGTACTGGCAGTGGGGAAAGTGACGGGACGAGCAGTAAGCCTCTGGTGAATGAGGCTGAAGCGATCTGGGCCGAAGAGTTTTACGTTGAGTCTCCAGTAAACTCTAGTGTAACTGTGAGAAGGGTGGGGTGAAGTACCAAGGGACTGGTCTACCAGTGGGACGACGGCCCCTCCTCCTCCTTTGACGACTGGAGACTATAGGCAGAAGAACAAGAGCTGGAAGCAGGCACACCACTGGCGAGGCGAGGTGTACGTGGAGGCTATTTGGTGGAAAGGGGAGGGTGGGACTGATTATAAATTCAACCTGCAGTTCTGGGCCCTGGGGCGGTGGCTGCGAGGCTACAGGGACACGGGGGAGTTAATTCCTCCCTGGGCCTCTGGGGCTGAACGGAGGCTGCCTCGGGTTCTCAGATTGCATGACCCCCTCCCTCACTACTCCGCCACCCTCCAACAAATGAGAGCTATGCTCCCATATGGCTTAAGAACAAGAACTGAACTTTCTGCTTTTAGCTTGCCTTGCACCTTTTGGACACGACCGCACTTTAAACAACATAAGATAAGAACTTTGTATTTTATTGCACCGTCACTTTGTAAACAACTATAACTTTGCCCTTTAATTCCATTGTTCTCAACTACCAATTTTTGTAAAACTAGATGATTATTAATTATTTATTGGTCTTTTAATTAGATTTTTGATTAGCTATATGGTTATATTGCTGGCAAATTAATAGGAGATGAGGACAGAGGTAGAGGTAGAGGTTTAATTAAGGAGCCAAGGGATCTATTAATTTATTAATTTTAGCTAAGGAGTTAGTGGGTGTTAGTTGAGGGACTTAAATTTGAATTAATTGGTAGTGGGTATCATTGATAGATCAGAACATAGGAATTAAAAGAAGTCAGAGGTATTGGTACTACCAGCTGTTGAGTTGGTGCCCACCGGGAGCTGATGACTGGCCTCGGGATTCCGGTACTCCTGGGGAGGGCAAGGTATGACGGTGGGAACAGGCAGATTTATAGGCGAAGGGGGCTGAGACATAGTGGTGCTCGGCCACCTTCCAGCCTGTGTCCCATCCCAATGGTGACAGGTAATGTAGCCAGACGAATGTACTCGCCTCCGTCACTGGTGTTATGTAACGCCAGGTCCATCAATAATAAGACCATGATCCTTTGGGATTTCCTGCCGGAGCAGGATGTGGACCTGGCTTGCGTGACCGAGACCTGGGTGCGGGATGGGGAGACTGTGACTCTCTCCCAGATGACCTCCCCCAGGATACTCGGTCTTTCACCAGTCCCGGACTAGCGGGCAGGGGGGGAGTGGCATTGTTCATACGAGAGGCTTACTCCTTCAGGGCACTCCCGGAGATTCCGGGCGTTGAATGTGCCGGCCTGATGTGGGACGTTGGGGAGGGGTTGGCGATCTGGCTGGTATACCGACTGCCTAACGCACCGGCCAGCGCCTTACCATCCCTGGTGGAGGTGGTGGCGGGCTGGGCGTTGGCGTACCCTAGGCTATTTATTTATTTATTTATTTATTTATTTATTTATATTAAGATTTATACCCCGCCCTTCTCACCTAGGTGTCTCAGGGCGGCTTACAACACAATAATTAAAACAATTTCAGTTTAAACAATTAAAATACCATTAAATCATAATTTAGTAAAAACAAGATAGAGTAAAAACCGGCGGCCTATAGATACATTTTTTCATCCAGGATATTTTGCATTGTCAGTTAATATCATAGGCCTGCCGGAAGAGGACTGTCTTACAGGCCCTGCGGAATTGCCCTAGATCCCGCAGGGCCCGCACCTCTTCCGGCAGTTGGTTCCACCAATAAGGTGCCGTTATTGAGTAGGCCCGATCCCTGGTGGATTTTAGGCGGGCCTCCTTTGGCCCGGGGACTACCAACAGGTTTTGTGAACCTGAACGTAGTACTCTCTGGGGAACGTGTGGGAAGAGACGGTCCCTAAGGTAGGCAGGTCCTAGGCCATATAGGGCTTTGAAGGTCATAACCAACACCTTGTACCGGACTCGGAATATTACTGGCAGCCAGTGCAGACCCTGGAGCCCCGGTCGAATGTGCTCCCATCTTGGGAGCCCTAATAACAGCCGGGCAGCAGCGTTCTGCACCAACTGCAGTTTCCGGGTTCGGCACAGGGGTAGCCCCATGTAGAGGGCATTACAGTAGTCCAGCCTCGAGGTGACCGTAGCATGAATCACTGTTGCCAGGTCGTCACGTTCCAGGAAGGGGGCCAACTGCCTCGCCCGCCTAAGATGAAAAAAAGCGGACTTGGCAGTGGCTGCTATCTGAGCCTCCATCGTCAATGAAAGCTCCAACAGCACCCCCAGGCTCTTAACCCTGCCCGACGCTGTTAATGGAGCGCCGTCAAAAACTGGCAGGGGGAGTTCCCTTCCCGGGCCGCAGCGACCTAAGCAAAGGACCTCTGTCTTCGCCGGGTTCAGTTTCAGCCCACTCAGCCTAAGCCACCTAGCCACTGCCTGTAACGCCCGGTCCAGATTTTCTGGGGCGCAGGCGGGCCGGCCGTCCATAAGCAGATAGAGCTGGGTGTCATCAGCATACTGATGGCAACCCAGCCCATACCCTCGGGCCATCTGGGCAAGGGGGCGCATATAGATGTTAAATAACATCGGGGAAAGCACCGCCCCTTGAGGCACCCCGCACTCAAGCGTGTGTCTCCGGGACAGTTCCTCCCCAATCGCCACCCTTTGTCCCCGACCGTCAAGGAAAGAGGAAAGCCATTGCAAGGCCAACCCCTGAATCCCTGCGTCGGCAAGGCGGCACGCCAGGAGCCGATGGTCGACCATATCGAACGCTGCCGATAGGTCTTGGGTGACTTCAACGTCCATGCCGACGACGCGGCTTCCAGTCAGGTGTTGGACCTAGTGTCATCCATGGCGACACTGGGACTCTCCCAGGTTGTTACAACGCCCACTCATCAGGCGGGACACATGTTAGACCTGGTCTTTGTGGTGGGAGTTTTAGTGGACGATATTGCTACTATAGCAGTGCCATGGTCGGATCACTATGCCCTTAAAGCTCGTGTGGATGTATCACCCCAACCCTGTTTAGGTGGAGAGCGTATTTTAGCTCGCCCGCGGAGCCTGATAGACCCGGAACGGTTCCTAACGGCTCTACGGGATGTCTGGCCCACTGGCGACTCCCTGGATGACCTGGTAGAGTCCTGGAATGATGGACTCTTTAGGGCCATTGAGGAGGTTGCACCTAGGTGCCCTCTGCGCCCCCGTTTGAAGCCGTCACCCTGGTTTAACCAGGGGTTGCGGCAACAAAAACGGGGGCTCAGACGACTAGAGAGACAATGGCGGCGTACTCGAGGCGAAGCGACTCGAACATCCAAGAGAGAGAGTTTGAAATCCTATGAGATGGCAATCAAAGCCGCAAAGAAAACATACTTTGCGACTAAGATTGCGTCCGCAACTTCACGCCCGGCACAATTGTTTGATATAATTCGGAACCTTATGACACTGCCACAAGGCAGACCAAATTTTATTGAATTGGAGATTGGCTGTGAGGCTTTTGCGAAATTCTTTGCGGACAAGATCGCGTCACTCCGCCCCGACCCCCCGGCCATATTTGAGACAGTTAGTGAAACCGAGGCTCCGGGCCTGTCTTCGGATTGTGTTCTGGATGGCTTCGGCCCCCTCAGCCTGGAGGAAGTTGAAAGGATTCTCTTATCTGCACGCCCAACAACCTGTAATCTGGACCCTTGCCCCTCCTGGCTTATTAAATCTTGCCAGAGGGAGCTTAGATATCCTATACGGGATATCATAAATAGATCCCTGATGGAAGGGCATTTTCCAACGCCGCTCAAAGAGGCAGTGGCCCGCCTCCTCTTAAAAAAACCTACTTTAGACCCGGCCCAATTGGCGCACTATCGGCCGGTCTCAAACTTGCCCTTTTTGGGCAAGCTTATCGAGAGGGCAGTGGCGATGCAGTTACAGACTTTCCTGGAGGATGTTTCCGTCCTCGACCCACTCCAGTCCGACTTTCGCCCGGGTCACGGGACGGAGACGGTGTTGGTCGCCCTGGTGGATGACCTCCAACGGCATCTGGATCGGGGCGGCTCGGCGGTGCTGATGTTGTTGGACCTGTCGGCGGCGTTCGACATGGTCGACCATTGGTTACTGACCTGCCGCCTCGCCGACGCGGGGGTTCAGGGGTTGGCTTTACAGTGGCTTTCCTTTTTCCTCGAAGGTCGGGGACAAAGGGTCGCGATTGGGGGTGAGCTATCCCAGAGGCGAACGCTTGATTGCGGAGTGCCTCAGGGGGTGGTTCTCTCCCCGATGTTATTCAACATCTATATGCGTCCCCTTGTCCAGATTGCTCGAAGGTACGGGCTGGGCTGTCACCAGTATGCTGATGACACCCAGCTCTATCTACTTATGGATGGCCGACCAGTCTCCGCCCCAGAAAATCTAGACCGGACATTACAGGAAGTGGCTGGGTGGCTCAGACTGAGAGGGCTGAGGCAAAATCCAGCGAAGACAGAGGTCCTTTGCTTGGGTCGTCAGGGCCCAGGGAGGGAAATCCCCCTACCAGCTTTTGAGGGTGCGCCGCTGATAGCGGCGGACAAGGTCAAAAGCCTGGAGGTACTATTGGAGCCCTCCTTAACAATGGAGGCTCAGATAGCAGCCACTGCCAAGTCCGCATTTTTTCACCTTAGGCGGGCAAGGCAGTTGGCCCCCTTCCTGGAACGTGACGATCTAGCAACAGTGATCCATGCCACGGTCACCTCGAGGTTGGACTACTGCAATGCTCTCTACATGGGGCTGCCTTTGTGCCGAACCCGAAAGCTGCAGCTAGTGCAGAATGCCGCGGCCCGGCTGCTGTTAGGGCTCCCAAGAAGGGAGCACATCTGGCCGGGGCTCCGGGACCTGCACTGGCTGCCGATAGCTTACCGAGTCCGGTACAAGGTGCTGGTTATTACCTTTAAAGCCCTATATGGCCTAGGACCTGCCTACCTGAAGGACCGTCTCTCCCCGCATGTTCCCCAGAGAGTACTGAGATCGGGAACTCAAAATCTCCTAGATATCCCCGGGCCAAAGGAAGCCCGCTTAAAATCGACAAGGGACCGGGCCTTTTCTATTATGGCCCCCTCCTAGTGGAATCAGCTGCCGGAAGAGGTGAGGGCCCTGCGGGACCTCGCCCAGTTCCGCAGGGCCTGTAAGACAACCCTCTTCCGGCTGGCCTATGACTAGCTGGTACAAGAAACTGAGCGTAGTTATACTGGATGTCTGCTGCCCCCAGTGTTTTAAATGTTTTAAATGGTTCAATGTTTTAAATGGTTTAATGTTTAAATTTAATGCTCTATGTTTAACGCCTATTTATGTCAGATTCCTGTGTTGTAAGCTGCCCTGAGCCACTTGTTGGGAAGGGCAGGATAGAAGTCATAATATATATATATATATATATATATATATATATATATATATATATATATATATATATATATACACACACACACACTAATGTTAAACAAAAAGCATAAGAAAGCCGTTTAAAAAATTATTGCACATTTCAGTTAATGTTAGGTCTTATATTTGACTCACAAATGTAGAAAAACATCAGTTTTTACATTCAGTACCATACTACTATTTGAACAGACTTCCCACAATAAAGTTTGAGGATATATAGTTATTAGAATAGGATGGAAGGCAGCATAGTATAGCCTGATCATGTCAGATCTCAGAAGCTAAACAGGATTGGTACTTGGAAGAGAGCCCACCAACGTAGACGCTGCAGAGGAAGGCAATGGAAAACCACCTCTGTTTCTCACTTGTCTTGAAAGCCCCTTTGCTGGTATCACAATAAGTTGGCTGTGACTTAACAGCACTTTACACACAGTTATTAGAATGAATAACTTTATCTGATTTAACAATTTTATACCCTAGACTAGGGGTAGCCAACGGTAGCTCTCCAGATTTTTTTTGCCTACAACTCCCATCGGCCCCAGCCAGCATGGCCAATGGCTGGGGCTGATGGGAGTTGTAGGCAAAAAACATCTGGAGAGCTACCATTGGCCACTCCTGCCCTAGACCTACACCATATTCCACTTGTTATGGGGTTACACTTGAACTTCAAAACAAGGTTGCACTTATCTGTAGCCATTATTCATTAGGTGGCCTTATGTGAAAAGGCACAGATGGGACTGTGCAGCTTCAGGCCAGCCACAGAGAAGGAACTAGTGAGCTTTAAAAGAAGTTTCTCGAGCCCCAGTTCTCCCTTCACCACCATAAATAATTGGATAAAGTTATGCAGCATACAGCAGGAAAAGAAGGGAAGGATGTGTGCCTGCACAGAAGGCCATTCAATGAACAACAGTTACAGGTCAGAGCAACCCTGTTTTCATCATCATAGCCTCTATGCAGTCCCACATGGGAGAATAGCAAGTTTCACTCACCAAGGAGGAGGGGGTAGGCTGCATCAATGAAATATGGATTGTAACATAACTCCAAGGATTTGTTTAATTTTGTGTTTTGTTTGCCTTACCAAAACGATCCTTGGACAAGGTGGGTTTGACACATGTGTCCTCCTTATCCCTATACAAGTTCTCCAGCTTTCTTGAGGAAGCTGATATGGAAGCTGGTCTTAAGTAGATATGGCAACATCTTGCATGCCTGGATAAATGGCAGAGCCATTGGGCAGACTCTGGGCTGTAAATTTCTTCTCTCATAGGGTCTGATGATTTTGGCTCAGTTGACAGACATTCAAAGTTGAGAGCTTTCACCATGCAAATAATCTGTTCTGAGTTTAGCCTCAGATCCTTTGTGGAAGAGGGGGCTGATGGCTCAGTAACCCTGTCATCCAGGGAAGATGGGGAAGTGCTCTCAGACTCTAGGTCTGAAGCTCCATCAAAATCTTCTTCCAAGACAGAATATTAGGAACCCATATCAGCCTTTGAGGCTTGAGTCTCTCTGCCACATCTCCTGGAGGAATGGAAATTCAGACCCCAGAGTTGGAACTTAGTTGGTCCTGATCTCCCCAGTTACCTGGGAGCATCATAGGGACTAGAATGTAAAGGAGTCCCATAGAACAGGCTCCAGCATCCCTTTCAGCTCAACACTGAGACTTTTGAATTGGAGACTGAGCCAGCTGTATTTCAAAAAACCCCAGTTCTGATAGGTTCAAGAAATCATGGTGGCATCTTAAAGGTGATGGTGTGGATCAGGGGTGACAGACACACAGCCCGCGGGCCAGATCAGACCCCCAGAGGGCTCCTATTAGGCCTGCAAGCAACTCACTGTTGTCTGTTTCCTTCTCCCTCTTTTGATTCCTTCTGCATCAAAGCTTGATTTTTTGCCAAACTTGCTGAATCAAGCGACAAAGCAAAGCCTCTATTTTCTCCACTGGCTGACCAGCAAATGCAGGAACATATGTACAAAAGCTTGCAATGCCCAGCCATTTCATATTTTCCTCTGGGTCTTCAACTCAAAGCATTGACCATGAAATTACTGTAATGAATGTCAGTAAATCAAAAGAAGGTTTGCAACTTACAGATATACACCTGAACAACACTTGAACAGCATACTAACGATTGCTACAGCACAGACATTATTTCCAGATTTTGATGCAATAATTCAGAGCAAGAGGTGTCAGATATCAGAGACTGTTAAACAAATTATTGCAAGTTTAATAAAACTTTAAAAATATTACAAGTGTTAAGTATGTTTTAAGTTTAATAAAACTTTAATAGTGTTTGTCTGAGTCCTTTATAAAGTTTATATCTCTGCTACCTTTTATGACACATATGGCCCAGCCCACAAGGTCTTATTTATGTCAGGTCAGGCCCTCATAACATAATGAGTTCAACATCCCCGGCATGGTTTCAGGGACTGTTCAACCCTTATCAGTATTCATAGCTGGTGTCAAGGAGACGTCAACATCAGATCATCTGATGCTGTGACTTGGTTCCAAGGCTCCTCTTGACCCCAAAAATTGGCTGAGGTGCTCTGTTGGTGATAAGATGACCTGGATGCTTGACTACTGTCCAGAGATGGATGTGGAGGAGAGCTCCTGCGGGTAGGCAAATCAGAGCACTCAGGAGACACTCTGATTGAGTGCTTTGATTTTTTTCCCTTTGATTTTTTTAGTGGGAGGCTCAGAGACCAATTGCTTCATGGCTGATCATTCTGTTAGCTCTGATACAAAGGTCAGTATAGAACTCACAGACACAGCCCACACTCCCTTCTTGAGAGTATTTTAATTTTTGTAGGTGGATTCTGTAGCACCTAGTGCTCTTTGCCACAACACCAGTTTTAAAATGTGTCATCCTTCTTCTTCTCACCTTAGGTGTTAAGAGGTGGAAATTCGGGCATGAAGAGGTGTTATGTCCCTCACCTCAAAATAATAAACAAGCCTGATGTTCTCATTTTGTGCCATCTTGGCGCCACAATCTTGCACTTCTTAAAAAGAGTCATCTCACAAAACAACTCAGTTAAGATACCTCGATAACACTGATAACACAGAAGGACTTCATTGTTCTGTCAGCTTGCATACATGTCCTCTCCATATAGCAGCAAGAAAAGGACTGATGGAAGAGTGCTCACCGTCTGGGTCACATGACCATTAGGAAGGAAACTGTCACAAAAAGGGAGGGGGAGCACTCTTTTAAAGCTCACTAGCTCCTTCTCTGTGGCTGGTCTGCAGTTGCACAGTCCTGCACAAGAGGCCACAACAATTAATATCTGCTTCCATTTTAGTGCAGATGGCTTGAAGGAAAAGTGATTTGGGGAACAAGCCATGTACATGGCCTTCTCTCATGTCGCCATGCTCTGATATTTTGGCACAGCAAACTGTTGGTCAGTGAATTCATCATACATTCAAATTAGCCCATTTAGAGAGCAACCATGCATGAGGGATGCTGTGCCTGAGGTGTCTCTGTACCACTGAAAGCAAACTTAATCTATAGGCTAGGGATGTGCAAAAAAAAAATTGGAAAAATTTGGATTGGGGGGTACTCAGGGCTTAAAAATTTGGAGAGGGGGAGAATATCTCCTAATAGCAAATTTAGCAGCTGAATCTGATTTGGGAGATATTTGCCTATTCCTGAATATACAGCTCCATTATGCTCTATGGGCCACTAAAGTCATAGGGAATAATAACTTGCGGTTGGGGTGGAGGGGGTTTGAGGTTGAGGCTCCAAATTTGCAAGGCAGCTGCAAGAACCTCTCCCACACAAAACCCCAAGGTTGAAAAAGATTGGACCAGGAGGTCCAATTATTGGGACACCCAAAGAAAGTCCTTTTTTCCCTGTGATGGGGGAAAAAAGAAGTCACCTTTCCCCACTGTAATTACAGGGAAAAAATTACTATGGGGGGAGGGGGTTTGAATGAGAGGCACCAAAATTTGCAGGGCTGCTTCTGGTGCCTTTCTCACACAGAAACCTCAGTTTCCAAAAGGATTGGACCAGGGGGTTCAACTCTAGGGGCAGCAGTCAGATTCTCATAGAGAATCTCTGCAGTCAGCTATGCTAAACTGAAATTAGAGAATCTCTCAGAGTTAAAAATTGGGATGCGGGCTCTCTGTAGGGACTGCAGCACAGAAATAGCACTTTGAACACACTAGTGCCAAGCAGCAGAGAAGAGGCATGGACTTTCCGCATGCAAAGGAGTTGCATACTGAACCACAGCCCTACAGAAGAAATAATTGTGGGGAATCCTGTAATGCTGTATTGTAAGAAAGAAAATTCTGGAAACCAGGACTGGACACTGGGGTTTTAAAAGAAGCTTCTGAGAAGTCTAGGCTGCTCAAGGGAACCTTAACTTAAGTGGCAATTGTTAGAATTTTGTTAGCAGAGTTATGCAGATTAAACCACAAAACAGCCAGGCACATGCATTTAGCTTTAACAAATCTTTACTTGTCTAGTGAGGAAAAGAGTAACTTGGAGTCCTACAAAACAAGAAAAAGGATTTAACATCCTATTTGTCTTCTCTAACTACATGTTGACTCTCTGAGATCTAAACAGCAACTGGCGAGGGAGACTAGAGACTAAAACAAAGGACCATAAACAGAAACCTAATCCTTTCTCCCTAGTCCATCCCCAATGTATTGATTACCCAATTAGAGTTGGGTTAACCAACACTGGTTAATATGTATATTGACACCTAGCTTCTGGCGGGAAGTACGTGCAGACTAGCTCATTGGTTCTACCACTGACTGGCTAAGTATCAGCATGCATAAACAAACAATTAATTAACTCATGACTCCAGGAAGTGAAGTTGCCAAAAAAAAACAACAGCAATAAGTTGCACAAATATCATCTCTAGTCTTCATTTAAAAGCAAGTAGCTTGGGAACCTGAGCAATCACTGGAGAAGATCCTGATGCTGGGAAAGACAGAAGGCAAAAGAAGAAGGGGAAGGCAAAAGATGAGATGGCTGGACAGCGTACTGATGTAACAAACATGAATTTGAGCAGACTTCGGAAGATGGTGGAAGACAGGAGGGCCTGGTATGACTTTGTCCACGGGGTTGCAAAGAGTCGGACTCGACTGTGCGATTGAACAACAACAATAAAGCTTGGGAACCTGTCACTACACCATATTTAGTCTAGTTCTTGGTTCTGGCATGGCATGCACCTGAAGAAAAAAGCATTCCTATCTATTATAACAAAGCTGAGAAACCAGTCACCACAAAAATACTCAAGACACAGAAACCCCCAAGACTTAATAGAGATATTGGCTTCCTATCTCAGTGGCCATTAATAATTTGCTCAGCTCTTAATTTTTCTCAGAATTCAGACTCTGTTGGTTTTAAAAGTGCCACTGGTCTCAAATCAGTTAGTTCTCAAGCATGTTATTAATAGGGGTGTATATACCCTTGTGGCCTGGGTATACCAAAAGATGAATGGGCACAAATCTTAAATTAAGATTCACAGAGCTGAGTAACCTGTTTTACTGCAACATCATTTCAGAAACAGACTGGAACAGGAGATTGCTGAATTACAATAATTACACTCATCTCAAAACTCAAGGCAGTGGACCCCATGCACCTAAAGAGGTTGCTCTATTACCTCCATGGCCTCCTATGGTTTCTAAGACAAACAATTTTTTATTTAAAGTATATGCTTCTGAGTGCAGGCACTCTTTCTCATATATATTGCAATAAAAATGCATGTGCCCAAGTTCACAAAGTTAATCATATTTCCTCAAATATTACATGCAGGTAGAAGTCAGTTAGTAGCCAGAAAAAGCTGATTACAGTCAATATGCAAAAGTAACAGAACAATAAACACAATCAAGATTGGACTAACACATTTGTTAGGACACGTAAATGGCAGCAAATTGACATTCAGATAATAAAAGAGTTAAAAACAGGTGGGAGAACCATGTTTGAGTCCAGTGATCTTTCAGACCAACAAAGTTAAAAGCAAGAACTGAGCATCTTAGCTTGTGTAATGAGATAAGAATCCAATAGCTCTATTGGGCCCTGGGGTTTCCATTGCCCTGGGTTTTGTAATGATTGTAATTCACCTGTTCCAGTCTGTTTCTGAAATGATGCTGCAGTAAAACAGGTTGTTCAGCTTTGTGAATCTTGATTTCAGCTTTGGGTCCATTCATCTTTTGGTATACCTAGCTCACAAGGGCACTGGGTTCAGCAGCTGGGCAGTAGTTGGTAGGGTTGTGTCACTGGGCTGGTCACTATTAGGTTTGCACAGGGTTCTTCTGCTTAGCACCAGTGCATTCAATGCAGTTTCCGTGTTGCAGTGCTTGCAGAAAGCTCCCCCCTAAGTTTGTAATTCAGAGAGATTATCAAATTTGAACTAAGGTCCTGTTATGGCAGCGGCACTGCCACAATGGCACTTGTTTTGCTGGGCACATAGCACTGATATGCTCCTTGCAAACAAGCATCCTCACCACAGTTGACTTTCCATTGCAGAAATTCTCTAGGAAAATGTGATTGCTACCTGCTTTTTCAAGTTTCTCCCATCATAGGAGACAGACTGGGACAACCACCTTGGGAATGGGAACCCCTGGTTCAATCTTTTTGGAACTTGGGGTTCTGTGGGGGAGAGGTTCTTGCAGTTACAGGGCAAATTTGGTGCCTCTGCCTCCAACCCCCTGCCCCCAGTCACAGTTCAATATATCCTATTTTGCCATTGACTTCAATGACCCATGGGGATAATGGAGTGAATATTCGTGGCTGCTGAATCTGATTTGCCTGTATACAGCTCAAATACAGCCAAATCGTTTTTCAGGGTTGTATTTGGTTCAGCTGAAGTAACATAGACGAACGGGGTTTTTACATTCGCTCTGTACTAGTGCTAGGGTCAAGAAAAAAGTAGGAAACAGAAAACAGCATTCAGTTAAGTAGGAGTTTGTAATTGACCAGTATAACTACAGATACTCATTGTCTGCAAGCACTTTAGAAGCCATTTGTGTGCTTCACATACATCTTTGCAAGTACTAACGTTGTTTAGCCCAATCTTTTAACAATTCCAGAAGCATTTGCCTTTCAACTTGCATCCTCCATGCATCCACCCACACACAAAATCTCACATTTCTGCTGAGCTACTGAATCTCTGCAATTTCTTTCAACAACAAAAATCTTCTGAAAAGAGCAGCATCTTAAATTTAGATACAATAAATGGCTGCATGCAGTAAATATATTTTATATTTCTGGGATGATCTCACTGTTCACTAACATGGAATTGTCTAGCATATTGATTTAAATCCCCAGTGACTTAAATATTTAAAACTTCAGGAACTAATTAACAAAGATGTGCTGAACCTGGTGGTCTGCACCAACTTGAGTTTTCAAGTTATCTTTAAAACTCAAGTTGGTGCAGACCACCAGGTTCAGGGCAAACTCATGTAGAGTACATTACAATAGCCCAGCTTTGAGGTAACCTTAGTATGGATCCATGTGGCCATATCAGCCAAATCAAAATAGAAGGCCACCTCCCAAGCTAACTTGTTTTTCCAACAATAATATCTGGTCCAGTGTAACCTGTAGGCTCTTAACTGAATCAGCCTCTCCAATCAACATTACATTTTGTGGTGTCAATTCATTTGCAGTTTGTTCACTCTTAGTCATCTTACCACTGTAGTCAGGCTGTACTTCAGAATCTCTTCAGCATCACCCAGGAATTTGGATAAAGAGATGCAGAGCTGAGTGTCATCAGCATATTGATGGCACTCTACTCCAAAATCACGAATGATTTCTGCTTTACATAGAGACTGAGGGCGTTTTCACACAGGGCTTACTCCGGAGCAACTTCCCTCTTCACCGCGCAGCATCTGCGCAGATTTCGCACCAACTGCTCCACAGAACCCGGAAGAGCCGCAAATTCCCCGGCTTTTGCATCGCAAATGTAAACTGGTTTTTGGCGGTTTACATTTGCGACGCAAAAGCTGCGGGACTTTGCGGCTCTTCCGGGTTCTGCGGAGCAGTTGGGGCGAAATCTGCGCAGACGCTGCGCGGTGAAGAGGGACGTTGCTCCAGTGTAAGCCCTGTGCGAAAATGCCCTGAATCTAATAGGAGATATGACTGAACACCATATGACAGTTCCCACACTAATTATTGGTCTTGAATTGCGACCCTCTTGAGTCCTGTGCCATAAGGAAAGATTTAAAAGAATCTGAAGCAAATCTCTTAGTCTCTACAAACATCTGAGTTAGGATTTTACAAACTGGAACATTTGAACATAAGAACATAAGAGAAGCCATGTTGGATCAGGTCAATGGCCCATCGAGTCCAATACTCTGTGTGACACAGTGGTTAAAAAAACCCGGGTCCCATCATGAGGTCCTGATGGGAGGATCTCATTCCCCCCCCAACACACACACAATTTCCTCTTTCCTTTTCTTTAAACTCCATCTAAGCTTCTTCCCTTCTCCTGCCTCATTCTCTCCTGCACCTGCTATTCACCAAAATACCTTTATCTGCCCCTTGGCCTTCATGCCCCCCCTCAGCATCTGCCTAAGAAAATTATGGCCCAATTGTGCAGTACTGGACACTGAGTCAGACCCACTTGCATGACAAAGAACCCTCAAGAAATTGTGGGGGCATCTCACTTTCCTCTGCATTCCCCCACACTATTTCTTCTTTCCCTCCTCCTGGCAACCCTGATATCCTCTCCGCTTTCCCTGTGTCATTTGCTCCTTTTCAACCATTTCAGAGCCATCATGGAAGAAACCCACAAGAAAGTGTAGGGAATGGTATTGTCAGGGAACCTTGTCTGAACTTAAGGCATCCAAGTAGCTGTAGAATCAATTCAATGGCCTATGGGGGAACTCATTTGTTAAAGCTACAAGTGTTCCTTTTATCATTTGGGTGTTTTAAAAAATCCAATTTTTTTAAAGATTTCATAGTTTTTTATGCAAACCTGGGGGTTTTGTTTTTAGAAAGATCTGTCATGTCCATTCAGCACCAATCACTGGATTTCAGTATCCTCAGATTTGGCTGACTTCACTATTAGAATAAACAAGTGGGGTGCCTGTAAAACTCACAGGTGGGAGAATGAAGCCATTTCTGAGCCTGGCAAGGTTCCAGGCCCCATCACCTAACACAGCCCCTAGCTACTGGCATCTGCCATCACTGTGCTTGGGCCTGCAAGGGCTGCCAGTCTACGATGCTGTGACCTCATGTTTTGGGTTTTTCATGTGTAGGGTTTGCTCTTCATTTGACAGGCCTGTCAAAAGGACTGATTTGGGTAACATATGCAGAGGAATTTGTTAATTTGTCATGTCAGCATGTTTTCTTCAGGTAGTAAACAAAACTCCACATGCCATTGTGGCATTTTTTGAAAGATTATTGTTACTTGAGGAGATAGTAGTAAATCATAGTGCCCAAAGATTCCCTATGAGTGGGTCAGATCTGAAGTCGTTACTGGTGAAACATCTATCCTCTCTGAAAAATATCTTTTGTCTTACTGTTCACTAATGCATATGGGGAGTGGGTTGTTTATGTGTTAGCTTAATGCATCTAGCACTAGAACGCAGGCAATATTACTCTCTTCCAAGGCCAGGTATAGAAGTAACACTCACACAACTGAACTTTTAGAATAGTATTTTAGTTCCTGAGAGCTACATTTTCTTTCTGAACCTCACTTCAGGCTGGACTGTAGAGCAGCACTGAGCACGCCAGCCAATATCTGAAGTCCACCCACTATCCTTTGGGGTTCCTGTAGCTAAAAGGATGTGAGTATATTCTCTGTTTTATTCTCTGTGTATTCTTGTGACTTGTTGATATCTCATTATTATAGAGATTTCAATAAAATCCTTTTCCTTCACCATTGGTATGTTTATTGCCCTCTAATCCCTTGAGGAAAAAGAAACTCTTTGCCTCTTGGCAATACAGACATCGAGAGTTATACTTCATAATAATAATCAACAGGCATTGGCAATCAACTCAAAGTACACAGGGGTTTGCCTTCAAGATGCTGGTTAAAAGGGAGAGGAGCTTGAGTGCAACCCACTTGCCTGAGACAAACTCTGAGAGAGAAGTTTAATTTTGTTTCTTTTGTATATATGGCTTTTCGGAGGGGGGTTTTCCCTAGCGGTCATTGCAAATTTACCACACTGTGACCAGATTAGTCCTACCCAAGCAATACTGGTATCTGATATATTTGAAATGATCCTTTGTTCCCAAAAACCTCTTTCATATGGAGTTCTAAATTTTGTTCTCTCAATTATGTACTGTTGTATTTCAAAATATATTATGTGAAATTCTTGCTCCCAAGACTGCTTCCTGATGTGAAATCCTTGCTCCCAAGACCACTCTCTCATTATCAGTAAGAAGTTCAGCTGTTAACTCAGGACTACAGGATTTTGTACTGCAAAGGACACTGTAAAAGACCTGCATGATCTTTGCAAGCAGGCAGCATTGTGTAACCTCCCAGAGGCCTCAGGCTGAGAGGGCAAGGGGGTTTCATTTATATATTTGTGATGGAATAGGCCTGCTTTGACTTGCAGACCCTGCTTTGCCCACCCCTCCTCAGTGTTGCCAACTCCTGGAGAGGTTACTTCTTCCTTCCATTATGGTAACTCACTGCCACCACCTGCCTTTTTGGAGGGGTTTCCTGCAAGGAGGGACAGGGCTCCCAGCTCCCCTTCTCAACCTGAGGCCTTGCCTCTATGTCCTGCATTACCCAGAGCCTGTAATTGCTACGGGTACCAATTACAACTTTAGAGTCTCCCTGGAGAAATAATCATGTGCACACAGACTGCTTTTCGCCCAACCTGGGGCCCCTTCTTGCACTAGCATGTCCAAGACGGTATGGGATCTGGGTGGTACAGAGACTGAGAACCAACTTCCAATGTCCAAAAAGATGTATTGAAAATAAAATATTTACAAGCATCCTTAAGCACAGCAATAGATCAACAAATGGGATTTCAAAAGAATATTGGTCATAAACACAATCCTCTTTTCCTGTTCTGGACATACCCTAACTCAGGGGTGGCCAACGGTAGCTCTCCAGATGTTTTTTGCCTACAACTCCCATCAGCCCCAGCCATTGGCCATGCTGGCTAGGGCTAATGGGAGTTGTAGGCAAAAAACATCTGGAGAGCCACCCCTTTGGCCACCCCTGCCCCTAACTGATGCTAAAATAGGTCAGGCACTAATAATCTTAAAGAGTTGCAAGATTCCTATTTACATTCCATAACCTGAGAGACTGCAAGGTCAGAAAAACATGGATGCCTGCTTGTATCCTCAGACAACAGATCTGTCCAGCTTAGCATCTCAAGGAAAAGATAAAGATATAAAAGGAATTACTGAACAGGTCGGTGGGAGTGCAGGACTAGATGGACTTCATTGTCTTTCACCTCTGTCTATGGTATTCTATCCAGACCAGGGATAAATGCATTATAGTGTTCCTTAAAATGCTGGCTCCAAATTTTATTGAATGTTTCTGATATATATGAAACCTGCATACCAGTATTCCTAAGAATCTGAATACTGCTCCTAATACCCAAGTATAACAGAAAATACAAATATTTTAGCAACCCTTATATTCAGACCAAATATATCCAAGTACACATCCCTGTATGCTGCATATCTGAAAGATGAGGTTGAAAATCATGGGGGCACTCATAAGTATATTTTTCTAAATTTACTCAGAAGGCTAGCTAAACTATGCTTCCAGATAACGTGAGAAATGTAATAAGTTCTAAGCATGTGCAACAGCGACTGATAGCTGTCTGTCTGTGGAATGATGAATGCCACCAGTTGCACAAATATAAATACACTCATAATGCTGCTTGTTTTCAGTCATGAACAAACATATATGATGCTCAAATGGAGAAAAAATAATACTGTAATCACAATAAATTCAATGTTCAAGTTTTATTCTTGGTGAGGATTGCAGAATCACTAACCCACAAAGAAAAGACATATTGAACATGTGCCAGACCATTACAGTTCTGAACCAATAAAAGGGGAAATCTAGCAAATTTAGCCAGAGGGGAAAGTAGCCAATCACATATGGAAACAATTTGCTAGTGGGATGGAATGGTAACTGTTCCAGGAAGGTACAGTATGAGGACCAAGTTGAAACTGTTCTGCCTATTTCATGCAGTGAGCCCATTTCAAGTTGCTGGGGCAAGAATTCTAAGGCATAAGAATAATTATCTGTGTCTTCTAGTAATCTGAATGCAGATGTTACCATTCAGAAGATGATGAAAGTTATTCAAGATGTCAGGTTTCAGTATAATTGCCTACTGCTTATATACCTACCAAAGTGCACATGCATGCATACACAATTTCCAGTAAGCCTCTCAATTAATTTCCACATTAAAAAAAAGACTTCGTGAAAAATGATCTAGTGGTGACAGCTATAATATTCATGGATTCCATGCTGAGAACCAGCAGAAGTGATGAAAAACAATAATACATTTTTATGACTAATAACAAGTCATTAAGCAAAATCCTTATTGTTCATCATTTTAATTTCCCCTAAGTAGCAAACCTCATACTATATTTTTGTCTCCTGTAGCTTCAAAATTAGTAACATTAAATATTGACAATTCTATACTGTTAAATTAAACCCCATCAATTGTGTTAACAATATTAAGTATCCAGCTAAGGATTTCTTATTCAAAGAAGTATTTGCAAATATTTGTAACTAATCTATCAATACAGTATTAGTAAGGCTGCATGAGGCCTGGAGAAAACTGTTCTTTCCTCTCCAAGGGAAATAATGAAATACCAGCTTTTGACACTCATTCTACCCCACAGACAAGCACAAGGGCATTTTTAATAGAAAAGTAAATGAAGGAAGCATGGCACTAAAAGTGAAATCATTAAGTAAAAGCTCAAAGAAACAAAAAACAGTATTAATAAAAAGTGCTATCTTACTGCCTCCCAACACCATCTACAAACACCACTCAGAAAGGGATTTAAAAGTTTGTCTGTAGTTTCACTCATAGGGAAAGACAACATGTTTTAAGAAAAGCCATGCTGAATCAAACCCATGGTCCATCTAGCTCAGCATCCTGTTTCACACCATGGCCAACTAGCTTCCATGGACAATCATGAAGCATGGCATAAGTGGCAAAGTCCCTCCCTAAAGTTGCCTTCTAGCAATATATCAGAAGTTTGTTGCTTTTGACTATGGAAGTTTCATACTGGCATCATGGTTAGTAGTCAATGACCAGCAAATTAGGGTAACTACAGTGAATATTAATAGTATCAATACAGCAATCAAAAGATCTCAGTTTTTTGGCTCATTTGAAGAGAGGAAAATCAGACATTGTTTTTATATAGGAAATCCACCGAAGTTCTGAGGCAAAACTTTTTTAAAGGTGAACTTTGTTCCCACTACAGTATCAATCTATAGGTTCTTCCAAATCTAGATCTTCCAAATCTTCCAAATCTATACTTATCTCCTCAAAACTACGTTTTAAATATGAAGCAGCTGAAAATGACACTTTGGGTAGACACATTTTTGTTAAAGGGTAGATAGGCTCTTGTAAAGTAATTTTGGGTGCAATTTATGCTTCTAATGAGAATCAAGAATCCTTCTTGGAGGCAGTCTTACAAAAATGGACACAATTTAAGGAAGGTGTAACAATAATTGGGGTGGATTTGAACTCTGTCCTAGATGTAATGAAAGATAAATCCCAGATTTTAAAAAAAAAATGGCCAAAAGAAAGTCAATGTGTCTGAGATAGCTAAAATTCTACAGTCTCATAATTTAATTGATATTTTGCGATTTTTGTACCCGTCTGCATGGGACTATACTTCCCCCCCCCTCATACTCATAAGGTTAGCTCAAGAATTGACTTCCTCAGTTTTAAAGGATGCCTTAGTATCAGCTGAAATAGGGCCTAAATTACTCACAGATCATTCCTGGGTCCACTGTAACTTAATATTAGAAGAAGTGAAGAAACCTGAGGGGCTACGGTGATTTAATAAATCTTTCCTTAATAATGATGGGATTAAAGGCATAATAGCAAAAGAACTAAAAATTTATTTTGAAATAAATGATACTATAGAGATTTCACCTTCAATACTATGAGATGTGTGAAAACCACTGTTGAGAGGGAAACTGATTGCCTATTCGGTGACCTTGAATAAACAAAAATTTAACACCAAAAATAAATTACTACAAAATATTAAGAACTTGGAATCTAGATATTCTAAAACAACATATACACAATTACAAGCTGCACGGAAAAATTTGGAGACATTGGAAATCAGTCAGATTTTTAAAAAATTAATCTATATGAAACAATGTTATTGGCAGAGATCCAAAAAGACCCTAAGACTATTGAAGTAGAGAACTCAAAAGAGTCAAAGATCCAGAGCAATAGACTATGAATTTAGAAGGGGCTACTTTAACAAAGTCAAAATTTATAGCTAATTTGTTTGCCTCCTTTTACTCATCTTGGTATGCAAACAGTTCCAAAGATAGGTTAGCTCTAGATCAATTTTTTAAACAATCTGAATTGATACCTAGTTTTGATGAAGCTGATGGAGCTTTTTTGAATCAACCTGTAACAGAGGAGGAAGTAGTGGAATTAATAAAAAATTTAAAATCTAACTCAGCTCCAGGAAATGAGGGTTATCAGGCAGAGTTTTATAAATTATTTCATGAGATCTTAGTTCCGTATTTTACTATAAATTGTAATCATACCATGACTAGAAGAGAAGTACCCCCTCAATGGTCCTACACTACTATAGCACCCATTGCTAAGGAAGGAAAAGATGAATCTCAGTCTTCTTCATATAGACCAATCACTCTCATCAATCAAGATAATAAAATTTTCACAGGAATTCTAGCTCAAAGATTGAAACCTATTATTAGTAAATATATACATCAAGACCAGACTGGCTTCATGCTAATAGAAATATAGCCGATAATACTAGGAGGACGTTGAACATCATTAATCATAGAAAAATTACAAATTTGGAATCTTTGATTTTGAGTGTCGATAAGGAAAAAGCCTTTGATTCCATCAATAAGAATTATTTTTTACCCCTATTACATACAATGGGATGTGGCTCCAATTTTTTTACAGCAATTGAATCACTTCATAAATTAAATAAGGCCTAGGTTAGGGTAAATAACTCTAGGTCAGAAGACTTTGAAATCTACACGGACACTAGACAAGGGTGCTCCTTGTCTCCCATTCTTTTTGCATTGGTAATCAAGCCCTTGGCAAATATTATACACATTAATAAAAACATCACAGGAATTAAAATAGGTTAATCTGATAATAAGATTCCGTTATTTGCAGATGATTTAGTGTTATATGTATCGTTCCCTCTAAAATCTATTCCTGAAATTTTGTCCATATTAGAAAAGTTTAGAACAATTTCAGGCCTTAAAATGAGTGTCACTAAAACAGAAATTTTTCCTATTTATCTTTCTCAGTTTATGGAATCAAAATTGAAAGCTAGATATAGTTTTTCATGAGTTACAAACCATTGGCAACACTTGGGAGTCAAAATACCCCTCAACATTTCCACCATAATTGATTGTAATCTCTGTCAGTTATATAGAGAATTACAAGTACAAATGGGCAATTGGAATAGAATAATTTTGTCATGGCAAGAAAGACTTTCTATAATCAAGAGCTTTATTTTACCGAAATTCTTGTTCTTTTTTAGAACTATTCCTTTCTTTATTCCAGATCAATCTTTACATATGTGACAAAGATTTTTAAATCAATTTATTTGGGAAGGACAAAATGCTAGTATAGCTTATCAAACACTTTGTAAATGAAGGAGACAAGAAGGCCTTCAAGTTCCACACTTGAAATTGTATTACTGGGCTTCTGTTCTAATGTAATTAATATAACTATACAATTGTCTTTCTAATGTAGTATGGGTTCAAATTGAAGGTGCTTATTCAGCACCTATTCTTCTCAGAGGAGCTATATGTCTTCCATCCAAAAAATATCTTTATCACTAGCAGCTAATATTTTGCTCAATACAGTTACAGTCTGGGATACATTAAGAACAAAATTGGCCCCTTCCCCCATAGCTAGTATCTTAAATTATCATTGGCTTTCCCCAGGTTATAATTTTTTTAATTTTAATATATGGATGAATTCAGGCATGGATTTTTACAAATCATGGACCCATCAGAGGAAGTTATTGACAAAACAAAAAACAGATCAGAAATTAAAACAAAAATCAATATGGTTCCAATTTTTACAATTAAGAGAGGTGATAGTATCATATTCCAAACAGTCTAAGGTTTATAAAAATCTCAGAGAATTCAAAAGCCTACAGGAGGTGGTGGCGGCTACAAGCATAGACAGCTTCAAGAGGGGGTTAGATAAAAATATGGAGTAGAGGTCCATCAGTGGCTATTAGCCACAGTGTGTATATATGTGTGTGTGCGTGTATATATATATTTATATATAATTTTTTTGGCCACTGTGTGACACGGAATGTTGGACTGGATGGGCCATTGGCCTGATCCAACATGGCTTCTCTTATGTTCTTATGTTCTGGACAGATTCGTTCTCCTTTACATCTTTGGTGGAAATGTCTCAAAATAAAGTCTTTCTGAACACAAGTGTTAAAAGCTATATACTTAATAACTAAAATTAAGCCTCCACACCAATTTTGTCTATACGGTATATGGAAGGATATTATATCTAAGCAAACTAACAGCACAATCTTAAGAGGGGGGCTGAGTGTTTTGGAAGCCAACTAACCATTATATCATCATAAGTGTGAGTTGCACCATTCTAACTCCCTCCATGCCACCGCAAATGGGAGTTGCGTCCCTCTATGCCCACCACAGCGTACACCTGTTTCTGCCTTCCAGCGGAGGGACACTCCGCCCAGCCAGCAGTGCAACTGGGGTGGAGGTTGCTACGCTGCCGCATGAGGAGGTAGCCCAAGGGGCGTGGCCAGTGTTAGTCAGCTTCCTAAGACCATTCAGCCTGACCCTCGCGAGAGATGTAAAGTTACGACATGGAAAATGTTGGAGTATCCCATAGAGACCCATGTATCCTGGGAAAAATTTTGCTGCCACTCCTGGAACAGCCTCAAAACCCCTTAGGGAGCTGACTAATAATGGCACATCAATCCCCGCATGCCCTGGGTGTGACAAGCCCCCTCTCCAGCATACAATCACAGTCCCCCCTCCTACAAAGGCTTCTGCTTTGGCCCTGCACAACTCTTTAGGTAGGATAGGGCATGTGGCATGGGACTCTTCCATGGAGCTCCCTGCCACACAGACTTAAGAGGGCCTGGGCACTTTGGGGGTTCACAGTGAACAGTGAGGGCAACTTCTGAAGAGAGCGAGGTCTGACCTCTGGGGCTAACCTCTCTCATTTCCAAGTCTCAACAGGTATCCGGCCTCCGGCTATTCGGCAGGCTCCCCCACCCCACCCCAATAAGAGCATGACAGCATTAGCAAGTATTGGTCCCCATTGGTCCCCAGGGGGCTTTGTTGGGCATGATGATACAGAAAATCAGGATCTGAGGAACATATCTTTTTGAATCACTTTTCACAAAGCCCTTCTCTCAAAGGAAAGGTTTTGCTCCAGCTGCCTCCACCAGCTACAGTCCTTCACTAGCTACAGTCAGCCTTGCTGCTATTATGGACCTTGTTTTAGAGACAAACAGCAAGGGGAAGAAAGTGGAGCTTACCTAGGAAACTCCTTCTCCTAGTCCTCCATTATGCTATATATCCCTCAGACCCAAAGGATGAGCAGTCTTGACATTTCCTGGCAGAAAAAAGGCAAGCCCACAAATCTTCTATGTGAGAACAGTTCTATATCAAGGAACTAAGAAGTGAGAGGAAAATTTATAGAAGGGGCAATGAGGTAACAGAGCATGTAATCAGTTCAGGAGTACAGCACTATTTAAAGTTCCACAATAGTCTGCAGTAGAACCAAGCAGTCCAACTGGTGATCAAACATCCTGCCTAGGACAGAAGTATAAACTTGGGGAGGGGGCTAATATGTTAAAAGGAAAGTCATATAAACAGTCTTAGAAAAAATAATAAATAACAATTTTATTAGATATAAAATCATATTTTACAGTGATGATAATGCCAATTCTGTTGTAGTCTGGCAAGCAAATATAATTCTTTTACAACTTATATCATATACTTGGCAAAGTAAGTTGACAGACATGAATAGAAAATGTTTTTGTTGTACTCTTTACAAGAACAATTCTTAAGAAACTTCCTTTTCAGCACAAAGGAATTGGTTGGAAAGAAGTGATGATAAAAATGATGATATAAATCCATGAAAAATAAGAAAGCAAACTACAGGGGACATCATACTAATAACAAACAATATTATTAAATTTAGATTTTAAAATCAAATTATTGTTTAATTAATTGTTGTATGACAGTGGATGTATAGTAGCTATAATTGCGGTAAGTTAGGTTTATTTTTTGGGCTGAGAGAGCTGTGACTGACCCACTGTCACCCAGCTGGCTTCAAGTGGAGAAGTGGGGAATCAAACCCAGTTCTCCAGATTAGAGTCCGCTGCTCTTAACCACTATACCAAACTGGCTTTCTAAGATCATAAACTGATACATCTGCATGTAATACATGTAACATGAGAGATATTCTATGTTAATCTAGTTTCAGAGCATTTTCACCATAGTACAGCTTGTTGAAGGCTATATCTACATGCTTCTTATGTTACATTTTAAATGGCTTCCCACAGTGTACTTCTAATATAAGAAATCCTAACTGCAACAATTTTATTTTGAAGAGCATATTTCACATTTACACTAACAGAAAATACATGCTATAATGTCTTGCCTTTAAACTGTAAACAAAAATATGTATCCACTGCTGACTAAATAAGAATTGTAGTAATTAGAGAAATTATTAAATTATTACAAACACAGTAATGAGAAAATTAGGAACATTATTTCAACAATGAACACTTTCTACAGACAGTCCAGTCCTAAAGATGTATATAACTTAAAGAATGCACAAATCATTATTTCTAGTGTTGTTATATTATTAATCTGCCTGCAGATCCTGTCTATAAACTGCAATTCAGTTTTGAAAACTTCCTATGAAATACTGTTAAGTATGTAAATTTGAGCTTAGAAACTCTGCTATTGCCCGTTAATTCAGTTTGAATACATTCTTTTGAAATTCTGCTTGAGTTTCCTACGTAATTCTGTTATCCATAGACATAAAACTGGTTTCATGTTGGGAAATCCCAGTTCCCTCATTGGTTGGGACTGGGTGGGACTGCACTGCGTCAATCTTTGGCCCATCAAACTATCAATCAAGAGTACCTGCATGTCAGTGGTTCAGCCTGCTCCTCTCTCCCGCCTGAGTGGCTGCTGCTAGCCAGCAAAGCTGATTCTCTCAGTGAAATACAACCAACCTTAGTTCTGGCAGTTACTGGCTCTCCCTTCTCTCCCATTGGCTGAGCCACCTGTTGCACTGATTCACAGAGCACAGAAAGAAACCCTAACCTAGAATGACTGAGGGAGGGAGAAGGCGGGAGACAAGTCAGATAAAGGCTTCCATTGATTGGCTGGAGAACTCCTTTGGAAAGGGGGGAAAATGGTGTCCTGTGGCAACAGACCAAATACAGAGAGAGAGAGATTTGCCAACAACATTGTTAGAGAGGGACTGTTGGTTTGAAAGGTCTCACTACAGGCCTCTGAGGCAGAACTCACTGGGGCCAGTCCTGATGATGGCTTCCAGTTCCAGGTTCTGTTGTGGAGTCTGAGGAGGGCAGAGGAGTCAGGGCTTCAGAGGGGGGCCTGCTAGACCCAGGTTCTGGCTGTGGGAACTGACTGGGTGATTTTGAACAGGTCTTATTCCTAGTTAACCATAAATCTCTTGAGCTCACTGTTCACCTCTTCCTCCAGGTTATTTATAAACAAATTAAATAGCCCCAATGCAGATGTTTAGAGGATCCTGCTCTTATTGCCCTCTGTTGTTAGAACTAGCCATTTATTCCTATGTTTTGCTCTTTTGCCATTCAAAAATCCACAATAGGACCTGTCTTCTTATCTCATGACACCTAAGTTCACTCAGGTGCCTTTAGGATTTTGATAATGGAAAAGGAAAGGGACTAAATCCTGGGACCCATTCTGAATAACAAATCAGCTGTACTTATAGTATCTGACCACAGCAGGGTCCCCAGAGCCCCAGCTGGTGGATCAGACAGACACTAGCCATTTTAACAAACAGTATCCCACCTGTTGTCAACAAAATTCCATTCTGCAGAAGTCTCCACCACCTTGATACCAGAACCAACTCCTTTTTCTATATCTCATGTGGCCAGTTTACACAGCTTCTAGCAATTTCCAAGACAAAAGACTCAATAATCTTAACTGGAGTAGAATGGCTTGTCTCAGGGAGATCTGTCTCATCCAGTTTGGAGCCATCAAATCATTAATCAAGGCATCTCAATGTTCAAGGCCTCTAACCAGTGTCGCACCAGAGCTGTTTCATACTGGCTTGTGATAGCTGACTGTTAAATTTTTTAGGAATTTTGAGATCCAAATGAAAACTTCTCAGGAGCTCTAAGATGCTTCCCTATTGCAGTAAGCAATGCTGAAGCTGAAAAGGTTTCAGTTTAATGGATATACTTTGTATGAAGGTGAGAAATAGATCAACAGTAGATCACATATTAGAGTTAATGACAATAAATGTATTGGGAGAAGAATTAGCAGACTGGGATGCAACTCCATTTGTCACATTATGGTCGGCTGAAAGCTAGTCTGGTGTAGTGGTTAATTGCATGGATTCTGATCTGGGAGAACTGGGTTTGATTCCTTACTCCTCCATATGCAACTGTTGCTGCCACAAGTTCTCAGCAGAGCTGTTCTTTCAAAAGCAGTCCTCAGAGAGCTCTCTCAGCCCAACCTACCTCACAAGGTTATTGTTGTGAGAAGAGGAAAGAAAAAGAGATTGTAAGCTGCTCTGAGACTGTGAGTGAAGGGCAGGGTATAAATCCAATCTCCTCCTCCTCCTCTTCTGATACAAGAGTTCAGCAAAAATAAACAAAAGCATTCTGTGAGAATCAATTGGCTATATGGAATTTACAATAAAGAATATTACATATTTTATTATTTGTTTTAAATTATGTGCTATACATCCTTTACATCAGTAAAATTTATAATAAAGTTATGTAAATGCATGTGTGTGCATACTCCACCACCCCCCTCCCGGAGAGCTGGTTAAATTTTTACTAGCACACCACTGCCTCTAGCCAACAAAAGAGTCTTTTTGCTTTAGCACTTATCTCACAAAAGGTTCTCTTCCTGATGCAACTACTAAAAATTACCCATCAAAGCTTCATCCTTCAAATCAGACTAAGACTAACCCATCCCCCGAGCAGAAACACACCTTTCTCCCTCTTGAGAAACTATCTCATCACCATTAAACACTCACTCCTTTCTTTTGAGGTGCAGGGTGCCCCCTTCCCTATCCTTTTTTTCAAGTCTGGAAAGTAAAGGTTCCCACACCTGGTTTCTTATTTATTACTGCAGCCTCCTAGTGTGCTTGACCACAGTATGCAAAGCTTCTGACTGGTTCCAACTCATGTGTAGCTGGGGAAGAGCCCATTCGAAATGCATATAGTATGTTTCCTAGCTCTTTATGCCCCTTGCTTCCTGACTTTGGTACCTAAGCCCTCTAGCTGGACCTGCATGGATAGTCCCAAGCTTTAACTTTGTAATCTTCCTCTTTGTCCTGTAACATCCCTGTTTTGATTGGAAAACTTCCAGTGTTTGGAATACTGGGTTACTTTTTGTGGCCTAACACTGTGTACTGTGCTGAATACTCAGTATTATTTTTATTAACTAAGATGCTAATTCATCATTCCAGTGGTTTTCATTATGGATGGACATTAAGCAAGCCACAGTCTGAATTGGGCTGGCTTGTGGTTCATTTTGAACCAGTTTTTTTGTTGCGTCATTCCTGAACCAAAAAACAAAACACATTTTTCCATGGTGGTTCGTTTTGTTCATTTCTGCGGTTCATTCTCCAGACAACCTGGCACCAATTCAACCAATTCCTATGCAACACTGGGAGTGGACTTGTGGAGAGACCTAGAAACATCAAAAGCAGGTGTCCAAAGTTTGGCTAGCAGCTCTGGGAGCCAACCATGGGGTTCCCATTCTGCTCTATGGGAGCAGAATATATACCAATATAATACCACACCATGAGAAGTTGCTTTCAACTTTAAATACCTCTTCTGGCTGGGAAGGTGTTCCTTGCTGTGGTTTCAGGGACCAAACCTGAAGCTAGAGCTGAGCTTTCCCAGAAGCACCTGCTTTGGGGGGCTATAACTCAGACATCCCAAATCCATTTTTTTTGCAATCAAATGAACCATGAACCAACACAAAGCACCAATTCCCCAGTTTGTATCCATCCCTAGTTAGTATTAGTCTCCTCAATTTGATCAGATTTCACTTCATCAAAATTCTCAATATCCCCTCCAAGTTTGTAGAAGTGCCTGTGATAGGCTGTTTCTATCAACTGAGGGAACCCATACAGCCTTCTATGACCAGGTTTATTTTAAACTATAAACTTTCCCCTCAATTAAAGGTAGCAAGTGTATAGGCCAGGGTGGCCAACGGTAGCTCTCCAGGTGTTTTTTTGTCTACAACTCCCATCAGCCCCAGCCACTGGCCATTCTGGTTGGGGCTGATGGGAGTTGTAGGCAAAAAACAACTGGAGAGCTACCGTTGGCCACCCCTGGTATAGACTTTGGGTTCACTGCTAACAGATATCTTTTGTGGTGCAGAAGTAGAATATGGAGGTCACTGAGGCAGGAATTGTATATTAACCATGAAGAAAATGTATTTATTTACAGATTGGTTTCCAGCACAGGATTCCAGATAGACAAAAGAGAAACCTGGCTGAGACACGATCATTTAGAAAGTAGTTTCAATTTCCTTTAATACATTTATGTATAAACAGGCTTTTACTGCTTAACCACTAGGCTGGATCCTAACACACAAACAGGATTCCACCCACACCAAGAGTCAGACTTTCCCAAGAGTCAGACAACATGGCACAAGGTCTGCTCAATGCCAGAGACAGGCCTAACAACTGGGTACTCTATTCTCTCTCAGCCAAACCACTACCACGCTGCCAAGTAGAGCTATCCTTCTGTTGTGTCTGACGTTCGTCCCGGAAAGTACAGCACAGCACACCGGTGGGCAATGCCGGGAAGGGACGAATGCAGCCGATCAATGGCAGGAAGTTTAACTGGCCAGGAAGAAGGTTGTTCCAGGAAATGTATATAACAGGGGACCCAACCCCACCATGTTGTCTTTGTGATGTACTCACTAATAAAGCGTATTGCCATCTGAACATCTCCGACCTCAGTACATTACACTTTCATTCTGTCTGCTTATTTTCTGAGCTAGGTCTGAGCAATCCCTGCTCTGTCCTGAATTCAGAACTCAATGCTCTTCTGCTGTGCTTCCCTCCAACATTCCATCCCCCTCCTGAAAGGTGACTGGATGCTGGAGGAGTGCTCCCATAGGCTCAAATGAGTGGCTGTTTTTCCCTTCTGCCTTTCTGTCCATCACAGTGCCTCATTGCTTTGTCAAAAGATACCTGAAAGACATTGGGTGTTTTCGCACTCACCTTCAGCCGGCGCCGCGACCCTCTTGACGACGGAGGATCTGTGCTGATTTCCCACACGAAGCGCTGGAGCAACCAGAAGAGCCGCCAATTTCCGGCGCGAAGCCCGCTCAAGCGTTTTCCTGCTTCTTGGCGATTTACGTTTGAGCGGGCTTCGCGCCGGAAATTGGCGGCTCTTCTGGTTGCTCCAGCGCTTCGTGTGGGAAATCAGCACAGATCCTCCGTCGTCAAGAGGGTCGCGGCGCCGGCTGAAGGTGAGTGCGAAAACACCCATTGTGTTTGAATGCCCAGATGGCAGGCAGTCCTTTAAACCAGGGATGCCCAACCCCTGGGCTGCAGACTGGTACCGGTACGTGGCCTGTTAGCTACTGGCAGGGCCTTTTTTGAGCAGGAACACACAAGAACACAATTCCGGCTGGCTTGGTGTCAAGGGGTATGGCCTAATATGAGTTCATGCTGGGCTTTTCTACAAAAAAAGCTCTGTGTGAAACAATGATAAGGTCAGGGGGTGTAGCCTAATTTGCAAATGAGTTCCTGCTGGGTTTTTTCCTACCAAAAAAGCCCTGGCTAGTGGGCTGCACAGCGAAAGGGAGGCCAGCAGCAGCAGCAGCAAGACATGCGATGCATATCAGGATTTTTTTCTCTTTCAGATAGCTGCTTTTGCTCCAGCTCATCTCCCGCCTTCCCTGAGGCAGAAACCATGAGAGAAAAGGAGGAGCAGGGCTGGGCTGGCTGGGCTCTGCCCCCTTTTGGCTGCTCTCCCTCGCTCACTTCCTCGATGTGCCAACCGGGTGCTGAAGTTGAAGGCAGTGGGCGAAACGAATTCTGACAAGGAGATCTAGTCTGGCACAGTGTAGAGGCAGGGAAGGAAGGAGGGAAGGGAAGGGAAAGTGGTGGCAGGGCAGCTCCAGCAGAGGAAAAGTCCAGTGAGCAAGTGGAAACTATGGATCTGTTCGGCCCACTGGCTGGGGCCTGGGCACTGAGTAAACTGCATCAAAGGAGCAGTGGGAAAATGGAGAGTTGCTGGCTGGGTGGGCCTAGCTAGTACAATGGACAGGGCTCTTCTTAGAGGTGTGATTTCATTCCACAGAGGGAGGGAGGCTCAGCAATTGTGGGGCAGGGGTGAACTCAGCCGAGAGAGAGAGAAAGGTCTGGTGAGCCCAAGGTGGGGTTTTGCCCAATGCAGTTGTGAAATCTTGCAGACTCCTTGCAGCCAATTTAGGAGGTACTGCCTACCACCCTGTTCCCTCTTTCCGGGGACTTCCTTTGGGTACAGTCACTTTGTGTTATATTCTAAGTCTGTTTTGGACTCAGGGTGGGTTATGCAGAGTGCATTCTGAGGCATCACACCTAAAATGGCACTGCAAAATGGACACACACATCCTGCAGAGTCCCAGTGTGGATGTGTGGTGTGTTGCATAATTATTTCATTATGCATTACAATGTAATAATAAAAATAAAGTGCACAATTATATCATCTCGAAATCATCACCACCACCCCCGGTCCCTGAAAAAACTGCCTTCCACAAAACCGGCCCCTAGTGACAAAAAGATTGGAGACCACTGCTTTAAACCAAGTACAGAACCTAACCCAATATTCATTTAGAAATGAGGCAGCAGAAGGAAAAATTTCTTCCTTATGCTCAGGTTACTTTAGTTTGGATTTTTCCTAAAATGGAAAGTGGGCCACATTCATACTAACATGCATCTATGGTACACATGTCTTCCTGACACACAGTAACACACCTTGCTGACTATATAAATGTGGAGGTTGTGCGCATTCAGCTCATAATTGGCAGTTCCTAAGCAAAGCAATAAAAATGGCTAACATATTCGTCTTAATATATTTAGCATTATATAATTTTTCTCTAAGGCGAGAAGCTCAGACATCCAAGTTTTGCAGCCAGAAACAAGTTATTCGTATAGTTCTCTGTTTCCTAATCTGTTCTTATACTGCTGTCCCAAAATACTTGGGGACAGATAAGCATATAAATTTATTTTTGAATAGCTGTTTTCTCTTTGCAAAAATACATAAAATTTTGAATCTGTGTCCTTCTGCAAAAGAGTAAATGTCTTTCCACAAAAGAATAATTGCCAACAGTATATGTACCAAATTAATCTCCTGGTATAACCACACTGCCAGCAGATGTTTGAAATACAACTATTATCTTCAAAGAAACTGGAAACTAATGAGATCAAATATAATCTGTTTATAAATCTGACAGTCAGAATCAAAGTGGAAGAAGGCACGTTTCTCAAGACAGATTCATGTTACATTTAAAATAAAACTAGTTATATTTAGTTCTCTGCCAGTTTAGTTATCTTTAGATTCATACTCAGTAAGTTAGTTCTAACCAGATTTTCTTTAGATGAGAAAATGAGCCAGGGGTCTATGTTGACAACCAAAAAGTCTATGACCATGGGAACTGCATGACTCCAACCTTATGTGTAACTAGCTATAGCAGGAAAACTCCAAATGACCACACAAGGACAGAGATTCCAAGTAGGGATGGGAATGAACCAAATTATGAACCAGGGTTCATCATGAACCAAGCCAGTCCATAGATTGTGACCTGCCCACAAACTGCCATTGGTTTTGCCATGGGAATAGAGATTGTACAAGAAATATCAGCTGACTCTGGTTAAACCTACTCAGAAGGTAACAGGAGACCTTGCAAATCCCTGATCTAGTGTTGTTATGGGGAGGGGATTTTCCCCTGACAAATTCACTTTTTTAGATGTTGCAATTGAATCCTCTTTCTCTCTTTTAAACAGAGATTTCTCTTTCTTTTTGATGAGAAATTAATGCATGCTTCTGTAATTTCAGCCCTTACAATTGTGTTCCATTACACATCAAAGGGATGAGAAAACATTCACTGCCTCTAAACATCTACAGAGTGAAATCTTGAAATTTTGCAGAAATTCTCTTACTATCGTTCCTCTCCTTGAAATTTTCTTTGATCAAAACAGAATATATTAGAAACTGACTCCAAATTCCAAAAAGGAGGAAAGGCACCAGCCGTTAAATTTAACTGAGAAACTGGGTAAAGAGGAATTTAAAATATTTCTGTTCATGACACGCACACACACTCCATGATGGGGCTAAAAGGATTTGGTGCCCACTAGCGGTGACTCTGATTCAACAGCGGCAAAAAAAACATTAAACTTTGACCACCTTATGGACTGACACAAATGCACATATCCTGCCTCAGGCCTTGGTTCCTCCAGGACTTTCACATTCATCCCCAGACTCCAAGAACAATGACAATGGTTAACGTATGCAGACTGCTCATTCAACAGGACATGCCTTCTTCCCACAAGCTAAGCACCTGAAGATGAGGACCAGATCGAGGTCTCCAATGATGTACCAGGATATAAACACCAGTTGCTATGATGAAGCTGCTGCAACACCTGTTATATAACTACTTCTTTCTAGTTGCCTTGTGGATATCTTGCATGCTGTTTCAGCAGTCAAGTCTGCTAGAGAGTCAATGCCAGGCTAAGTAGAGAATACTGTTCTTTTATTCATTCATTCATTCATTCAATCAATCAATCATTCAAATTTTGTCCACCCTTCCCAAAGGCCGGGCTCTGGGCAGTTCATATCAGAACCATTAGAACCCAACTCTAAAACATTTCATTTGATGCACAAAGGGTCTACTTCAGTGTTCTTCTGCGTCAGTGTTCTTAGGTCATACTCCACCAATCGTGGATGACTCCCCTGTCATGCCTTCCCTACTAGATCACTAATCCAGCATTGGTAAGAGCATGACACACTGTTTTCTTTGAAGCTCATTTGTGTCACATCAAGGGATGAGCACCGATGAAAATCTCCAGTCAGTTTGCAGACTGAACTGGCTCGAATAATGAACAGGTTCACAAACCAAATCTGAACTGGTTTGTGAACTGGTATGAATCAAAATGCCCCCTTGGGGTATTAGAGGTTCAAAATCGCAGGAGATCCTCAGCTGACTCTCCTCTACGTGTCACCAAGTTTGGTGAAGCTTAGACTTTGGGGGTCTGAGTGATGGACCCCCAAACAGGGTGCCACCAGAAAGTGTTTTTCAATGAGGTGATGCACCAGTTCAGGAGTGTACAAAACAGACCCTGAATGAGCTGGAGGCATCCACCATGCAAAGTGCTTCCTGGGAAAGTCCTTCCATATTTATTTATTCCCTTTGATTTATATCCCACCTTCCCCGCAAAGCAGGTTCAGAAAAGGTTACAAATCATATAATATTATGATGGAACAGGATAAAGGCTAAGATTTAAAATTTCATTTTTAAAACCAAAAATGGAGTTGCCACAGAAATAAAAAACCTTCTAGCAGTATCATAGAGTGTTGGGTCTTTAGCTACTGGGCTGAATTGACAGCAGGGGAGGCCAAAAGGTGGAAGTTTGGGTGCCTTCACTCCCTCAACTGAAAGCCTATATCAACAACAACAACAAAATTTTATTTGTATCCCGCCCTCCCCGCCGGAGCAGGCTCAGGGCGGCTAACAGCATCATTCAAGTTTCAATTATACAAAGATGAATAAAATTACATTTAAACATTATAAACATTTCAGTTAAAATTCTGGTTAAGTTTAAATTAAGTTAAATTAGATTGATAAAAGTGCTAATGCTATGTTGGTTTTACGTTTTTTATGATGGCGGTTTTCATTAGCAGTTTCCTGTTTCATCAGCGAAAGCCAGTCGGAAGAGGAAGGTCTTGCAGGCCCTGCGGAATTGTTCTAGATCCCGCAGGGCCCGCATTTCCTCTGTAAGTTGGTTCCATAGGCTCGGGGCTATAGAGGAGAAGGCCCGGTTACGGGTGCTTTGCAGCTTCACCTCTCTCGGTCCTGGCTGACCTCAGTGCTCTCTGGGGTTCATATGGGGAGAGACGGTCCCTAAGGTAGACAGGTCCTCGACCATATAGGGCTTTAAAGGTAATGACCAGCACTTTGTAACGGACCCGGTATATAACTGGCAGCCAGTGCAGTTCGCGCAATCCAGGCTGTATGTGCTCCCATTTAGGAAGCCCCAACAACAGCCTAGCTGCTGCATTCTGCACCAGCTGCAGCTTCCGGGTTCAGTACAGAGGCAGCCCCATGTAGAGGGCATTACAGTAATCCAGTCTCGATGTGACCGTTGCGTGAAGCACCGCTGCCAGATCTCGGCGCTCTAGGAAGGGAGCCAACTACTTTGCCCGCCTTAGATGGAAAAAGGCTGACTTGGCAGTGGCTGCAATCTGGGCCTCCATGGATAATGAAGGCTCCAGTAAAACTCCCAGGCTCCTAACCCAGTGCGCCGCTTTCAGTGGCGCCCCGTCGAAGACCGGGAGAGGTATTTCCCCTTCCCGAGCGCCCCGACCCAGACAAAGGACTTCTGTCTTCGCTGGATTCAATTTCAGCCAGCTCCTCCTCAACCAAGTTGCCATATCCTGCAAGGCCCGGTCTAAATTCTCTGGGACGCAGTCAGGCTGGCCGTCCATCAGCAGATAGAGTTGGGTGTCATCTGCATATTGATGGCACCCAAGTCCATGTCTCCTGGCAATCTGGGCAAGGGGGCGCATATAGATATTAAATAGCATTGGTGAGAGAACTGCCCCCTGAGGCACTCCACAATCCAGTGTGCGCCTCTGGGACTGCTCGCCCCCAATTGCCACCCTTTGTCCCCGATCCTCGAGGAAGGAGGAGAGCCATTGTAGGGCAGACCCCCTCACCCCTACATCGGCGAGGCGGCAGGTCAGTAGCTGATGGTCGACCGTGTCGAACGCGGCCGAAAGGTCCAACAACATCAGCACCGCCACACCGCCCCTATATGCTCAACAAGTTATGTGCAGGTTGGATATGGGGGATCCAAATTACAAACCTGCACATAGGTGGAGCCAGGTGGCAGCAGGCACTGCAGCTTATGGATAGGCGGGTTGGGGTGGGGTGGCTTGTCCATACCAGTGAATATGGAGGATGGTCTGGTTTTTGCACTTGTGAACCCACACCCAGCATTTCTCCAAAAAGAACTTTCCTGGGATCTCAACAAAGGAGATCTCAACAAAGGAGATCCCAGGAAAGTTCTTTTTGGAGAAATGCTGGGTGTGGGTTCACAAGTGCAAAAACCAGACCATCCTCCATATTCACTGGTATGGACAAGCCACCCCACCCCAACCCGCCCATCCATAAGCTGCAGTGCCTGCTGCCACCTGGCTCCACTCTCCCTCTCTTTGCAGGCTGTCTCAATGATTACTAGGCAGGGCCAACATTCCCACCCTGCCTGTTACCCAGGGATCACGCACACAGTTGTGGATGGCTGTGTCTCCCCAGGCCCACTCCCAAACGGTAACATGATTATGTTTACTGGGTAGGGCAAAGTGATAACTGGGAAGGGTTGACCCTCTTGCCCTGCCTGAGGTCTGGGAGCCACCCTGGGAGGCATTAGCTCTGTCTGGTTCTCATGTCAAGTGCGATCACATGGGAGGAGTCAGCAATGACAGTTTATCATGTTTGGCTGTTGAAGGTGCCCACGACACAAGAAAACGTGGAACAATTCTGGCAAAAAACCCAGGGGAAAGGGGGGATTTGAGATGGGGAAGAGTAACAGAACCCAAAGCAGTCACTCTGAAGCAATTCAGGCACAGACAACCCAAATTGAAGGGGAGGGGTAAAAATCAGTAACACCCTTTGCAGCAGAGAAACAAATGGGGGTGGGGGAAGAACTGCAGCATGGAAACCCAGGGAAGCCAATTCCCCCAGGCCCCTGATGGACACTTATATACGCATTCCTCCCACTGCGAAGGGTGGAGATGGCCATCTCTGATTGGCAAGCAGAACTGCCTGTCAAGCTTGGGAAAGTTTGTATTGGCATTTCTGGGGCTGCAGAAGACCACCCAGGCCAGCTATTTTGTGTGCAAATTTCTGGGCGGGATTTCTTCTCTGAGTGCCTGCAAGCCACAGCAAAAACCTTGGATATGTCCATGCCAAGCACATGATTCCTGAGCTGCAGCTTACGAACCTCAAACCAGGCAAAGTTCAGTCTGGACTTTCAATCAGTTTGTGCCCACCCTGAGTCACATCAAAGAACAGCCAGGTTTACATGTTTTGGAAAGCTATCCTATGCAGATCTACTTAGGTCCCATTAAGTGGAACCTACTCCCAGGAAAGTGTTCTTGGCATTGCAGTAATAGGTCCCTTATCTGTATCCTACTTAAATGGAAAATGAAAGTTACCACAATTAGCTTGTAAATGAATTACCTATGGTTGCAATTATTACATGATCATAATTTATACTATTTAATAATTCTCATCTTGATTGTACAATGTTATGTGTGTTTTTAAAATCTGATACATCAGATGGCAGAAAGAATAATAAAATCATTCCACCAAGTACAACTGGAATCATTTCTGAATTATTGATGACCTAAATATTACACTACTATTTTGAATGCTGATCCAAAAAAAGATCTAATTTAAAGAAGAATCCAAATGTAGCCATTCTATCAAAATGTATATACAATCAATACAAATATCATTAGTATGCTACACTCTTGAAATACCCACTGTTCTGAGTAGACAGCTTTCAGGCTCTTAAATTTCCTGCGTAAAATTGAAAAGCTCAAACAACTCAAGAACTGTGGTGTGAAAATAGAAAGAACATTACAATTGTATTACTTCTAGCATTATATTGTATTCATAGATGCCAAATTGACAAAGTTAAGTTTTAAAATAAGATAGTGTTCAAAGCCTCTCTCTCTCTGTCAGCATAAAAACACATTTTTATATAAAATGACATGTCTCACACAATAGAAGAGGGCTGTAGAGCTTTGTGATGAAAACTGCAGTATGACTGTAATTCATATTACATAACTGACGTCCACATATTCCCCAATTTCTAAGTAAACAGATTATATAACTAGAGCCCTCAAAGACAATCATAATCTAAATGTTCACTAAAGCATCACATGTAAAACTAGCAATATTTTAAATTAAATGTCTGTTAACACTATAATTTGTGTCATGTTCCTTAAAGCACAGAATGACAAGATCATAGATATTTTTCATTCTCAGAGATCACTAATTTCATTTATCCATCTTACCATATTTCCCACAAGAATAGTCACATTTGTAATATTTCTGGGGCCACTGATTAAAATTTATTAGAATAAAGTCTGGCTCAAATCTATTTCAATATGAACACCAACTAAAATATTTTGTGCAGTAGGTTCTAAGCCTTGTTCCAGAACCATGGTCATGTGATCTTAGGGCAAATCCTAAAACTGCCAGGTCCATAACACTATTAAATATAAGGGCATGTCTCTAAACTATCAACTCTATAACTGCAACACTAATGTTGATTACTTTGGCCAGGTGTTCAACTGCTATGAGAATTAAAAATAGATAAAATATGCACTTAGATGTAATCTATAAGCTTTTATGAAAAAAATGGGTAAAATGTGGTAATATAGATAATTTTGTTATTGGGGATAAAAAAAATGTTTATGCAGCACCAAGAAAAAATAGGAAAGTTAGATTATAGTTATTCATTTTATGTTAAAAAGGCAACTAAATAATATAGTGTGCCAAGAACTTGAAGGAGGAGCCTCACTTAGGCTTGCCAATCCCCAGGTCCCAGCGGGGGTTCTTCCACTTTCCCAGGCTCCTTCCCGCTCCCAGTCAGCTGGCCGCCGGGGGGAAGCCCCACCCCCAGAGGACCATGTGCCTTTCCACCTCCGGAGGCTTCAGTCTCCAATTGAAACGCTTCCTCTTGGGATGGTGTGTCTGTGTTACTTTGAAGAAGTTGGCAGCAACTCATGAGTGGAGAGGCCAATCCCTCGCTTCAGAGTCACCAGAAACGGGGTGGGTAGAGGGGAGGAAAACGTCTGCTGAGCACATCATTATTCCCTATGTAGAGATCGATTCTCATAGGGTATAATGGGGAATTGATCTGTAGGTTTCGGGGGCTCTGGGGGAGCTGTTGTTTGAGGCAGAGGCACCAAATTTTCAGTAAAGTATCTAGTGCCTCTCCCCAAAGTACCCCCCAAGTTTTAAAATGATTGGAACAGGGGGTCCAATTCTATGAGCCCCAAAAGAAGGTGCCCCTATCCTTCATTATTTCCTATGGAAGGAAGACATTTAAAAAGGTGTGCTGTCCCTTTAAATGTGATGGCCAGAATTCCCTATGAGTTCAATTATGCTTGTCACACCCTTGTTCCTGGCTCCGCCCCAATGTCTCCTGCCTCCACCCCCAAAGTCCCCAGATATTTCTTCAATTGGACTTGGCAACCCTAGCCTCACTCATGGATGGACTCGAAAAGCATACAATTAAAAGAGAATACTTCTATACAAGAATTCTATCTATAAAGATTCCTAGGCCAGGATTCAAAGAACTATACAACTAGTTTTATGTACTCGAGGAGACTTTGGCCTTGTTCTTGTCAAATGTCACTCCCCCACCTATATTCCACATGGCAAATTACTTTTAAAATTAAGGGAACTTATGTAGTTCAGGAATGTGCAGCTGATAATAACAACAGTGAAACATCCCATTGGCATGCATGAGGTATGCATTAGAAGTTCTTAATTCAAAATTCATAAATGTACTGGGCAACCTTACATAAGCCACTCTCTCAGAGTCTCAGGACTCTATGATATGGGATAACATCAGCCTACTGCTTAGGCTTGTAATAAAAATTATAAACTGTTATATCAAAATTGCCTTATTAGAGCTGTCCAACTAGAAAAGGCCTATATCTCCAGCCCCTAAAAAGACAGAAGCCAGCAGGCCAGCAGGACCATTTGGAAATAGGACTTGTTTCACTTTTACTTCCCTAATATTTTGTCTGCGCCACCACTACCGAGAGGACATATAATAGGGCAACTTCTTATTGGCATCTACAGCTGAGAGAATTATTTCCTTGGGTTTACTATAGCCCTCAAGGAGAAAGCTACTCCAACAGCAGCACATAGGGGGTCCACGATGACTTACAACAAGGGAGAAATCTCACTTCCCTTCGCCATCTTGTTGCCCTTCTTTCTTTCCCAGCAGTGCCTTGCAGCCTCTCCGCTGCAAACTCCACACAATCTTCAGCATTTCCTTCCCCTGGAAGCCCATTCATTTTCTTTCTCACCCAGCCTCCTGCCTCCCTTGTTCTGTTTCTGTTGGTACAACTCTATATTGATATAACATTATGCAATTGCAAAAGCCTCCAATGGTGGGGAGAGGGAGGAGAAAATGGCCACCCAGGAGAAAAGGTGGGTGAAAGCCAGGGAAAATGGCTGCCATGTAAATAGAGAAATCTTAACTTTCTCAGTCACATGGTAACCATCCTGGGCTTTACTGCAATATTTTTCCAAAACTGCTCAGCAAAGCAGGCTTGAGAAAGATCAGAGAAGAGCCAAGTAAACCCAGGCCCACATCTACGGGGGTTTTTTGGAGGGGGCACTGGGAGAATTATAATTTAATTAGTGAAGCCTAAAGAATAGGAGAGGGGGGTTGGGGGACCAGGATAGGGCAGATTTTGGAGGTCCCTGCCTAGTTACAGCCCTGAGTAAATTCCCAGAGTTTACTTGAATGCACTACAATGCTGTTGGGAAGCAGGAAAAAAAAACCCAATTCACAACAGCACTGAACACATGACAAATACCCTAGTTCTGAATAAATTATAACTTATTCCCTTTCTCGAATGCGACAACTTGGCAATAGTGATCCATGCTACGGTCACCTTGAGACTGGATTACTCTACATGGGGCCGCCCTTGTCCCAAATCCGGCGACTCCAGCTAGTGCAGAATGCTGCAGCCAGGCTGTTAATGGGAGTTCCTTTACGGGAACACATTCAGCCTGTGCTGAACGCGCTGCACTGGCTACCAAGAGTGTACTGGATTCGCTTCAAGGTGCTGGTCATTACCTTTAAAGCCCTATACGGCCAGGGTCCTGCATACCTTAGGGACCGCCTTTCCCTGCATATGCCCCAGCGAGCACTTCAGTCCGGGTCTCAAAACCTGCTGACGTTAGGCTTAAATCAACTAGAACTAGGGCCTTTTCTGTTGCTACCCCTAGCTGGTGGAATGAGTTGCCAGAAGAGGTCAGGACCTGTGAGAGCTCTTACAATTCTGCAGGGACTGCAGAACGGCACCCTTCTGCCATGCATTTTCATTATGGCAACATCTGCAGCAATGGGACAGGCCCATAAAATACTACCAAAGGTTCTATCTCATCACGCTATGGTGATCCATGGACTTTTTAGAACATCTAATATCAACCATCTAGCTACTTACCACCATTGGAGTTCTAATCGTTCTCTGAAATTACTGTACTAGCACTTGTGGATGTTTGAATAATTGTTCTTATGTTTTTATGTTTTTTCTGTTGTTTAACTTGTTTGGTCATGCTAATCAGATTATGTGACCCTTAATCTGTGAGCCACCCTGAGCCTGCCTTTGGCGGGGAAGGTGGGATATAAATTAAATAAATAAAATAATAATAATAAATATTCTTTTTTCCACTAGCCACTAGATGTACCTAGGTGCTCAAAACTAGGGAAAGTCACTGACCCCTTGTATGCTGGGATAAATAGGTGTAGAATTCTGTGAAGTGCTTGGAGCACTTAAGAAACCTGCTAATAAAATATTTTTATTACAATTATTGGTGTAATTTGTTTAGTTACTTTTGCACTTTGATACTATCAATCCTAAATGGATTGCTTACCACCCATGCGACCCAACTACATTATGTAACACTTCTCAAGAATTCATTAAAGTTAGACATAGTTCATAATTTATTTATATTACAAATTACAGTTCAGTGACTTTTTAAAAATTTTCTTTAGCTATATAATGAATGAAAACTATTATTTGATAAATAATCACAAATCAAATTATTAAAACTCATTTGAGTTTTAACAGGTTCATATTTGCAACATCTGAAACCCTAAAGCTCAGGCCTTTACCCTAGAAGCCTCTGGCATCACACGTGAAATCCATTCCATAGGTTTAAATAATAGAAAATTGAAACTTCTCTGTTGGAATTTCCAGGTGCTGCATATTTTACAGAACTGAGCTTTCAGAATATTACAGATACAAAATTGTTTATTTGTAAGAATTTTTTCTACAGTAAGAACATAAGAACATAAGAGAAGCCATGTTGGATCAGGCCAACGGCCCATCAAGTCCAACACTCTGTGTCACACAGTGGCAAAAAAATTTATATACACACATACACTGTGGCTAATAGCCACTGATGGACCTGTGCTCCATATATTTATCTAAACCCTTCTTGAAGGTGGCTATACTTGTGGCCGCCACCACCTCCTGTGGCAGTGAATTCCACATGTTAATCACCCTTTGGGTGAAGAAGTACTTCCTTTTATCCGTTTTAATCTGTCTGCTCAGCAATTTCATCGAATGCCCACGAGTTCTTGTATTGTGAGAAAGGGAGAAAAGTACTTCTTTCTCTACTTTCTCCATCCCATGCATTATCTTGTAAACCTCTATCATGTCACCCCGCAGTCGACGTTTCTCCAAGCTAAAGAGTCCCAAGCGTTTCAACCTTTCTTCATAGGGAAAGTGCTCCAGCCCTTTAATCATTCTAGTTGCCCTTCTCTGGACTTTCTCCAATGCTATAATATCCTTTTTGAGGTGCGGCGACCAGAACTGCACACAGTACTCCAAATGAGACAGTGTTTTTACTCTTGACTTTTATTAACTTCTGCCCTATCTCAAAAAATGAAAGACACATGTATTGAATTGCATTTTAATTGAAGAAAAATAGGAATAAGGAAAACTTCAAAACCTTAGGCTTATCAATTACCTGCATATGGCAGGAAACTTCCCACCACTGCATGCAGCACCCACAATAACTCGATAAAGCAGCAGGAGAAAAAATTAGGAGGGCAGTGAAAACAGAATCCCAGATGCTCCAGCAATTTCCCATATTGGGGAAATTCCTACAGCATTGCATGTGCTGTGATGGCACTTTCAGGTCCTTACCCATAATTGACCTCACAGCATCAGTGACACTCCCCAATCCGAGGCTCCACCCCCACCCCCAATAATCCCAGGCTTGCCAGCTCAGCTGGCAACCCTACTTGGAGTACATTATCTCGAAGGCACAACATTTATAGACATTGCAAGACTTGTAGATAGTCTATTAAACAGCACTGAGGAAGAATTAGTTACACACACAGTACCAGTGGCAGTAGAAGAAATAATTAAGAAGTCCTGGGAGTCAAAGTTAAGCTGTCTCATAGAGGAATGAAGTTCAAGGTTCAAAGATTGTTTATTACTTTTACAGCAAGACAGAGAAGTTTTACTGTTTGAGGAGGGGTGGTAGATTTGTGAGGCATGAAAGACTATATTTATAGGGCTTTTTCTTACTGAATTAATGTCATGAAACTAATATGAAACTATATATAATGAAGGTAGAATGCCAGCAGGGGGGTGGGGGCTTTCCAGTGTTTTGCACTGAGTGTCACATGTATGACTATCTGCCCACAGGACAGAAGTCTTGGGTGTGTGCTCGATGCAAGGAGCTCCTGGTCCTCAGGGAACGAGTTCGTACCCTTGAGGCCGAGGTGACTGCCCTGGAGAAGCAGAGACGGTCAGTTAGGCAATTGGGGAAGACTCTCGGGGGCGTATTAGATGAGCCCCACTCTGAACATGGCAGCCCCGTTGCTGCCAGAGAGCATGAGGGTCGAGAGGGAACAGGGCACCTTGCTGAGGACAAGGGGAATGCGCCCTCAGAAGGGACCTCTTCTTCGGTTGGTGAGCAGGTATCCTTTCGCGCCAAGGAACCATCCCTGGGCAGGGGGAGAAGGGGGGTCTTGGTAGTTGGTGATTCGATCCTTAGGCAAGTAGACATCTGTGTGGCAAAACCGCGTATTGACCGTATGGTGACTTGCCTGCCTGGTGCGAAGGTAGCGGACATTACACGTGTAGTAGATAGGCTGATAGACAGTGCTGGGGAGGAGCCTGTGGTCATGGTGCATGTTGGCACCAACGATGTGGGGAAATGCAGTCGTGAGGTCCTGGAGGAAAAATTTAGGCTGCTAGGTGGGAGACTTAAGGCCAGGACCTCCAAGGTGGCCTTCTCGGAAGTGCTACCTGTTCCACGTGCAGGGCAGGAGAGACAGGCGCAAATTAGAAGTCTCAATGTGTGGATGAGACGATGGTGTAAGGAGGAAGGGTTTAAGTTTGTTAGGCACTGGGATGCTTTCTGGAACAAGCGGGAGCTGTACAAAAGAGACGGTCTCCACTTGTCTCCGGATGGAACCAGGCTGCTGGCGCTTAAAATCAAAAAGGTGGCAGAGCAGTTTTTAAACTAAATCTTGGGGGAAAGCCGACAGGAGATGGAATGTCTCTGGTTCGGCAAGACTCGTCACAAAGAGATGAAGGGTTGGCTGCTATTTTTCTACCGAGTAACGGATCAGAGTTGTCCACTGTGATGGTGACAAACAGTATGGACTGTCTGCCAGAGTCTCGAGGCGGCAGGACAGAGGTGGCGGGCCTAGCTTGCCTGGGAAATTATAAATGTTTGTATGCAAATGCTAGAAGTGTCCGAAGTAAAATTGGTGAATTGGAATGTTTAGTGTTGGGAGAAAACCTAGACATTGTGGGAATTTCAGAAACTTGGTGGAATGAGGAGAATCAGTGGGACACGGTGATTCCTGGATATAAGTTATATCGGAAGGATAGGGAGGGAAGGGTTGGAGGTGGGGTGGCTCTGTATGTCAGAGAGGATATACGGTCCAGTAAGACTGAGGTCAGAGAATTAGATTCCCTTTTAGAAATGCTTTGGGTTGAAATAGAGGGCCCAAAGGAAATCTAATTATGGCAGTTTGTTATCGCCCACCAAATCAAAAGAGAGAGGACGATTATAATATGATGGAAGGATTAAAGATAGCGGCTAAACGTAAAAACTGTGTCGTAATAGGTGATTTTAACTACCCGCAGATTGATTGGGTCAATATGTGTTCTGGTCGAGAGAAAGAGATTGAGTTTCTTGATGCTCTCAATGACTGTGCTATGGAGCAGATGGTCTCAGAACCTACCAGAGGTGGGGCGATCCTGGATCTGGTCCTAAGTAATGCCCAAGACTTAGTGAGAGACATAAAAGTGATTGCGCCGCTTGGGAACAGTGACCATAATGTTATTGATTTCACCGTTTGTATAAATAGGGAGTTGCCCAAAAAGACCGCCACAACCACATTTAACTTTAAAAGGGGTAAATTCTCTGAGATGAGGAGGCATGTGAGGAGGAAACTGAAAGGAAAGGTAAATACGGTCAAAACCCTTGGGGAAGCTTGGAGACTATTTAAAACTATAATCCTAGAAGCTCAGATAAAATACATACCACAAGTTAGGAAAGGCACAAACAGGTATAAGAAGAGGCCAGCATGGTTAACAAACAAAGTAATGGAAGCTGTAAAAGGTAAGAAGGACTCCTTTAAGCGGTGGAAAACCAGTCCAAGTGAGATTAATAAAAGGGAACACAGGCAGTGGCAAATCAAATGCAAGACTGTGATCAGGCAGGCAAAAAGGGACTATGAGGAGCATATTGCAAAAAACATAAAGACCAACAATAAAAATTTCTTCAAATATATTAGAAGTAGGAAACCAGCCAGGGAAGCAGTGGGGCCCTTGGATGACCATGGGGTAAAAGGATTACTGAAGGAGGATGGGGAAATGGCTGAGAAGCTGAATGCATTTTTTGCCTCCGTCTTCACCGTGGAAGATGAGAAGTGTTTGCCCGCCCCAGAACCACTAATATTGGACGGGGTGTTGAAAGACCTGAGTCAGATTGAGGTGACAAAAGAGGAGGTCCTACAACTGGTAGACAAATTAAAAACTAATAAGTCACCGGGTCCAGATGGCATACATCTGAGAGTTCTGAAAGAACTCAAAGTTGAACTTGTGGATCTTCTAACAAAAATCTGTAATCTTTCATTGAAATCTGCCTCTGTTCCTGAGGACTGGAAGGTAGCAAATGTCACCCCCATCTTTAAAAAGGGTTCCAGAGGAGATCCAGGAAATTACAGGCCAGTCAGTCTCACAATACGAGAACTCGTGGGCATTCGATGAAATTGCTGAGCAGACAGGTTAAAACCGATAAAAGGAAGTACTTCTTCACCCAAAGGGTGATTAACATGTGGAATTCACTGCCACAGGAGGTGGTGGCGGCCACAAGCATGGCCACCTTCAAGAGGGGGTTAGATAAAAATATGGAGCAGAGGTCCATCAGTGGCTATTAGCCACAGTGTTTATGTGTGTGTGTGTGTATATATATATATATATATATATATATATATATATATATATATATATATATATATATATATTTGGCCGCTGTGTGACACAGAATGTTGGACTGGATGGGCCATTGGCCTGATCTAACATGGCTTCTCTTATGTTCTTATGTTCTTACATAAGAGCTGTCAAGTCAAGTTTATTGTTACAGTCAGTGACCAGCTTGTACAATCGAATCACATAAAACTTTTTGCATCAAAAACAGAATAAAACCAACAGTAGCATTCATAAAATTGGGTGCCTATGACTATTACAAACATCCATAAAATGCATTTAAAATTTGGATGAAAGGTTAACAGTCAAATCAAGTTTAAAACAGTCATAGACCAGTCAAATTAGATACAAATAACTTAATAAAATACAATCAGGTAAAACAATAATCAGAATAAAACATACACAGTATGATATAATTTCCCTCCAGAACAGTAGTTAGGTTCCATAGCCAAGGCATTCAGTTGGATATTTCCCTTAGGAATTGCTTCCGGAGACTCATAGCTCGCGAAGCAAATTTTGCCACACATAAAGTGGTTCTTTTATTCCTATCCGCCAATAATTTTTCTAGCTGATGTCTAACATTTCTCCCAGGGACACTGGAACAGATCGGGAGTATATAGTCGGCCCTAATACACTGATATAATTTACATTGGAATAATACATGTTCCCTGTCTTCCGGTTTCTTGTCCCCACAAATACACAATCTCTCCTCATATGGTTGTCCTGTGTATCTGCCTTCCATAATGGCTGACGGTAACATATCAAGTCTGAGAAGGGTAAATGCTCTCCTATACTCAACTTTGTCAAGATTAAGCAAGTATGGCATTAGTGTTATTTTATGTAGTTCCTCTATTCCTGGTAAATAACCTTTAAGCTGATTCAAATCATGCTGTCTTTCGACATCCAAGATTCTACATAAGAGCTGTACATGCATGCAACATATGTGCATCATTCCTTTCAGACATCCTGGCAAGAGCCAGGGCCTTTTTTTGTAGAAAAAGTCCAGCAGGAACTCATTTGCATATTAGGCCACACCCCTGAAATCACCATTGCTGCGCACAGTGTTGCACACAATGTTGCTTTTTTTTTTTTTTTTAGGAGAGGCTTACCAAGAATATTAGGCCACACACCCCTGACGCCAAGCCAGCCAGAACGGCGTTCCTGTGTGTTCCTTCTCAAAAAAAGCTCTGGCAAGCACAGTTCAGGTATTAGGAATATCACTGGTAGCTTGTGTGCTTCCAATGAACATGGTTGCTGGGATCGTAGCACACATGGATGTAATGTCTGAGAAGGGCTTCAACAGGGCTTTTTTTTGTAGAAAAAGTCCAGCAGGCACTCATTAGAATATTAGACCACACCCCTGATATTAGCATATTAACTCATTAGCATATTAGACCACACACACATTAGCATATTAGGCCACACCAGCTGGGATAACCAAGTGCAAGTGGAACTGGTGGTAGCTGGTTCCCACCCTCACACACACACACCAGCCACTGCTGCTCCCACCGGACTTTTAAAGGCACTCGCATACCCAGCAGCAGTCCTTCAGAGGACAATGCCCACCACTCAGGCTCCACAAGAAGGAAGGACTGTCTTACTCACCATCACCAGAGAGAGAGAGAGAACGAGAGAGAGAGAGAGAAAGAGCTGTAGTCTGGAGATCAGCTATCATAATGGAAGTTCTCCAGGTCCAACCTGGAGCTTGGCAACCCTAGCTGCTGCCTTCGATACCAACTGTTTTCTCCTGCATGGCAGCCTGTTGCTGACACCATGGAGTAAAAAGGCCCTGAAGTGCTGCCTTGCAATGCCACAGGTGCCACTCAGCTTGGCTTGCTTCAGGGCAAGGTTGCCAGCTCAAGGTTGAGAAATTCCTGGAAATCTGGGGGTGGGTCTAAAGAGAACAGACTATCAGCAGGGATGCTCTGCCATACAACCCATCCTCTGGAGCTGCCATTTCTTCCAGGGGAATGGATCTCTGTTATCTGGGGATCAGTTGCATTTCTGGGAGAACTTCAGGTCTAACCTATAGGCTGGCAACCTACCAGGACCATTTCCCCTTCCCAGTTCACTCCTACTTTGAAACACCCAGCAATGGGGGCAGGGGTAAGGCTATAACCACAAAATGGGGGAGGACTTGCTTTCCCCCAGGGATTTTCCAGATCCATGAATTTTCAGGGTGTTTTCTTTTAACCAGTACTTAGAAGGCAGACCACCAAAACAACTCTGCAGAAGACAGCAGAAATAGAAGGGCGGGAGAGAGAAATGGAGGAGGGGAAAGAAACTGAAAGAAAGAGATGGAAATAGGGGGGGGGGGAGAATGGAACAAGGGGAGAGGTGGGAGAAATGGAACAGGGCAGAAATGGAACCAGGAGGGGAAAGAAATTGAAAAAAAGAAATGGAAATGGGGGGAGAACAAAGAAGGGGAGAAATGGAATGGAGGGGTAGAAATGGAACAAAGAGGGGAAAGAAACAAAGAAAATGGAAATACAGGGAAAAAAAACAAAGAAGGGGAGAAATGGAACAAGGAAAGAAAGAAAGAAAGAAAGAAAGAAAGAAAGAAAGAAAGAAAGAAAGAAAGAAAGAAAGAAAGAAAGAAAGAAAGAAAGAAAGAAAGAAAGAAAGAAAGAAAGAAAGAAAGAAAGAAAGAAAGAAACTGTCTTATTCACCACCACATGCTGTTGCATGGCACCAGGAGGCTATCATTTGAGGTGGCTGGGCCCCCAGGGTGCTGCACATGACCTCAACACTGCTGGAGTGTGGCTGGGCTCCCAACGGCAGCAGGTGACCTGGGCGCTGGGAGGCAGCTGCTGGAGCATGGCTGGGCTCCTCCAACTTGGCAGGTGACCTGGGCGCTGGGAGGCAGCTGCTGGAGCATGGCTGGGCTCCCCCAACTTGGCAGGTGACCTGGACGCTGGGAGGCAGCCATTTAAGCAGGGCTGGGCTCCCCAACTCAGCAGGAAACCCAGGCATGGGGAGGCAGCCACTGGAGCATGGCTGGGCTCCCCAAACTTGACAGGCAACCCAGGTGCTGGAAGGCTGCTGCTGGAGCGTGGCTTGGCCTCTTGAAGGCAGCAAGCAACCCGGGCGCCAGGAGGCAGCCGCTGAAGCAGGGCTGCATCCCTTAAAGGCAGCAAGCGACCTGGGAGACAGAAGGCAGCCGCTGAAGTGGAGCTGAGGACCCTGAAGGCAGCCAGTGATCCAAGTGCCGGGAGGCTGCCACATGAGCTCGGCTCGCCCCCCCCCCCCCAGCACAGCAGGTGACAGAAGCCAAGATGGAGCCGGAACGCTAATGCAAGCAGCCAGAACGCTGCTGATGCCAGCCGGAACTGTGTTCCAGTGCGTTCTGGCTCAAAAAAAAACACTGGGCTCAAATGAAGACACAATCAACATGGACAACAAGCCATGGAAATTTCTAATAAGATTCAAAGAAGGATCAAAGGAAAAACACTATTCACACAAAAGACATCTCCGGTGGGACAGAAAATATAAGCCACAAACCTGAACACCAAGATGCATGAATTAATACATCAGGGATGTAAAACTCATTTGTTATGAGGGTCGGTTGCGACATAAATGAGACCCTGTTGGGCCGGGCCATGCATGTACTAATTTAAGATTAGGCAGCAGAGATATAAGCTTTTTAAAGAACACAGACAAATACGATTAATTTTTTAAAATTAAAATAGAACATGCTTAAAACATTAGCACTTGTTGGTCTTAAAAGTGCTTTCTTTGTATTTCTCCCATGGGATCCAGGGAACTGGGCAAAGGAAGCTCTGGCTCTTTCCCTCCCTCCCCAGGGAACCAGGAGGCAGAGGAGCCTTAACCAATGGACAAAATAGAGACTTTGCTCTGTTGCTCCTGTGTGATTGAGCAAAGCAAAGCAAGCTGAGATGCAAAAGGAAGCAGAGAGGAAGAAGAAAGCAGACAAGTGCCAGTTCCTCGGGGGCCTGATAGGAGCCCTCCGGGGGCCTAATTCGGCCCCCAGGCTGCATGTTTGACATCCCTGTAATAAATACGAAAAGAGTATATAGACATAGTGACCGTATTAAAAGCCTTGTGAAGCAATGAAAACAAACAAAACTTGATATTTGTTTCCTGGTTATCAATCTATAAGAAAGACAGATTTTAACAAATTAGAAATCTTAAAAGAACTATATCTAGATTCTCAAGTCCCCCCCCCCCCAAAAAAAACCCCAACCAGATATAGTACTAGGGACAATCAATTGATCCATGATCAGCACTGCAATAGTGGCCTTCAGATGAAATAAAGTAAGTACTGAAGAAGTCCTCATTGGTGACTTCTATTTTTAATTAACAATGTAAATATACAGAAAGAACGCTTATGATACATAAGTAAACTTCCATACAGTAGAAATTATTGCACTTTGAAAAACTTTGGCATGGAACCAAGAAGTTGAGATTCAACTATTGATTTAATCCCCTAAAGAGGAATGAATGACTTGCAGCATAGCTTTCTGAGCATGAAAAGGATGCTGCAAGGAAGTTGTTCTTGGGGAAATAATCGATAGGAAACCCAGGCAAAAACTCTGCTGATCTTTAATTTGTTGCAAAATCAAATCAAAGGGGCTTTCCTTCACATTAAAAGCCCTACATAGCCTGCATCCAGGCTATGTGACTCTCCAGTACATGACTCTCCAGCTAAGGCCCAGTAATTAGACTCTTGACGTTAGATACACTTTTGTCAGAAAGCAAGACAATCTTTAATAGTGAACAGACCTCCTCCCCCCGCCCCCGATATATGTCTGAATTTACATAATTTCTTGAGATTCAGGAAATCCAAGATCTTGGTCCATTCTACGCAGTTATTTCACTGAAATCAATGGACTTTAATCTGTGCATAGTATTGCTCTGTCAGCCTTGCAACTAAAGTTTTTTCCCCCCTCAGATGGCCTTTGAATCTCCTTACTGTGGTAATATAAACTCTCCAGGATAACATTTTTATGATTATTGTATGCGCATTGTTCATTGCTTTAGTTTAAATTTTATATGAATAAGATTATAAATCTTAAAAATAAATGCATATATTTCACTCATCATTTGGTTTTATGCGTAAACTATATCGTTCTATAGCACATTCTCTTAAAAAAAAGAGTGGAAATGTTATATTTCAAATTCCACTCATAAGGAAAAGACATGTGTTTTGATGTAACTGGTATCTATTCTGTGTTAAAATAGATTCTTCTGTGAAGAATCTTCTGTTAACAACATAGCTGCTTAACACCAGTTTGACAAATGACAACATTCAATTTTCATTCGGGCTATTCAGTAACTGGTTTGGGGCAATACTTACTCTGAAAATAAGTTAGTTTTAAAATAAAATAAAAACCAAATAATTCCTGTTGATTATGAGAGACTACATCTGAAATCATATAACATCTGAACATACCCACACACCCACATATTCTCAAAGTAGCAAAATCTGAAGATACTTCAGTCTGGAGACTGGAGCCTTGAATGTACTAAATAGATCTTTCTGCAGATTTGTAAAAGTTTGCAGAAAAATCTGAAATCTTAAAACACAAGACGCACACAGAAACACACACACATTCTAACTTGGGGTTAAAAATTCCAAAATGACATAAGTGTGTGACCAGTTAGGTTCCACCTCTTAAGAGTGACCAATGAGAGCTGACAGAATTGGGGGGGGGGGCAGGGAGAGAGAGAGAGATGAAAGAGTGGTTGAGTAGATGGAAGTTGGCGATTAGGGAGTGAGAGCATGTCTGATTGAGTGAAGCTGAGGTGGAAAACAGCTTAAAGGATTGCAGTTTTTGGAACAGAGAAACAGTTCAAAAGTCCAAGGGAAAAGAAATGTTACCTCTACCTTACTTTTTTCAGTGTTAGATTCAGAGCATAAATAAAAGTTAATGCCTTGTTTGTTCAATCCTGTAGGCTCTATGTCTCAGGGAAAGAATCATACACACACAAGTTTAGGGAGAGGATATGAATAAATGGTGGCAGCATGTGAATGGAACAGTGTTTGAGCCCACAATCCCACAATCCCAATAACTCAGTGAAGTGTTTGAGTGATAGCCTGATAGTGAAAGGGACTGGGTTAATCTGTCTGCTGAAGTCTCTGTGACTGAGAGAGAGGACCTGAGGTGTGTAGTGGTAAATGCAGAAGACCTTTGTACATTCAAGGAGGCAGGTGGTGAATCCACCAATTCACTTCTGTGTATTTCCTTTCTGATATGACAGCACCGTGGAACATAAGAACAGAATAGAAGCCATTTTGGATCAGGCCCAATGGGCCCATCCAGTCAACAACACTCTGTGTCACACAGTGGTCAAAAATACCAGGTGCCATCAGGAGGTCCATCAGTCGGGCCAGGACACTCTGCCCTCCCAAGCACCAAGAATACAGAGCATCACTGCCCCAACAGAGAGTTCCAACAATACACTGTGGCTAACAACCACTGATGGACCTCTGCTCCATATGTTTTATTCAATCCCCTCTTGAAGCTGTCTATGCTTGCAGCCGCCACTACCACCTGTGGCAGTGAATTCCATGTGTTAATCACCCTTTGGGTTGAAGAAGTAATTCCTTTTTTTCAGTTCTAACCTGACTGCTGATCAATTTCATTGAATGTCTATGAGTTCTCATATTGTGAGAAAGGAAGAAAAGAACTTCTTTACCTTCTTTATGCCACAAGGAGTTAATAGTTCTAGCTTGTGGTATCTTTGTGGTATCATCCACCTGGTGCTGGAATGCTGTGGGAGGGGTTTCCTCTCCCATACAGAAAAGAAGTCCTAGCTGGACTTAATTTTTAATAAGTTAGTTTAGAGAAATAAGTTTTGTGTTGAAAGAAAGAAAGAAAGAAAGAAAGAAAGAAAGAAAGAAAGAAAGAAAGAAAGAAAGAAAGAAAGAAAGAAAGAAAGAAGAAAGAAAGAAAGAAAGAAAGAAAGAAAGAAAGAAAGGAAGGAAGGAAGGAAGGAAGAAGGAAGGAAGGAAGGAAGGAAGGGAAGGAGGAAGGAAGGAAGAAGAGATGAAGGAGCTGTGTTCAGACATACAGGATTGACCCACTGAGGACTGCATGCATGGGTATCCTTGCTGTTATTCTTGAGTTAGTTGTTATGCTTTAGTTAATAAAAACTGCTTTCTCTCACAAACTTGTCCTTGCCTGTTGAAATCCAAACAAAGCATCTGGGCATTGCAAAAGTGTGAAATGATCACAGCTCTCTAGTTATTTTAAAAGAGACAAGAAGGGTGGCATGTGATCTCTTGACCTACTGGTAACTAGATGGAACATGAGAGAAGTAGCCAGGATTTTTTGTTTAGTGGGGCATATAGTGGCAGCTGTAGCAGAGGTCCAGGTAGGGAAATACCTGGGGATTTTAAGAGTGGAGCCTGAGGAAGGTGGGGCTTGGGGAAGGGAGGGACTTCAGTTGGTTATAATGCTATAGTGTCCACTTTCCAAAGTTTCAGGTGAACTAACTTCCATTGTCTGAAGATCAGTAGTAATCCCAGGAGATCTTCAGCCACCACCTGGAGGATGGAAACCCTAGGAAGTCTATTTCAGAGCATTCCTTTGCTATGCCAAAGAGAAAAGGTTCTTCCCTACCTTTTTAATACGCAGACCATTTTTAGCATGGGTAAGCTTTCAATCAGGCAATTTTTGCTGCAGTTTCAGCTCAGAACTGCATAGCTTTTCTGAACCTAATTCCATCCTAAGTAAAACTTGCAGGGGCAGTGGGGAGTTCTCAAATAAAATCCCAAGAACCTCTATGGACAATCTTTTTTGTATGAGAAGTGAACAACTCTTATACAGTTCTTCCATGGAAACCCAGTATTGTCTTACAGTAGAAGAACATTTTTGCAACATTTGAAATGCAATATTTGATTTATTTGTTTGTTTATCAGATTTATATCCTGCCCTCCCCTGACAGGCTCAGGGCAGCTAACAACAGTTTAAAAACATTAGCAATTTACAAACATATATAAAAACATTTCCATACATATTAAAAATCTGAGATGGCAAGCTTCTGATTTCCATTATATTAATTCAGTGAGATTGTCGATGCTGAAGGTAATAGCCACCTCCTCCTCAACCATTAAAGGCGAGTTTGAAAAGTTCGGTCTTACAGACCCTGCAGAATGCTCTGGCTCTAGTGCTGGTCAATCGAGCTTCTTTCGGTTCAAGGAACTTAAGGAGGCAAGCCATTAAAGGGCAGACCCCTGAATCCCCACACTGGCAAAGACAGCGGGACAGAAGCTGGTGGTCAACTGTGCCAAATGCAGCTGACAGATCTAACAACAACAACAACAAACAACAACAGCACTGCCGAGCCGCCCCAATCCAGATGTCTCAAGAGATCATCCATTGAGGGCGACCAGCACCATCTCTGTCCATGGCCATATTTTGGCTCAGAAAAAACATATATTATTCCTCCTAGCAAGGTTGTCTACTGTAATCACACTGCAGTTTGAATAGGGTTGCCAGGTCCAGCTCAAGACAAGCATGATTGAACTCCAAAGGGAGTTCTGGCAATCACATTTAAAGGGACTGCATTCCTTTTAAATGCTTTCCTCTCATTTGGAAATAATGAAGGATAGGGGCACCTTTTTGGGGGGCTCACAGAATTGGACCCCCCAGTCCAATTTTTTGAAACCTGGCAGGCATTTTGAGGAGAGGGACTAGATGTTATGCTGAAAATTTGGTGCCTCTACATCAAAAAACAGTTCCAGAGCCCCAAATACTCATGGATCAATTCTCCATTATACCCTATGAAAACCAATCTCCATAGGGCATAACGGAGTGCCCAGCAGACATTTCTCTCCCCCTCACCCCACTTTCTGATAACCATGATGGGGGGAGGGCCTCCCAAACCGGGGGATCCCTTGCTCCCACCTGGGGATTGGCAACCCTAGGTTTGAATCAGAATTGTGTGCACATCAACAGTATGAATTGTCGACCTCCACCTGTACATTTTATGTTGTGATTTTTAAAACTTGTATTTATTTCAAATAATTCTTTTAAAGCTGATAACTCTGCTGTACCTGACGCACAGAAGTCCTCACAAAAGCTCTTCTGAAATACAGAAAAAAAATGTTTCCAATGCAGCACAACCTGGCCATTATGTGAATGTTTTCCCTTTAAAACCTTTTAAAAATTCAAGCCCTCTCACATTTCATGCTTTTACTTCAGAAAAACAACAACAAAGAAAAAGGCTACTTGCTGCAACCATTCCATTTCATCACTACCGTTTTGCATGCGTACAGATATTGGAATAATTGCCCATGAATCAGGGTTGCAATAACATTAAAAAATAAAATTTGCCTGTCATCTGGAAAATTCCTTAAAAAGCAAGATGTTGGCATAATGTTGTCACTAAAATTATGCACATAGCTTCAGGTAAGGGCGGGGGGAAAGCACTCAAAACAAGTTGCTTTAATATCTCAGCAAGCTGCAAAGCCCATATCACTGTTTCTATGCCCAACACCGAGTTAAATTTGTGCCAGCCAAGTTGACTTTACCTTCTATGATGCCAAAGTATTAACTATCAAAAGTAGGGAACTTTAAGAAAATGCACAAGACCCATACTGTGATTCCTTGATTTAGCTCCTATACTAGTCCTCATAAACCACACTCCCACACTACCACAATATATCTGCTCCTACATGTAGGGCAAGATATATTCATATAATTCTGGGGTCATTGTCATTGCTCACTCTAAGCACAGTTTTTTTAGCCTCCAGCTCACCACATTTTTGTCCTAGCTCAGGAAGGATGGTCCCAGAGCAACCTAATTTATGCAGTAGCCAAATAACTCACTCACAACTTTAATGCCAGTAGCTCACAAAGTAGAATTTTTGCTCACAAGACTTCACAGCTTAGAGGAAGCACTGAGGCATATTTATGAAGATATATGTACAATGTCTGCTTCAATTCAGACTGCAAACTGGTGCATCCAGCAATGCATGAACAGGCATGTAAAGACACTCAGTGAAGTTCTACTTGTACAACCGAGAGCGCTACATATACTACAATACCAATCAATCCCATTAACTTAAGAACATAAGAGAAGCCATGTTGGATCAGGCCAATTGCCCATCCAGTCCAACACTCTGTGTCACACAGTGGCCAATAAAATTATATATATATATATATATTATATATATATATATATATATATATATACACACACATATATACATATATATACACACACACACACACACACATATATATATATATATATATATATATATATATATATATATATATATATATTATATATACACAGTGTGGCTAATAGCCTCTGCTCCATATTTTTATCTAACCCCCTCTTGAAGCTGGCTATGCTTGCAGCCGCCACCAACCTCCTGTGGCAGTGAATTCCACATGTTAATCACCCTTTGGGTGAAGAAGTACTTCCTTTATCCATTTTAACCCGACTGCTCAGCAATTTCATCGAATGCCCACAAGTTCTTGTATTGTGAGAAAGGGAGAAAAGTACTTCTTTCTCAACTTTCTCCATCCCATGCATATTCTTGTAAACCTCTATCATGTCACCCTGCAGTCGACGCTTCTCCAAGCTAAAGAGCCCCAAGCGTTTTAACCTTTCTTCATAGGGAAACTGTTCCAACCCTTTAATCATTCTAGTTGCCCTTTTCTGGACTTTTCCAATGCTATAATATCCTTTTTGAGCTGCGGTGACCAGAATTGTACACAGTATTCCAAACCTAAATAATGTATTTTTGCAAGTGGAAATGCAAGTCAGGATACAACAGAATTAACAAAGCACATGGTGCCAGCACCAGCTTTTTAATACACTTAGGTTTGTGCAAGGGCTCTAGAGCACATGGAACTCTGCTGGATCCAACCCTGCGCCAACAACCTCCTACTCTTGCTTAGGACACTGAAATGAGAGAACTAGATCTATGCTTTGATAAGCTTTGTTGTTGTTGTTGTTCCTGTTACCAGCACAAACAAGCAAACAGCCCAGACCTGTGGCAAGAATATATGCCTCTTTCTCTTTGTTATCACTATGCTTAAGCAAGATGGTATTTAGAAAGAAAAATGCTCTTCAAAGTTGGGCTGGACTAACATAGACTATCAAATGAGATATAGTATGTATGCCCAGGAAGGGACATCAAATAAGATACAGGATTATAGCCCAGGACATTATTGGACATATGGACATATGAAGCTGCCTTATACTGAATCAGACCCTCAGTCCGTCAAAGTATTGTCTACTCAGACTGGCAGCGGCTCTCCAGGGTCTCAAGCTGAAGTTTTTCACACCTATTTGCTTGGATCCTTTTTTGGAGATGCCAAGGATTGAACCTGGGACCTTCTGCTTACCAAGCAGATGCTCTACCACTGAGCCATCGTCCCTCCCCATAATCTATGATCTATAAAGGATTATTCCTTTACTTATAAAGTTCTCTTTGTCCAATGAAATCTCTGCATTTTACCAAAGCAAGGGTTGGTAGGCAAAAGTGGTTAAAGAGATCCTACCTGGAGTCAGAACATGGGTGAACGGATAAACAAAGCAAGACAGAAATGGAAACCAGACTGCCCTCTTGGACAGACATGAGAGAAGCCCTTGAATAAAGCTAAGGGGAAATCATGCCTCTTGGAGTGTTCTAAAAGGCTATCACAGGAGGTGGAGCAGCAACCACTGTGGTGCCCTATGTACTCTAAGATCATTGTGCACACAAAGCAGTAAAAGTCCTTCATGTATCATCATGATTTCTTCTCAATGGAACTTGATGCAGTTTTTCACCTTGTATAATACAATAGTGAACATCACATTTTTATAGTCCTCAGCCTCTTCCCTCTAATACCAAAACTGATGGTCTAATTCCTATCAGTATACCATCCAAATCAGGCCATGAATGAGTGTGAGAGAAATGAATCAAGGACAGCTGAATGTACTCATACCAAACTAAATGAAGAGATGCAGCACAGACCATATAAGTAATAAGCAAAAATTGAAATTAAAGAGCTTTCTTTAAATCACTTTCTGGAGCCTACAAAATCAGACAGACATGGGCAGTCAAATCAACCACAATGCCCATACTTTAGAAATACTGTTCATTTCTAAAGTACATGGCCAGTCTGAATGTTATTCAGCTGTCTTCAACAGAAACTCATTGGGCGTTTTCGCACTTACCTTTTACTGGCGCGACCATCCTCCTCACGCCGGCGGATCTGCAGGGATTTCACACCAGAAGCGCCGGCGCAGCCAAAAGAGCCGGCAACTTCCGTCGCGGAGCCAGCTCAAACGGAAACCGCCAAGAAGCAGGAAAACGTTTGAGCTGGCTCCGCGACGGAAGTTGCCGGCTCTTTTGGCTGCGCCGGCGCTTCTGGTGTGAAATCCCTGCAGATCCGCCGGCGTGAGGAGGATGGTCGCGCCAGTAAAAGGTAAGTGCGAAAACGCCCATTGCCTATTTTATCAATTGAAGAGAATCACTACAGAAATACAGAACCTGTTTTGGGTGCCTTCTCATACATTCTCCATTTTAAGACAGTGGAAAAGATTCCAAAGGGTACCCAAAACAGAAATTGGTACACTTCTAAGTGTACTCAGAAGGGAGGAAGGAAGAAAGGAAGGACTATAGAGTGAGGGAGAGGGATGGAAAGAAAGCAACTTTGAATGCATTCTCCAAGCAGCTGGCTGCCTTGGCTTAGAAAAGTGATTTAAAGAGACAAATGCCTTCTCCAAGCTGGTCAACAGGGCAGTGGGGGCTTCAAGAGCCACAAAATATGTGTGAAAGACCCATATGTGGTTCCCGAGCTGCAGTTTAGCCACCCCTGCACTAATCTAACCTGGAAGTTTTAATAGAATGGATTTCTTTGGCCTGGTCATAGTTCTCAAGGAAAGGTTGCAGCTAGTGAACCAGCTAATGGTTGAAGCCATTGTGCACATCAGATGAAATCTGAGCATCTGTATAACTGGATCTAAAAGTAACCCAAATTGCAAACCTCCTTCAGGGAGCATACAACCCAATCCAAAGTAGGCTTTCTACTAATTCAACAATCAGCACCAGTACCTTCCCACCAGTACCTCAGATTTCAACTGAGCTTCACTTTATTTGCCTTATCCAGCCTACTATCTTATTTAGGTAAGAGTTGAGAAGATTGCAATAAGAACTATAAGATAAAATAAGTGAAACAACCCTAATGAAAAAATATAAATGTTCATTAGTTTATATCTTGTTCAGAATCTACAAGGGTCTCATGACCCCAACCTGGACCAGAAGCAGATTCAGGAACAGACTCTTCAGGCAATGAATAGAAGGAGCTAGGGACTACCCTGAGTGGAGGACTTTGGGGGGGGGGGGGATCAGATTATGCTCAACATAACCAGACTGGACTCAGACCCTTAGATTCCAAGGCCTTGGCTAATGGATCTGCTCCTGAAGTCTCAACCCCAGAGGAAGCTGCCAGCTCACCAGAGACAGTTCTCTAAGTTTCTCCCCTGGCCGAAAGAAGCAGTAGAAACAGCAGACCCAGAAGAAGAAGCACAATGGCACAGAAGTATCAGGCTTTCAGCCCATGCTCTTACTACAGAGCCTGATCGCTGTTTTGTTGTATGTATTTCCTTGCGGGACTGCATCTCAGTCAAGCCCAAGAATAGGTATGATTTCTCTCCCTTTCAGGATTTTTGAGATCTAGGCAGTGAAGAGAGCCATGTAGTTTAATTAGTTCACAGGGTCTCTCTCAAACTTATGAACTTGTACCTAGCAAACCCCAGATTCATTACCTAGACATTAGTGCTGCCCTGAAGGGTAGGCCCCTGTCTCCAGCTACTAGGTGGATGCCAGCTCTGGAGGATACTTTAGCCATCTCCAGGATGTCTACTAAGACAAAACAAGGGCCAGTAGAAACTTTTATGGATGAACTCATTATTTTACTAGTGGAGGAAAGAAAAAGTTTTTCAGTAAAAGGGGGCACCGAGAAAGTTCAGCTGGCTCCTGTAGGATGTTACTTCATACAAGTATTTATTTGCATCAAAGCAACTAAACCAACAGCATTGACCTCTATGTCAAACAGGCAGATGAACAGAAAGCACAGAGCTGTAAGGAATCCCAAAGGTCATCCAGTCCCTGCGTAATGCAGAAAATTCAAAGCTACTTTCCTCCCCACATTCCTCCAGTGATTTCTGCTCTATCCTGACAAGCTGTGGGCTGTGACCCACAAAAGCTCACATTAAAATAAATGCTATTAATCTTTCAGGTGTCATTAAGTGTTTGTTTTATTAAGCTACAATATGGCTATTTCTGATAAGGGATTAGCCTACAATTCCAATAGGAACTTGTCTTTACATGGGATGAACTCATGTGCTTAACCCATATTAGCTAGAACCCTTTATTTAATCAATGCAAAGCACAAGAACAACAGAGAAAAATTACTATTAAATGTTCATGTTATATTAATTATTTTCCTGTCTTAACCATTACTTAGTTTTTCTGGCTGATTTGTGCCTCATCCAGCCAAGGTCAGGGAAACCATGTGTACATAAAAAAGATCAAATGTCTAAAGTATTCAATAAAATAGTTGCAACAGAGATCAGATCAACCTTTCCAAAATGTAACTACAAAGTTAACCCCCACTGAAAATGAATGAAATTAGTCTTTGAAAAACTTGAAATTAATATTATGAATGTAAAATCATAAGACATTATTATTATTTGTATACCACACAAGTACGTATCATTCAAGCTTCCTTTTTAAAATGAAGTATGTAAAATGAAATGTTTTATAGTAAAAATGAATCCATTACCTATTGCCATAATCTAAAAAAAAATTAAGGAAAATTCTTACCTTTCTCACTAACACTTTCACTTTCAATCTCTACATCATCGCAGCTGGTATATTCTGGAGTAGAGGCCAACTCTTCTTCTGAGCTGCTCAGTGAAACCTGGCGCATTTTACCCCCCTTTTTTGTTTTATGAGGCTTTGGTGGTGGAGGCCTAACTGATTCAGATTGATCTGAACTTAGTGAATCATTCCTTAACATGGTTTCCATTTTTTCACGTTTTGTTTTTCGTACAGCTGAACTGGGATCCAAATGGTGCTGTTTTCTTAATGAATCAGTCCGCCTCAAATCTGGCCTATCAAAAGGAATTGGACTCCTCCTGGGTGTTGGAGGGCTGTGATTCGTGGTCCTCTGTCGATTGGGACTTGGTCCCTGAGTTCTTTCCATTGAATATGAACGTTGGTCCATGGCAGCTCTGCGTTCAGAGGCAGACCTTTGTCTTGATGGCCGCTCCATTCTTATCATAGATATCCGGGAATCTTCCAGTTCAGTATTTGCCAAAGACACATCACTGTGCCTTCGTTCATGACGTGCTCGAGACACTTCAGCATGAATGCGCATTTGTTCCTCATATGGTTGAGGTTTGACAGGATAGCGAGCCAAATTAGGATCACTTCGGTATCGTGCCTGATACTCCTCTTCCTGCCGCTGCCTCTCATATTCCTCTCTGTTCTGCACAACATCTTCTTCTAAAGGGTATTCCCTTGAACGCCTGCGACTCCTCCTGTTAGAATCTCTGTAGTCATCAAGTTCTGGTTCATCATATAACTGAGATCCACGCTGTGATCGCCTGTCTGTATAATCTGATGGTGACCTTGGCATTGCACTGTCTGATGTTGCATTCTGTGAATAATCGTCTCTCTCCTCCCGTTGGTTGTACCTTCTGTTCTGATCTCTGGATATTGATGGGCTTCTTTTTCTAAGTAACCAAGAACAAGAAGAAAACTTGTAAATGTTTCCAATATTTAAGACATATATTTTACAACTGATTCAGAGATTACTACTGCCCCATGATTAAACTACAGTCATTTTACTGGCATTCTAATAGCCTGATCCAAACATACTCCAACTGAAATTAATGGCCTTGAGAAGCTGAATCTTCCTTATTTTTCAAACAAGAGCAATTTCTATAGAAGTCTGATATTACATATGTTAAAACATGTCTTAAGGAACCATGTTGGTACTTCTACTTCCCCTGCCAATATGAACCGGGATTTGTGAACAATGTAAATTATTCAGAGAGCACTTTTAGTGTTAACTTTTCAAAAATTATAATCTGCCAATCATGAAATTCTATTCTATTCCATATAATTGTGAACACTCAACTATTTTATCCCTCATCTAAGAAAATAACCTCATCTAAGAAAAAAACCTCATCTAAGAAAAAAGATTTTCATGTTTGACCATCAACAACATCACAGAATGGGCAACCATTTGATATTAGTAAAAGTTTTAGATGCCCAGTCACTTAACATTAATAGCATGGAACTGAGTCAGCACATGTTTACAGAACCTTATACAACATCATAATAGCAGTGTTTAATCCATATCCTATCTCAAGAGCTCATTGTCATTCAGTCTCTCTTTATTTCATCTTTAAAATGCTATGAAGTTATGTTGTGCTGAGGTGGCTTGAAAGTAAGTTGTCATTGAACTAAGATTTCGTCCAAGGTTTCTCTGATTCAAAAACTATTAAAACAGCACTTTTGATATGTTAAGTAATGAACAGTTTGTCACAGCATGCAGGGCTGGTCCAGAGGTTTTTGGCACCTTAGGCAAATGATGACTGGTGCGTACCTCCACATGTAACAGTTCATAGTTCAGTTTAAAAAAGCAAAAAAAAAATCAGTCCCATCTAATTTGGCATCCCATAAAATTTGGCACCCTAGATGCCAACTTAATTGGAGGGCTATGATTGGAGGGTCCTGATTACCATACAGTTCCCTTGATGGAGAAGAATCAGAGAGGATGCAGGTTTCCAAACACTGAGAGATATGCTGGATGCTTTGAACACTACATCAGGAATCATGGTTAAAACAGACTTCATTATCCTTCAAACCTAAAGAATGCATTTTACTAATAAAGCTTCCCAAGAACTTGACCTTATCTGTGAATTCATCCTCTTTGGCCAAGGATGCTGCCCTAGTTTCTAAATAAATAAATAATGATAGGTATTGATGTCTATAACCCTCAGGTTCTCCAGTTATAGATTAGGCCAGATGGAGTCTGAAGCTTTGCTTTTATGCCAGAATGTAAAGTATGGTTATACAGGAGATCAATAGGCTTGGTCTGTCTCCCAGTTATTTGAGTTCAGAACGCACGTCTAGCCAGACCAGAGTTTCTTCAAAACTGTGACTACAATCTACAGACCTAGTCTGGCTCCCAGCTATTTCAGCATTTGGCTTGTGCTTGGCCAATATGGTAGCCTGTGTATTAGCTCCTGCAAATAATAGATGCATTTCTTTACAGTCAAACATTTTCAAAAATTCACCTACAACTGCCTTTGTCCTGAGGTTTAACTTCCTACCTTCATAAAGTATCTAAAGCCTACAGGGTTCTGCGCAGTCTACCAACATGATTCAGTTAGTTATGTCTGTCATCTAAGGAGGGTCACTATTATTACTATATACAGATTAAGAAATTAGTCTGGGTTGGATCCTCACACACACACACACTGAAAGGGCTATGCTGAGGATCAGGGGACCAAATAAAGGCCATGTGAGATGGGGACAACAGTGTGGAAGAGACAATCAGTGAGATGGAGGGCCCAGACATGAGGGGTGGCTGCCAGTCACAGCCTGACATCACTTCTACCACATGTCTTCAGGAATTGCCAAAAAGTCTATAGTAAAATCATAACATTTCCAGTGATTGCTAGAGTAGACTGATGACACTTCTGTTTCGTTTCTGGAAATGATGTCATGTTGTCAGTCTGATGGCTATTTTAAAAAAATAGTATTCAGAGCAGTGGCAATAAATGTGAACCAGGGACAAGGGATTCCCAACCCTCAATAGAGGAGCTGGCAAACCTAGGAAGAGAGTCAAGTGAGACTGAGTGGAAAAGGTGATTTGGAGCCAACCTTTGGCTTGCCCATCAGTATCTAATGAATCCATGGCTGAGCAAGTATGTAAGCATAGCCTAATAGGCTCATTAGGCCATATCTCATTATGCTAATTCCATCTAGAAATTCCCAACAAAAAAATTATATCAATAACAAATTTGTAATAAAAGCAATACAAATTATTTAAGCAAATAAGTTACATTGTTGCTATGATAACTAAAACAATTAACTTTTATCATATTTTCAAAAATAAGATCAATTTTAAAACACTGTTTCAACAAAGAATTAATGAAATATGCAATCAAATAACTGTAAAGGAAATAACTGGATTTTCAGGAAGAAATTATTAAAATGTGCAGGAAAGATGTAGAAAAAACATGTATGTAAGCTGGCTCAAGGTTGACTCAGCCTTCCATCCTTCCAAGGTGGGTAAAATGAGTATCCAGCTTGCTGGGGGGGGAAGTGTAGATGACTGAAGAAGGCAATGGCAAACCACCCCATAAAAAGTCTGCTGTGAAAACATCATGATGTGACATCACCCCAGAGTCGGAAATGACTGGTAGCAAACACAAATTAGAGAAGGTTGCACAGAGCCAAGGTGTCCACTCCCCAAAATAACATATTGCTTGCATTTTTATAGGTTTACTCATTGACTGCTGCCCAAAAGCTTCCCGAGTTACATTTTTTGTTTTTTGCTTTTATACCTCAAATTCTCATGCCATATTGCAAGTTCCTGTTGAACCTCTCCTCTCTTTCAACAGATGAGGAACTACTTTTTGAGAAAAATGCAAGTTCCAGCTCCTTGGGTATGAGGAATTAGATACAGGTTTTTTGACCCAGGCCTAAATAAATGAATATTTGCTTACATTCACAACTAAAACAATTCAGTAGTTCAGTAATATTACACATAATGTGCTTTTCTGTTACTTCAAAACAAAATAGTATGTTAATTCAAAGTAAAATATTCATTGTTCTGCTATTCAGGATTTTTAAATAGAATTTTTAAATTTGTGTTATCTTTAAGTAGAAGTATTCTAAACAGTGCAATACACTGAATATATCTAACTGAAAGACATTATGACTCATAATTGAAACCTTATTAATATGTCAACATTATAGTACTCAGAATAAATTGTGTATTTCACATTACAGCTTTTATATCTTCAGTATTTTTAATATACTTTGAACCTCTCTCTCAAAACAAAACACTATTTGGTTTTATCTTCAAATTATTGTGCACCAGCTATAATGCAAACAGAATATTTTAATTAGCTAAGTAGCTAAAATGAGTTCAACATTGCCATTTAATTGTCCATGTAACATCTATACGGAACAATATCACACCATGTGGAAAACCATGCTTATTTTGGTTAACAGAACAAACAATTAACAAAGGTATGAATTTGAACACACTGAACTGTTCAGCCTACCCCCTTTAAATTCTGAAAAAGCAATAAGTGTAAAGTGGTGTCAATGTATGATGTTCTGTTTGCAATTCATATACAGTTCACACACATATATATGAAATCCTGGTAACATAAAACAAACATCTGATCATTACAAAGTATTCAATGTGTACAATATAGGCAAAATAAATTTTAGAAAGGAATGTCAAATTTAATCCATTGCTTTAATAAATCTAAGCATTTCTTTCCTTCTTTACCTTTTGATCAGCCACTGCACATCTGGGAAGTCAGGAGCATCATGTTCCTGAGAATGCATCAATTTCTGTGCAGTCTAGCACTTCATTTAATCCTTGTAGCTTTGAGGAAACCATGTGAAATGTCACTTAAATAGGAACACAACTTCCAAATAATTTCTTCATGATCCTTTCCTCACTTCAGATTACAAATTATAATGCATTGAAGGAAAAGATGCACTATATAAAACAAAATGAATAGTTATTTGAGCTTGATGGCTTCCCTAATGGGAGAACCTGAGAGGAGGGTTACCAGTTAATGCTGTTATCATGTGCTGTATATAGCTGGAGGTCAAGTAAGTATTTATCCTATAAGGAGGATTATGGTACTTAGCTGATTAGTGTCCTGTTCTAGTAGTATTGCCTGCAAAATGCATATCATCATGCATTTTAAAGAGTTCAGACACTGTCTAGCTTTAATAATATATTAAAAATACAGATTTTAAATACAAGTATGTAGTATCTTGTACTGAAATATAGCAAGTTAAGAATGGTTGAGCTGGTAAGGGAGTTTGTACACATTTTAAAACATTTATTTCTCAAATATCTCTGATATCTCTGCGTATTTATATCAAGTTAGTGAATACAGATAAACACAATTTAGGAGAATTTACCCCTAAATCTTATTGTACATTATAATAGAAAAAGCAGTAAAAATTAATTTACAGCGCAGTTCTAAACAGAGCATTACTCTTCTAACTGCACAGAAGTCAATGGGCTCAGATGATGTAACTCTGTTTAGGATAATTACTGCTAGAATCATTTTATAGAACCAAGAAGGCATGAATGTTGACCTTCATAAGTACATAAAAATAAAAAAATACTTAACATTCCCTGTTCTTTGCCTAAAATATATATATATATATATATATATATATTTATATATTTATATATATATATATATATATATATATATATATATATATATATATATATATATATAAATCATTTGAATTTATAAGCTGCCATCCACTGAGTACACAGAACTCAGGGCAGTGAACAACAAACAGCAAAAACATTAATAAATAATAAAACAATTCAAATAGATAGATCAATCTCAAATGGCACAATATTCCAATTGTATCACTGCCTCATGGGGAAGTAGAGAAGAAGCAGGAACACACGCTTTCCTCATCCAAAGCCTGGTGGAACATCTCTGCTTTGCAAGCCCTGCAGAACTGCATTAAGTCCTGCAAGGTGCGGATATTATTTGGCAGAGTTGAACCTGCATTCTAGTCTTACATTCTTATACATTCTAATCTTGTGTTCAGAAACATTTACTCTGCAAAAACTAAGATCTATCCAGTGAAAAGCCACACAAGGCACAATATCTGAAAACACTAAATTTCATTTGGGTGCAAAACTGGTCCCAAAGTGATTCTTGCAAAAAAAAAAAATTCATTTACAGCAACTTTGCTGATTAGTTCTTGGGCTTATTTACATCTGGAAGGTGGCAAGTGAAACATAGACAGAAAACATTTTCAAAACATTAATTGTGCTGATCTTTAGTAACACATGGGGTACACCTGACATATCAGTGAAAAGCAGCCCTGTATTACATGATGTTACTATAGATCTATGTGGCTGACTAAAAATCTACCTGTCTGCTTGATGAAGAAGAAAAAGACAAAGCTACTGTGTATAAACATCCAAACAATATTGGGAAAAAAATCACAATGCTTAATAACACAATGTACCACCAATATACAAGAGTCCAATATAAATTTAAATAAAACACGGAGCCGTTGCAATGCCCACACAGGCAGTCCAAAGCGAAAGTCCAACTGGCAAAGTTCATAATAGTAATGTAATCACCAATTTGTTTTGTAGGAAGACATCTTCCATTCCAGCTGCTACTGACTAGAATCCACTATGGACCAAAGTCCAACAAGTATACAGGAAGCGACTAAATGAGCATGTCTGGATTTCTGGACCTTGTTTTCACAGAAAGCTTCATCTAAGCTTCAACTTCAAAGAAAAATATCTCTTCAAAATCCAGTGCTTCTAACTATATATTCCCTCCAGTAAGCTTCAAAGCTTAATGGACGGAATATAAGCTTTAAAGTAAGCTTCACTATGCAATGAGAAATTCCAGTTCCCCCACTGTGCCTTCCATCCTTCCGAGGTTGGTAAAATGAGTACCCAGCTTGCTGGCGGGAAAGTGTAGATGACTGGGGAAGGCAATGGCAAACCACCCCGTAAAAAGTCTGCCATGAAAACGTTGTGAAAGCACCCCAGAGTCCGAAATGACTGGTGCTTGCACAGGGGACCTTTCCTTTCCTTCACTGTGCAATGGGCGTAAGATGCTGACCATGGACAGCAATTCACTACCATTAGCACACTGTAATCAGCAAATTTAGGTGGGGCTATCAGACAGCTTCATTCTAAATTCTAGGTTGATTCCTAAACATAAGTTACATTCCTCTTCTGTATACGGTTACATGTTGCTATAGCACAAAGACGTGATGGCACCTTGTGAAATGTAAACTACAAAGTACAAACATCTACCCATATCTGTTTATGTCTTCCTAATCAGTCCTAATGGATCTAATTTCTGTTAGAAGATTTTTTTAAAAATGAAACCTTGTAAATTATGCATCTGCAATAAGAAGAGAAGCAACATGAAAATATGTTACAGTACATCTGATGGTTTAACAGTACATCTGATGAAATAAACATCTCCTGGGGGGAAAGTCAAGGAAAGAAAACAATAACTCCTTAGTAAGCACACTTAGAACTGCATCCTAAATCTGTCACCAGATGAAAGACATTATATTACACCATGATCTTTTGCTGCATGAGCAGAATGGAGTAAGATATTTCTGAATGTGTGCTGTTGCTAGGCAACCTACTAGAGGGAAGCAGTCCGTATACTCTTGGATCTATCCTTCAAAAGAGCTTTAGTTTCAGCAGTCTGGTAAGTATATCTGTGAATTACTAAAGCATCTTATTGAAATGGTGGTACTGTCAAGAGCCGGACAGCTGCCTCCTCCTCCAAAGATGGGGAAATGTAAGAATCAGGCCCTGTACTGGTGGAATGTCTGCCTGAGCAGCTGGATCTAGAGGCAGAACCAGCAAAAGAAGTGTCAGGAAATGAGGATGAATTATTCTGGCAGGACACAAAGTGTCAGGAAATGAGGACGAATTATTCTGGCAGGACACAAAAGAAATGGGACAGAACTCAGAGTGTCAGAATGTTAGTCACCACCAGTGTCTCCTGAACCAGCTGAGTGCAGGAGACACTGGAAGCATTCGACAGCTCAGGAGAAATAAAGCAACATCTAGTTAACTGCCCAATGGCAATCAGCACTAAGTCCTGAAGCAGAGTCATTACAGAAGCAGGAATGACAAGCTGGTAGGAAACAATGCCTGTGCTTTAGGGATGTCAGCTAATTAAGCAGATAAAAAGAACATGCTGAGTAGGGCTTATTGTGGAAGCAACCTGACTTGCCAATTCCTCTATAAACTGACTCATTCAGAAAACAGAGGATTACTTTGTGGGTTGCCTTATCTTGCTAGCCTGTGCTTGTCTTATCAGCAAGAAAGCCAGCCCCTGTCTCCTTTCCTGGCTTCCAAGCTTTAGACCCTGAACTCCAGAACTTCCTGTCCCCATGCCATTCAGATGAAACTTTCAGTTTCCTGACTCTTTACTGGTTTGCTGTGCAGGGAAGAATAAGCTAGAAATTCAACTAAATAAATTTGTTGACTTTGTCTATTGCCTCTTGTCTATTGCCTTGATTGTCTGTGATTAGATCTGTGCATTCCAGAACTATTGGGTAGAGTAAAAGCATCAGACCCTGTCCTGAATGCGACATTTTATTTGATTGCTTATCAATGTTTTCATGCATTCCAGAGGATTGTGTACGGTAAACACCAGGCTTGCCCTTGAGTGCGACAGGTATCTACAACAAACTCCAGTAGAATATTTGCTATTCTGATATCCTGATGCTACCTTTCTCATTCATGTATTATTTATTTCTACAAAATATTTATATTGTGACTCTCCACATAAATACCTAACATGTGGCTTAAAACATTAGAAATTTCAAAAGTTGTAAAACAATACCACAAGAATAAGAAGAAAAGCAACTGAACATTCCAAACCATGGTGTGCTTTTTGAGGAGTCAATGATTAATATTATAAGGTCTAAAGAGCACTTGTTCAAAACAGCTCACCATTTATTAATGGATTCATTATTGTCTTTGAACATGCCAGGTTCTTTTATATCTGCAAACCACTTAGTATGCCTTTGGCACAAAAATATTCCTAAAGCATGGATGCATGTAATTTGTTCCTTTCCTCTAAGCTAAGAAAAATTCCTAACCTGCTGTGGAGTTCACAGAACTGGAATCAAACATAATGGGTTGTTCCAGCAATTGATCCATAACCATAGAGATTTGCAGAGAGTGGCACATACGCTAGGTAATGTTAAGTTGCAGGTTTGTATGGAAACAAAACCCTCAGGATGCATAAAATGTGGATTCCGATGTCTCTATACTAATGCACAAAGTATGGGGAACAAACAGGAGGAACTGGAAGTCCTAATACAGGAAGGAGACTATGACATAATAGGCCTTATTGAAACTTGGTGGGATGACACTCACAACTGGAATATTAGGATTCAGGGGTACAACTTATTTAAAAGGGACAGGCACATGAGAAAGGGCAGAGGCATAGCAGTATATGTGAAGGAGGTATATACTAGAGAGGAAATATGTGAATCGGAGCATGGCAGCTCAGTTGAGAGTCTGGGTAAAAATAAAAGGAGTTAGAAATAACAGTGATATTATTGTGGGGGTCTGCTATAGACCACCAAGTCAAGCAGAGGACTTGGATGAGATACTCCTACAACAGATTGCAAAGTTCTCCAAGAGAAGGAATACAGTGATCATGGGAGATTTCAGTTACCCGGACATCTGTTGGAAGTCCAACTCTGCTAAAAATGAAAAGTCAAATAAATTCCTGACTTGTCTTGCTGACAACTTCCTTTTCCAGAAAGTGAAGAAGGAAACAAGGGGATCTGCTATCTTGGGTTTGATTCTCACCAACAAGGAAGAATTGATTGAAGAAGTGGAAATAGTGGGCACCCTGGGCAGTAGTGACCATGTGATTTTGGAATTCACAGTCTTAGGGAAGAGAAAAGCTATAAATAGTCAGACTTATAGGTTGGACTTCACAAAGGCAAACTTCGATAAACTTAGAACTATGCCAGGTAAAATCCCATGGGCAGAAATACTTAGGAAGAAGGGGGTTCAGGAGGGGTGGGAATGTTTATTAAATTTGCCAATGATACTAAATTGGGAGGGGTTGCAAATACAGTCGAAGACAGAAACAGGATACAGAATGACCTTGACAGGCGGGAAAACTGGGCTAAAACCAATAAAATGAATTTTAACAGGGATAGATAAATGTAAAGTTCTGCATTTAGGAAAGGAAAAATCCAGTGCATAGTTATAGGATGGGGGAGACTTGTCTTAGAAGTACTATGTGTGACAAGGATCTAGGGGTCTTAGTGGATCATATTCTGAACATGAGTCAACAGTGTGGCTGAACATGAGTCAACAGGGGTGGCTAAAAAGGCAAATGCAATTTTGGGCTGTATCAACAGAAGTATAGTGTCCAGATCACGTGATGTGATGGTATCGCTTTACTCTGCTCCGGTATGACCTCACCAGGAGTATTGTGTTCAGTTTTGGGCACCACATTTTAAGAAGGATATAGACAAGCTAGAACGGGTCCAGAGGAGGGCGGCGAAGATGGTGAGGGGTCTGGAGACCAAGTCCTATGAAGTGAGGTTGAAGGAGCTGGGGATGTTTAGCCTGGAGAGGAGGCAGCTGAGAGATGATATGATCACCATCTTCAGGTACTTGAAGGGCTGTCATATAGAGGATGGTGTGGAATTGTTTTCTGTGGCCCCAGAAGGTAGGACTAGAAACAATGGGTTGAAATTCAATCAAAAGAGTTTCCGGCTCAACATTAGGAAGAACTTCCTGACCGTTAGAGCGATTCCTTGGTAGAACAGGCTTCCTCGGGAGGTGGTGGGCTCTCCTTCCTTGGAGGTTTTTAAACAGAGGCTAGATGGCCATCTGATAGCAATGAAGATCCTGTGAATTTAGGGGGAGGTATTTGTGAGTTTCCTGCATTGTGCAGGGGGTTGGTCTAGATGACCCTGGAAGTTCCTTCCAACTCTATTCCTCACTGGAAAGACTGAAGGTGTTGTCCCAATCCATATCAACCCTGCCCTGGATAGATTTTTAACTTATTTGGTTTCTTATTATTAAAATTAAAGCATATTTAAAGAGATAGCCCACTGATGCCACAGTATCTGTGTATGACAATTAACAGTGCTACAAGATTTGGAGAAACTGGAATCCAGTAACAACCATAGTTTATCTTTAGTGATCTTTCCACAATATTATGAAAGAAGCTGACAGTAGGGCCACTGTAGAAGTACCAGTATCTTGTCTGTAAAAGATACCTAAAAGATTTGTTGGCAGTATATATCTAAGACTGCAAAATTACAGTAATACATACTCTGTTACCTCCTAAAATTAATACGTTTAATTTAATTAAAAGAATACATTCTGATAATTTGGTCAGAATTCAGAAGGACACTGGCAAAGCAGATACAAACTTCCTCTTCACGTTAAGAATTCAATATGAAGGTATTTCCCATATGGGGATGATGATGATAATGATGATGAAGACGACGGTGATGATGATGATATTGGATTTATATCCCACCCTCCACTCCAAATCTCAGAGTCTCAGAGCAGCTCACAATCTCTTTTATCTTTCTCCCCCACAACAGACACCCTGAGAGATGGGTGGGGCTGAGAGGACTCTCACAGCAGCTGCCCTTTCAAGGACAACGTCTTCCAGAGCTATGGCTGATCCAAGGCCATTCCAGCAGCTGCAAGTGGAGGAGTGGGGAATCAAACCCGGTTCTCACAGATAAGAGTCCGCACACTTAACCACTACACCAAACTGGCTCTTGTGATTTCCTTATTCCCAGTGTAGCTGCCAATACAGCTTTTTCTTTTTCTTAAATTAGCTATTGAATATCCTTATTGTTAAACCAATCTATTAGTTTTTCTGAATTCCCAGCTTTCATTTTTTGAAAAAATATCTAGCCCTTTTCATTGTAGGGATATGCCTTTCTCTGCATCAAGAGAAGCTAGACCTTTTAAAAAACATTAAAGCTGGAAATTTAGAGATCCTGACAGAAATACTGCTGCTCTGTTATAACACTATAATGGTATGTTAATTTGTCAGTTTTTTAAAAAAAATTGGTGGTGAAGGGAAGTGGCCACTTGTGGAACATGGGCATAGAAAACTGTGCCAATGTCAGTGGAACCTGGAAGATTCAGACTCTTCTGTCCATAAGCTGCAATTGGATGGGAAGTCTGGCCTGATATTGTTGCTTTTCCCTAACAAATTAAATAGACTTGGTCATACAGCCACATATGGCAGCCATTTCTCAGTTGCACTCACCCCATTGTAAGACAAGTTAAAGCCAGAGTAAATAGACAGTAGTTGAATTCCAGGGCTAATGGATCCTCCAACATTCATCCCACATTTCTGGATGTCTGAACTACTCAGTGCATACCCAAACAGGTTTGGAAGTGTGAACCTTTAGTTCCAGTTTCACCATTCTGACTTTTAATAGTAATGCTTATGCACATGAGCGCACATGCACAACCAAGAAATGTTTTTTTTTAAAAAAAAAAAAAGTCAAAGGTTTTTATACAAAAAAATAAGACCAGACTTTGTGCTCTGTGGTTGACACGCAGCACTAATCTGAACAGTCAACCAGGGAAGAAGCATGCAGTACAGCCAGATCCAGATGGGAGTCTGATCGAAAATCTGTCACAAAATGCACAACCTCCAAAGCACCCCAAGCTGCCAGTCTGACCACAGCCCATGTGTGTGCCCTCCTGACTTTGCTACTATTGTTCACAAAACATGGCACCAAAGCAGATTTTGGAAAGATCACAAGAAAGAGGAGGGAAAACTAGAGAGGTGCCAGAACCACCAAGATGCTGTGGAGAAGCATGGAAAATACCTTTACCAATAGCATCCAAATTGAGACAATGAATCTGTTTATAAGTGACTGAAGATGCAAAATAGGAAAACAACACAGCCTATTGGAAAAGAATATCTGTACATGTTTTCTTTCTTTTTCTCAGCTATTTTGATACCTGTATGTGCCAATCTAGTTAAGATAAAAAGGCTTTAGCTTCATGACTCTTGCTAACTGCTTTTGATTTTTAAGCTTGTTCTCTATTCTGTAGTGTATTCATGACCTGTCCTGCTGTTGACTCACACATACAGGCTTCACAATCATCTGTCAAATGCTGTTTTGTTGCTATAAAAGACACAGTGGCTGTTGCACAGCTATAGCTTGATGGCCTCGCCTGGTGATTTCCTTCTACTTCCCATTTAGGAAGTTTCACTACTTTTGTGTAAGCCAGAGACTGCATTTCCCAGCCTACCCCTCTCCATGCCTACAAAGGACTCTTATGGATTGTATCCTGATTGGCACGTGTGCCATGCCAAGTCTGGGCGGCCAGTGCTGAAACACTGTTACAACACTAAGCCATGCCAGCCTTAAGCCAATCCTGCTTGGATTGTACTACAGCAAGTGATTCCTGACTACACCCCCCATGCAGTCTCAGAATCCCACTTCACTCTCCTGGGCGAGAGCAAATGCCCAGTCAAAAAGAAGCAAACCAGCCTTACCGCCAGTACAGGTGCCTACAGACTAAGGAGAAGCCATGTTCCTGAAAAAGGACAACACAACCTTCTGCAAGCAGCCTTGAAGAGGCTTCAGTGACAGCACATACTCCCAGAGGTGTTGTTCAAGCTTTTGCAATGCAAATGCAGAAGCCACTCCGCTAACTGATTAAATGCCTACTGTAAAACAATGGACTACTCCTGTCAATGATCAAGGAAATTGCTCCAGCCAATAGACCATCGCTGGAAAGATCACCCATCAACGACAGAGATCCTGTCACCCACCTCATCTGTCTAAACCATTCTTTCTTTCTTCTTTCCCTTGGTGCCACTATAGCAAATATTAGGCTCTAACATTGCCCCATGCCCTTCCTTCGTTTTTACATAGGGCCCACTCCAAGAGTGACCAAGCGCTCTTTGGGAATCTTTTCTTCAAACACCCTGGGAACCATCTAGTCTATCAGGAGCATTATTAAGACCCTTGTCTCAGGTTATGAATATGGCTAATTAAGGCAGACTGTCCATCTGGCAAACATGACTCTTTTAGTACCCTATCCTTGCTGTCAGAGCCACCCCCATACCTGACCAGTTTGGATCCCTTATTGTGAGTGACACTGGTCGTCTCTTGTCACCCCTCTCTACCCTTGTTTTCATCATCAAGACAGGTAAAGTATCATCCCTCAACAAATTCCTGCTAATGCAAATGTCTCTATACTTTTCCTCACTATTTTCTTAGTTCTGTACTGAGTGTGTTGGATGCTTGCTATTTTTATTGTATGAGGGAACTTTTCTCCCCAATAAAATGAATTGCATTAAGTTCAAAATCTCTTCATTGGTCAGGGTCACCTGGGAAAACTGACTCTGGTACACACAGGTTATCGGTCCCAATTATTTCAGCAATCTTGCCCATCTAATTAAATTCCCCTAAAATATTCAATAACATTTGCTATGCAAAACTAATGAAATTCTGTGTTAAGATGTTGTAATATCTGCAAGAGAACCCTATCTGATCTGACACCACTGAATTATTCCATTAATACAGAGCCTAAGCAGCAGAAGGAGAAGAAGCAGAACAGGAGGAGGAGATTGGATTTATACACCTCCCTTCACTACCCAAAGGAGTCTCAGAGTGGCTTACAATCTCCTTTCCCTTCCCCCTCCCACACCCTGTGAGGTAGGTGGGGCTGAGAGAGCTCTGACAGAAACTGTTCTGTGAGAACTTGTGGCTGAACAAAGGTCACATTAGCAGGTGCATGTGGAGGAGTGGGGAATCAAACCCAGATCTCCCAGATAAGAGTCTGCATACTTAACCACTACACCAAACTGGAACTCTAGAGAATACCACCTTTTATTATTATATTGTGACTGAATTTCTTGTAAGCATTCCAACTTAACAACAACAAAAAACCCTTATTTCTTAAATTCAAAAATAAATATAATAAGAATTTGGGGAGGGCATCTCATTTCCCCCTTCCAATATTTTTCTTCACTTATCCTGAAAATCCCCACACCAACCCTCCTTTTGCTACTTCCTTCTCTCCTTCCCTATTGCCACCCATTTTTATCTGCCTTCTTCTTCAGCTTTCCCATTTCCCCTCCCCTTGGCAGTCTAGGGTTGATAACCTGGGTAGGGAAATTCCTGGAGATTCGTGAGTAGAGCCTGCGGACAGAAAGTCTGGGGAGGGGAGGGAGCTCAGCAGAGATGTGATGCCATAGTTCCCACACTCCAAAACTGCCATTTTTGTCCCAGAGAATTGACATCTGTGGTCTGAGATCAGTCATAATTCCAGGGGAACTCCAGGCCCCACCATGAGGTTGACAACCCTACAACAGTCTCTCCCCAAAAAAACTCTGGCTGCATGAGGGTGAACCTGCAAGGACTTATGGGGGGTAACTTTCTTTCCTCTGTATCTCCCTCCCCATAGTATTTCCTCTTTCCCTATATCCTTTCCCCCTCTTAACACCCTCACTTGTCTTTCATGGAGTAGCTGCTGCTGAACACAGAGTGGTTGCTGTGGCAGTTTGTATGTTCCTCTGTTCTCACTGTGCCACCACTTGGTTTGTTCTTGTTGGACAGCAGCAAGCAGCTGGGATTGGGTGAGTTCTGTAAATCATGAGGTAGAAAATTACTCAGTGGTTGCTGCTGAGCAGAACAAGTACTCCCTCAGAAACCAAACCAGCTCTGGAAAAAGGTCTGCCTCCTTCCCCCTGTCTTTTGCTGGCAAAAAACAAAACTTGGATACTGTTGATACTGTTGTGGTTGGCTGTCTACAAACAGTCATTTTGGTTAGAAAGCATTAATTTCTTGAAGCAATGGGCACTGCTATTATTACTTGGAGGACTATCTCAATGTTTTTAAGATTTCAGATTTTTCTACAAACCTGGGGTTTTTTTTAGGTTTATAGAAAGAATTGTCTGGTATGTTCATAGCCTCACAGTTAGGCCAAATATAGAATCCACAGTTAGGCCCATGTTTAGAATTAGACATAGTAGTGATGATTTATTACTATTGAGCATGACATAAGAACATAAGAAGAGCCCTGTTGGATCAGATCAATGGTTCATCTAGTCCAGCATCCTGGTTCACACAACAACAGGGCATAGAGGTCTTACCCTAATGTTGCCTCTTGGCTCTGGGATTCAGAGGATTAGTGCCTCTGAATGTGGAGGTTCCCCTTAGTTACCATGGCTATATCCTCCATGAATCCATCTAATCTCCTTTTAAAGCTGTTTATTCCTGTGGCCATCACTACATCCTCTGGCAGCTAATTTCACATTTTAATTACTATTTGTGTAAAATAGTATTTTCATTTGTCTGTTCTGAACCTACCACCATCAGTTTCATTAAATGCCTCCAAGTATTTTAGGCGAGGGAGAAAAATGTTGTTGGTTGTTTCAAGGAATATAAACACTTCATAGAAAATTCTGTTATCTCTTTGGTTAACATAAATTTATTCTGGTTCACTAAAATAGAGGTAATCAGAGTCTCCCTCCCCCCCAGAATTCTCACTAAGGTTTTGGAGGGCTTATTGCCAAACCCATTATGTCCTCTAAAACTCTATGCCAGGGGTGTCAAACTTATGGCCTGCAGGCAATAACCAGCCCACCCAGGGCTTTAATCAGGCCCACAGCTCTTTTCTCCCCCCCCCCCCGGTCCTGTCCTCACCCTTTGAAGCTCCAAGGAGGCTGCCAAAGTTCCCAGCTCCTTCTACCTTGTCTTTGCTTCCTTCAGCAGGAAGCTCTACTGGACTTCCAAAGCTGCAAAGAAAATGTGGAATGGATTTTCCATTGAGGTCTCTGTGCCCAGATAGACTATCTTGAAGTAGTCTATCAGGGCACAGAGACCTTAATAGAAAATCCATCCCATGTTTTCCTTGTAATTTTGTCTGTGCTGAAATGTATTTCTGTGGTGTAGAACTCAAGTAGTTTCCCTTCCCAGAGCTTATATGGCCAGTTGAAGCTGTTGCTTGCTGAAGTTGTCTCCTTGAAAATAAAGGGTTGATGCTTTGAGCCAGTTTGTCTCTGCTAAATGGATCTGATCTAGTGAGTACTCTAACTTGGGAACCCACAGACAAAGGGTGATATTACAGTGGAAAGCCATTGCCAATCTGAGTAGATCTGGGGCAGGCAGAAGCCTACAATGCCCAGCCATTTCATGTTTTCCCAGGCTAAGAGCATTTTATATTTTTCATTTATATTTTAGTTTCTGCTGTGATCCTTGTGCTTTTTCTTGATATTTTATGTTTAAAATTGCATTGCTAAATCCCCCAGCTTTCCATTTTAAACAAAATATCTTAAAAGTTTTAGGTGTGTTTGTATTTTAAGTAAAAAAAATAGTATCTTTAATTGTGTTTGTATTTTTAATATATAATTTCCCCTTTGTCTTGGCAAAATGGAGCACCCTGATTGGTTGGGACTGTGGTGCATCAACCTTTGGCCTGTCAAACCATCAATCAACTGCTCTTGTGTCGCATTGGCTGACTCTGCTCTCCTCCACCTACTACTGGCCCCAGGACAGATCAGGATTGGCCCTCTGTGGAAACTGTTAGGCAGTGGCTGCTGCTAGGCAACTAACCTTGCTTTTCTCAGTAAAAAGCAACCAAGCTTGGTTCTCTCAATAAAAGCCAGTGAGGGAGGCCCTTTCAAGTCCTATTTTGGCCTTTGAGGGAGAACTCATTGGTTGATACTGCTCTTCTCTCCCACACAAGTGACTGCCGCTAGCCAGCCAAGCTGATTCTGTCAGTAAACGGCAACCAACCTGGATTCTGGCGGTTACCTCTCCATACTCTCCCATTGGCTAAGCTGCCTTTCACACTGTTTTGCAGAGAAGAGAAATAAAGCCTTCCCTTGACTGGCTGAGGGATGGAGGAGGAGGGAAAGAGCCATAGAGAAAGTCTTCCCATGATTGGCTGAGGGAGGGAGGAGGAGGGAAGGCTTTCTTTCGATTGGATGAGGACTCACTTGATTGGCTGAAGAATCCTCCCTATCCTCCTCTGGGAAGGAAACACCCAGTGATAGGGGGGAAATAGTGACCTGTTGCAGTAGGCCAGATACAGAGAGACAGATAGGGAGGGAATGCAAGAGACAGAAAGAGAGGTTGAAGTCAATATTATCACAGAGAGAATGTTGTTATGTATTACTAAGGGCCTCTGAGGAAGAACTAATTGGGACAAGTCCTAACTATGGCTGCCAGTTCCAGGTTGGGGGGAAATCCCTGGATATTCTGTGTTGGAGTTTGAGGAGGGCATAGGAGTTAGAGAGGGGTCTGCCAGTCCCAGGTTTCTGCTGTGGAAGCTGACTGAGTGATTTCAGACCAGTCATACACTTCCAGCCTCACCTACCTCGCAGGGTTGTTGTTCAGATCAAACAGCGGGAGAGGAGATTGATGCAAGCCTCCCCCCCCCAATGTGGAGAAATACTGTCCTTTTCCTATGTAGAGGCTGTAGGAAGGGGGAAAGTGATGGAAAGCTGAAGAAGAATTGCAGATTTATACCCCATCCTTCTCCCTGAATCAGAGACTCAGAGCGGCTTACAATCTCCTATATCTTTTCCCCCCACAACAGACACCCTGTGAGGTGGGTGGGGCTGAGAGGGCCAGATAGGCAGAGAGGCAAATAAAGGGAAGGAGACAGGTTTGCCTACTCCAGGTTAGGGAATTCCTGAAGATTTAAGGGATGCAGCTGGAAAGGGTGGGGTTTGAGGAGAGGTGGGTGAGACAGGTACAATGAGGAGGAGAGGTGGGTGAGACAGGTACAATGCCATACACACCACTCTCCAAACCAGCCACTTCCTCCTGGAGAACCACTATTGCCAATCACCAGGGGATGGCTGGAGATCACTCAGAATTACAACTGCTCTCCAGATGGCAGAGATCAGCTACACTTGAGGTGGGAGGGAGTGACTGCCTTCACTTGGGTGGGTGGAAAATTGGCAGGGGGGGGGGCACTCACCCAGAGCCTCTTTCTAGAGTCCATTGTATTTTTCTTCACAACAAGCCTTATCCTTAGTCCTTTATAAAGTTTATATCTCTACTACCTAGTGTTATATTTTGTGACACAAATGGCCTCGCCCCACCAAGTCCCATTTATATCAGATCCACCCCTTGTAACAAATGAGTTTTACCCCTCTGCTGCTCTATGTCTTTAAAATGTATATTTTTATCCATATTATAAAGGTTTTTTCTGGTAGTTTTATGCAATAGTTCCTGTTGTTGATTATGGGCTATTATTTTATGTTGTTGCAGTATACACTGTTTTTAGTTCTGCAGGTTTTTAAATTAATAGGTGTTTTATTTATTTATAGATTTATCTCAGATCACAGGCCATGTAACTTCAAGGTAACATTATAATCAAAAAATAATGTATACTTCCTTGTATCCTTTCCAGCGTATCTTCCCTCTGAGTTCTCTAGTGTCTACTGATGGAAGGTATTACTGTCCAGTTCCCAGTCCAAAATTACTGTTGCATGGCCCACATAAACCATTGTGTTGATGTTGACATTAGAGATCTGCATCATATTCATTGCAGAGATGCAATAAAATTCTATTCTGGAATAGGAACTGTGCAGAGATGAGGGGTGGGGAATATAACCTCTAGTATGTTCGTAACAGTTTTGCTTTTACACTGTTTGTCCTTTATAACTTAAAATTTATAACCCTCTTAAAATCTCCACCAAAAATTATATGCCCGCAAATTCTTTAATCTACTGAAGAACTGTGTAGCGTTTAGCTCATGTCCAATGTGGCCCATATGTCTTTATACATTAACCATTTCAACACTATATACCTGCCCTGGGAATTTATTAAAAGAGCTGATACATATATTTGTGGGTTTTGAACAATAATTGTCACACCTTGCTTTCTAACCAAAAAGGAAGCCATATAGGTTGCTCCTAATTTCACAATATCTAAGAATTTAAATGGCAAGCACTTGTGGGAAAATATATCCAAGGTCTTATGTGATTCAGACTGCCAGTTGAAACATAAAAACATAACAGAAGCCATGTTGGATCAGGCCAATAGCTCACCTTGTCCAACACTGTGTTACACAGTGGCCAAACCCTAGGTCTCACCAGCAGGGCCAGAACTCCAGAAGTCCTCCCACTGTTGCCCCTTCCTCCAAGAATACAGAGCATCACTGCCCCAGACATAGTGATCCATCTATACCTTGTGGCGAATAGCCACTGATGAACCTCTGTTCCATATGTTTATCCAATCCCCTCTTAAAGCTATGTTAGTAGCCACCACCACTTCCTATGGCAGTGAATTCCACATATTAGTTACTTTTTGGATAAAGAAGTACTTTAGCTATAAGGCTTTTGCAAGCTTTGTTACAGATACACTCTAGTCACTTAGCCATGACCTCCTGGCCAATATTGATAAAGTATGTGGACTGGAGGCTCCTTGGCCGTCCTTGGATTCAGTATTTGACAGCTTCACCCAACTTTCCAAGGACAATGTCAACAGGATTTTGGATGCTGTTATGACAACCACGTGCCTCTTCAATCCATGTCCCTCATGGATGGTGAAAGCCAGTAGTGAGGAAATACAAGGTCCTCTGGTAGACATTATCAATCTGTCCCTGGATCTAGGGGTCCACCCAGAGGGATTAAAAGAGGTTGTGGTAACACAAAGAAAACATCTTTGGATCCTATGCATCCTTTCAATTACCACCCAGTCTCAAATCTTTCATTTCTGAGTAAGATAATTGAGAAACAGTGACAGAACAGCTGCAGAATTTCCTGGAAGACACATCACTGCAAAACCCATTCCAGTCTGGCTTCCATCTCAGCCATGGGATGGAGATGGCACTGGTCACCCTAATAGGCAACTTCTGTAGACAGCTGAATCAAGGCGGGTCAGTGCTACTGCTTGATCTTACAGCAATGTTTGACATGGAGGATAACAATCTTTTGACCCAGCACCTCATCAACATAGGAGTTTCATGGGATGGTCTTGAAGTGGCTTACCTCATTTCTCCAAGGATGGGGAAAGAGGGTAGGTGCTAGGAGAGAGGGTGTCAACTAGATACCTCTTAGTATGTGGGGTCCCTCTAGAGCTCCCTTGCCAAGATGGTATGGAGTTGCTGGTTGGGATGTAGCCAGTACATTGATGACACCAGGGCCAGCTCACCAACTAGGCAAACTAGGTGGTTGCCTAGGGCACCAAGAGGCCAGGGGCAGCAAATTGGGCTCCCCCCCGGTGCCCAAGGCAAGCGCTTAGTTTGCCTCCCTCCCCCCTCCCTGCTGCGGCTGCCATTAGCCCCCTCCGGGCCGCTGCCTCTCGGCGATGCTCCCCCGGCACTCCACTCACCTGCCTGCTGCCACTGCAGTGGTGGCAGTGCTCCATTTGCTCCCTTCCCCCTGCTCACCGCAGCTAAAACTAAGCTCTGCTGGCTTCACAGCCCGCACCTGCGCATTTTGTCTCTTAACAAAACACGCAGGCGCGGGCTGCAAAGCCGGCAGAGCTTACTTTTAGCCATGGCGAGCAGGGGGAAGGGAGCAAATGGAGTGCCGCCGCCACTGCAGCAGCGGCGGGCAGGTTGGTGGAGTGCCGGAGGGGGGCAGCAGAGTGAGTGGAGTGCTGCTGCTGCAGCGGTGGCAGGCAGGCAAGCGGAGCACCAGGGGGGCAAGCAGGTGAGCATCACGCCAGGGGGGCAGGTGGAGCGCCACACCAGGGGTCACCTGCCTAGGGCGCTATTCATCCTAGAGCCACCCCTGGATGACACCCAGCTGTATCTGTTGATGTGCAGTCAGCTGGATACCGCCCTCACAAATCTGACCAGGGGCTGGCTGAAACTGAATCCTGCAAAAACTAAGGTTCTGTGGCTGGCTGGGTGGGACTCAGAATTGGGATGCCAGCTCCCTGTTGTTAACAGTGTGTCCCTGACATCAGCACTGGCTGTCAGTGATCTTGAATACCTCCTTATCAATGGAGGCACAAGTTTTCCAGCTATGCCAGGTCAGCCAACTGGCCCGCTTCCCATCTCACCCTGACCTAGCCACAGTAATCCATGCAACAGTCACCTCCAGACTGGACCACTGCAACTACGCAGGGCTACCATTGAGGCTAACCCCCAAAATTCAGCTGGTCCAGAGTGTGCCAGCACAGGTCCTTACTGGAACACCAGGAACAGCACATATCTAACCAATGCTGCACCAGCTGCACTGGCTCCAGGTGGAGTACTGGATCAAGTTCAAGGTTTTGGTACTGGCCTTTAAAGACCTAAACTCTCAGAGACCCATGTATATTTGGGACTGTCTCCTCTGGTATACCCCCCAAAGAGCACTACACTGTGCAGGAAAAAAACCTACTGGTGATCCCCAGCCTGAAAGATATCTGGCTGTCTTCAACCAGAGCCAGGGCCTTTTTGGCCCTGGTTCTGACATAGTGGAACCCTCAGTCAAATTACATCTGCACCCTGCAGGACCTAATGAGTTCCCCAGGGCTTGCAAGGCAGAGATTCCACCAGGCTTTTGGTTGAAGACAGTGATGGGCTCACCTCATCTGGCACCCTCCCCACCCCCCTTTTCTGTTCTCCACAAAGCAGTGGTGCAATCTGAAGTTTTTAGCACCATCCGGAAAATTGTGTATTATTTTTAGGGTGGCCAGACCGTCCCGGTCTCCCGGGAAAGTCCCGGTTCTGGCCCCCAATTCCCGGCTCCCGGGCTGGCTATACCGAGACCATTAGAGGTCCCAGTTTAATCAGCCAGAGAGCCGGTGGGCCGCGTGCGCGGGCGGGGAAGGCGGCGAGTGAGGGAGCCTGAAGCAGCCTGTCGGTCACTTCCGGGTTCCTGTCCTGCATCTCGACCTGTATTATTAGTGACAGGCTGCTTTGGCGTGCCGCTGCGCCAGCCCCCTGGGTCCCACAATGATGGGACCAATGCCACAGGGACGGGCTCGAAACACTCTATAACCCCTCAAAAGAACAGCAGTCTAGCTCGCTTCCCCCGAGCCCTGCCGTCATAAGCCTCAAGGGGGCTCATTTTGCGGCATCTCCCGGGGGGAGGGTGGCACCCGCACGGGACACATATCAAATGAAAGAGGGGGCGCAGGGCTATCAGAAACAGACGGCGGAGGGAGTCGGGAGACCACCCCACTGGGGGATCCACATCCCGAAAGTGATGAAGGTGGCGCAGATAGAGCCAACAGAGCAAACAGGACAAAATAAATAGGCTGCATTATGCAGCACAGTCTCACTGGAATCTCACTGGAATCTGACTGGCTTCTCAGCGTGGAACCCGTTCTCTCTAGTCTTCTCACTTTGAAAAAAGTAAAAAAAGAGTTTTATTTAACTTTATTTCCCCCTTTCCCTCTCTATAAATAATCTTGGTGTTTCCGGCGGTGATATTTGGGGGATTTTTGGGGACGTCACAGGAAGTGCTGTGAAGTCACTTCCTGTTTCCAGCAGTGGCATTTGGGGGAAATGATGTCATTTGGGGGAAGTGATGTCACTTCCTGCTTCCGGCAGGTGGTGCGGGGAAATGATGTCACAGGAAGTGATGTCACTTCCTGTTTCCGGCGGTGGCATGACATCACCGGAAGTGACGTCGCCGGAAGTGCCGTCACTTCCTGTTTCCGGCGGCGCGCACGCACACACATTCCTTCCCCCCTCAAGGTGTCCCTGGCTGGCCTGCAGAAATTATGGCCACCCTAATTATTTTCTTTTCTAATTTTTAAACAATTTATGAATGTGTTTTACTGTTCACTGCCCTAAGCCTTGTGTATGCAGAGGAGGGCAGTCTAAAAGTATAATTTATAAATAAAATAAACCTGCCCATTTATATTCACTTTCTTATTCCTGTTAATTAGCCAGTTTTTAATCCACAACAGAACTTTTCCTTTTATCCCATGACTGCTGAGTATACTTAGAAGCCTATATACTGCCTTTGCATTCTCTCTCCCTTATGTGAACTCATATATTTTCCAAATGTATTTTAAAATTTAACTTATTTTAAAACTGAATTATAATTTATGTATGAGAGGAATGTATACAGTTAAAGTATAAAACAAAAATACTCTGTGCCAGGAAAGACAGGCTTCATTTACCTTTAACTTAAAGATCTTTTTGTGGGCCTTAGATAAGCTTGAGAAGACAGCAATAACATAAATTGTTAGCTGTTTAAAATAACCAAGGTTTAAAACACCCAAATATTCACAAGCAAGGTTAAAAGCAAAGACAGGCATAGGACTACCATGAAGTAGTCTCCCAAAAGACATCACATAAATTAAAACTGTATATGTGTAACAATGGAAAGGACTACTATTCACAAACGAATATGAACAGGAATATTCACTAAATGGATGTTGAAAAACAACTAATTCAACAGAATTTCCACTGATATATATACAATAATGCTATGTATGTCAACAACACTCAGATAGCTGAAATAACCTTGATCAGATATCTCCAGTATTTTAAAAGATTAATAGAAGCACAGTAGGAGAGTTAACCCTTCCACAACTAGATATAGAGACAGACAGGCATACACACACACACACACACACACATATATACATGATATACTGTACATACATAGAGTACTGTAACTCCGTATACACTGGTCTGTTCTTGAGACTGACCCGGAAGCTCCACCTGATCCAGAAAGCAGTGGTGCAAATCTTGACAGGAACACCAAAGAGGGCACCTATACAACCTGTGCAGCACCAGCTACACTGACTCCCAGCGGAGTACCAAGTCAAGTTCAAGGTCTTGGTATTAACCTTTAAGGTCTTGAGCAGTAGGAACCAGCATACCTTTATGACTGCCTCTTCTGGTATGTCCCCAGAAGGGCGTTTCACTCATCTGAAAAAAAAGTCTGGTGATCCCTGGACCCCAAAATATCTAACTGTCCTAGACCAGAGCCAGGACTTTTGTGGCCTTGGCCCTGACCTGGTAGAATCTCTGCCAGTGCCTGCCAGGCAGAGATGTTCCACCAGTGTTTTGGTTGAAGACAGCAACAGTTGCCATCATGGCTGGCACTCTCTTCTTTTCTTCTATCTTCTCACTTTGGCCTCCTACTCATCCTGCCCACAAGATGGCCTCCAGAAAGCTTTTGATAGTTCCTCATCAAAGGCTCCTTAGAAAGCTTGAAAGTCATGGAGTAAAAGGACAGGTCCTCTTGGGGATCAAAAACTGGCTAATTAATAGGAAGCAGAGAGTGAATATAAATGGGCAGTCTTCCAAGTGGAGGATGGTAAGCAGTGGAGTGCCGCAGGGTTCAGTACTGGGTCCCATGCTCTTTAACTTGTTCATAAATGATTTAGAGTTGAGAGTAGGCAGTGAAGTGGCCAAGTTTGCGGATGACACTAAATTGTTCAGGGTGGTAAGAACCAGAGAGGATTTTGAGGCACTCCAAAGGGATCTGTTGAGGCTGGGTGAGTGGGCGTCAACGTGGCAGATGCGGTTCAATGTGGCCAAGTGCAAAGTAATGCACATTGGGGCCAAGAATCCCAGCTACAAATACAAGTTGATTGGGTGTGAACTGGCAGAGACTGATCAAGAAAGAGATCTTGGGGTCATGGTAGATAATTCACTGAAAATGTTAAGACAGTGTGCGATTGCAATAAAAAAGGCCAACGCCATGCTGGGAATTATTAGGAAAGGAATTGAAAACAAATCAGACAGCATCATAATGCCCCTGTATAAATCGATGGTGCGGTCTCATTTGGAATACTGTGTACAATTCTGGTCGCCGCAGCTCAAAAAGGATATTATAGCATTGGAAAAAGTGCAGAAAAGGGCAACTAGAATGATTAAAGGTTTGGAACACTTTCCCTATGAAGAAAAGTTAAATCGCTTGAGGCTGTTTAGCTTGGAGAAACGTCGACTGCGGGGTGACATGATAGAGGTTTACAAGATTATGCATGGGATAGAGAAAGTAGAGAAAGAAGTACTTTTTTCCCTTTCTCACAATACAAGAACTCGTAGGCATTCGATGAAATTGCTGAGCAATCGGATTAGAACGGATAAAAGGAGGTACTTCTTCACCCAAAGGGTGATTAACATGTGGAATTCACTGCCACAGGAGGTGGTGGCGGCTACAAGCATAGCCAGCTTTAAAATAAAAATATGGAGCAGAGGTCCATCAGTGGCTATTAGCCACAGTGTGCATACATATGTGTGTGTGCGTGTGTGCGCGCGTGTGTGTGTGTGTGTGTATATATATATATATATATATATATATATATATATATATATATATATATATATATATATATATAAAAATTTGGCCACTGTGTGATACAGAGTGTTGGACTAGATGGGCCATTGGCCTGATCCAACATGGCTTCTCTTATGTTCTTATGGCTTTGTGGCTCAAAGGAGGTTAAAGTTTAAATTATGAATGGCATCTGAGATTATTTATAATGCAAGGATTTTTTAAATAATTTTAATGTTATAATGTCCATGATTAAATTTGTTGTATATTGCCCAGAGCCCATGTACTCAGAGAAGGGTGATTCACAAATCTAAAGTATAAATTAAATATGCACACAAACACGTCCGATTAGTGATGTAATGGAAAAAAAATACACCCTTTTTTTGTCAAACTTTTTCCTTTTTTGGGACTAGTAACAAAACTGGAATGAGAGATGACTGGTGAAAATGTGAAGGGGTGGATATATGGATCAAACTCCCCCTCTCGAATCCCACAGCCTAACTATTGGTTACTAGTATCCTACTAGCAGCTGCAAAACTTGCAATTGCTTCTCAATGGAAATCCCCTTCAGCTCCATCTGTTCCGGCTTGGCACTCCGGACTTTGGGAACAATATGTTTAAGCCAAACTAACTTTTAACCTTAATTCTTTGCCTTCACCAGCAACGGTTACCAAGTTTAAAAGAACCTGGCCTCCAATTTTAAATTATTGGGCAAAGAATAGGGAAATTCCAAAAGAACATTATACCTGTTATATTTAATTTAAGCTCCTTTGCTGTTTTATTGGTGTTGTTGCACCACTGTTTTAATTTTTGAGTAAATTTAATTTTTAAAAAAAAAAACGTTTCAGTAAATCATGGCAGTATATTCAAAGAGACAGACACTATTCCAGACACAGGTGGCAAACATATCACGGCACGTATGGCCAATGACTGTCAACTCTATATAAGCATCATGGATGTAAAATGGTAGTGGGGGGGGGGGGGGGAGTGATGACATTCACAGGGATGCCCACCGGATCAGTTAAAAGCCTGGCAGAAGAGCTCCATCTTGAAAGCCCTGTGGAATTTGACAAGAGTCGCAGGGCTCGAATCTCTAATGAGAACTCATTCCACCAGGTAGGGGCCTGGACCAAAAAGGTCTTGGCCTTTGTTGAAGCCAGTTGGGCATCCTTAGGCCCACAGACCACAGGAAGGTTTTGTGAAGAAGACCTCAGAACCCGGGGGAGAGGCGTTCCCGTAGATATGCAGGCCCCTGACCGTAAAGGGCCTTAAAGGTGAGAACCAACACCTTGAAACAGATCTGGTACTCTGTAAACTATGTCTACAGAATTCACCTGCTCCAGCAAGGTAGTAATGGGGGCGGTGGGGGAGAGAGAGATCTGACATGACCTTAGGAACCCATGCTGGCTCTTAGTAATCACATTTAGTAAACTAAAATATATCCAGGTACAGATGTCAAGCTGATGGGCTGGTAGTTACCCAGATCCTCCTTTTTCTCCTCCTTGAAGATGGGGACAACATTTGTCCACACCCAATCTTCTGGCACCTCACCTGTTCTCCAAGAATTCTCAAATATAATAGCCAGAGGCTCAGAAATTACATCTACAAGTTCTTTTTAGTACCCTTGAAATTACATCTACAAGTTCTTTTAGTATCCTTCCTGCATTGTGCAGGGGGTTGGACTAGATGATCCTGGAGGTCCCTTCCAGCTCTATGATTCTATGATGCAGTTTGTAATGAAATGGTTAAATTTGCTATCTGATACTAACACTCCCACTATGCTATTTCAGATTCTCTTTGCTTCTTTAAAATGATAATAGCAGAACAGGGGAACTAGTTTCAGAAAGATAAAATGAGATCAAAACCCCCTCTTCACCTTGCACACAAATCAGAACCTTGTGAAGGCTCATTTTTAATACCTGAAAATAAACCTCTAGTTTGAATTTTATGGACAAACTGAGGCATGTGATATTTATCTCCTCCATCTGAGTTCATGGATACAAAGAAGAAAGTGTTCTCCAGCCAGCTGTTGTCATAGCTGTGGGAGGAATGGGTGCCTGATTTACATATAGTTGGATGTTACATGTGTTCTTATCTTTGTATGAGCACTGAAACTGGATTTTTAGGACAAAATTACAGACTTTACAATGTATGACAATAAAACATACAAAGTGAATTTCTTCATGTTGTCTTATCTTCTTCTAGTTGATAATGAAAAACAAATAATGAATAATCAGCACAACTATGAATAAACTATAAAGCAACATTTGAGCTTTTCTGGATAAACATGTAAGCTGCAAAGTCATATACAACACAGGAAAGATAACTAAACAATGAGCAGATCTCTTCATATTGAAATAGAATGTGTGCATATGGCACCAACATAACTTGGCTGTGATGCTATGGTTTTAGTACAGGATACCACTGTAGTATTATCTTTTGAAACAAAATAATCCTGATAGTAATATAAAGTCACATCACAAACATCCTTATGATGTAGCAAAACTTAATGCCTTCAATTATCTCCAAAATTTTCATTGGCCAAGAAGATTTCAGAAAGACAAAAAACTTCCCATTCTGTTCAGTGATCATTTGTCACTGTGAGCATCATACTTAAAAAAAAAGAAAAAAATTAATACTTTAAGACATGTCTGGAACATTCAACAAACTGAGAGGTGCTCACATTTTCGTTCCAGAATTTCATACAATAACCTGAATATAGGTAGTGATTTAGATTGATTTAATTAATATAGCAATCAATATATTATTGATATTGAAATCCTATTTTAATTGTCCAGGATTGTTCACGCATCTTTCTGGTAAGAATTCAGTTTCCATTACTTAGTAAATTCAGTAATCTAAAACAGTGTTTCCCAGACACTGGGACCCAAAAGTGGGTTGCAAAACCTCTGACAGTGGGTTGTGGCCATCTCTCCCCTTTCCATTCCTCTCTTTTGCATTTTAGAAACCACGATCTTTCAAAGAAAACGGAATCTTCCATGTCATATATTAATGGTTTGTTTTTTTCTTCACTGTATAAACATGTTGATTGAGTAAAACATGTCCTAACGGTTATTCGAGTAAGTATCTTAAATCATAGGGGGGTTAGAGGAAGTATTGAAGAAGGAGAGGAGAATGCAATCTTCATATGCAAAGGCTGCGTAAATGCCACATGCTTGGCGTTTATAGTGGGGGAAGCCTTGCCCTTTGTGCAATGTTTGTAGGTTTGTAGGTTTCTCGAAAACATCTGTTTAGCCACTGCAGAAAATGGAATGCTGAACTAGATGGGTGCCAAGGTCATAGTTTGCCTAGGATACCAAACAACCTTGAGCCAAATAACCTTGGATGGGTTATAATATCAAGGCCTGATGGGAATTGTAGGCAAAAAACATCTGGAGAGCTACTGTTGGCCACCCCTGATATATATAATCAGCAGTTCTCAACTTTTTAAGTATGGTGACTCAGAAGTCCAAATTTACTTGATATTATAACCCATCCAAGGGTATTTGGCCCAAGGTTGTATACACCTAAAACCCTAAAAAGATACGAGACAAGTAAATTAACAAATCAAGGAGCAATATAACAGGTTGTGAAGTTATATTGCAGAGTTTTTTATTTTATTTTTAAACTTTGTTGTTTCACAGTCAATAGTACCAGGCTTTTAAATAGTTCAAATGCCTCTAGAAAAAAAATTACTATTATATTTGATCATTTGCTTGTTTTTCTCCTTGTTAAAGTAGCTTGTCATCAGGAGTGCAGTTTGATCCATCTGTATCCTCCGACTTGGGACTTGATTCTTCTACATGAGGCCATTATTACATCAAATATCTGGGACCTAGCAGAAGAAATGGAATTATGTCTAATTCCATCGCACTTGCCAGCAAAAAGGTATTCTGAAGAGAAACCAGCCTCACCCAGTGTCAGGCTATAAATCATTAATCAAAGTATCTCAAGTGATTAATGAGTGTGCTTGTAGCCACAAGAGGATCTTGCCATATTAACACTCTACCAAAGCAAGAACTGAACTCACATTACCATTTCCCACATAAAGGACACAGTGCCCCCGACAGTTTAAACTGCCCACCAAAACCCTTGTTTATTGAGGTAACTAATAGTGCAGTTCTAAGCAGAATGATACCTTTCTGTCCAATAAGGTCATGGACTTAGAAAGGTATAACTTAACTGAGGATTATACCACAAGACTGTCTTTCAAATGTGCCTCCTCCACACCTGGAGATCTCCCATCTCTTATATTCCTGAGGTCCAGGAGAACTACTCTTCTCTCCCCTTTATCCAATCAGGTGATTAGATAATTGTTTCACATCCCTGGCTAAGGAATCAGACCTTTACTAGACCTGCAAAGAAATCTCATCTCTTACTCTGCTACTTTGGCCTCTGACCATATATTTGGCACTTTACATTATGTCACAGAAGTGAGTACACCCCCTCACATTTTGTAAATATTTAAGTATATCTTTTCATGTGACAACACTGAAGAAATGACACTTGGCTACAATGTAAAGTAGTGAGTCTACAGCTTGTATAACAGTGTAAATGTGCTGCCCCCTCAAAATTACGCAACACAAAGCCATAAATGTCTAAACTGCTGGCAACAAAAGTGAGTACACCCCTAAGTGATAATGGGGCCCAAAGGGTCAATATTTTGTGTGGCCACCATTATTTTCCAGCACTGCCTTAACCCTCATGGGCATAGAGTTCACCAGAGCTTCACAGGTTGCCACTGGAGTCCTCTTCCAGTACTCCATGACGACATCACATAGCTGGTGGATGTTAGAGACCTTGCGCACCTCCACCTTCCGTTTCAGGATCCCCCACAGATGCTCAGTAGGGTTTAGGTCTGGAGACATGCTTGGCTAGTCCATCACCTTTACCCTCAGCTTCTTTAGCAAGGCAGTGGTCATTTTGGAGGTGTGTTTGGGGTCGTTATCATGCTGGAATACTGCCCTGCGTCCCAGTCTCCGAAGGGAGGGGATCATGCTCTGCTTCAGTATATCACAGTACATGTTGGCATTCATGGTTCCCTCAATGAACTGTAGCTCTCCAGTGCCGGCAGTATTCACTTCTGTGACATACTGTACATGGTTGTTCTGGTGTTGTACATTATTACTGTATGGATAATACTCTTTAGACTGATTGACTTTGCTAATTCTCTGACACATATGCTTGAATCATTTCAACAATCTGTTTCTGACTTTACTTTACCCATATTCTCAGCTTTTAAAAGAGCTTTGCTACCTTGTCAACAGATCCCCTGTAGCCACTGCCCAGATTGGGGACATGCCTTCAAACCAGATGCAGAACCTAAATTAGCTGCTCCTTTAATATACAAGGGAGAAGCAGCATTAGAAGAGTTGTTTTCTCATTCTGAAACTACTTTTGTTTTAATTAAGCCAAATAGGAAAGTACTTCGTGTATATTTCTCCCAAATGACATGCAGCAACAACCTGCATTACTTCACATGCATAGCTGAAAATAGCCTCTGCCTATGGGCAGAGGCAAAAGAGGAACAAAGTGGCAGAATAGTGAGGAAGAAGGACAAATACTTTTGGAGAAGCCAGAGCAAAGCAGATGTGTAAACCCAGCAACAGAAAGGGTTAGCTGGATGTCAGAAGAAAGCAAATTTCAGTAGTAGGAGCCATAAACATGAAATGAGGCAGTTTGAATGCCTGTGTTTGAATGGCTGTGTGTGTCAACAAGAGTGTCAAAGAGACATAGTAAGATAAAGATAACAGGCTGGCTCTTAAATTACAGGAGTAGCAGGCTGCTGTTCAGTCATGACTGCAAACCAAGTCATTATCATCAAAATGGGGACAGTCAAGTGACAGAAGACAGCTAGGTGTTGCTTCCCATGCCAGAGCACCAAATGTAGTAGCTGCTGTCAGTAAAATACATGATGATCTCTTTCAGTGACTGAACAGCATTTACCATGTGACCTCACAAAAGGCAGCTTTTCTAGCCCAAACATCTTTAGTTTCAGATGACATTTGTATGGACAGCATAATATATTTTGGAAACTACCAATGCTTTAGGAAATAGCTTATAAATAACTAATAAAGCAGTTAAAGCACAATGAAACTTGAATAATGTCTTTCTTGATCAGTAATTAGAAAAAGTACTTTGCTCCTCATAAGAGATAAACTGAACACTATATATAGATTTTTAATTTTGCATACCTTTGCTGTTGACTAAAAATTCATTTCAGCCATTCAAAAAGTAACAAATGTTAAATAAAGATAATCTTGTAGTGTGCTTAAGATTGCTGTTCCCAAACAAAATAGCAGCGTAAACAGTAAACACCTAGCTACGCTTACTTAATGTTTATCATAAGTTTAAACAGCTATTTCAAAGATAAGAATGTAATGATTCAGGTATACATGCATGCAGCAATGGTCAATACAATAATTTGCTCAGAGAAGAGAAAGAGGAAACAGAAGGGTATAATTCAGTTCCCCCACCATCTCTTTCCCTGGAGAGATCACATGCTTTCACCAGTAATCCAACTGATGCTATGTGGTCTGACCACAACTAGACAACTTGTCACTAAACCATACACTAAACCAGAGGTGTCAAACTTATTTGCTAGAAGGGCTGGATATGGTATAAATGGGACTTTGTGGGGTCGAACCATGGGTGTCCTAAAATGTAAATGCCAGATTGTCATCAGTGGTCGATTCCTAGATCAATTTGGATAATTCCTGTTCTTATTAAATACCTACCAACTGAACTTTGGGTGGTCCCTTATTTGCTGGCAGATACCAACCTTGAAACCACCTATTTTGTTACAAAAATTTTAACGATAATCTTATCTGCAAAATGACAGAAATCTGGATTGATCTGACGGTGATGGAATCTGGCATATATGTGGTTAACATGACACTTTTAGGTTTACTTAACTTTACAATAGGTTTTATTAGGAATTCCTGTTTTAACATTTTATTCACTTTTAGATTTGAATATTTTGACTATAACATTTAAGTTCTGTGAGCCAGCTTTGTCTCTTCTCAGTGGAGTGAGAACTAGTGTCTAATTAGTACTTTAACTTTGGAACCCACAACCAAAGGGGGATATTACACTGAAAAGCCATTGCTAATCTGAGTAAGGGGGGGGGATTTATAATGTCTTGCCATTTCATGTTTTCCCAGGCTGAGAGCATTTTATTTTGTTTTCTGCTGTGTGATCCTTGTGCTTTTCCTTGATGTTTTATTTTTAAAATTGCATTGCAAAATCCCACTATCCTCCCTTCCTGTTTTAAACAAAATATTGCAAGAGTTTTAAGCATGTTTGTAAGTTAAGTTAAAAAAGTTAAGTTAAAAAAGTTAAGTTAAAAAATTATATCTTTAATTGTGTTGGCCTGTGTCCTCTATAAAGTCTATTTCCTTTCCATTGAAACACATAGACAAAGCTGCAAGGAAAATGTGAAGTGGATTTTCTGTTCCGGTCTGCTTTGCCAATAAGCCTAAATGGGAAATCCATTCCACATTTTCTTTGCAGCTTTGCTTCTGCTTTAGCCTGTGCAAAGAGAAAGCAGAAGGAGCAGGGAACATCAGCAGCAGCCTCATCGCTTCACAGGGTGAGGATAGGAGGGGGGAGAAGAGAGCCCCATAGACCTGATCTAAGTCCTCGGCAGGCTGGTTTGGCCCACGGGCCGCACATTTGACACCCCTGCACTAAACAATAGCATGTACATCCTTGGAATCAGCAGCTCAGATAAACCACCAACCTAAACCCTCCTAGAAGTAACCTTCTTAATTGCCCATCTGCAAGCATAAATTGTATTTACCCAAAAGGAAGGTAATCCTGAATGTAAGATAGCCCCCCTCTACAAAATGTTTATATTGTGCATAACTATAACTTGTAAGTATGTTTAAGATAAACCTTCTCTTTTTTGATGGCACACCTAGTCTTACACTTGAGCAAATACTGAATGTGTGGATGTTAGGAGTGGAGCAATCTGGTGCAATTTTCACTGTTCTATGAGTTTTCAGTGAACTAACGACAAAGTTCTTAAGAGGATATTGATCAATGTCAGATCCTCAAATTTCCAGATCAAAATACAAAGAAATCCACCTCACAACCTTGAAAAAGTTTTAAAGTGGTAAATATTATAGCCTTCTACGTGGAAATCAGCACTTCGCTTTTTAAGAAATATATATATATGTGTGTGTGTGTGTGTATGTATGTATTAGGCAATGCTATTTCAAAGTATTTTGCAAACCGAATCAAGGTACAGTTTTGTTTTCCCCTTCCCCACATTAGTTCCTGAACAGCGCAATGTTGGTTCATGAAAAAATAATATACAGTTTCCTAGGATATAAAGCAAGTCAGCATTACCCACAAATGGCAAGTGCATTCAAGAAATAAACCTTGAAGAGTTGAAAGTCTGCAGCTTTTACACACCCTCTGCTTCAGCTCAGGGTGAATGATCACATAAAACAGGGTTGACACCCTGGGGAAACATAGTGAACAAAATAAGAAAGTTAGCTTTGGTGAATGACTAAGCAGCCTGGAACATTTCAGCAAACAAGGTTTGTCTTTAGAGTTAGTACAGTAGTCTTAAGCAACCTCAGACGTCTTGTTATAATACTGGCCTTCCTTCATAAATAAAGTTTTAGACAATAATTTTAAGGATTGTTGAACTAATGTTAATTAACTGTTCTGAAACTCCAAGGGAATACCTACACTTAAAATGATATAGAAAGTGCTTTCAGTGGCCCAGCTATATCCAGTCTAAGAAGCTTAGCTGTAAACCAGGAAAACCCAGCCTCAAATCTAGCATCTGACACAAACACATACTTATATATGCACAAATACATACATGGAGGAGAGGAGGAGGAGGATGTAATCTGCCTTGGGTCCCAACTGGGAAGAAAGGTTGGGGTACAAATGAAATAAATATGCACCATACTGTTTAGAAACCATTAGAAGGAAGTATTTCCATTTATAACTGCTGAAGAACAGTGAAGCACAGGACTAAGCGACCAGCCCATCATTTTTCATTTGTAACTCAAAAATTTTCAACAAGAGCAATACGGATAATAAGAACAAAACCTCTGAACATATGTAGACTACTTTTCCCTCAATCTCTTCTACTCTACTGCAGTGTCTTCTCTCTCCATACACTTAATGAACCAAGGTGACAGCAAGATGACATAATCCTCACATATACTAAAAGCTCAGCACCTCTCTTCAGAAATTAAGCACCAATACCACCAGCAAACTACAATCCAGGAATATGTGTATACAATCCCCAGCTAAACTGCATTTTTGTACACATGCATACGAAAGCTTGCATTCCGAATAAAACCTTGTTGGTCTTAAAGGTGATACTTGACTCCTAATTTGTTCTACTGCTTTAGACCAACACAGCTGCCCACCTGGATCTAGGTCCATTTTTGTATTTCACAAAACCAAAATTTCTCCCTGCAATCTCCCCTCCCTCCTTCCTGTTCTACTTCCTACTGATTTATTTTTGCCGACATTGCTATGGCTTAGCTAAGAAGGCTGTTTTTGGTAGCAAGGCTACAAAAAGAAACGGGAAGAAGAGTACTTCTGAGAATGCACTGTACTTCTTTGCCTCAGCAGTAAAGAACCACAGCCTTCTGACTCTGCACACATTCAGTATTACAGCCCAGGTTGCTTCTGAACACAAGATTAAACAGGGTTTTCCAGCGTAATGGGTGCCCCAACTATTCCTTTTCATTCTCCTCCATTCTGCCCAATACACTTGGCTTCCCTCAGTACCAAAGATATATACTTTGAATGAACGTAACAATAAAGTAAAAGAAAGCACGTTTTATTTTTAAAAAACATTCATTTTGCTGCTTTATAAATTAATTCATCTTGCTGCTTTATCAATTATAGTGTATAAGGGCTAAAAAAAAAAATCCCCCTCCCCTCCAGCTCACCCTCTGTCTCCCACTTTATGCAGCTTTGGATGCATTCTCTCTTTGGATGCAAACCCCAATGGAAGAACTGTATGGAACTAAAGAAGATAATAAAAAGGGCATTGTAAGAATGTATACAGTATAATGATATAAAGTATAATGATTGAGGTTAAAAATTATATGATTTGTATAATACAATGGGAAAAAGAAGTAGCGTTATCAGAAAATGAGATAAATAAAATAATGAAAGGTATCAGGGAAATAAAAATGGAGAAATTTAGAGAATTGGAGATGAAATTAATATTTAAATGGTATAGAACGCCTGCCCAACTATCTTATATGGTCAAGGGTATGACATCTGCTTGCTGGCATTGTAAAAAGGAAAAGGGACATTATGCACATCTTTGGTGGGAATGTTCAAAGGTGACTAAATTCTGGCAAAAGATCTTGGAAAAGGCAGAGGAAGTATGTAAGATTAAAGTGGAGCTATTGGGGAAAGTGTTATTAATGAGAATTTTGGGGAATTATAAAATAGATAAATCATACCAGGATCTATTTAAAGTTATGATTTTAGCTTTCATGCAGTTATAGTGTTTGGCTTTAAAGATGCTACAAAATGGACTACGGACAGATGGAATGGATATTTATATGAATGGATCCAGTTGGACACATTATCGATACTAAAACAGGAAAAGCCAGGTGAGGATAAGATTGTAGAAGTTAAGAAGAGGTGGTCGGAGTATATAGGATGGGTAAAAGCAGGAAGGGCCAACAATAATATAATGGTTAAACTCCAAAAGGTGTGCTCATGGCTACAGATATAAAATAAGGTATTATTACTGGTCATTTTGTGGGGGGAGGGAATGGGGAGGAAAAATGGGGAAAAGGAGTATTTGATGTATTGATATATGTTATATATGGAATGTTTGAGTTATATGGAAATAAGATTCAAATACTTCAAATTAAAAAAAGCATTTTCAGAGGGCTGAGCAGGGATTAGTTTATCAAGAAAGTATGTAATTAACCATCAAGGCTTTTGAGTTAAAAATTCAAATAGAAAAAATGAGCAAATGGACCCAAAAGTTACATTTATTCTGGTTTCTTTGTCTTGATAAGAACGTACATAGTTAAGGGATCAAAACTTAGAATTTGTAGCTGTTATCGACCATACCAGGATATCTAATTCCTGGGCCCCTTGTGTGGATAACTAAATCTGCAGATCAGGGGCACATGGAGGGAAAAGGGATTTTTCTGCACACTTGGGGGGGGGACTCCCCAGGTGTGCAGAAAAACCTGGAAATTTACATTGGGGAGTTTAAATTTTCCCCAAACTAAAAGGTGCTTTCTGCATGTGCACAAACAACGTTCTTAACTGCTCTTAATGACCCACCTCTACTCAGCCAGCAGAATCCCACCCAGGTCCCTGCAGCCAGCAGGATTCCCTGGGAGCTGCCACTCACTTCGCCAGGCAAGGGAAGAGAGGGAAGGTGTCTCAGCCAAGCTGGGGTGTGCCTCAGCACCTTGTCCAGCACCTGAGGCAAAGAAGCAGTGCTCCTCTGGCTCTTCTTGCAGCCACCTCTTTCTCTGCCACTGTTACCACTTGGCCTAGGTCTGCTCCTCCAGCAGTGACAGTGAGCAGCGGCCTGATTTCCAGCATGAGGTGCTGCGAGGGGGGGGCAGGTGGACCAGGATGGGCTGGCTGGAGGGGGCAGAAGGGGAGAGAAAGGGAAAGCCGCCAGGGAGCCTGCATGGACTCTCGGGGAAGGAGAAAATAAAGGTGGGGGAATGTCCCCTGCAAGTTTCTTGCCAGTCTCCTACTTTTGTTTCAAAAGCAGAGAGTTATTTATATACACGCAAACAGTTTAGTAAGATCACCCAAGGATACAGGTTAAGGGCCTAAACCAGTTTTGGATATATTACATAGATGTGCACTTTAGAAGAAAAAGAGATTGGTTTTATACCCCTTCCTTCACTTGGAGTCTCAGAGTGGCTCACAATCTCCCTTCCCTCCCCCCCCCCTCCACAACAGACACCCTGTGAGTTAGGTGGGGCTGAGGGAACTCTCTGAGAACAGCTCTGAAAGAATTATGACTGACTCAAGGTCACTCCAGCAGTTACATGTGGAGGAGTGGGGAATCAAACCTGGTTCTCTCAGATAAGAGTTTGCACACTTAAACTGCTACACTAAACTGGCTCTACTGCAGTAACAGTGTTAATGGCCAAGTAACTATCTGGCATGATACTCACACTAACAATGAAGGCCAGGACTTGACATACCAAACTTCCAAACTACTTGATTTCCCATTAAGCTTCCTTTCTTATAGAGTCAAAGTTTATTAAAAACAGTCATAAGACCAGCATACAAAATAATATAAGATAATACAGTATAAGAACATGGCAATAGACAGTTACAGCCATAATTGCTAAAATTCCGGACCGAACTAATCCTTCACTAATAACTCAACTTACAGTATGACCTACACTTTTTAATTACCAGATAACAATACCTAGCAACCTTACGTGAGACGGATTCATAATCGTCAGCCAATAAAAACTTCATCACTTGTTCCTCGGCATATTTACAATAATTTGCCAATGGTTTAAAATGTGAGAGAAGGGGTATCAGCAGCTGCTGTCTCTCTTCATCATACATAGGACAATGAAGAAATATATGGGCAGCTGACTCCACCTGATTCAACGCACAAAAACAAATCCTACCAAAAAGGACTGCTGGTGGGAGCGCATCGAACGGGCTCTAGTAAATGCCCATCTATAATTAGGAATTTTTATAAATCCAAAATAAGATGCGGATCTTAGGCTTGGTCCCAGTTTCAGTTTCTTGTAATAACGAGTTAGGGCTGCATAATCATTTTGTGCTTCGATATCCTTAAATCTTTGAGAAATCAAACTCCTTGCATACTTCTGCCCTCCCTCTAATAAATTTTCAGGATCTAACCCAATTGATTTCAGTTTATCAACTACTCTGAGACCATTGGGGATAAGGAGTTGATGTCAGAAAATCAGGGATAAGCCCCAACGGGCTCAGATGAGTCTTAACTCAATAGTTACACCTCTGAATCCAGACATTCAATGTGACTGTAGAGAAATCAGCTTCCTGTCTCAATACAAACTTGGCGTACCTTTCAGGGTATAAAAAAGTGCTCTAAGAAATTTCAATTGCACTAACTCCAATTCTTTAATTTTACTCACAGACAATATTTGTGTTCCATAAATCATCTGAGGGAGAACTTTGCTCAAATAAAGTTTAAGAGCAGCCAGCACATACTGGGCTCCCTCATTCCTAAAGAAGCGCAGTATAGCATTTGCGCTCTTTTGTGCTGAACATGCTGTATACTGAATATGACTGGAAGCCCTGCCATTAAATGTAAAGGTTAATCCCAGATATTTAAAATTTTTAACCTGATCTACCCGAACCCCATACATTATCCATTTCATTTCTTTGTATTTTTTATGGAAGCACATAATCTTTGTTTTTGAGTAATTTATTGCAAGTGACTCTTTTTGGCATTGCATGCTAAATTTTTCCATTGCCCTATTTAGACCCCCTCTAGATAATGAGAGGAGCACGGCATCGTCTGCGTACATTAGGACAGGAATCTTTCTTCCTTTGCCTAAAATGGGAGCTAAGCTGTCAATTTCATGCAGGTGGGTTATCAAACAATTGACATACAAGTTAAATAGAAAGGGAGCAAGAAAGCAACCCTGCCTTACACCTTTTTGCGCTTGAACGAGTTTTGATAGCTTACCATCTGCAGTATATCGTATTTGTAGAGCTGTGTTTTTATATAAATTAACCATCAACAGTAGTAATCTCTTGTCTATGGTAGTCTGATTTAATTTAGCCCATAATCTTTCCCTCACAACCGAATCAAAGGCTGTTTTCAGATAGATAAATGCAGCATATAAGACTCCCTTATGTTTATGCGTGTATTTTTGAACTAAATAATCTAGAACAAGACAATAATCTAGGGTGGAACGGCCTTTTATAAAAACCCCTATTCAGGTTTAAGGCTCTAGCCATCTGCATAATTTCATACATAAATGTTTGGTGTACAGTTTACATATGATATTTATCAAGCTAATAGGTCTATAATTATTGGGATCGGATCTGTTATTTTTCTTAAATATCGGAATTATTATGGCCAGCCCCCTTCCTTCACTTGGAGTCTCAGAGTGACTCACAATCTCCCTTCCCTCCCCCCCCCTCCACAACAGACACCCTGTGACTTAGGTGGGGCTGAGGGAACTCTCTGAGAACAGCTCTGAAAGAATTATGACTGACTCAAGGTCACTCCAGCAGTTACATGTGGAGGAGTGGGTAGGGTTGCCAATCCCCAGGTGGGGGCAGGGGATCCCCCAGTTTGGAGACCCTCCCCCTGCTTCAGGGTCGTCAGAAAGCAGGGGGAGGGGAGGGAAATGTCTGTTGGGAACTCTGTTATTCCCTATGGAGATTTATTCCCATAGAAAATCATGGAGAATTGATCTGCGAGTATCTGGGGCTCTGGAGGGGCTGTTTTGGGGGGTAGAGGAACCAAATTTTCAGTATAGCATCTAGTGCCTCTCCCCAAAATACCCCCCAAGTTTCAAAAAGATTGGACAAGGGGGTCAAATTCTATGAGCCCCAAAAGAAGGTGCCCCTATCCTTCATTATTTCCTATGGAAGGAAGGAATTGAAAAGGTGTGCCGTCCCTTTAAATGCGATGGCCAGAACTCCTTTTGGAGTTCAATTATGCTTGTCACAGCCTTGATCTTGGCTCCACCCCTAATGTCTCCTGGCTCCATCCCCAAAGTCCCCAGATATTTCTTGAATTGGACTTGGCAACCCTAGGAGTGGGGAATCAAACCTGGTTCTCTCAGATAAGAGTTTGCACACTTGAACTGCTACACTAAACTGGCTCTACTGCAGTTACAGTGTTAATGGCCAAGTAACTATCTGGCATGATACTCACACTAACAATGAAGGCCAGGACTTGACATACCAAACTTCCAAACTACTTGATTTACCATTAAGTTTCCTTTCTTATAGAAGATTTGCTAGACACCACTTCTATTTCTCACCAGACATTGTCAGCAGATTATTCTGTATCAGTAAAACAGGGACAATGTGCTTGCCTTTTCTCTTTTGGAAAGAGATGGTATTATTGACATGCTATCCATCATCAGGTGAGCTGTGTGGAATACATTAGGGCACTTTTCTATTATTATTATCATCATAATTACTATTATTATTATTACCTCTCGGTGCAATAAAGGCTGCAGTTTTATCACCAACTAATTAAAACAAATCTGTTTTTTTTTAAATCACTGGGGAATCTCAGAACAAGCCGTCACTCTTAGTTTTGATTCTATGTGTTCAGTGGAAACAGATACACACTGGCTGGATTAAAAAAGGACTGATACTGATGCGATGAGAGGAGCTAGCAGAAAACTATCAGATAAGCAATTCTAGTAATGTGACTGGAAAATGACAAACCCATTTATGGAGGCATATATTTACAGGAACCAAAAGGACATCTAGTCCTTGCTGAAAACTAAGACCAACAAGCTGCCAGCAAATGTAGCCAACTATCATCAAAACAGCTATATTAAATTATTATAATTTAACCTCAACAAACATGCAGTACAATACACATTTATAAATATCTATGTTACAAAAGTTTAAAATTGCAGCACACTTATTTTATGCTAGACAAGGCAAGGTATGATCTCCTACAACTGTGACATAAATGCCCATTTCCCATTAATATCACAATTACCTTATGAAACTGTTGTTGGATAAAATCATTTGGAGGTGGATTCCAGCGCTTTAACATTCAATCTCACCTAAATCCCCTCTTTACTACAGCCCTTATACCTTATGTCAATAATAGGCTCCATGATTCCCACAACAGCAATTTTAGTCATGAAAGGGAGTTCCCTCCTTGCTCCTCTTTTCACCAGCATTAAAGCTGGCGGATCCAACCCATTATCCATCACTATACTGGAGAAGAGGGATCAATATGAGATGTGAGATCGTGGGAGGGGGTATTTAAAACCTCTGGTTTCTGCCATTAACTTAATTGTAGAAAATTAGGGTGTGGTTAAACCTAGTAATGTTATGGAAAGTATTATGCAGAAGAAAGGGCTTGCTGCAACCTTCCCCTGACACACTAGAAAAAGAGGACAGAACCTGTAGCATAAGAACAGGAAATGAAGAGGAAGAAACTATATTTTCCAGTCATGCCACCTTCAAGTATTTGAAGGGCTGTCATATAGAGCAGGGGTGGCCAACGGTAGCTCTCCGGATGTTTTTTGCCTACAACTCCCATCACCCCCAGCCAGCATGGCCAATGGCTGGGGCTGATGGGAGTTGTATGCAAAAACCATCTGGAGAGCTACCGTTGGCCACCCCTGATATAAAGGATGATGAAGAATTGTTTTCTGTTGCCCCAGAAGGTAGGATCAGAACTAGCTCTTCTATTTGCTGATGCCACAGTATTGCTGTCTAGGACTCCAGTGGGCCTGAAAAGGACTTTTGATCAATACTGGGTTACTAATAGTCTCATTATCAACATTGACCAGAACCAATCAGAAGAGTTTCCAGATCAACATTAGGAAGAACGTCTTGACAGTGAAACAGGCTTCTTCCAGAGGTTTTTTAATAGGCTAGATGGTCATCTGCTGAGCAATGCTGAGCCTGTGAACTTAGGGGGAGGTATTTATGAAGTTCCTGCATTGTGCAGGGGCAGGGTTTGGACTTGATGACCCTGGGGGTCTCTTCCAACTGTATGAATCTATGTGGGAAGAGCAGGCAGACAGACAGACAGACAGAAGAAGTAGAAAGGGAAGGGATTTGGTACTATTATTCAAATGCTTATATGTGTTTGGCAAGAATGAAGATTTTTCCATTTTGACCAATGGTATTTAAAAGACTGTACAGCCTAAATGCATGCACAAGCCATTTAAGCTTTCTTAACATAACCATAAATAAAGCTGCTGGTTGTTTTTCTTGTGGGTGGGAACGTAACAGTGGTAAATGTCCATTTATCAGTCCCATTACAGTTCACAGTGATTTAGAACATCCTACAGAAGAAGAAGAATTGCAGATTTATACCCCGCTCTTGTCTCTGAATCAGAGACTCAGACCGGCTTACAATATCCTATATCTTCTCCCCTCACAATAGACACCCTGTGAGGTGGGTCAGGCTGAGGGGGCTCTCACAGCAGCTGCCCTTTCAAGGACAACCTCTGCCAGAGCTATGGCTGACCCAAGGCCATTCCAGCAGCTGCAAGTGGAGGAGTTGGGAATCAAACCTGGTTCTCTCAGATAAGAGTCCACGCACTTAACCACTACACCAAACTGGCTATAATAGTTTTAATTCATTTTAGAGCAGTTGAGATATATATATTAATTCCAAATTATATACTGAAAATTAGAATTTACACAGACAAAAGAAACAAACTCACAAGGACTTGTGTTGGGCATCTCATTTTCCCCTGTACTCCCCACTCCCCATGCTACTTCCTCTTTCATCAGGCAGACTTCATAGCCTCTCTCTTTTTTCTTTCTTTCTTCTCTCCTCCCCAGCCACCAAGCAATTTAGATGCCCCAATCTTCAGATTTCTATCTTCCCCTCTTCCTAGGAAAATCCAATCATTCCCTCCCACCTTTGATTTACAGAAAACAAAGCTTGGAAGGGTATGTAATATTGTTGTGATTGCCAAGCAATACCCAAAATATGCACTGAGATTTCAGAATTTAGTCTCAGGAGAGCTTAGTTGACCTTTATTTCTTAATGCTACAGATGTTGTTTCTATTATCCTGCAAAATTTTAATCCCTCACTAACGGTAATTATAGTATATAAAATTGTAGTATTATATATAGCATGTGTGTTTATAGTATACTATAGCAATTATAAAATTATTGTATATAAAACAATCCCCAATATATATAAATTCATATTTTTCTGCAACCATGGAGCTTCCCTCAAATCTGTTTCTGGCCCCTGCCTGTTCCTGGCTCAATTATGTGGATATTTTGATCCACAATCCATGGCCTGCTTCAAAATTAAATATATGATGTGACACAATGTTCATCTGGAGCATATAAATCCCTTCTTTCAAATGCAAACACACCTGGTTGCTTTATAATAGTCATCCCAACTATGTAAAACAAATACATTTTGAAATAGTAACAAACTACTTTATTCATCCCTTTATTAGTGAAACATAAAACTGAAATAAATAAGGACAATCGGAAGCTTGCAGCGTAGCTGCTAGGCTGCTTCTGCGCTGTTTGCCTCCCTGGGAGGGAAGAGTCAGAAGTCGCCCATTTGGGCGCGCAATGTGAGGGGCGGGGCTAGCCGCTTTAACAGCTAGCTCCACGTTCCCCTCAGTTCATTCTGTCGTTGATCGGCCCTCCCTCCCGCCCTGTCTGTTATGTAGGCTTGGCTGGTTGCCTCATTTGATGGGCCAGGTAGGAATTTTTTACACCCGGCTGATTGGCTGTTGCTGGGGTGTGTTTTTCGCCTACCCTGCATAGCAGTGCAGTGGATTGTGGAATTGGCTCAGGCAAGGTGCCTTTAAATAGTTGGTCACTTTAGGTGGCAGGTTTTTGGGGTTTAGGACACTATGCGGCTAGGGGAGGACTGCGAAGCATCCCCCTTTTGGGGAATTTGGGGTCTGGCATGAACAACCTGGGGTTTGAAGACCCGGGTTTGGAGACTGCAGACTGTCCAGGAGGCTCGGCTAGAGGGTGCCTTTCTGGCGAGACGTGCGTCTGGGTTTGGGGCCCTCTGGTGCGTGCCTCCCTGCTGGGCCTGCCTGGAGGGAGCTGAGTCGCTCAGCTCTGGCTGGGGGGGCTGGGTCTCTCGCCCGTTAATGGCAGGGGAGCGGTCGCGGTGACCCCTAGCCCTGGCCAGGCCGCTGGTGGGGTACCCTTGCTGTTTATGCTGTTAGTTAATAAAGTGGCCCAATTTTATTCCAATGCATTGTGTCTGACTCTTTATTCCGACCTTGGGGGGCAAACTGAAACTTACAAGAAGTTCAGTTTGGCTGGCTGACCACAGGTGGCCTGCTTCTAAACTTTAGACTCAAGACAAACATAAATAGAAAATCAGGGGTCTGCTGGAAAATATTTGTTCACTTCTGAAACAAGCTAAAATCTTGGAACAAGATAATCTTGGATTGGCGGTGGGGGGGAGGCAGTTGCCAATAGGATAGGACTTACTTCTCTCTCAGCTCCCTATATTGATGGCCATTTGCTGGCCTGGGCATGAGGGAGTACCTCAAGCACCCCTTTCCAGCAGTAAGAGACAGACATTTCATCGGCATGGAGGAAAGTGACACCCCAATGATCACTCTCAGGCAGCTTTGTCACAGAACACCTATCAATAGCTTAACACATCATTTCATCTTTGTAGAAAATGGGGGACACCACAGCAAGTTTCATTCCAGACACAAATACTCTACAAAAACCATCACTTTGTTTTGTATGTATTTTGATTGTTTTAAATTGTTGTAATTATATGTGTTTAGAGGGGGTGATTTTAATGGCTTTTATTGTGTACCTTTTAAATTGTTAGCCACCTTGGTGGCTCTTTTAAAGGAAAGACGACATAAAATATTGTAAATCAACAAAAGCCTATTTCCCAGATCTGGATTTGGATATGGCACCACAGCACTAGCCTTGACAGCTCCGTAGTATCTTCCCTTTGTATGTCCTATTTCCAGCCTACCTTCTGTGACAAAAAGTATTTTAAAAGCAAGAGAGAAAAACCCATTTGTCAACATCTGTGTAAATTAGAATCAGTGGATACGGTTCCTAACCTTCCTGTGCCTCCTATTTCTCATCTACAAATGTCTCTCCAAGATACTTTTCCATCAGTGGGTTTACTTAAATCTCAGAACCAGCTGGGGATACAACAGGTAAAAGAATTTGAAGAGTGTATTTTCAAAGAAGAGTTAGTGGGAAGAGGAAGGGTTAAACACCCACATACACCTGCTGGGGTTTTGTTGCAAACAATTCTCATATTATCAAAACTGGGGTGAGAAACGCTGCATGCTCTTGTAACTGTATTTCTACCTTCATCTCAGCTTCAAGAGGAATCTAAACCCCTGCAAGCTGGCAAATCCTTTTTGACTGGGAGAGCAACAGATGTATCTATTACTTTTGTGCAAAATAAAAGCCTTTGTGTTGTAAATAAAGAACTAAGATGAACTATAATGTAGCATGTTCCTTCAGAATCATATCTTCACTGATTTAGAATTTGCTATGACAAAAACAAAACTGGAGCACCTTCCAAAAAAGAAGTGGAATATTTTTATACCTATGGAGAGCCATCTTTTACTGTCTACAATCTCCATACTTGTAATTGCTGACAGGCACCCCCACCAGCTATTAAGTAATGACACAGATTCAATTTATAGAAAAACAGCCTGTGTTTATCAAGGTACATCCTGGCTAGTTCCTATATGAGTTTGTCTCTGCTTGGAAATCTGATTCCCATCATATTATCTTCTTCAATATCACTGTTTCTGCCACAGTTTCACTACTTGGCTCTCATCCAGTCCAGCTATTGACTCAGTTTCTGGATTATCTCTGATTTCCTGGTTCTTACCCTGTTTGACTCTTTTCCTGGCTTGAAGATTGTTCCTACAAATTTAAGTAACCCTTGACTCTCTGGCTTTGAGCCAGTCTCGTGCCACATGGTAGCTATAGTTCAATTATCACGCTCCTTGAAAAGGCTGTTCATAGCTCGTTTTACTATATTCCACCAAGCAACATGTTGACAAAAGCAGAAAGAAAAAGTCAGCAAAGAATCCACACAAATATAGTTCAATTCTGATACAGAACCAAAAGAATGGGATATAAAGAAGAACTGTAGGGATGATCAACTGCCATTTGTTGAAAGCAGGCCTGGTCTCTTAAGGCCCCCAGCTGCTCCTCACAGTGCAATAAACAAGCCTTGCAGTTCTTGGACCTTTTGTCATCAATGAAATTAGAATGTTCTTCTTTTCGCTTTTCCCCTGTGTTCTTTTGTCAAGGTGCAGCAAAGTGGAACAACCACTTTTCCAACCTCCGTCAGCCTTTATCTGTTGTGGTATAACAGAAACCTACCTAGAATACAGTTTGGCATAACTGAAAGCAAAAGAAAGAGGCCATTCACCCAAACTGGAAACATAAAACATTTACATTCAGGGTTTTTTAGATCTGATAAACCGATTCCTTCTTCTGTGATACATTCACTTCAAAATAATAGTTTCCCTGAGAATTATACTTTGGTGTTAGAGATTTTGAATGAAATCCCAGTTTAGTGATAGTTCCCCCAACATGCAATCCTACTTTTCTGTACTGTGTATGACCAACATCTATAAGCAATGTGCACTTAATTCCATGTGTTAGATGTGGAGTTTAACCCACTCCTGCAGCATCATTTTGCAGCCCTGAAAATTCCAGAAACTCTGGTATTAATATTATTTATATCTAAATGAAGATAATAAGACAAAGAATATAAAAATAACACAGAGGACATGCTAATGATGTTAGTGCGATGCCCACTGAAACGCAATCTGATCAAAGATTTTTTAAAATTTAGAGTATTTTTCAGTAACATTAAATTATTTTTAAGATCCTACTGAAATTATTGTTGCATAACTACATCTCTTTCATGAAATAAAAACCCAATTAATGAAGGGTACAACAAAGAAATAAAACAAGTAAAATAAAACAATCCTAGCCACAACATTTTCAATAAGATTGACTATGCAGGATACATATTTTGGAGTGAAGGGAGTCAATGCATATAAAATTTGCTGCTACTTTTTAGGATGATTGGTTATTCTTAGAGTTTCAGTAACGTCTCTTTGTATTTCATAATGTAATTATAACAGAGAAAATTATTTTAAAATAATTGCTTAAATTACATAAAGCATTCAAGTCTAATTATTTATTTATTATTTATTTATTACTTTGCATTTATATCCCGCCCTCTCCGCAAGCGGACTCAGGGCGGCTTACAGTATCATAAAAACAATCAATTCCATAAAACATATAAAACCATAATACATTTATCAGTTTAAAACTATTACGCTATTATTAGATGGTATGTAAAAAGATTGATAAAATTGGCTGTGGCTATGTAGAAAACTGTTTCAAAATGTAGAATATATATAAAAATTTCTTCAGTGTCATGTTGCTCATTAACATATTATAATAAATAAAAATATCCATGCCAATATACTCCGATATCACACTGTAGCTTGGGTAGGAGTCAGTATAACAATAAATTATGGAGAAGAAAATAGAACTGCGCCAAAATACTAACTGCTTGAGACTAATATTTATCTATTTGTTCTTTATAAATGGCAAAGCATCAAAATACAGCTCTCTACTGTCTCTGAGCCTCGTAATAAGAATAATTGTTCTACTATCCTCAGAAACCATTAGCTATCTTATGCCCCTCTGTGGCCAAGATGGACAAAAATTCGCCTTCTCATTGCTAACAGCAGCAATTAAATGTAGAGAAAGTAAATCCTTTCCAGATAATAAATATCTGATATTTTCAACCTCAAAGGAAAACAGAAAAGATCAGAAAGCAAATTGTAAAACTGGGGCTAGTACAGTTCATGGTGATTTTCTTCAAAAAGGATTCTTATGCAACAGTGTATTAATCTGAGTATAGTCAAAAGCACTCCTGAACTCCAATGCAGTGCAAAGAATGCTGCTACAAGTAGAGCTTCTAACATCCCAATATTAATATATTCAGCTCTAAAGAAAGTCAGTCAGAAAGGCAAATAAATGTATCCCCAGATGAAGGGTCTTCTTTCATCTAAGCATATTAAAACATGGATTCAGTCACCAATAGGCCAAAAACCATAAAGGAATAACCTGAGAAAAATGCAGGTACTGAGTCAGAATGTGTTACATTCATTTTCAGAGCAGGAACAAATATATATTTTTCATTCATTATATTTTACGTCAAATAAAACACAATAGATGCAAACAGAGTTCATTCTAAACACCAGTCAAAACAAAGAAAATTTTAAAATAAATTCAAGGACTAAACAATACACATTAGCCTTATTTACTATGTGAAATAGCCTTGGGCTCATGAGCAAAATTGTGCTGTTTCAGCAAGATGGAGTTTGGAATGGTAGAAAAGAGACACATGTTTTGGAGTATACAGAATACCACAACATCAAATGCATGCTTGCCTGAACAGCCATATATGCGGCAGCACTGTAGTGTAAACAGTAAAAGCAAAAGGAATAAAATACATACAGGGGGATCCAATTAAGCATAGAGCTAATAAATGAAGAGCTTGTCAGTAAGCTTCCTAACGAAGGGGGGGGGGGAGGTGACGGGAGAGAGATGAAAGCCTCTGCAAATAATTCTGTTGTTATTGTGTGGTGGATGTGAGAAGCCAACACATTCTCAAGATCCCACAAAACAGGACAGAGTGTGTCCAGAATGGCAAGCTACATTAATTGTATGATGAAAACATGCTGGCTTGCATAATTTTTGCATTAGCTTCCTTTCCAGTACTGAAAAGTCAGCAGCTATCCTTAATATAAAATGTTAGCTATAAATAAAGCAGATATTATAAAGAGCCCTTCTTGCTTAACACTCAAATAGGTATCTCTCAATTTAAAAATGTAATATTGTACTATAAAATCAAAAGAAATAATGATTTATTTTAAAGTCTTGTATGCTTCCCTGTCCAAAGTTCTGAACCTTGTCATTAATTAATTTTTAATATGATGCCTGGATAATTTAGGGGAAAGGCTATAAATAAGAAATGATAATATATATTTATTTTTAGCTAGAAAAGAACATATGTTTATAAAAGTACACTAACAGGAAGTAATTAAAATTTGCAATAAATCAAATACTTCTTCAAGATGACAATAAGCAAAATTTAAATTACAAATATTTACCTAAATAAAATGCTTACATATAAGCATAAACCTTAAACTGACAGCAGCTATTAATGCTGTACAAATGTACAAATACAACAGCCTATCCCTAATTCTATTATGCAGTGTTACAAACATAACAAAAACTTCCAACCAAAATCACACTGACTATGGAGAAGCAGTCAGATTTCTTTACAAAAGTAAAATAATTCTCAGCTTAAAGTTACTTTAAGAACCTTTTAATTAACCATTCTCACAGAATAAGCGCACTGATAATCCATATTAAATGCAGTGTCAGATTTGCAGACACAGAAGAAAAGCAGAGACTATGCATTCATATTTTCACAAGAAGAAAACATGAAGTCTACTGACTGAAAACTGCAACAGCATATATGAGCAAAACAGAATTGGTTTGTGGATGTTGGAAAACAGTAGGCTGGGCTGCAGGCCTTGAAATATGCACTTGGAGGTATAACACAAATACGCTGCAGTTCAAAAATGTTTGTTCCATTTTGTTAAACTTTGAAAAGATTAAAAACATACTTTCAAAAGGAATAATATACTTTTAAAATACCAATAGTTATCTTTGTTATGAACTAGTAATAATTCTTTAAAACTGACCTGAAAACAGTTTTGGCTACATCATTTTGAAAAACTCATCAGCTTCAATATCACCAGTATACTAAAGAGTGATGCAAAACTTATGGGGGGAAAGTAAAATGGTGGTGTTTAGTTAAGTATAATGAAAAGTGCTAAGAATAATCAATGAAGACATCATCACTTTATAATTGTTTAGATTATGTTCTTAGTATCATTGGGAGGGAAGTAGGCCTCTTACATTTTCTGTTGAGAGTATTATTTATTGTCTTTTCTGGAACATCTCTCTTAATGCACTATTTAAAAAAACCAAAAAAACTATTGTCTTCTTTCTCCTTTCATAAATCCTTTTCACTAAATATCCCACTTCTTTCTTAAAACACTGAATCTTTTTTTCAAGGTTCTAAATGTCCCTAAGGCAAGATAGGCTTACTGAATAAACAGTACAAAAGATAACATACAATGGAGTATAGCCTGTAAGACATATAAGAAACCTGATCAACAAATCCCATTCACTATCATTAACAAAACCTCTCTCTTTTCCCAACACCTCTCTGAAAACCATGGCAATCCATAATAAAATAGTGCCTAAACCTGGCTGACCTCCTGCAAAGCACCAGCTCATATTCATAACATAGCTACTTAAGAAGATTATTGAAAAGCTCTAAGTGCAGGAAGACTCTTTTCCCCAAATAAAGGTATGCCCTTCTGCATATTTTGCAAGCATATGCAGGACTGCTAGTATACAACCTATGGCAAATCATTTATGGTTAAACAGTCACAACCTTGTCACTGTCATATTATTAAAGCAATCATTTTGTCTTACAAATATTCTATGAATATTTAATAAGTGTATGGGACCCATACTTAGTGCTGTGTCTGATCATGATAGTAAATGTGTTTCAAAAGATGCCATGTTGTATCTTATAGGCTTTTATTGCAGTAATGCAGTCATTTAATTCCTGCATAAAATCCTTCATTTAAACATGTTATGCAAAAGCAACAGATGACCAACAAAAGACTAATTTCTGCTATAAAATCTTAATATTTTAAGAGCTGATTAGGCATGATTACTCATGGAAAAGCATGCATATGCACATATGGCTGACACAAATGTAGAAATGCAGAAATGAGGAATCTATATTCTTACTTACCTAGAATCATCCAATGTTTGTCCAAAAATATCATTTTGTAAAATATTTGGAGGGGATGAGAAAACCCCATGAAAATGTGATAATACAGAATTGCAGACCTGGCGCAATGTCTCAAATTGCATTTTCTCTCTTCCCTTCTATTCTTCCTTACCACCTGTGCAAAAAGTCATCTGTTTTGCAGTCACCATCAAATGCAGACATGCCAATCAAGTTCCATATTTCTCCTGATCTTGATAAAAACTGTGCCTAAATGAGCAGGGGTTGATAGTTAATTGTACAGTCATTATTCTTCTAATTCAGTCGTGGAAGATTTAGCACCCGTACAGATTTCTCCTCACAGTAGCAAGAATTCTCAACGGTAGCAAGCTTTTTGGGCATTCCCAGCTGAAGTGTGAAGCTGAGCTGCTTTCATGTACTCTACTCATATTTCTCTAAGCCTCTTAAAAACACGCAGTGAATAGATGCTGTCGTCAGGAGTTTCAGCACATCTGGCTGCCAGCAATAAAATCTCAGAAGTAATAAAAACGAGGACAAGGCATCCTCACACAGTTACTACTGCCTGAGAGAAGGAGGAGGAGGAGAAGGAGGAGGAGGATTTCTGCAGCTTCTCCTCCTCCTTTCCTCCCCTGGAAAAATGACTAACACCAATCCCAGTGAATACAGATCTTTTTCCCCCTTTTAGAACTTGAAGGGAGAAGCATAGGGCGGAAAGACCCCTCTAAAAATAGCAACCATATTCTTCAAATGGTAATATGTAGCAAAAAGAATGTAACAATAGTCCCTTTGTCTCCACTCTTTGAAAAGCTATATCATATCTTGTATAAGATAGCAGACAATTTTGTCCTTAGCCATTTTAATTTATTCTCAGGGAAGAGAAGAGCACTAAGCCTACAATTTAATATCATTCCATTACTTATTGCATATATTATGCTCACAAAACTGAGGCAATGATTTATTACATACACTTCCAACATCTCCACAGAAACAAATACCCATGTAGATGTACAACATGCTATAAAAGCAGAAACCAGCAGTATCCTTTGGAAGCTTACTACATTCTATCCACAAATGTTAGCAATGATCAAATCAACCTAGTACACTGTCTCTTATCTATCCCCTCAGTGAACTATAGCACTGTAGAACTACCACTACAATACATGTATAGAGCAGCAAGCCACTGCCTTGCCTACAAGACTGTTCATCTCAAGGAATACCCTTTAAAGGCTTTATAAGGTAGCAGAAAGAATCCAAAATACAACTGTCCATGAATACAAATGACCATCCCACTATTATTCAGTATTCTGCTAGTTCAAATTAAAGGATAAAAGTACAATATGTGCTATCACCACCAAAGGGGGAATACCAATTAATAGGATTTGCTTTAGAATAGCTAATTTTTAATATGCAGCATTTAATATCATACCAACCACTCACAAAATACCTATATAAACTAAAATAAATTGAAGCCTGTGCACTGAAAGGAATTTTATCCCCTAAGTAAAAGGGAATAAGCAAGTTTTCAGCTAATTAAGAAACTCCATTGCAGGTCTCAAAAGGGAGCCCCTACAGAGCCAAAAGGATGAGAGCCACAGCAGCACTTAGTGTTTCAGAGTAAAGCATGGTCAGACTCAAGAGGCCTGTAGCCAGAAATTTTTTTTTATTGGTGGGGGGAGCAAATGAGTATGGTGATGGTGAGCACATCATTATTTATTTACTTTGTTATGAATGAGCTATGATGTAGTGCAAAGTCTTTATAAGAGATCATTCTACAACGAAGGTTAAATGATAGTTCATTTTGTTTGAAACCAAATATCCCCTTTCTTTATCTACACATGATGAACAGAATCTTGTAAATGCATGAAGATCCCCACCCTCACATTGTCCCACTTCCACTTTCCTCAGTTGTGGTGTGCCAAACAGGAATCTCCCCCTCCAATGTATCACCATAAAAATGTCTTTTTCTTCTTCTGAGCATAAAATGAGGCTTGCTAACAGAGATCACAGAAGAAGTATGTTTTCTTGGATGGATTGCTCTGATTCATAACACCATTTTCCATTAAACTCATCCCCCTAAAAAAAAAGCCTAAAACCCTCCTCTGGTTTAGCTCCACATAACTTGCTATAGGAAGACTTAAGAATAGCTATAGGCATGCAGGATGGGATGCATTATAGATTGTCAACCTCCAGGTGAAGCCTGGAGATATTCCAGAATTACAAATGATCACCAGACTAGAGAGATCACTTCCCATGGAGAAAATAGCTACTTCAGAGGATAGAATCTATAGTATTATATTTAACTATACCATAACTATGCTATTATACCTAACTATACTTCCCCCACCTTCCCCAGGCTCCATCCAGGAATTTCCTAACATGGAGCTGGTAACCCTAGTAAGTACGCACAGAAGTGCACACAAACTTTTCCTTCACAGCTACAGCCTGTCTGGCATGCAGGGAAAAGACACCTTTTGTGATTCATACAAATGGGAAGAGAATCTGAGGCACAGCTTCCTTCTACAGATACGGAGGCTGACTTCCCCTGCCCCCCCCCACACACACACTAAGGCCAGTTAAAACAAGTGTTTTAAAGGGCCAAAACAGCTGCATTGGCATGTACACACTGTAAAATGGTTACAAGTCCACTTGTGAGAGGTAGAATACAGAGGCTGCTGCTGCCATCCACCTGCTCTGATTCCAACCACCTTTGCATATTCACCACCCAGGGCTAAAATAGAGCCAAAAAACACCAGCTTCTACCTTAATGTGCTGAAGATCAGAGGAATCCATGACTGGCACAAACTAGCAAGCTGAGGCGGGAAATGGATTCTGTCATGTGCTTCACAGCACAGCTAAATCAACTACTTTGTGCAGGAAGCAAAGTGCAAAGGGAAAGAATGGGAGGGTTGAGGGAATGAAATGCCCTCTCTCATCGGCAGAAGACTTGTGACAGATTTCACAACAACCCCTCGTGCTGACTACAGGGACATAAGGAATGATTGGTGGGGCCCTGTCCCTTTGTGCACCACAGTAGCTATGGGCCTGGGTCAAAATCAAAATATGTAGGGAACATGGCAGGAAAAGAGGTTTACATAGGTCAAGGAAAAGAAGGAATTCCACACTGACATGTTAAATTATCATTCAGTTGCATAAGGATAACATTAATAAGTAAATCAAGCTTTATTGTAACCCAGACAAGTTATAGTTTACATTTTCTAACATAAGTCTTCAGGAAGACATGCTATATTTGCTAGACATGCTATTCATAAAATAGACAATGGAATAAAGATGAAATAAAAGTGGAATGGAATTCATTAAATAAATGGAATTCATGAAATAAAAGTGAGTATGCCAAAGTCTACTTTTATGTGGCTGTTATCACATTCTAGAAACTCTTGCATTTCCTCATAGACGTGCAAAAGGAGGAGACTTTTAATGAACAATATTAAGTCAATGTCATTAGCATTCTGCCCACACGGCATTACATGCAGCTAGTAGTTTCATTATGTTAGTCTATCAAGGCGTTCAACCATTTTCTGCTAAATGTAAACACAGGTTTTATTTAAGGTCCTCTGGCAATGAAAAAAAATAAGACAGAGATATTCTGAAGATTAGGATTGGTTTCCTTTTTAAAACTTTAGTCTCAAGTCAGCAAATGCAGGGCGGCTTATAACACATGCATTAATTTCGTATATGGCACCTGAGACTGTGGTATCATATTTTCTTCTTAGGTCTGCATAATTGACCTAGATTTACAGAACTGTTTCATACAAGCAAATACATATGCAACAAACATTAAATTAGAATCTGTAATTGTTTCATCCTCTAAGTGGGGGGAGAGGATATGACTACAGTGAGGTTCAGAGGACATATGTGGTTTACAAGTCAAACAATTGTTGCTCCTGGACAGCTACAGATAGTCTATGATAGTGTCTTGTCCTTATTTTAAACCTTCTCCTAGCCACATACTGGAGAAGAAGGCAGAACATGAATACAGAGGAAATGCCAAAGGCATGATCTAAGGAGGACCCAACCTTAAAGCTTGTAGATGTCATTTCTGAGCCTCTGGCTATTATTTTTGAGAATTCTTGGAGAACAGGAAAAGTGCCGGAAGATTGGAGGCAGGCGAATGCTGTCCCCATCTTCAAGAAGGGAGGAAAAAAGGATCCGGGTAACTACCGACCCATCAGCTTGACGTCTATACCTTGAAAAGTTATAGACCAAATCATCAAACAGTCGGTCCTGGAACATTTAGAAAGAATGGATGGGATTACTAAGAGCCAGCATGGGTTTCTCAAGAACAAGTCATGTCAGACTAACCTGATTTCTTTTTTTGAGAAAGTGACTACCTTGCTGGATCAGGGGAATGCTGTAGAAACTGTTTATCTTGATTTCAGTAAGACTCTTGATAAGGTTCCACATACTATTCTTGTTGACAAGTTGGTAAAATGTGGTTTGGATTCTGTTACCGTTAGATGGATCTGTAACTGGTTGACAGATCGCACCCAAAGAGTGCTTGTGAATGGTGACTCATCCTCTTGGAGAGGAGTGACAAGTGGATTGCCTCAAGGATCTGTCCTGGGACCTGTTTTGTTCAACATCTTTATCAATGATTTGGATGAAGGAATAGAGGGAATGCTTATTAAATTTGCAGATGATTCTAAATTGGGAGAGGTTGCAAACACAGAAGAGGACAGAAACAGGATACAGGATGACCTTGACAGGCTGGAAAACTGGGCTAAAACCAATAAAATGAATTTTAACGGGGATAAATGTAAAGTTCTGTATTTAGGTAGGAAAAATCCAATGCGTGGTTATAGGATGGGGGGGATGCGAAAAGGATCTAGGGGTCTTAGTGGATCATATGCTGAACATGAGTTAACAGTGTGATGCAGTGGTTAAAAAGGCAAATGCAATTTTGGGCTGTATCAACAGAAGTATAGTGTCCAGATCACATGATGTGATGGTATCGCTTTACTCTGCTCTGGTAAGACCTCACCTAGAGCAGGGGTTGCCAACAGTAGCTCTCCAGATGTTTTTTTCTACAACTCCCATCAGCCCCAGCCATTGGTCATGCTGACTGAGACAGATGGGAGTTGTAGGCAAAAAACATCTGGAGAGCTACTGCTGGCCACCCCTGACCTAGAGTATTGTGTTCAGTTTTGGGCACTGCATTTTAAGAAGAATATAGACAAGGTGGGTGGGTCCAGAGGAAGGCAACAAAGATGGTGAGGGGTCTGGAGACCAAGTCCTATGAAGAAAGGTTGAAGGAGCTGGAGATGTTTAGCCTGGAAAGGAGGCTGCTGAGAGGTGATATGATCACCATCTTCAAGTACTTGAAGGGCTGTCATATAGAGGATGGTGTGGAATTGTTTTCTTTGGTCCCGGAAGGTAGGACCAGAACCATGGGTTAAAATTAAATCAAAAGAGTTTCCGGCTCAACATTAGGAAGAACTTCCTGACCATTAGAGTGATTCCTCAGTGGAACAGGCTTCCTTGGGAGGTGGTGGGCTCTCCTTCCTTGGAGTTTTTTAAACAGAGGCTAGATGGCCATCTGACAGCAATGAAGATCTTGTGAATTTAGGGGGAAGTGTTTGTGAGTTTCCTGCATTGTGCAGGGGGTTGGACTAGATGACCCTGGAGGTCCCTTCCAACTCTGATTCTATGAACCAGTTATACTGTAGGAACAATGGACAAAAATGGGAAAGAGGAGTGGTTTGACTAAAGAAAAAAAATAGGAAGGCAGTATTATTGGAAGAACTAACATGGTGTCAGAAGAGCTGTCAGAACGGGATGGAGGAAAAATAATATTGGGGTTTTTTTTGGGGGGGGGGAGGAAGTATCAGTAATAAGAGTTGTACTACTTACTCATATAGATATTTTTGAACACAGCTAAAACATCTAGAAGCTCTTTGGCCAGCCCTGTAAATAGCTGTTACCAGGAGGGAAAGAAAATCAGATTCTTTGCATTGAACATCACATAAAAACACATTCTTCCTTGCATTTTCTAAGGTTAGAACTGCCAGTACTCTGCAATAGCACATGACAGTGGCAGTTGTGTTTACTCAAAGCGAATTAGAAATTGATTTGGTAAGATGAGTTTTCACTGTATCTACTCTTCTCTGAAAGGCCTTCTTAATACTTGAAAAAATGCCATTTCTTTTAAAATTATTCATAATGTGCTGAATCCATTTTTATCCTACCGACACATACTTCATGGAATTTCAGGGTGCAAGATACTATTTCCTGGAACATTTTAAAGTTATTCTGTATAATGGGGTTGAAGTAAAGGGGTTTATAATAAGATCAATAAGAAGAGAAAATTGTGTTTATGGATGTAATACTTTGTGTTTTAAAATTACATACAAAATTACTGACAGATTGGCAATCAGGCATCCACAGATTGTAGTCTGTTTTTATTTTCTGATAGCCAGCTACAAAATTCAATCCCACCGTATTATTTGTAACAATAAAATAATATCTAGATGTATTGCAATTTATAATAGAAATGAATAAAAGAAAATTATTCTTTAAACTCAGTCTTCTAACTTAATTAAATTATGAAATGACTTTTACTTTTGGGTTGAGATTGATTTTCTCTTTGACCAATTTGCTGTTTATAATTCTTAATATTATTTCTGTCAGCTAATACCTATTTTTCACAGAAGCTCAAATGCTGTACAACATATACATGGTATGGTGAATGTAATTTCTTTTGATATTCCATAACTTCTTTACATTTGGAGTTGTGTTCATACCAAAAAAAAGATACTAATAAGGTTATGGTGAGAATAAAACACAGGAGTGAAGAATAGTCCAAACCAGGGGCTTGGAACATTTGTTATAAGAGCCAGATCTAACATAAAAGAGACCTTGTCAGGCCAGGCTATATTGGATAAACATATGGAGCAGAGGTCCATCAGTGTGTATTAGCCGCAGATTATTGTTGGAACTTTCTGTCTGGGGTAGTGATGCTCCGTATTCTTGGTGCTTGGGGGAGCACAATGGGAGGGTTTCTAGTGTCCTGGCCCCACTGGTGAACCACTTGGCTTTTTTGGATACTGTGTGACACAGAGTGTTGGACTGGATGGGTCATTGGCCTGATCCAACAAGGCTTCTCTTATGTTCTTATGTGTGTGTCATAAAATGCCAGGTAGCAGAGATATAAACTTTATAAAGGACACACACAAACACAATTAATGTGTGATTTTTTTAAAAAAAACTTAAAATAAAACACAAAACCATTAGTATTCTTGCAATATTTTGTTTATTTAACACTCTGATTACTGACACCTCTTGTTCTGAATTACTGCATCAAAATCTAGAGACAGTGTCTGTGCTGTAGCAATCTTGAGTATGCTGTTCAGGTGTGTGCAAGTTGCAAACCTACGTTTGATTTATTGACATTCATTCCAGAAATCTCATGGAGAATGCTTGGAGCCTAGGATCCAGAGGAAAACATGAAATGGCTAGGCATTGCAAGATTTTGTACATGTTGCTTCTTGTGCTGGTCAAGAATATGTGAAGGCATCATGACACAGACTGAGGGCTATGTGTTTGTCTACAAAACTATAGTCTTCATAGAATCATAGAGTTGAAAGGGACCTGCAGGGTCATATAGTCTAACCCCTGCATAATGCAGGAAACTCACAAATACCTCCCCCTAAATTCACAGATATATAACTACAACTGAGGCAGTGCTTGAACAAGACAGACATCAATATATAGTGGTCAGTATCAGCCTACTCATCTGGGAAGCCTAGGTTTAAAATCCCCAGTCTACAAAGGAAATGTGCTGGGTGAACTTGGTCTTGCGCACACTCTTATCCTAATCCACCTCACTGGATTGTTGTTATTCCTCATCTAAAGAGTTCACATTGCTTTGCTAATGAGAAAGACTGGCATAAATACAGTGAAAAGGGGAAGGTAAACCCAGCTGCGCTCAAGACAGCTCTGGCACAGCCAGCCAACAAAAAACTCTCTCTCTCTCTGTCTCTCTCTGTAGCAAGGCAAAAAGCTCAAACTTTGACTAAAACTTTGATGGCCTTAAAGGTGCTTTGTATCTCTCCCATGGGATTGAGAGAACTGGGCAAAGGAAGCTCTGGCTTCTTCCCTCCTCCCCAGGGGATGAGGAGGGGGAGAAACCTCAGACAGTAGAAGGAAGAGAGGCTTCGCTCAGTAGCTCTGCTGTATGATTGGAAGATCATGGCAAAGCAAGCTCTCCCTCCCTCCCCAAAGAAGGAGCTTTAGTCAATGGAGAAAATGGAGGCTTTGCTCTGTAGCTCCTCTGCAATTGAGCAAGCCTGGCAAAGCAAGCTGTGGTGCAGAAGGAAGTAAGAGAGAGGAAGAAGAAAGTGGGTCTGATAGAAACCCTCCAGGGTTTGTATGCTTCTTACATTAGGAACTAAGGATAGATCAGGCATTCTGATTGTTTTCTGGCTGCCTAATTCTCCAGTAGGGCCCTTGTCTGAATTGGCAGATACAGTCTCAGATGTAGCACTGGAGACTTGTTCTGGGAGACTTCAACATTTGTGCCAAGGATACTTTACTGGAGCCAGTTCGGGATTTTACATTTTCTTAGCCTCCCTTGGGTCTCTCCCAAATTGTGAGTGGCCTGACACATGAGAGAAGTCACACCTCAGACCTAGTCTTTTCCACTGAATCTCTAAGGGAAGGTCTGATTTCAAGGCTGGAGAACATAAGAACATAAGAGAAGCCATGTTAGATCAGGCCAATGGCCCATCCAGTCCAACACTCTGTGTCACACAGTGGCCAAAAAAAATTATACATATAGACGCACACACACACACACTGTGGCTAATAGCCACTGATGGACCTCTGCTGCATATTTTTATCTAAACCCCTCTTGAAGGTGGCTATGCTTGTGGCCGCCACCACCTCCTGTGGCAGTGAATTCCACATGTTAATCACCCTTTGGGTGAAGAAGTACTTCCTTTTATCCGTTTTAACCTGTCTGCTCAGCAATTTCATCGAATGCCCACGAGTTCTTGTATTGTGAGAAAGGGAGAAAAGTACTTCTTTCTCTACTTTCTCCATCCCATGCATTATCTTGTAAACCTCTATCATGTCACCCCGCAGTCGACGTAGCTCCACGCTAAAGAGTCCCAAGCGTTTCAACCTTTCTTCATAGGGAAAGTGTTCCAGCCCTTTAATCATTCTAGTTGCCCTTTTCTGGACTTTCTCCAATGCTATAATATCCTTTTTGAGGTGCGGCGACAAGAACTGCACACAGTACTCCAAATGAGACCACACGATCGATTTATATCAGGTCTCCTTTGTCCACATGTTTGTTCACTCCCTCAAAGAAATGTAAAAGGTTAGTGAGACAAGATCTTCCCTTACAGAACCCATGCTGAGTCTTCCTCAATAACCCGTGTTCATCAATGTGCCTACTCATTCTGTCCTTGATAATGGTTTCTACCAACTTTCCCGGTATTGAAGTCAGACTGACTGGCCTGTAATTTCCCAGATCTCCTCTGGAACCCTTTTTAAAGATGGGGGTGACATTTGCTACCTTCCAGTCCTCAGAAACGGAGGCAGATTTTAATGAAAGATTACATATTTTTGTTAGAAGATCCACAAGTTCAACTTTGAGTTCTTTCAGAACTTTTGGATGCATGCCATCCGGACCTGGTAACTTCTTAGTTTTTAATTCATCTATCAGTTGTAGGACCTCCTCTTTTGTCACCTCAATCTGACTCAGGTCTTTCAACACCCCTTCCAAAATTAGTGGTTCTGGGGCGGGCAAAAAGTTCTCATCTTCCACAGTGAAGACGGAGGCAAAAAATGCATTCAGCTTCTCAGCTATTTCTCTATCCTCCTTCAGTAATCCTTTTACCCCATGGTCATCCAAGGGCCCCACTGCCTCCCTGGCTGGTTTCCTACTTATAATATATTTGCAGAAATTTTTATTGTTGGTCTTTATGTTTTTTGCAATATGCTCCTCATAGTCCCTTTTTGCCTGCCTGATCACCCTGAACCATGATCTGACCACTACTCACTCAAAACTAAGGTCAATGTAGCTCCTACAGAAGAGAGGGCCCAGTCAAAATGGCCCCTAATTGTGCATTAGATCCTTGACCATCCCTGCTTCTAAAATTGTGTAAAAACCACATAAATGAATCCTTAGTACCTATTACAAATCTATCACTAGGCACCTTCCCTTGATCACTCAAGAGGTGGTTATTCATCCACTACAGAAAAATGATGTAGCCAGTTATTGCCCTGTCACTAATCTGCCTTTCCTAGAAAAAGTGATTGAGAGAGCAATAGCAAGCAAAACTCCAGGTCTTCTGTATAGGGTCATCTGCCCTAGACCCTTTTCAATCTGGTTTCAGACTGGGCTACGGAACATAGACAGCTCTGCTGGCTTCAGTTGACAATCTCCATGTAAATGTAGAAAAGGGTTAAGACTCCATGTTGCTCCAACTGGATTTCTTGCTGCCTTGACACAGTGCACCATGCCATCTTGTGAAGGCATGTGGAGGCAGAAATAAGCATCAGGAATTGTGACTGGTACAAATCATTCTTCATAGACCAATCCCAAAGAATTGCCAATGGAAACCAATTATCATCAGTGTGGGAACTATCCTGTGGGTCCCACAAGGTGTAATCCTATTCCCAATGCTATTTAATCTTTATATAAAGCCCTCAGGCCAAATAATTTGTAGCTTTCACACTGGATGTTATCAATATGCAGACAATACACAGCTATAGGAATGGGCATGGTCCATGGAGATCTGAGGGGTTATGGACTCACCCCACAGACCACAAACCTCCATGTTTAACAGACCAGGTCATGGTCCGTTTGGTCCGTGATGCCATGTGGCTCACAACATTTAAAGGAAATGCTGCCTCTGCGGACCTTGTTCTTCTAGAATGGTAAATATCACTTCTCCAAAATCTTTCTCCCAGCTCTTCCCTACTTTCTCCTTAGCTAGTCTGTCCATTTGTAAGTATGTTCTGTTTGTGTGTTTTTGCTCTTTTATTATTTTTCAATAAAAACAGCCTTCAGTTGAACATCTGATTGGTTTCTTTTGAGAGTTGTCTAAGGGAATATACTGGTATACATACATGGAGATCCCAGTTACCCCCTCTCAGTTGTCTCCATTGAGCTAAATTCTTCCAATTAGTTAGGAGACTACCAGTTTGGGTAACAGAATGGTTTGCCTGAGGAGGTCCGGAAGACTCTCACAGTGGCTTTGCAAACTATGCAAAATTGAATTATTTAAGAAGGCTTTTCTTCACAGGCACTAGGGTAGCACTGTACAAAATGATTCGCAAAGTTACTTGGACAAACTGTTAGGGTCTGTTTTTTATACAATTGTGTATAGTTTGTTGTGAGTTGGGTCCTACTACATAATTTTGCAACATGTCTCATGTTGACACTTATGCTTTACTTCAGGTCTGTTTTTTTTAAACTTTCTCATTGGTTCTACAACCCAAAGCCTATTTCAATTTTTACTGAATGTCCCATCCTGTTGATTGTATTGACACCATCTGTGTAATCCACCTTGAGTTCCAGTGAGAATGGCAAACTATAAATAATATAAATAAAATAAAAAGAAGGATATAGATGAAGTAAATAAATAAAATAAATAATGCTGTGTAGCATTTACTATTGTTATAAATGTTATGTAGTTACTGTTATACATGTCATTTAAATTCCTGTCTCTAAATGTTTTACAAAAGCAAAGGGTATTTACACATTTTCCAAGAACAAGGACTTCTGTGGTACCTTTAAAACTAGCATAGTTTTTATGGCAAGAGCTCATGAAGTACAGGCCACTTTTTCAGGCATATTTTTTTCTAAATAAGGAGAGGAATCACAGCTTAATCTAGAGAACATGTTGTGCATTAAAGTCCTCAAGTTCAGATGCTGGCATGTCCAGATAACAGGATCTATGGCAACAGAGCAGGGAACAATATTTGGACAAGATGCTCAGGTTCACTTGCTCATCAAAGAAGACAGTATAGGACTGGATGGAACAATGGCAGATTCATATGCTCAAGACTGAAAGCATGTGAAAGCCTGTGCACAGTTACTGGAAATAACCCAGTGGGAGTTACTTGTGAGTAAATATGCATGTGATCAGACTCAACAATCACTGAACAATCTGGCCATTGCATTTGGAAAAGCTTTTAGTAAAAAAAAGAAAGAAAAAAGTAGTAAAGGTTATTTAAGTTTTCAAAAACCCTTTACCTTCTAGATAGCTCCAAGATGGGGCAAAATGGGGTGGCTTTTCATATTGGCACTGTGTTTCTGGATGAGATGGTATGATGGAAAAAATTGCTCAGAGGCACAGAGTGGCACTGGCTAAAAATGAAAGTAAAAACTGGCTGCAGGCCTAGCACTAATGAAGCTGTTAAAGAAATAGTGTAGCAGAATCCTTTGCTATAATAGAAATTGCCAAGATGACAAGCTTTCTATTATCTGGCAAATTAACAAATGGTTTTGTTTTCACACCACTGTTGGTGGTGTAAAAGATATAACTTCCTTAAGACATTTCACCAAACTAGGGCTTCAAATTTTGCCTTTAAAATGCTAGATATATCTCCTCCTTTCAGAGTATTTGTGTTAACAGCCTATTCTCAACTGAGATGTTGTGCCTCAGGCTTAAGAAAGAGCAAGAAGACATGATGGAACTTACTTCAGATACTCAACGGCTGGCTATGGTTCAACAGTGGTGGGGAAATAACTTTACTTACTCAGATTTAATCTAGTAACTTAAAATGATATAGTTATATCTTGGATATATATTGGATGTGTGTGTGTGTTTGGGGTGCTACACAAGATATACAGAACTCCTGTGGACCTTTTAGTTGATAGTAATTGCAATGAGCTGAGGAGTAAATACCATCTCTGGAAATGCTAATGAGGTAAATAACTATGGGCGTTTTCGCACAGGGCTTACCCCGGAGCAACGTCCCTCTTCACCACGCAGCGTCTGCGTGGATTTCGCACCAACTGCTCCGCAGAACCCAGAAGAGCCGCAAAGTCCCGCGACTTTTGCGTCGCAAATGTAAACTGCCAAAAACCAGTTAACATTTGTGACACAAAAGACGCGGGACTTTGCGGCTCTTCCGGGTTCTGCGGAGCAGTTGGTGCAAAATCCGCACAGACACTGCGCGGTGAAGAGGGACGTCTCTCCGGGGTAAGCCCTGTGCGAAAACGCCCTATGGCTTGCTATTTCTCACCCTTCCTTATATGTCTTTCCAAGCAGCAAAAATAAATTAATTTAGCTACTTCTGGGCATCTATAACTGTTCCTTGCAAGAAGTGATCCACATCAGCATTCCTGTTCAGAGCAACAGATCTATGATCAAATAAGTGAAATCCTCCACATTGCTGTCAAACATCTCACATTGTAGGGGACATTTCCCTGGATCTAGTTTTTGATCGCTTAGCCTTTCTACTGAGTTTTGCCCTGACCCCAAATATTGATCACCAGGAAGGACATTAATTCTTTCTCCGCCCATAACAGGAATTGTTTTGGTACAGAGTTGTGTAACTAGTGCCACCTCTTTACACTGTTAAACAGCATCCACTCTGCAAAAGAGATGCCTAAAGCACTATTTCAGTTTGAGAAATCCACAACTCAAACTGGGCCCAAACTAGCTGGCTCCGGAATAAAGAACTGAGGGCATTTGCCCCTAGCTAGCATGCTTTTTCTTCTTTTATGTAAGAAAATTTGATGACAACAGGCATCAGTTAACATCTTCAAATCTTGAATGGTCAGTACCAGATCAAGAATATTCCCTTTCCAATTTGCTGAAAAACCATGCAACTATCACCATGTAAACTGTGACCATCTCTATATCCTGTATATCCCCCAAGTTAATATGCATTGAAGAGCCCCATGGCGCAGAGTGGTAAAGCTGCAGTACTGCAGTCAGAGCTCTCTGCTCACGACCTGAGTTCGATCCCAGCAGAAGCTGGGTTCAGGTAGCCGGCTCCAGGTTGATTCAGCCTTCCATCCTTCCAAGGTTGGTAAAATGAGTACCCAGCCTTGCTGGGGGGGAAAGTGTAGATGAGTGGGGAAAGCAATGGCAAACCACCCCATAAAAAGTCTGCCGTGAAAACATTGTGAAAGCAACGTCACCCCAGAGTCGAAAACAACTGGTGCTTGCACAGGGGACTACCTTTACCTTTTTTTAAAGTATGCATGTTGTGAAATAGTACTTTTTTCTTTACAGAATGTTTTGCTAATCAACTACTAGTATTCTCTCTCTGTCCACTTTCTTCACACCAGGCATCATTTTATAGCTAAACTGCCAGTTACTAATTATCTTTTTCTAAACTAAAACATCCCAGGTACATAGACTTTTTTTCCTCCTAAGGTAGGTACTCCAACCCTTTAATCATTTTAGTTTATCATATTCCAAATGTAGCTGAATTCGAATCTTTTCAGTTGCCCTTTTACACAGATTTTTCAGCACTACAATATCCTTCTTGAGATATGGCAATAAGAACTGTACACAGTATGAAAAATACATCCACATCATGGATCTATCACAAGGCTCTTAGATTACTGATCATTTTGTTTTCGATCCCTTTCCTAATACTAGCTAGCACAGAATCTGCCTTTTTTCATTGTTGCCACACATTGACATTTTATTTAAGATATCCACTATGATCACAAAATCTCTTTACTTACGAGTCACTGCCAATTCAGAGCCCATCTGGCAGTTACAATCTTTTGACCCAAGGTACCTTACTTTATACTTAAATTGAAACTTGTTTGCCATATGGGTCTCATACACATACTTTGCGCTATCTTGAATTATCTACAAACTTGAGTATTTTGTTGCCCAATTCCAGATAATTTGTGAACAAATTCGATACCACTGCCCTCCAACACCTTTCCCTATAGAGCCTCACTACTCTCCATTGTGCAAACTGTCATTTACTGATACTATCTGATTCCTGCCATTTAACTAGATTTAATCCATAAAAACTTGCTCAATCCTGTCAGATCTTGGACGCTAAACAGGGTCTGTTCTGGTTAGTACTTAGATGGGAGGCCACCCAGAAAGTCAAAGGTTCTTATGCAGATGCAGGCAATGGCAAACCTCCTATGTTTGTCTCTTGCCTTGAAAACCCTATGGGATTGCTATAAGTAGGCTGTGACTTAATAACACTCTAACACCAGCTCCCAAGAGGACCCATCCTCTTACTTTATGACTGCTAGGTTTACTCAGAAATTTTTGATGGGGGTCTTTTGGAAGTCCAAGTAAATAATGTCTACCATGTGACTGTTAACACTCTCAAACAACTTCAAATGTTGCTGATGCTCCCTTTACAGAACCCATGTTGATTCCTCTTCAGCATCACTCATTGTTTTATATGTTTAAGACCCTATCTATAGAGCCGATTTCCACTAGAGTTGTGATGGCCCAGAAGAAAACCAGGAGAAAAATTGGGGGTGGGGGTGTGTCATGAGCCCTGAGGAGGGGCAGCTGGAAGGGTTAACAGACCAGGAAGAACGGCCTTCCAGCACCTCAGCCAAAGAAGCAACAGCTGGCCCATCAATCACTCTCCCCACATTCCAGGCCCCAGTGCCAGCTGTTGACAATTAGTCTCCTCAAAGCTCTCACGCCGTCTTTGTGTAAAGACTCTCAGAACACAGGCACGAGGCACACCAATGCTTCTGATCTCTCAACACTGAATTCTAGGAGAATTATGGCCACCCAAGGAGCAGGCTGATTGAGGCTCCCATATAACTCACACCCGGGACTTGGCAACCTCATGGAAGCAACAAGTCGATTCCCTGGCTTGCATCCACACTCCTTCCTGATTCCAGATCCTGACCAGTTTGAACCCCTTGGCACCCTGACCCTTTGGCTTTGGACAATGACTTCTGTTTCTGGTTTGCAATTTTGCTGTGGTGACTCAGCTCCTGTTTGATTTCCCGAACTTTGACCCAAAACTGGCTTTGGACTCCTGTCTGCCTATGCCCTGAGAATGTGACAGGGTGGGAATGGGGGGTGGACTGCTGATCTTCTAACTAAGATATGTAACATGTCCCTAAGATCTACCTCTGTACCAGAGGTACATCTTAGGGTACCAGAGGACTGGACAGTAGTAAGCTAGAGCAGCTGCCCTATGAGGACTGGTTAAAATGCTTAGGGCTATGGACAGGCCACAGTTGAGAACCCAGACAAAATGTGATCCACTGGAGAAGGAAATTGGAGGAAGTTGACAGGATCCTCTTGTCTGCACGCCCTACAACTTGCAATTCGGACCCTTGCCCCTCCTGGCTTATTAAATCTTGCCAGAGGGAGCTTAGGTATCCTATACGGGATATCATAAATAGATCCCTGATGGAAGGGCAATTTCCAACGCCTCTTAAGGAGGCAGTGGTCCGTCCCCTCTTAAAAAAACCAACACTGGATCCGGCCGAATTGGCACACTATCGGCCGGTCTCGAATTTACCCTTTTTGGGTAAACTCATTGAGAGGGCAGTGGCGTTGCAACTACAGAGTTTCCTGGAGGATGCTTCCGTCCTTGACTCCCATCAGTCGGGCTTCCGCCCGGGTCATGGGACGGAGACAGTGCTGGTCGCCCTGGTGGATGATCTCCAGCGGCATCTGGACCGAGGCGGCTCGGCGGTACTGATGCTGTTAGACCTGTCGGCAGCGTTCGACACGGTCGACCATCGGTTGCTGACTTGCCGTCTTGCCGACGTGGGGATTCAGGGGTTGGCTTTACAATGGCTTACCTCTTTCCTCAAAGGTCGGGGACAAAGAGTGGCGATTGGGGGTGAATTGTCCCAGAGATACCCGCTGGATTGCGGGGTCCCTCAGGGAGCAGTTCTATCCCCGATGTTGTTTAACATCTATATGCGCCCTCTTACCCAGATTGCCCGGAGATATGGGCTGGGTTGCCACCAGTACGCTGATGACACCCAGCTCTATCTACTTATGGACGGCCGGCCTGCCTGTGTCCCAGAAAACCTGGACCTGGCATTGCAGGCCGTGTCTAGATGGCTCAGGCTGAGCGGGCTGAAGCTAAATCCGACGAAGACAGAGGTCCTTTGCCTGGGTCGCCGTGGTCCAGGGAGGGAGATTCCCTTACCGGCCCTCGATGGTGTGCCTCTGTCAGCGGCACACAGGGTTAGGAGCCTGGGGGTGCTACTGGAGCCTACCCTAACTATGGAGGCCCAGATAGCAGCCACTGCCAAGTCCGCATTTTTTCATCTTAGGCGGGCAAGGCAGTTGGCCCCTTTCCTGGAGGGCGACGACCTGGCAACAGTGATCCATGCAACGGTCACCTCGAGGCTGGATTACTGCAATGCCCTCTACATGGGGCTGCCCTTGTGCCGAACCCGGAAGTTGCAGCTAGTGCAGAATGCCGCTGCCCGGCTGTTGTTAGGGCTCCCTAGACGGGAGCACATCCAGCCGGGGCTTCGAGGACTGCACTGGCTGCCGATAACATATCGAGTTCGGTACAAGGTGCTGGTTATGACCTTTAAAGCCCTTTATGGTCTGGGACCTGCCTACCTTAGGGACCGTCTCTCCCCACATGTCCCCCAGAGAGTGCTGAGGTCGGGGTCTCAGAACCTCCTTATAATCCCTGGGTCAAAGGAGGCCCGTCTGAAAGCGACCAGGGACAGGGCCTTCTCGATTGCAGCTCCCTGTTGGTGGAATCAGCTCCCGGAGGAGGTGAGGGCCCTGCGGAGCCTTGAACAGTTCCGCAGGACCTGTAAAACAACCCTCTTCCGGTTGGCATATAATTAACTGTGAGCAGAATGCCTGAATATTAAATCTTAAACATCAGATTACTGAATATTGGAAATTTGAAGGACTGATTTAAGTAATAGTAGCATAGTGTATATCGATGTGAGTTTTATGTATTTTTAGGCTTTTATGTATTTTATTGTATAATTTTAATTGTATTTAAATCGACCTTTGTTAGCTTTTATTGTTGTAAGCCGCCCTGAGCCCACCTCGGTGGGGTAGGGCGGGATATAAATCGAATAAAGTAAAGGAAAGGAAAGGAAAGGAAATGGCAACACACTCCAGTATCCTTGCTAAGAAAACCCCATGGACAGTAACAAAAGGCTAAAAGATATGGCACTGGAAGGTGAGCCCCTCAGGTCAGAACGTGCCCAAGGGGAAGAGCGGAGGGCAAGTCCAAGTAACCACAGAAAGAGTGAAGCGGCTGGGCCAAAGCCAAAAGGATGCTCAGCTGTGGATGTGTCTGGTGGTAAAAGGAAAGTCTGATGTTGCAAAGAACAATACTGCATTGGAATGTGGAATGTAAGATCTATGAATCAGGGTAAGCTGGATGTAGTCAAACAAGAGATGGCAAGACTGAACATCGACATCTTAGGAATCAGTGAACTAAATGGGTGAAGGAATGGGTGAATTTAACTCAGCAGATCACTACATCTATTATTGTGAGCAAGAGTCCCATAAAAGAAATGGTGTGGCCTTTATAGTTAACAAGAGAGTGAGGAAGGCAGTAATGGGATACAATCTCAAAAATGACAGAATGATCTCGGTCCATATCCAAGGAAAACCATTCAATATCACAGTAATCCGAATCTATTCCCCAACCACTGATGCAGAAGAGGCTGAAGTGGACTAGTTCTATGAAGATCTACAACACCTTCTAGAATTAATACCAAAGAAAGATGTCCTCCTCATCATAGAGGACTGGAATGCCAAAGTAGGAAGTCAAAAGGTAACCGAAACAATTGGTAAGTTTGGCCTTGGAGAACAAAATGAAGCCAGGCAAAGGCTAATAGAGTTTTGTCGAGAGAACAAACTGGTCATAGCAAACACCCTCTTCCAATAACCTAAAAGGCAACTCGACACATGGACATCACCTGATGGGCAACACAGAAATCAGATTGATTATATACTCTTCAGTCGAAGATGGAGAAGTGCCTTAGAAAGTATTACTAACAACAAAGCAAGCGGAGATGATGATAGAGGCCTATAAAATTAAAAATGCTGTGGAGAGTGGATAGGGAGAGGTTTTTTTCCTCTCTTATAATTGTTCCTCTTTCATGAACCCAGGTCATCTACTGAACCTGAATGGTGGTAGATTCAGAACAGGCAGGTGGAAGTACTTATTCACATAATACATTGCTAAATTGTTGAACTTGTTGCCACTGGAGGTGGTGATGGCCGCCAAATTGGAAGACATTCATTCATTCATTTACTTATTTATTTATTTATTTCAGTTTCTATCCCGCTCTCTCTGCAAGCGGACTCAGGGCGGCTAACAATCAGTTCTACAATTGTATAATTTAAAACAAATAAAATACAATTTAAAACATTTTGTGGTGCTGTACAATTTTGGTATGGCGGGATCTTTCTTTTTGCTGTTTGTGATCTTACAATGTTCGTTGAAAAATTAATTGAGGATGGGGCTATCAATTGTTACTAGTCACTATGGCTACTAGCCTTAAGCATATATCCACTCCCTCTAGTACCAGAGGTGGCATGCTTCTTTGTATCAGTTGATGGGGAGGCATGAACAGGATGCTGTTGCAGTCATACTCCTTGTGGGCTTCCTATGGCCGCTGTGTGAACAGAATGCTGGACTTGATGGGCCTTTGATCTCATCCAGCATGGCTCTTCTTACATTCCTGATGTTTTCAGGGGGGGGAGTTCCCCTCTGAGCATTTCTCCCTCCCCCCCCCATTTTCCCAATTTTCAGGAGCACTGAAAAAAACTTCCTATGCAATGTTTTCTCTTCTTAAGTAAGAAAAATCTAATCTTACAAAGCTTTTCACTAATTCTAAATATGCAGTTGAAGAACTTTCTCCATTTTTTACAGGGAAAAACTGAGAAAATTGGGGAAGCACTGAAAAAAAAACACACAACAGTGTTTAAGAGTATTTCCTTAAATGTAAATAACTTGGTCAACAATTAATTAATATTCTATAATGTGTTCAATTAGGCATATTAGTTCAGTGTTTTCAATGTTATAAAGTTTAGCTTAGTATCCAGACTTAAGAACATAAGAGAAGCCATGTTAGATCAGGCCAATGGCCCATCCAGTCCAACACTCTGTGTTACACAGCGGCCCAAAAAAATTATATATATATTAATTATATATATTAAAATTAATATTATTAATATAAAAGTATATAATATAAAAGTATATAATATTAATATATAATATTAATATATAATAATATATAATATTATTAATATAAAATTATTAATATAATAAAAATTATATATATATATATATATATATATATATATATATATATATATATATATATACATACATACACACACACACGCATATAAAATTATACACACACACACACACACACACACACACTGTGGCTAATAGCCACTGATGGACCTCTGCTGCATATTTTTATCTAAACCCCTCTTGAAGGTGGCTATGCTTGTGGCTGCCACCACCTCCTGTGGCAGTGAATTCCACATGTTAATCACCCTTTGGGTGAAGAAGTATTTCCTTTTATCTGTTTTAACCTTTCTGCTCAGCAATTCCATCGAATGCCCACGAGTTCTTGTATTGTGAGAAAGGGAGAAAAGTACTTCTTTCTCTACTTTCTCCATCCCATGCATTATCTTTTAACCTCTATCATGTCACCCCGCAGTCGACGTTGCTCCACGCTAAAGAGCCCTAAGCGTTTCAACCTTTCTTCATAGGGAAAGTGTTCCAGCCCTTTAATCATTCTAGTTGCCCTTTTCTGGACTTTCTCCAATGCTATAATATCCTTTTTGAGGTGCGGCGACCAGAACTGCACACAGTACTCCAAATGAGACCGCACCATCGATTTATACAGGGGCATTATGATACTGGCTGATTTGTTTTCAATTCCTTTCCTAATAATTCCCAGCATGGCGTTGACCTTTTTTATTGCAAACGCACACTGTCTTGACATTTCCAGTGAGTTATCTACCACGACCCCAAGATCTCTCTCTTGGTCAGTCTCTGCCAGTTCACAACCCATCAACTTGTATTTGTAGCTGGGATTCTTTGCCCCAATGTGCATTACTTTGCACTTGGCCACATTGAACCACATCTGCCACGTTGATGCCCACTCACCCAGCCTCAACAGTTCCCTTTGGAGTTCCTCACAATCCTCTCTGGTTCTCACCACCCTGAACAATTTAGTGTCATCCGCAAACTTGGCCACTTCACTGCTCACTCCCAACTCTAAATCATTTATGAACAAGTTAAAGAGCATGAGACCCAGTACCGAGCCCAGCGGCACCCCACTGCTTACCGTCCTCCACTGCGAAGACTGCCCATTTATACTCACTCTCTGCTTCCTATTACTCAGCCAGTTTTTGATCCACAAGAGGACCTGTCCTTTTACTCCATGACTCTTGAGCAGGGGGGCAGAGGGTTCCTTGCTGCATGCTACCTATTGTGACCCTATGAGTTCCATCCACACAACACACTTTCTTTTGTATACTACAAAATTTGTTTTCTATTTTCAACTTTTATTTCTTCTTACTTCTCAAATGGCAAAAATTAAAGCCACATGTAATACAGAATCTAAGGGTGCAGCAGTTTGCAACTGTTTCTCAAGTACTGGGCATACTTGCAGTTTTTCTTATAGAAAACAAAGATATTTATACTAATCATAAATATTGATGTTTTTAAGTATGGCAGTACAACTTTACATGGTAACTAATTTATACATTCTGTTTTTATGTTGATCAATTGGTAAAAGATGATTAAGTTTGATAGGAAAGTAACTATTGGATATATTGCAATTTTCCCCAAATAGCTGTTTTTTTTAAAAAAAAATGTTTTCTTTTCTGAAATAAAATGTGGCCATGCTGGACTTTCCTGCAAACATTTTTTTATTTACTTATATATACATTGAATTCAATCACACCATGATCACTGTTCCCAGCTGGTCCAACAGTGCTTACATCTCATATCAGGCTTGAGCATCTTTCAAGACTGAACCCAAGAGTCACATTCACAATTACCATAAACCAAAAAAGCCACATATACTTCCATCCCTGGCATGAGGTCTGCACCATAGGGAGCCTCACAGCTTTTCTTTTCTTCTGGTAATGGATGTTTCAAGGTGAAAACCAACTACCAACCACAGTCTGCACTGGGCTTTGTCCATTTTCCTGTCAGTAGATGCTACATTGCAGAACAGTCCTCAGAAGAGCCATAAATGGCATGTCAAAGAGCCACTAATGACTCCAGAGCCACAGAGTATCACTGATCTACAATACCTACAGGTTTTTTCTCCTTGATCACAATCTGTACATGCATTTACCCAGTCAGTGTGAGGATTGCTGAAGTCACCCATTATTACATCATTTTCTCTCTTGTTTCTGTTAAGTTCACTCTCAGAATTATGGCTAATTTGAGAGAACATACCCAATATTAAGTTATTTTTTAAGCCTAGTCTTTCCATCAGTAGCTATTATGTGGTGGAATGGATTCCTCTTAACTTCATAGTCAGTCATTCCCCAACCTGAAATATAATAACTTAATTAAACACTTCCATCCTTTTAGGCCAAAACTGCCCCTAGTCAACCCCCTTCCCCAATGAAGAAAATGATGGGAAACATCTCTTTCTTCTATATTTGGACAGGAAACACTTTTCATAGTGCCAATGTTTATAAATGTACTACAACAGGAGACAGTGTCTGTCACTGTTTTTACAGAACAATCCTAAGCATACTATGATGGGGTCATAGTACTCTGCTTAGAATCACACAGGTAGACTACAGAAATTATCCCACAAAGCAAAAATCATTAGTGTATATTCTGAATATGATTTGTAATAACCACTGGTCTCTAGTGGTTTAGCTAAAAATGTCAGACAGTTACTGTAGCAAGGTCTTCTCCACTAGCCCAGCCTGTGAGACAGAGGGTTGCTTCTTCAGTAGCTGATATAGATGACAATTCTTTAAGGTTCCTAAATCAGGAACTCAGACTATTGTGACAGCCAGTGAAAAGGAAGTTTGTGAAATTACTCTGGAGTAAATGGGCAGGATGGGGAGGCTACACACAAAAGGAAACCTCTACTGAATCAAGTCTTAAATATATTCAGTGTCAGTAAAGATTTCCTTTCCTTGCCTCTGGAGTCATTTTTTGTAAGCACACCAACAAGTCAAACTTTTACATACATACAAGATTCATATCACTGTGATTCTTTTTTTTTCTGGCCATCACATTTATTTTAACAATTTATTAATAACATATGGTTACAATATTTAATTGTCTCTTAATGGGTTACCCACCTACCATGAACTGAGTCATACTTGGAATTATTTAGCAATGTTGGCACCATGGCCTTGTCAGAAAGGCATCTGCCATGTAGGTAAGCTGCCAAGGACAACTTGTTAATTGTGAACTATGCCCTGATATAGCTCTATTCTTCCTCCTCAACACAATCTAACTAGCAGAGAAGTGTTAATAGCTATGGCTGAAATACTGCAGATTCTGTTGAGGGACATCTCCATCTTCATCTGTGTCTTTTCTGGGCAAATTATCCTCTACAGGAATAGATGTGAGATTATAGATGAAAACAGTTGTAACACCCTTTTCAAAACCTTCACATACTGTTCTTACGGGATCCTTAAAATATTCCCCACACTGCTTTTTCTATCCATAGGCTCTGTATAAAGGTTATACTAGCCATATTAACCCAAAACTTATCTTAAAGAAGCTTCAAAATCTGTCATGATTCTAACCGCCAAGACATTTCTCCCAGGCTACTATGTGAATTTGTGAACATTTCACAATATTACAATAATTAGGCAATAGCTACAGGCTCTCAAGCAGGCAGTTAAAAAGCAAGAGACAAAATTTCTCAATTATATACAAGGTTAGCTTTGGCTATAGATTTCCCCAAAAAATCAATTAATGCAGATTCCAGATCCCAAAGGACTTTTCTGGATAAACCATTGATTCTTACTATAGAGAGACAGCCAGATGTACTTCATTATATACTATGCTTTTGTACTTCCATTAACAACCATCTTGATTTTTATCGTAAAGGAAAAATAATGATGTGCCCTTTTAGTTTTACTTTATTATATAATTTTTATAAAGTATCTCATGCTGTGTTTGCATTATAACTTAACTTACCACATCAATAATTTTTCTTGCAAAATGTCTATCACTGACAGGTTTTGTGTGTACAGAAGAGTCTGCATCCATTGTAGGGACACTGGGGCTGGGGTGTGCATTATGTTTATTCTGTGCACAGACCATACCTTGGACTTCTCATAAAATTCCTGTCCCTGAGATCCAGTTTGGTGTAGCAGTTAAGAACAGCAGACTATAATCTGAAGAACCAGGTTCAAGTCAATGCTCCTCCCCATGAAGCCTGCTGGGTGACCTTGGGCCAGTCATGTTTCTCTCAAACTGTTCTCTCAAGAGTTCTCTCAGAGCTCTCTCAGGCCCACCTACCTCACAGGGTGTATTGTGCAGAGAGGAAGGGAAGTTGATTGTAAGCCATTCTAACACTCCAGATGGTGAAAAGTTGGTATAAAAACCAACTACTCTTATTCTTCTTCTGTTAGTGAAATACAGGGCATCTACTGTAACAGTCAGTGAGCAGATTCTGCTCCCACTGGAACACTGTCTTCAAGTATGGTTCCTAACTTATGAGTGAGTGAAATAAGTGAAATGAGTGAGTGAAACTTATGAGTGAGTGAAATAAGAAATACACCAGGGTAGTGAGTGAGTGACAGACATGGACAATAGACCTGCCCCCTACCAGTTTATAAACTTATTGCTTTCTTTTCCCTCTCCTCATCATTGTCATGTAACTGCCTCACAGGGACTCCACCAAAGATATTTTCCCCAGTTTCTCTATCATAATCTGGTGAGACATAGTCAAAGCTGTCCAAAAAGTTGCTTGAGAGACCCTTGAAAATGATTTACCATATATCAAAAGACTGCAGAGTGCAGAGGTTGGCATATGGTGAGAAAAGCTGTACATTGTAGGGTTCAGAGAATGTTCTGAACAGACACATTGCTTTCCCTCCCAAGAAGTCACTTTGCCACAGAAGCTGGATCATCTTCCCTTGTTCACCCACAACAGTTTTTCTAAAGGCAATCCTGAAGCCTTGTATCTAACAGTTCTTTAAATTTCTAAGTAGTCATAACTAGCGGTGCACGTTCGAAATATACCAAGCCGAATAAATTTATCAGAGGTGTGTATTCGGCCACCAAAATAGCCATGCCTGAATAAAATCATTTTTTTTTCTTGTACACCCCTAGTTGTAACATTCATAAACATTCTATCATGCCTTGGCAGCTGAATCAATGGCAAGGACTCAAAATGAGATCTGTTATAGCTGGTAGTAGTAGAGGCGTCAGATACTGCTTGTTAAGGTTTTTTGTCTCCCCTTTGCTCAGCTTTAGCTGATCTGAGGAATAAAAGCGCAGAAATAATTTTTTCCCTAAAAGTTATGTATTTTGTTTTTAAGCGTGATAGCTCATTAGTTTTCACAACTATGGTCATTCTCTATCGGCCTGTCCGAGGTTTCTTCCCAAGTAGATACACAAATAAGCTGTGACAGGGATGAGAAAGAAAGGGAGGAGGCTGGCAGATATCCCAACCTGATCAGAGCTGTCAATAATCATTTCAGGGTAGGAATCAACTGCTTGTGCTAGAACCAATCAGGGAGTGTGGCCTAATATGCCCCATAGAGCTTTCGAACTCCATGTTACCTGTGACAATTCACTGTGGATTGTGGTGGGTGTCTATGAGAGCTGTGACAGTTGTCCCTATTCCTTATTTTGAAGGTAGGATGAATGTTGATAATAATTTCTATTACATAGTCTTTGATGTCAAAGGAGTATTCAGTGACTAGTCTATTAAAATAGTATCTTCATCTGCTGAAATTTGTTCTGTAACTCAATAGATTCTGATGAATGGTCAGACCCAGACGTAACAGCACAGTGGCATCTTTGCAAACTTTTCCCGTTAAAGAATGCATGACATATACATGTTTTAGCACATTTTGTGCATTGGCTCTAATAGTGACATTCAAAACTGAAAGAATGAAGGAAATACCAGAAGGTAGATTGATATCTCCCAAATGAGTTGAGCTTGGTAGAATGAGAACACACTTTCATCTTGACCCTGTGTATGATCTGGTCTTCTGTTTTCTTTTTACAATATGCAGTATACAAATCAATTATCTCTTTATTAGGTATGATAATATGGTTAATTTTCTTTTCCTGTTGCTCGACCAGCTCAAACTGATGATATGTAATAGTCTTTTGAAGTATTAATTTAGGATCTCATTGTAATCCCTGAGACAGTTTATCATCCTAAAGATCTACAAGGTAATCCATGATGAGTCTTCGAGGCTACTCTAGTCATACCATTCTTGCCAGGGTATGCAAAGCTATGATAAAATCGTCTATGGATTCTGAGGTCCTTTGGGCTGTAGAGGTTAAATAGATTATACTTCCCTTCCCATAGAATGGTCTTCTACCATGTTACTATAGAGGGACTTTTGGTTTTGAGGAGTAAGTATATCATGTTTCACCAGATTGGCCTCAAATACTAAATGGTAAAGCTCAGACTTTATTTGCAAACTGGAAACTCCCTGATGCCAACTCTAAAACAGAATACAGAGACTCAGTACGGGAATAACTATTACAGAAAAAATACAGGTTTTCTTTTGTGTGGTCTTAAGGTATATTTTATTAGTTCTGGCTCCTCTCATGTATCAAATATTCAATATTTTGTTAAGTAAGCTGGGGCAGTCTAAAACAGTATGCAGCAGAACTAACTAATTGGTGACTATATTTGAGAATGTATATGACATTAGGATCATATACTGATGCACAATAAGGAACTGAAAAACACTATGAATTTATCTTTATGATGTATATCAGTAAGATCCACAATTCGGCGCGCTCAGCCTGGAAGAAGTTGACAGGATCCTCCTATCTGCACGCCCAACAACTTGTAAATTGGACCCATGCCCCTCCTGGCTTATTAAGACCTGCCAGAGGGAGCTAAGATATCCTATACGGGATATCATAAATAGATCCCTATTGGAGGGACATTTTCCATCGGCGCTCAAAGAGGCGGTGGTCCGTCCCCTCCTGAAGAAAACAACGTTAGATCCGACCGAATTGGCACACTACCGGCCGGTATCGAATTTGCCCTTTTTGGGCAAACTTATAGAGAGGGCAGCGGCGTTGCAGCTACAGAGCTTCCTGGATGACGCTTCTGTCCTTGACCCCTACCAGTCTGGTTTTCGCCCGGGCCACGGGACGGAGGCGGTGCTGGTCGCCCTGGTGGATGACCTTCGGCGACATCTGGATCAAGGCGGCTCGGCGGTGCTGATGTTGTTGGACCTATCGGCAGCGTTCGATATGGTCGACCATCGGCTCCTGGCGTGCCGCCTTGCCGACGCAGGGATTCAGGGGTTGGCCTTGCAATGGCTTTCCTCTTTCCTTGACGGTCGGGGACAAAGGGTGGCGATTGGGGAGGAACTGTCCCGGAGACACACGCTTGAGTGTGGGGTGCCTCAAGGGGCAGTGCTTTCCCCGATGTTATTTAACATCTATATGCGCCCCCTTGCCCAGATGGCCCGAGGGTATGGGCTGGGTTGCCATCAATATGCTGATGACACCCAGCTCTATCTGCTTATGGACGGCCGGCCCGCCTGCGCCCCAGAAAATCTGGACCGGGCGTTACAGGCAGTGGCTAGGTGGCTTAGGCTGAGTGGGCTGAAGCTGAACCCGGCGAAGACAGAGGTCCTTTGCTTAGGTCGCTGCGGCCCGGGAAGGGAACTCCCCCTGCCAGTTTTTGACGGCGCTCCATTAACAGCGTCGGGCAGGGTTAAGAGCCTGGGGGTGCTGTTGGAGCCTTCATTGACGATGGAGGCTCAGATAGCAGCCACTGCCAAGTCCGCTTTTTTTCATCTTAGGCGGGCGAGGCAGTTGGCCCCCTTCCTGGAACGTGACGACCTGGCAACAGTGATTCATGCTACGGTCACCTCGAGGCTGGACTACTGTAATGCCCTCTACATGGGGCTACCCCTGTGCCGAACCCGGAAACTGCAGTTGGTGCAGAACGCTGCTGCCCGGCTGTTATTAGGGCTCCCAAGATGGGAGCACATTCGACCGGGGCTCCAGGGTCTGCACTGGCTGCCAGTAATATTCCGAGTCCGGTACAAGGTGTTGGTTATGACCTTTAAAGCCCTATATGGCCTAGGACCTGCCTACCTTAGGGACCGTCTCTTCCCACATGTTCCCCAGAGAGTACTACGTTCAGGTTCACAAAACCTGTTGGTAGTCCCCGGGCCAAAGGAGGCCCGCCTAAAATCCACCAGGGATCGGGCCTACTCAATAACGGCACCTTATTGGTGGAACCAGCTGCCGGAGGAGGTGCGGGCCCTGCGGGATCTAGGGCAATTCCGCAGGGCCTGTAAGACAGTCCTCTTCCGGCAGGCCTATGATATTAACTGACAATGTAAAATATCCTGGATGAAAAAATGTATCTATAGGCCGCCGGTTTTTATTCTATCTTGTTTTTACTAAATTATGGTTTAATGGTATTTTAATTGTTTAAACTGAAATTGTTTTAATCATTGTGTTGTAAGCCGCCCTGAGACACCTAGGTGAGAAGGGCGGGGTATAAATCTTAATATAAATAAAAATAAATAAATAAACTGTGTACTGTATTGTCCCAATAAATATAAAAAAGAGTGCTAAGTGTAGGAGAAAACATAAAAGATAAATTTGCAGATTGAAGGGCAAGAGAAAACTAGTTCTGTATGGAGCAATGGAATTTTTCACAGTCTGTATTATGACTATATAATGACCCCAAGTCCACAAATAGGTTTTACATTCACAGTGTGGAATTTTACAGCCCTCTGTAATCAAATACATTATTTTAGAGATGAGTTACATGTTACATTGCATACATGTGACAAGCTATCCAACTCTGCTTGCTTAGAATGCTAAAGACTTCTGCTATAAGCTGTCGTGACAGGATTGGAGAGGCTTGAAGTGCTGGACTGACTCTCACTGTAGCTTTGCTCATAAGGAAAGAGGGAACTATATCAAACTTCTTATATCTTTTCCTGATGTTTTTCCTCCCAGATGCCAGAGAAGATTAGCAGCAAGAGTTAACAACATCAAGGCTAGCCAGCCAGCAACTCTTTCCCTTTGTCCAAGCAAGAAGCTGTTCTGCCAAGAATAATGTTATACAGCTCTCCCCTTCTCATGAATAGCAAGAGGCTAGCTTTCTACCTGGTTTTTAAATGTTTGGTTTCAGAAAATAACATGAATGAAATATAAAAATAAACCATTGCTCTCCTTTGAGGACTACAGTAAAATATTTTGCATAGAATTTCTTTAACCTGACCTCTTTAGTACGGTGGTTTCAACCTTTCCAGATGATTCAGGACCCACTTTTATCACTAAGCAGCAGCATGGGACCCACAGTCATGTGACAATAAAAAGAGAGCAAGAATTATGAACCCCAGGATAGTAAGCAACATAGAAAGAAAGCTGTGGAGAGAAAATGCAACACCTTGTGGTACGCTGTTGGGAAGAACAAGCCAAGGTTAGAATCATGGAGTAACCTTGCCTCACCATTCCCCTGTACCTCTCAGTTTGCATGCAAAGACTGGCAGAAGATGTGGTGTTGTTGCTCTCTGTGGTGAGGCTATACAACCATGCTGAGTGTCCTGACACATGGGCTAAAGACCACTGCTTTACAATAGCAAAAAAAAATGCAGTCATTTTGCTAAGACGATCCAAACTGTAAAACTTTTATCTCTCAGACAAAGTTTAAGTTACAAGGAAAGCCTTTTCTAGCTAATAAAAAACACGTAAAATGAACTGAACTCCAGCCCTGAAGTACATGCATAAGAAGAGGCTCTGAAGACCCTCAAAACTAAAAAAATAAATAAATTTGAATTTCATGCACAAAACAATGATAAAGAGCCAGTTTGGTGTAGTGGTTAAGTGTGTGGACTCTTATCTGGGAGAACTGGGTTTGATTCCCCTGCTGGAAAGGCCTTGGGTCAGCCATAGCTCTGGCAGAGGTTGTTCTTGAAAGGGCAGCTGCTGCGAGAGCCCTCTCAGCCCCACCCACCTCATGGGGTGTCTGTTGTGGGGGAGGAAGATAAAGGAGATTGTAAGCCGCTCTGAGACTCTGAAATTTGGAGTGGAGAGCGGGATATAAATCCAATATCTTCATCTTCTTATGTCATCAGCTAAAGTGCATAATCACACAACATTCTCCTTCATTTATTAGCTGTGCAACATCAAAAAAATGGTGCTTTGAGAATATATTATAGGTTTATCTGCCATCTTTTCCAGATATGGTGACCAACTAGTAGCTTAACAAAATAAAAGGACAGCATTAACCTCAATACATATTTGAATATTTCTTTTACAAATATTTATTTATTTTGGGATTTCTATCCTACTCTCCCCCATAAACAGACTCAGGGCGGGTCACAACAGATGTATAAAAGTTTGAAATAATACAAAGTATATTAAAAGTCTACAAACCAACTGCTGGGGGAAAAAAACCAAGAGCAAAAAGTAAAGAACTCCTTGGTGTAAGCTGTAAATATGGCCAAAGGCAGATATATCAGGAGGTGGGCAAAACATTCACCACCAATGGACAACTTAATAAATACATGGTACGCAGTGTGCAACACACTAGGCGGGTTTGTGCAGGGGAAACCAATGTAATTTGACAACCAGAGCCGGTGTGTCCATTAGGCAATATTCGGCAATTGCCTCAGGCGCCGGCTCTTCGGGGGTGCATTGTTTCTGAGCGCTAAGTGGAACCCTTCTGGCCCCTCAGCATCAAGAAACAATGGCACTTTCAGTCCTGGGCGAACTCAGAGTGCACCAATGACTGAAAGCCCACCTTGTTCCTTCAGCTTTGAGAGATTGGAGGATTTTCCTCCATTCCTCAAAGCTGAAAGAGCCGCATTTCCCTCCCCTCGTGTCCTCTGAGGGCGCAGGGGAAGGGAAAGACTGACTGTTCCTTCGGCTTTGAGGGATAGGAGGAGTTTGCCCCGATCCCTCAGAGCCAAAAGAGTCGGCTGAGTGCCCAGTGTGATGACATCACGGTGGGCAGCGGCAAGACTTTCACCTGTTCTTGAGGGGGAGGGAGGTAGCCTCCGGGGCTCTGGCATCCGCCCCTCCTTGAACGCTGCTCGGCTTTGCTGGGCAGTGGCAAGAGCAGGACTTCCCGCCGCTCTTGGTGGGGAGGGAAGCCGCCTCCGGGAATCTGGCATCCGCCCCTCTGAATGCGGCTCAGGAGCGAGTCTTTCAGCAACTTTGGAGGGGGGAGGAGGCCCATCCATTGCCCGTCCCTCTCTCTCTTCTCTCATGCCGCTCCACCGCTTTCAACTCAAGAGTGCAGTGTTTTAAAGGCACCCCTAGCCGCTTTCGGGTTGAAAGCAACAGAGCAGCACCTTTCCACAAAGGCACTACTTGGCCGCTTTCAACCTGAAAGCAGCAAGGCGCCTTTAAGACAGCGCTCACGATGATGTCACTTCTAGTGAAGTCATCATGGTGTGCACGCTGGAAAAGAAAAGGATGCCTGGATGGGGGGCGTGGCACAGGGTCTGCCTATAGTGGCAGAACCCTTAGCACCAGCCTTGTTGACAACCCTGACCTCAACCCAAGGCTTGGCCTTACAGGCTCTGTGGAACTGTAGTAAGTCCTGCAAGGCTCTGATCTCACTAGGGAGGATGCTTTATCAAGCTGGAGCCAGAGCTCAATGCTGTAAAAGTGTCCCTGTGGAGACCCAGCACAGGATAACAGGACACCTCAAAGCGGAGAAAATGAGGTCAAGAGTCTGGCAGGAAGAGTGCAACACGACAGTGGTCGCAGTGGTACCTAGTGGAATGAAGTGGTCCCAGTAAGGCTGTGAGAACCAGTTTCAGAGCCTATGCAACAGAAGTGCAAGTGCTTCTCTCTGACATGGAACCATCATGGCCAATCAATGGCTGGGTGGGCAGTTCAGTTCCCCAAACACCCTGCTCCTAGAGTCCAACTTTAAGCCTGGAAGCTACACTTTAAGCCTTGGGTAACAATTACTTGCAAACAGCAGATTTAAATGTACCAAGATCCTCTCCTATGCAGAGAATCCATCTATATCATCCATCTATTGGGGGAGGGGTGGCCAAATGGTGGCTCTTTTACACATATTGTGTGGCTCTTGAACCCAGCTTGGGGAAGCTATTTGTCTCTTTAAACCACTTCTCCAAGCCAAGCCAGCCAAGCAGCTCGGCAAATGTATTTAAAGTTAAAATTGCTTTATTTCCCCCTCCTCCTATCTATTTGGCTTGCTTCCTTCCTTGTTTCCTGTTCTCAAACATCTGATGTTCATGTCTTGTGGCTCTCAAACATCTGCCATTTATTCTATGTGGCTCTTACGTTAAGCAAATTTGGCCACCCCTGATCTATACCATCTTCCTGCAGCAGTGAAAATGCTCTTTTAAATAGATACTTTTGTACCTAGAGATAAGAAGTGCAAAGACACCAGCTTCCCAATGACAACAAAAGTCTAATTTTTAAAAACCTAATTTCACCTCAGAAGAATGCTTTGCTGTTGAGTTGGAGATGTGTCACAGTAACAGAGGGAGTGGAGGGAGGATCAGATCCAGCGTTGCTTCTAACCAAATTAATTAAGCTAGCCTACAGTTTTTTAGCCTCCAGCTCACATTTTTGTCTTAGCTCAGGAAAAATGGCCTCAGAACAAACTAATTTATATAGTAGCTCACAACTTTAATGCCAGTAGCTAACGAAGTAGAATTTTTGCTCACAAGACTCCATTGCTTAGAGGGAATATTTGTCAGCTCCCTCCAGTCTACGCATGCTGCAAAAGCAGGAAAAGGCAATGATGACAGGATTAGTGTATCTCGCTTTCAGTAGCTCTGGAACATTCTGTGGCTTACCTGAAAGTGTATAGTTCCCCCAGGTGGGGCTGCACAAAAGACACCATTCTGAAAATCCTTTCCAATATTTAATGTGATCAGCAACCCGCCACCCAAAGGTGAGTTTATTTTTATTATTTATGCTCAGCCACTGGTGATTATAAGGTTGTAATATAATATCTAGGATTTCCTGACTAGTATTGATTTGAGGGTTTTTGTTTCAATTTTATGCTGCTTAAGTATTTTGACTGGAAATACCTTCTACAGTTATGTGTTACGGTTGCCCTTAAAACAATGTTTGACTCCTTGCTTAACTCTTCTGACACCTTCCATCATTTTGGCTAAGATAAGTTTATCCTCTTTTATTCTTATTAAATGTAGCAAAAAGAATTACCTTCCTGTTCAAGAAAAAAGATGAATTAAATTGTTTGGGAGGGATGCCCTTGTTTATGAGTTAATTGAAACAGAAAGGCCAGATCCATCCACAGGGTGACTCCTCCTCATGTAAAATCTTTCACATCACTGAATATCTCATCTTTGTAACCGGAGATGCCAAGGACAGAACTTGGGACCTTCAGCATGGAAAGCATGGCATCTACCACTGAACCATGACCCCATCACTAATATATTCCAATTCTAGTCAAATGGGATCGCTCAGAATTTCAACACCACAGTAATTTAACTTCTAGACCCCTGGAATGTGGCCTAGATGTATTACATGCTTCTAACAATTCAGGGAATACTCCTTTGACATCAAAAACTATATAACAGAAATTATTATCAACATTCATCCTACCTTCAAAATAAGGAATAGGGGCAACTGTCACAGCTATCATAGACACCCACCACAATCCACAATGAATTGTCACAGGTAACATGGAGTAACCAGATAACATGGCGTTCGAAAGCTCCATGGGGCATATTAAGTCACACCCCCTGATGTAGGGTTGCCAAGTCCAATTAAAGAAAAATCTGGGGACTTTGGGGGCAGAGCCAGAAGACTTTGGGGGTGGAGCCAGGAGACATTAGGGGTGGAGCCAGGAACAAGGATGTGACAAGCATAATTGAACTCCAAGGGAGTTCTGGCCATCACATTTAAAGGGACAGCACGCCTTTTTAAATGCCTTTCTTCCATAGGAAATAATTAAGGATAGGGGCACCATCTTTTGGGGCTCATAGAATTGGACCCTCTGGTCCAATATTTTTGAAACTTGGGGGGTATTTTGGGGAGAGGCACTAGCTGCTATACTAAAAATCTGGTACCTCTACCTCAAAAAATAGCCCCCCCAGAGCCCCCAATACCCATGGATCAATTCCCTATTTTTCTCTATGGGAATCGTTCTCCATAGGGAATAATAGAGTGCCTAGTAGACATTTCCCCCACACACACTTTCTAAAGGGGGGGAGGGCCTCCATACCAGGGAATCCCCCCTCCCTGCCCCCTCCCTCTCTCTCTCACACACACACACAAATACTTACCGTACTTGGTCTTCTTCCAGCAGAATTTGATCGCTGTGAAAACGAAAGTAAGGCTGCACAGGAAAAGAAAGGGAGGGGCCTTTCCTGTTTCCTGTGCAGCCTTAAAGGGACACATTTTAAAAGCAGATCCCAAGCTGTAAAACAACATGATGCCTACAGGTATGTTCTCTCTCCCCCTGCAGATTTTTTAAGAGTGGGGGAGGAGGCTGAAAATTCGGGGGTCCCCCGCCATGGTGGGAGGGTTGGGAAGCCTACCCTGATGCCAAGCCAGCCAGAACTGTGTTCCTGTGCGTTCCTGCTCAAAAAAAGCCCTGCTGGTGAGATATGTGTCATCTTACATTATCTCTGTAATTACACCCAATGTTATATACACTCCCCATTTAAGTTTAATTTTATTTCGATTTATATCCCGCCCTTCCCACCGAAGTGGCTCAGGGCGGCTCACAGCACATAAAATCTAACATAAAATTATTGAATTTAAAACATCTTACACAGTTAAAACAGTAAAATAAAACATATAACAGCGGTCTATTTAAAACTACACTCAGTTTCCAATGCCAGTTAGTTATAAGCCAGCCGCAAGAGGGCTGTTTTACAGACCCTGCAGAACTGGCCACTTCCCAGCTCAGGATCCCTCAAAATCCACTACAGTATAATCTATACTGTATAATCTATACTGTAGTTGAAGAACACTCCTTAAATTGCTTTCATTTTCAAATGTCAATTATTTCTTTGGAACTTTCCAATTTCTTTGGAATTTTCAAGATGGACACTTTTTGCTTTCAAATGCCATTGACAGTTTTTAATTTAATCAAATTAGAGCCTTTACAATAACAGTCTTAGAAGAGTTTGAAGTTACTACACTAGACTAATCTGTCCACAATATTGAGATTGTTGTTTATCAAGATGAACACTCTAGCTAGGTTTCATATGCAAAAATGGGAAAAGTCTAACATTTGATAAACTTCTGGGATTCTCTTCCTTTTAAAAATTCTGTTAATCCAGCATTGCAACTTTCACCTATAATGATTTGTTGTCAGTAGTTGTCTGTAACTGTATAACTAATCCCTACTTAATGACTATTTGACTATTTGGAAGCTTTGCAAACACTTCCTGTTAATTCTGTCTCTGTAACAGCTGAAGGAAGTGCCTCAGTACTAGAGTTGGTAAAGTACTTGGGCTGCACAAATGGAAATTTGTACCATAGCACCACATTCTTCCCAGTTCTCCATATCATTACTAATAAGAACACCTTGCTCAACACCTTGCTGATGGAACACATATTTACTTCTGTAGCCCTCAATACTTCTTTAACAGCCACTCTGGAACACCAGAGGGATCTTTAGTGTACAGTGTAGTAAAGGGTACTGTAGCTTCAGCAGAAGTTACAGGCTTCCCATTAGGGGTGTACATTGGGCATAAACCAAAATAAATAAATACCTGAAAATTACCTTGTAGCCCAGGCTAAATAAAAGCCAGTATTATTTGGCTTTTATTCCAGCATCCTGAATGAAGGGAAGGGGTTTAAAGTTTAAATCCTCCTCTCCTGGAGTTGGGCTGCAGCTGTGGTAAGACTCCAGAGAGATGGGAAGAGTTTAAACTTTAAACCCCTCCCCTCCCTGAGTCAAGCTGCAACTCTGCAAGAGAAGAGGAAGGGTTTAATGTTTCTACCCACTCCTAGAGTCAGGATGCAGCGGAACTTCAGGAGGGGATAAACTGCAGCTGTGGCCTGACTCTGGGAAGGGAAGGATTTAAAGTTTATATCACTTCACTCACCGAGTCACTTCCGCACATCATGGCGAGTGAAATTTTCCATAATACCCTATGGGGACAGTCCCCATAGGGTATAATGGAGCTGAATATTTATTTATTTATTTATTTTATTCGATTTATATCCCGCCCTACCCCACCGAGGTAGTATTTAAACTTAGTATTTTGTGTTCCCTAATACTAACCAAATGCTAGTACAATTCCAATACTGGCATTTGGGAATACCAAGTACTTTCAGGTCCCAAACACACGAATCCAAATAAAACTGATTTTTTTTTCTTGCACACCCTTATTGCAAAGGGAAATTTTCCAAATCTTTCTTTCTTTTGCGACTGAACCCCACTGGTAGAAATGACTGAGAATCATTCATAAGACATGAAGATTTTTAGATGAATATCGAAAAGTGCCCAGTCACTGGTCCTCATCAGTTTCTTCTAGGAAAATCGGAAAGGAACGTTTGCAGTTTCTCTTAGGAAATCTGAAAGCTTCCGATAGACTCCTGCTTAGCTCTTCTCAAAGAGATCAGGAAATGGCAGGAAGGGCATCTAAGGATATATTGCTGGGCAGAGCTCTTTACCAGGGATCAGTGGGTAGTTTTTCCTTACAAAAAAGGAGAGGCTGGTGGAGAAAAGGTAAGTAGTGATCCAAAATAGAAACACTACCAAGAGAGATTAGTTGTAGATTTTCCGGACTGTTTGGCCATGGTCTTGGCATTCACCAGCAGCTGTGACTGGCATCCTCAGAAGTATAATTCTCTCTGTGTAAAAGTGAGAAGAAGATGACAGGCACTTTGACACAGAGAGAACTCTAGCCTTCTGTGTTATACCTCAGTCACAGCTGCTGGCGAAATGTCAGGTTCTACAATGCCAAGACCATGGCCATACAGCCCAAAATCTACAGCAAGTAACGAATTCCAGTCGTGAAAGCCTTCGACAACATACCAAGAGAGAGTTTCTAGAAAAGACTGGAGAAGTCCTGATAGAGCTGAGCCACGGAGGTGGAAACCAAAACGAAGAGCAAGAAGGCAGCTTGATCTAACCTAAACTAAAAACAGCTTGCAGGATGAAGCCCTTGGTGGTTAGGGACCACAAATCTAAACAGGAGAACTGGATTATCTTCCAGTATTTTATTGATTTTATGCTTGGTTCTAAAAAAATAATAAATCTGCAGAAGTGAACTATATAAAACCATACTTTTTTTTTTTGTAACTCTCATAGTAAAGTCAAGTTTTGATTGTCTGAATCTGACTTGGTGATGTGGTAATTTTATTCTTATGCATTCTTGCCAAAACGAATTATTGAGACAATTCTAGTAAATTCAGTTGAAGCAGCCAATGTTTAACGAAAATTTAAACTTCTTTAAACTTCTGCTTGAATATACGTGGTGAGCAGTTTCATAAAAAAGAGAGGGTGGAACAGATATATGCTGGAAGAAATTTGTTAATGTTTCTCTCATGAGCGCAGGATGAAAACTGTACTGTTCCAGGACACTCTGTACACTACATATTACAATGTACAAGGCTACTTTTTAATGTAGACATATTGTAGTACAGGGTTTCTCTCTGCTTACTTATGTGACTCAATCTACACACAAGAATTCATCACACATAAATGGATAAAGAGCAAGAGAAAATATGGAAGTTTATGGTACTGTACAAAGACTCTTTGCTCCCTTTTGGTAACAGTTCTTACAGCATGAGGCTTTTGGTTAGTAAGGGAAAATCAAAACCACACAAGATTTAGACTAGAATTTTTCTTCATGACCCAGTAATCCAAAAATAAATAGCTATCCTTATTTCTATGTGAAAACTACAATAGCACATTTCCTATACCTAGAGTGCCACTGGGCACCCTAGAGTCATGTCCATCTGTTAAAATGGATCTTTGCCTGCTTCAGGATTGATCAAGTTATAAATGGCAAGCAACAACAGATTGTCATAAACAGCCCTTGCAAGCACTGGAAATACAATCCCTTTGATTTGACCCAAATTGAATAGCTGGCAGTGGCAATATATATTAAGAACATATAAGAACCCTTGCAGGATCAGACCAGTGGTCCATCTAGTCTAGTTGTTAGTAGCCAGACCCCTCCTGGGATGGGCAGTTTGGGACACCCAAATATCACCCCCAAAATTGTGTGTGCACTGTGGATCAAGATGTAGCTGGAAAGAAGAAGTGGAACCAAGATGTAGCTAGAACAAATAAGATGGACACTGGCCAAGAACGAGCCTGGGAAAAACATTACGGAAGATGACTCATTGCTAACTGACTTTCTAAAAGCTCTACTCCCCACCCTAAAAGAGATACTCAATCTCAACAATGGGTTTCTCAGGAAGACAGCATGACATGAACTCATCATACTGGGTCATGCTTCCCCTTGCCCATTCACCCTAATTAGCGGGCTATTTGTGCAAACTGATAGCCTCTCCCAACATATTGTTTTACCCCCCAGAAAACCAATTCTGCATCCAAGGGTTATCAGAGAGCATTAACACCTTTAGTTTACATCTAGCAATCTCATAAAGTGCCATTAACACCACTCAGGCAAACCCATCACAAGTTTCCCTAGGTCTTTGTCATTAAGCCTCCCCCAACACACAGTTTTGCCTCCAGAAAACCAATCATAGTATTGTTTTAGAGGTACATATGTCAGACCTCCCCAGGGCTAACTTTTCCTATAACTAGACATGCTCCACTCCACTGTATGTGTGTTCCCTCTAGGTTAAACATTGCACCCCCATGCTGTGTGGGCTTCCTCCCCCTCTCTGGGAAATGCAGGTGTGAGGGAGCCAGTCAATGTCTGCTTGGGAGGGCGACCACTATAAATTTTCCCCCAGTTACCTTCCCTCAGTCCCTCAAAGGTGCACACCCAGAAATCCTGTCAGACCACTAAAAATATAGGCACCAGATGGTTTTTAAATTCAAAATCCACAAAAGAGATTTATTGGATAACAAAAGGCAAGAGAGAGGGATAAAATAATATTGATTATAACCAATCAATACACAAAGAATCAGTTGGCAGGCAGATGGCTGGCAAATAATCAAACATTGAACCCAGGGAATTATCAGGCTGAGGTAAAATATATATCTGGCAGAAGATTTTTAAAATCACAAACAGGCAGGCTTCAGAATTCCACAGAATTCCTTGACAAGCAAGCAGTGCCTTCTGGGCACTCAGAATGTTTTTAGCTCAGTTGTTTAGCCCTGGGCTTTGATTACTCAAAATCATAAAAATAACAAACTTACAATCACTCCTTTCACACATTTATTTTTTTTATTTTTTATTTATATTTACATTTATATCCCGCCCTCCCCGCCTAGGCGGCTCAGGGCAGCTAACAACATTTCACATATTTAACAAAGATAAAACTTTAAAATTTAACAATTAAAGAAATTAAACATAAAAACCAGTTAATTAAGTTAAAATAATTAAAATACATGATTCATTACATAGAATAAACATACATAGAGAACTCCTGACTGGTGCCAGATTAATTCTCCCACACAGATCCTCTCACACTAGCTTCCAGGACTCACACCTCGTGTGTCTCAGCCCTAACTAGTTTTCTGGTCTGAGTCTTGGGTAACCCTGCTGTCCACCAGAATCCAGTTCTCCCTTTAGTGTGTCTTTGTGTGATCTTAGTTTGTACACAGGAGACAGCCTGATGTGCAGGCAAAATCTTCTTCAGAGAGATTTTCACAGAAGGTGCCTGGTTTTTGCTCCCTTCTGGCTTCAACCTCTCTCAGACAGAAACTAAGCCCAGCTCTGTCTCCACAAGGAGCTGCACAGGCTGTTCTCAGCTCCTTGTCCAGTTGCTCTCACACAACTGACCAGCCTCAGTCCACAGTCTTCACTTCAGATTCTCTCTCTGAAGACTTCTCTCAAAGACTCCCCAGTTAAGACTAACTCATATCTGAGGCTTTCTCTGCCAAGCCCCTGTTTCGCTACTTTACCATTACTATGGTAACATTTCAGCCAATCAATGCAAACCTGTTCCCCAGGTTCTCAAGCTAAGTTCCTGAGTCCATCACAGCAGGCCATTTCTTTCACTGTCTTCTGTGGACCTTGACCTCCAGGACTTGGTAAATATTGCCTTCCTTGAATCACTTTCCTTTCTTCTATCTTTTATTTAGCTCTTAGATAGTTTATGTGTTCCCCGTGTGATTTGTGCACTTGCTTTGTTCTATTCTTCTTTTATAAAAAAATTATTTCTGGTTGTACTGCAGCCTGGTTTATTTCAAGAGTTCATTGGTGGAGATCCCCTAATTAACCCTTCTCATTGGTCTCCAATTATGCTAGTTCACACAATCTATTGGAAAACTCTCATTAGGGTAACACAGCAGCCTGTTTCATGCAGTGACCAATCAGCTATCCTGAAGGGACAACTATTTGGCTAGAGTCCAAGGTCTTCTCCTGATGTTGCCCCCTAACACAGTGTTCACAGGTTTGCTGCCTCTGACTATGACTTAGTCAACATGGCTAGTAGCCATTGCTGGAACTATCCTCCATGAATCTGTCTTCACTACAATATTTGTAGTTTTATTTTATCTGACTTGAATCTCAGTAAGAAGGTTGAACTAACTAGATAAATAAATTTTCAATTCATTTCCTTGTTCTTATTTGTTTTTTCCCACACATTAAATGGACATTTTCATCAAGCTATTTGCTATACCCACAAGACATATCCACTAACCCAATTTAGAAAGACCCTTCTGGAGCTCTTCACAATCTCCCTTGGTTTCTACCACTCTGAATAATTTGGTATGATCTGCAAACTTGGCTGCTATATTGCTCATTCCAGGTCATTTATGAATAAGTTAAATAATAAATATCACAGAGGATTTCTGTGGCAATTATTTGGGAAGTAAATAAAATGTATATGAAAGGAAAGTCAAATGGCCTTGCCTCCAAGAAAAAGAGGGAAAGAAAATCGCCAACAGAATTCAGACCTTAGAAAACGAAAACAAAAATAATTAAATAAAACAATTCTAGCAGAAATTAAAAACTAAAAATCAGTTGGATTTGCTTCAAACTGAAGAAATGAAGAAAAAGTTGAGTGTTTTAAAACAACGGAGCCTCCTGCAGCCCGTCGCATCGTGGCGTGGCTGCAGGGGAGATTTTGCCCCCACCAGAGGGAGAGCGGACTTGCCGGCGCGCTTTTGGGCGCGTTTGAAGGGGGCAGGGCTTCAGTGCTTTTATTGAAGCCTCCGCTCCTCAGCTCTTCAGTCCTCTTGTCTTGCTTGGTGGCGGGGAGTGTGCTTGCACGCTCTTAGCTCGATTGAGAGAGAGGGGATTAGGCCGGGAGGCTGAAGCGTTTTGCAGATCACGGCAGGAAGCAAGGAACGTCGTGGGACGGTGTTTGTGTTTGCCCTGGTTGCTGGATCTGTAGTCCGTGAGGGCTGTTGCTCGTTGGGTGCCCTTGAGGCTTTTTCTGCTCCACATTTGATATCTTGTAGGGGAGCGTCATTTGGGGGAATTAGTTGGCACGGGGGCGTTATTTGGGTTATTTTCATAAGGGCCCTGGTTGCCAGCACTTATTTGGGGGAAGGGGCCTTGGCCCAGGAGTAGAGCATCTGCTTTTCAGGCAGAAGGCCCTGGTTTCTGTCCCCGGCATCACCAGTTAAAAAGTTCAGTCAGGAGGTGATTTTAAAAGACCTTTAACTGAGACTCTGGAGATAAGGGTTTAAAAGTTGGGGGCAGATCAATTTAAAAAGTTCAGTCAGGAGGTGATTTTAAAAGACCTTTAACTGAGACTCTGGAGATAAGGGTTTAAAAGTTGGGGGCAGATCAATTTAAAAAGTTCAGTCAGAAGGTGATTTTAAAAGACCTTTAACTGAGACTCTGGAGATAAGGGTTTAAAAGTTGGGGGCAGATCAATTTAAAAAGTTCAGTCAGAAGGTGATTTTAAAAGATCTCTACCTGAGACTCTGAAGATAAGGGTTAAAAAGTTGGTGGCATATCAATTTTCTGGTTGGCCCTTGGTTTTGGGTGGTCACTTGAGCAGGGTGAAGTGGCTGTCTGGGTGGGTCGGACATTTTATAGGCGGCCATTTGTCATAGGCACTGGGGTGGTTGTGCTGTTCCTGCCCTCTTGTGCTTGGCGGCCATTTTAGGCTTCCTTCTTCTTGCTCATTCCTTGCTCTTTGGCGGCCATTTTTATGAGGTGGTGAGGCGGCAGCCATTTGAGAGTACATTGGGGCAGCGGCCATTTTAAGGTCCAGTGGGGCAGCGGCCATTTTAGAGGTAGGCTTTTGCCCTCCTCCCCCCCCCCTTTTTCTGTTAAGATAGTTGAGGAGTTTGGGGGGTTTTGGTGCCTAACCTGCCTAACCTTTACAGCAGTCCTTTCTCTCTTTAATTGTGACTGGTGCTGTGCTCTTTAGTGCGCATGGCGGGGCATAAAGGTACTGGAAATTCAAAGGGGAAGCAGCCTGCCCGTAAGGCTCCTAAGCCATCTCCGAAGCGTCCTCCGCCTCCTTCGTCTTCTGATGAGAAGGGGGGCGATTAAGTGAACACAGTCATTTTCCAGCGACTGCAGGCCTTGGAGCAGGCGTCGGGGTTTCCACCTTCTCAGATGCCTAAGAAGGGGCGGGTTTCTAAGCGTGTTTTGCAGGCAGATATATTGACCCGCTTGTCTCTTTTGGAGGGCAGATCTGCAGCTGCTGCTGGAGGAGCTGTGGGGCTTGTTGGCTCGGATGTTGGTGCTGGCCCGTCGTCCGGTGCGGTTGGTGCCGTGTCAGCATTGGTGCCTGCTTTACCTTCTGGTAAGTCTGGGGATGGCTCATTGCCTCATGCTGGGCCTGTGTGGCCTTGGGGGGCTTGGGGGTCTGCTGGCCCTAGTGGGGCTGGTGCTCCATCTGGGGCTTTTTCAACTTTAGGCTTTGAGCAGCTGAGCAATTGGATGTGGCCGCAGGGTCAGTGCGGTCCATTGGGACATTGGCCTGGGGTAGGACAGCAGGGGTCCGCAGCGGCTTGGCCTGGCGGTTGGGATTTCCCATCTCCTTACGGGGCGGTCCCCTTTGGCGCTATGCCTTTTGGTGAGATTGCCCTACCTTTGGGCGATCACCTGCTGCCTGCCACAAGGGAGAAAATCTTAAAAGGGGAATATGTGGACGTATTCTCCCTGTTATTTAGAGAATTGGAGAAGAAGGACAAGGAGGAACTGGATGATAAAGAGAAGGAGAAGCTTAGGAGGAGGAAGGTTGATTGGACCTGGGCCAATTGGCTTCCGGGGTTTTTTATATATGCGGGAGTGATAGCGCATGCACAGCCCTGGCGGGCCGCCGCCTTAATTCAATATATGGACATCATATACAAGGGGTATACGATGTTCAGCGGCCCAGCCTGGATCCAATATGAACAGGAGTTCAGGATGAGGGCCGCTTTGTACCCTTCACTACCGTGGGATCGGATTCAACAACAGTTGTGGCTGCAGGTGATGTCACCTGCGCGGCCCAATTTGGGGGACCGATCTGACAGTGGTCACCTTGTATCCAAGGATTCCTCTTCTCCTTCCGGTGCTTCAGTATCCTCCTGCAGTGCTGCGGGGCAGGCGGTTCAACCCCGCTTGCTCTGTTGGGAGTTTGGGTCCCAGGGGGCGTGCAGTCGTAAAGCTTGCCAGTTCAAGCATGAATGCCCCCTGTGCGCTGGCCCACACTCTTTCAACAACTGCCCGAGAGTCCGGCCGCACAAGGGTCAGAAACAATGGGGGGGGCCCTTCCCAATCTGGAGAAAGGTCCCAGCTCAATGAAGGTGGGTCCTCTTGAGGAATGCGTTCACAGGTACCCACGTAGGGGGGACAGTTTATATTTGTTAAAAGTTTTAGTTTCAGGTGGGATTTTGTACCCATTTCTTTAGAATCGGTGCGGCCTCTTCAGCTGCTGCCCTGGGTTATCATACTTCGTACATTCAGCCTTGGCCGTTGGCGGTCTCAGGCTTACAAGGTTCTATTCGCCCTTTGCTCCGCTAGTAGTTTTTATTAGAAGCGGGGGGGGGGTTAGTTTAAGTTCGGGTTTTATAACTTGTCTGTTTTTCCTTTAAGATGCTGTTGTTCCTGGCCGGAGGAGCAGAGTTCTCATCTGCGGGCACAGTCAAGCTCGGAGAACTGCTGTTGGCTCTCAGCTGGGGCTCAGCAAATATGTTACGGTTGAATGGTGGGGGTGCAGGGGTCTTCAGTGGCCTGGCTTGCTCCCCCCCCCTTTTATTTCATGGGTGTTTGGGCCCTCCTCTGCAGGTATTAATTGTTCACCTGGGAGGGAATGATCTCGGGCTGGTAAAAGGCAAGGCGTTGATCTTGCAAGCCCGAGATGATTTCAAGCACATATGGAACAGATGGCCTGGTACCATTATAGTCTGGTCGGCCATGATTCCGCGCTTGGTGTGGCGCAGTGCTTGGAATCCATCTGGGATAGAGAGGGCACGTTACAGAGCGAATAAAGAGATTCGCAAGGTTTTGGAGGGTGGTTTGGGCCACTATTTGCCTCATCCGGATATTTATAGGGAATGTTCTGACCTCTACAGAGGAAATGGGGTGCATCTCTCGGGAAAGGGTAATATGCTTTTCCTGAGGGATCTGCGGCAAGGGCTTGTGTTGGCTTTGGGCCTTTTGGTGGGTGCTAAGCCCTAAGTAGAGGCTTGGCCTTAGTAGTGGCAGGTTTTACGGGGTTTATGGCACCATGCGGCCTGGGGAGGACCGGTTAGCCTCCCCCTTTTGGGGAGTTGGGGGTCTGGCAGGATCAACCTTTGGGTGTGGCCCGGTGTGTGTGAATGCAGACTGTCCTGGAGACTCGGTTGGATGGGTGCCTTTCGCTGAGACTCGCGTCTGGTGTCTGGGCCCTTCAGTGCGAGCCTCCCTGCTGGGCCTGCTGGGCGGGAGCTGTGGCACACAGCTCTGGCTTGGGGGCTGGGTCTCTCGCCCGCTTAAAAAGGCAGGGGAGTGGTCTGAGGAGACCCCTGGCCCTGACCTGGCCGCAGTTCGGTTGCCCTTGCCATTGCTATGTTATTTTAATAAAGTGGCCCATAATTTCACCAATCTAATTGTGTCCGTCTCTTTATTCTGACTTGGGGGGGCAAAACTATTTTGAATATGCTTCCTGTTATTTTAATTAATTTTTAATCCATAAGAGCACTTGTCCACATCCCATGACTGCTAAGCTTACGTAAATGTCTTTAGCGAGGTACCCTGTTAAAAACCTTTTGGAATTTCAAGTATATGATGCATATCAGATTGCCCTTTTCCTCATATGTTAACGTACACAGAAGAATTTCAAGAGGTTGGTGAGGCAGGACTTCTCTTTGCAGAGGCTTTGTTTCTTGATGTGTTTAAGAATCCTACCTTTAATACCTTTAATCTTGATATGTGGATTTTAATCTTGATATGTTGTTAATATATTATTTTATTGTTGTAAACTTCTTACAGCCTTGACCTTTGACAACTGAAACCTGTGGTCCTTTACTAGCCAAATATTAGCTATCTCACTTCAGTCAGCCAAGGACCATGTGCTTGAGCATACACCAAGAGCTGAAAGCAGTCTTCAGACACACAACTAAATTCTCACACAACTCAATAATCAAACACTCCAGAACAAGAGACACACACCCTTTTTTAGTTCCTGTTGTGTATTGGTTGTTTTGGTTGCTAGTTTGTTATGTCTGTTAGTTGACCTTGAAGCATACTTCATTGCCTTCCAGGACCCTGATACCTACATTCCAATTGATTGTTCTTTTAGAACCAGCCAATTGGGATGCAAGGCATTTCTCTCAGGAAATGAAAATAAAGAATTCTGGAGAGACCAATAGGGTGGATTGCTGCTCATATAAGGGGGCGTGTTTAACTCAGGCCAAATGGATATAAGGGGCAATGTTGCCTATTTGTGTTCAGTTTTGCTCTTGTTCAATAAACGTTCTTGCTTACCTCAAAAGCTGGCTGACCTCACTATATAATAGTTCTATTTGAAAACTCCTCTTTTAACACATCCAGTTGGGAAATTCTGATCACCTTGGTACCACATTTTGTAAGCACTTAACATACAGTATCTACTACAACTTACTACAGGATAAAACATTTTAAAATAAATAAATGTTGTCTCTACCTTCATTGCCAACTGGTACTCCCCTATTCCACCTCTGATACTCAAGTGACTGACTTGATGTAGGAGTGTTAGAAAAGAACTGTATAAATTCTGTCTCCTATACAGCTTCTACTTGCTGCTGACACTAGCTGGATGTGAAGTAACAGAACCAGGAAGGGAAGGCAAAATTTGTATCCTGGTGTTAATTAAGCATTTTTGAACACAAGCAAAAAAAAAAGAAAAATAAAAGGATATGCCATTCCTAGTTCTTCATACAAAACTGGTGTCAGAGATTTAGGATATCTTTTCGGTATCTCATCCACCATCTGTCAAGTTTCATTAAATGCTATCCATTATCTGTCCTCTGCTCTATCAGATTTTGTGCTTTTTCCTTAGCTTTGTTAGGGCTGATTCATGATACATTTTGAAACTCCCTCCCTTATCCTTATATTCTTAATTCATTTTCATCATACATTTAATATCTGCCATTTCCTATTTTGTTCCTTCCACACACTGATGTATGCACAACTGATGTATGCAGGACTTTCAGTAAGATACTAGCTGCAAGCAAGGATTTTGGAACCAGTTGGAAAATCAGAATGCTGCCTAGCAAAAGCGAATATATATTAACATCACAATTCAGTGGTAACATTGCATTGTTTCAGTGGTAGCTCAATAGCTATAGAACAACTTCCCCAGATAGGTGCCCCTGGCCCCCTCACTCTTGATCTTTAGGAGGTAGCCAAACACAGTTTTATTCATGACAGTATTTGCTTTGTTCTTCTGATTACTGGCAATTTTAAACCCTTGTTTTTAACAAATGGTTTTTTATGTATTTTATGAATTTTATAATTATGTACATTGCAAGCTGCCTTGAGTTTTTGGTACTGAATCCTGGGAAGAACATACAGTAAAAAAGGGTCATAAACAGAATGGCTGAGGTTCAGAGATTCTAGAAAGACAGCTATCATTAGAACACCAACAAAAAAAGCTGCTGAAAATATATGTGATCTATATCTCTTGCTTGAAGAAAGATTAAGCCAGCTCAAAGACAGATGAAATTAAATCAGTTATATCAGGATATTAAGGCTATGATCACTTACCTTGATGACTTAGAAAGAGGTGGAGACAGCATTATCAAATAGAAAACTCATGCCATACAAATAATCAATGAAGAAGCAGAAAGTGCCTCCTAAGCTTATTCAAGAATAAAAGCAGCCATCCACTTGCTGAGTCAAATTCTCAAAACTGATGTTTGCACGACTTTCAGTAAGATACTACGGTAGCTGCAAGCAAGGATTTTGGAACCAGTTGGAAAATTAGAATGCTGCCTAGCAAAAGCGGATATATATTAACATCGCAATTCTAAGATGGGGGGGCGAATCAGCTCAGACAGCCAATTGAATCTTATGCTGGCATGATTCCAAATTATGTCAGCATAAGAGCTATTTATGCTGGCATAGGACACTAACAACATTTCCTCGCTCTGTTGTGCTAGCGCAGGTGTGCAGCGAATGCACACTAATGCAACTCCAGCGCAGCCTCCATGTCAGCATTTAGGCGACTCCCTAAGCACTTTCGGTATGGAATGCCCTCAAAAAAAAGTGCAAAGTTGCATTGGAAAAATAGTAACACAGTCCAGTTTGGTGTAGTGGTTAAGTGTGCAGACTCCTATCTGGGAGAACCGGGTTTGATTCCCCACTCCTCCACTTGCACCTGCTGCAATGGACTTGGGTCAGCTATAGCTCTCGTAGGAGTTGCCCTTGAAAGAGCAGCTGCTGTGAGAGCCCTCTCAGCCCAACCCACCTCACAGGATGTCTGTTGTGGGGGAGGAAGATAAAGAAGATTGTGAGCCGCTCTGAGTCTCTGGTTCAGGGAGAAGGGCGAGGTATAAATCTGCAATTCTCCTTCTTCTTCTCCTTCATAGGCAGCCACCGTGTTTGATAAACAACTGCCTCCCACTGTCGCTGTGGCCAAGAAATGCTGCCTGCCTCTAGGGGTACCCCACCTGAATAAGGGGACCCCAAGCTAAGGAAACAAAATGATCAGAAAACAGGCCAAAGGAACACTGTGCAAAATAGCTGAAAACGTGCTGGGGCTTGGTTCTGATTGCAACATAGGCATTTCCCTGTACTGGCTGCTCTTTCCCTCCCAACTGAGTGATAAGATTATGGGTTCAACAGGTAGGTATTGTTTCTGCCTTAAACCCCTGGCCATCTGATTATACAGCTACCTTCCTAACTCATTGCCACAACTCAACTCTCCTCTCTGTCTACTACTGTGGTAATGTCTGACACTTATATAAATCCTTTATCTTCTATGCTTACTCTTCCTCAAGGTGTCACCCTAAATTAATTAAACTATCGAAAACCCACTCTGACCTATCATAAGCCATCCAGGCAAAGATTACTGAGTCAGTCACACCTATTGTTTTAACCAGGAAAACCCATCAAGCAACCATTACGCTCACCATAGTTACGGGAGGGCCCCCTTCCCTCAAGCATCATTATAGCTCTGGGAGGATCTTCAACTCTCCAAACATAAAACATGAGAGCAAGCCACACCTCCTTGTTCAGTCTGAGCACATGTAGACAGATTGTTCCCTCCATTACTCTGAATAATGTGCCTCAGACATGGACGATGGCAGTGCATGTCTCCATTTTCAAGTTGTAACCGGACTTTTACACATCTGGACAGGTAGTATTACCCACTTCAACAACCCCTGCAAATCCCTATCGATCACCTCTATCTTTCCTAGTTCTTGTCTGCATATGTTTTATTGTTTGTGTGTGTTTTTCTACCTTATATACATATTTTCTAGTAAACATTATAAAATATATTTGATCTGGAGTCTCTTCTTTCTGGGACTGGACCTTTGTATCATAGGTGAAAAGATCCACGCTCCTAATTCGCTCTACCTAGTCTCCCTTTGCTAATTCCTCCATCTCATGAGGTACTCATGAGGTAGAGTGCACAGCATGTCTGACAGCTCCCTGCCATGAGGACTTAAGAATGAGATCTGAGGCACCTTGGCAGCAGGAAGAGTTTAGAGAGGGGATTAATACTGAATGCCAAAACCCATGAACTTGAAGGAGCACAGTCCTCTGAAGCAGTTACCAAGGTGGTCCCTGTATTTGCTGGTGGTCTGGACATGAGCACCACACATGTGAGAGAGTTTAGGATGGGGTGAGCCTATGGAAGAGGCACAGTTATGGCACCAATGCACTCCCTGGTGACCTTTGTGGGACCACCCAGTGCCTGGCCAGTAGCTGTCAGAGCCTCGTCATAGAAGCTCCTCCACGTGTTTGCTAATTACGCAGATGACAATCCAACAGGGAGAGCTGTGGCTCCAACCACTAAGCCCCAAGCTCAGTCTGTGCCCCCAGGCAACAGAAGAAACTTGCCTGCAGAAGACCCCATTGGTATCCAGCCTGCTGGCACCTTGGACCTCTGCCTCATTTGCAAGATGTCCCTGGAGATAAACAGTTAACTGACTACATTGTGACTACATTGAGGCTCCTTTGCCCTGAAGCCCTACAATAAAGTTTTGTCTGTGGCCAGAGTTGTAGCTGTGTGTGTTTGTCTCTGGGTGTTGTCAAAGGGAGGGTGTAGAGGAAGAATCACTATACATATGCTTTTATTTGCTAATACAGAGGAATGCTTCCCATTTTGCTAATAATGAAGGCACATGTGCACACACACAGAGATAGTGGGGTGGGCAATGGCACATACGTCTGTGCCCCCAGGCAACATCGCACACAGTCCATGAAGAGTTGGCAGTGTGCTGCGGCATCTCTGTGCAAAAGCAGCTGGGTTGGAGGGGCAGACAGATGGGGACAGACCACTGCGGCAGGCCTAAAAGGTACACAGCACTCATTGGGGACCAGTGTGCCCCAACTAGCTTCTCTGGGTTCAGATCAAGTATAGCAAACCACTCAAAAAGGGCCTACACCAGTGTTTGCCTTGGATGGCTATATTTTGCAGTTCAATCAAAGTTGGGCAATTTTGAGGGGTCTACCACTTCAGGCTGAGTAGACCCCCAGCAACCTCAGGTCAATTTAGGTATGCTAATAAGGGATCACAGTACAAAAAAGCCATGGAGAACAGACTTCATTGTTGGCTGTTTGCAAAAAGGATCAGTGCCATGGCCGTTGTATTTGTCAGGCTTCCAGCTGGTGCTCTCACTGAAAATTAAAATGAAAAACATGGTTGCTGGGGGTGATGTGCCTGGTCTCAGCTGCCTGTTTCTCATCCCAGGGCCCAGGGCCCTCAGAGCTAGGAAAACTATCGGACTGCACTGTAGAGCGATCAGCCATCCACTCAGCAAAAAATATGTTTCTGAAGAAGGCTTTAGCCAGTAGAAACCACATAATTCTTGTCTCTCACTGAATGTGGAAATTTCTAGCTCTGAAATAACTGTCAACTTTCCCCTCTTCAGGGGAACAAAAGCAGTGAAAAACAGAACCTGCCCCCTATCCCCCATAGATGGCTCCTCTAAGTACACAGCCTCCTCCTAATGTAAGGAGCCCATCGTGGGGAGAGGGGGAGGCAGGGACACACTGAGGGTTATGTGGCTTCCCATGGTGCCTCACTTCACCACCACATTTCCTGGTGTATAGGTGGCATGGCCATGCCAACATCTGGCAGCAGTGATGGCTACCACCAATTGAACTGGACAGAAGCTAAGAAGGCGCTGCTGTATAGGTTGGTGGTGGAGCATGCTAATTTAGCCCTAGCAACTAGCAAGGACAACTCTGCCAACTCCCACCACTGTGTCTTCTTGGAGATATCCACCATGGAGTAGTGGAATGATTTCTTTGGCCCAGTTCAGAAGTGTATCTGAGCCCTTATGGCTAAGGATATCCCTTATGAGTGGGCAGTGAAGGAGGGTTTGCCAGGAGCAGAGACCATCATGATGGCAGTGATACCTCCTGTGATATTGGGTTGCTACGGCATCAAGATACTGTGTGATGAGTGTCAAAGGTCCTCCCTGGTCACTGCTAGGGAGCTCATTACCTGCTACCAACAGCCTCACTGTGCCCCCTAGATATGATGACTCCATCCCTTCCCTCCCACAGGCAACTCTTAGAGTGGGGATGCCATTGCAGAATCCTCCTCAGAGATGACCTGGGGGTGGTAGGTCAAGCATTAGCCTGATCAACCAGGCCCCAATCCTGGCCCCCAAAGGGGAGGGGAACTCTACCATCATCATGCCTCCATCTTCGCAGCCAGGATGCTGCTCCTCTGACACCCCTGCAACCTTGCACCAGGGTCACATGCTCACTTGTCCAGCCATGATGAGATCGAGCTGAGCAGTAGGGAGGAGGACCATGCTGCCTAGGCTCCTGAGTGCCCAGGCTACTAGCTAGGGGAATTCTTTAAGCAAAATTTGTTTCAGAGACACAGAAGAGACCAAAAGGTTTGGTTTTGTTTGAATTCAATTACAGAAGAAGAGATAAACAAGACTGTTGTTAATAAAGCCAGTTGTATTTTAGAAAATAGTAGTTATTAAAGGAAAGCCATATAGCTGGGAACTGAAGTTGTAGCTCCAACAGGGGAGATAGCTCAATGAGAGAGTGAAAGAGAAGAGACTGCTTTGGTCCTTAGAATACTCCCAATCTCTTGCCCATGGATACTGCACCAAAAACACTGCACCATGACAATGGCTATCAGATAATGTAGGTGGAGCAGCACAGCACAGATAAGAAATGTAGAACTCAAGATAAGTGATTCTTCAGAAAAAGAGCTCTATATCAAGTAAAGAAGACACTCAAGCAAAATATTCATTGTGAATTAACTAAAGCACATTTTCAGAATCATATTTCCCACTCTGGATGTGCCATCTCAGAGTTCTGTTTTTGCAGGTAGCAAGCCTCTAGATACAAGGGATAAGAAACATAAATAAATATATTACTATCACATGTGATTTTGCATTGAGAGCAAGGAAAGAAACCACCCTTTAAATGTACTTTAACTACCCAAATTGTGAATACAAATAGGTTGTCAAAATGTTTTAAATGGTAATTAATTTGCACTAATAATATCATGCAAATATAAATTATACATTTCAAGATACAAATTAGGTTCCTCACCCACCTCAAGCTTCTGTTTTCTAACATTAAAAGTATGCTGCAAGATCCAGTCACTGGACTTCTTTATAATGTTTAATTCAGCCCTTCTTTGTCTTAATGAAAAGGCATTTTATTAATCACATAAAGTTTTCACATCTTTCAATATCAAATATAAGTGTATGGGTCTTGTGACGGAACCAGCCCAATTCTGCCTTCAGACCCGGTCCCATCAACTCCCTTTTTAGTTGCCAACTCCTGAAGGGAGCTTATTCTCTTCCCATCACTAGGGCACACTGCCATCACCTGTTCAATTTAGGAGTTCCTGACAGAGAGGAACAGGACTTCCAATCCCCCTTCCCGGTTCTGTGGTCTCAAGGTCTCTGCCAACCCAACACCTGGTTAACAAAGAGACCACAGTCCTTCTTTGGGAGACCCTGGAGGATTGGCACCTTTGCCAATTGTATGCCTTCCCTGGACACCCCCCTAACGGTAGTGTGGTCTAAGGCGGTTGGGGAACCTTGGTGGTTCAGAGGGACTACCTTTTAAACAAATGAAACATTTATTTAAAAACATGCAACTATTTACAGGCATTTTTAATTACAGGGTGAACAGAAGTAATAAATGAAAGTAGGGATAAACGCTCCTTCTTTCCATAATATATAACTGACCCTGACCATACCATCCAGAACTGACTCACCAGTCACCAAGACTCAAATCAAAACTCAGACTGACTGTCAGCTTCCCCTGACAACTTTTAACTCCCTGTTTCCCTCCAAAAACCTCTAATATAAAACCCAGTTCCCACCCAGAAACTGGTTTTCCCTCCTGCAGTCTTCTGGGAGACCAGCCTGAAATACTTCCTGTCTCTCTAGGAGGCCTCCTCAGAAGCGCTGCTTTCAGACAAGAGGGGAAGGGGAAGGAGGAATAGACTAGGCCAAAGCCTTGCCTAGCGTTTTACAGACTCCTCTAGCCAACTCCCAGACAAGCACAGGCCTAAAATGGTGTTTCTCCACAGGTCTCATCAAATTATGATTTGTCATTCAAGGTTCTTGCCCTGTGGCTTACAGTCTGAAGTCTTAATGAAGCATTAAACCCCTAGATGTGTCCTAAGTAGGGATGGGCATGAACCTTGTCATGAAGTTAATTTCATGACAAACATTGCCAATTCATGCCCACCCTATCCATGACCCTCCATGTGGTTTTGGGGAAGTTTGTGGGGTTCATGTTGGGAAGCAAGGGGGAGCAAGAGGAATTGTTGAAATAGCTTGCATCCGTGTCAGCCTATTGGCTGAAATAGATGCAAATGATTTCAGTGATCTCTTTTGCTCCTCACACTCCACTTTCAAGTGTTCCCTTTAAATGGCTTTTGCAAGATTCCCCCCCACCCCTCCGTCCATTCCCCGTCAGTAGACAATACTGACTTCGATGGACCGAGAGTCTGATTCAGTATAAGGCAGCTTCATATGTTCATTCTGCTGGCCTTGGGAAGCTGCCACCAGCAGAAAGGAGTGAGGATCTTCCCCTGAACTTCACGAACCAAACTGGTAGGTTCAGGGAGGTTCATGTGACCTCACAAACCACAAACTGGGATGAACCTCCATTTCCCAAGTTCATACCCATCCCTTGTCCTGAGCTGTAGTTGTCGAAATGATGCCATTCCCTGCATGTGAAGCTAATCCTGCAGAAAACTGGGTTGCTGTCTTGCGCAGGAGGGAGAGTAAAGGTATTCTATTGGTCTGTGATATACTAGGAGAGAGATGGTTGTCTTTGTGTTTTTCTACTGTCCAGAGCCAGGTGAGAAATGGTATCTGAACTTGCTTGTTCTGCCCAGATTCAGGTAAGAGTTTCCATTTGGACACTAGTGTTTACATCTGGTTGCTTGTTCTCATCTCACCTGATGGCTGGGAATGTGTTTAGGAGAGCAGAATGGCATGAGGAATAGTCCCTTTGGTTCCTTTGTCACAAACAAATCACTACTACTGGTGTTTAGATTTATAGGGATACCAAGAAGTCATTAGATGTGGGGTAGAGGGAGACATGGTGATAGGACAAGAACAGGTCAAGTAAAGGGAAGGGAAGGGACATCGAACATTTATGGGCTATTGCCCCTCCCAGCCAGATGATGCTGGTGACCACATTAACATCCAGCTGGGCTTTAATATCTTGCTTTTAAATACTAGGTCGGTCACAGTAAAAGCAGCACCTGGCACGTATCACTGAAACCTCACTGGAGGAAGAAGTAGATAACTTCTCCCAGCTATGCCCCCTCAGGTACTTCATTACTGACTTGTAGGAACAGAGGTCTCACTATAGTTTATCAGGATTCTATGCCTCTATCCATGTCCATGACTCTGATGCTTTTAACTGTGAGTATCTACTGTTGCAAGGACATGACAGGATTGGAATTCTGTTGGTGAACCACTCACCCTGCTGCCCAGCCATCTATCTCCCTGCTTGAGCTGGTGGAGGTAATCTCAAAGACAATGTTGAGGACTCCTAGGCTGGTTGTTTTAGGGGACTTCAACATCCATGCTGAGGCTACTTTGTTAGGAGCAGCTCAAGATTTCATTGCCTCCATGACAATCATGGGCCTCTCTCAGGTAATAAGAGGCTCCACAAAGTGTACAAGTCACATTCTTGATCTGGTGTTCTTCCCTGGGCAGCAAGAAGGTAATCTGAAGGGGTGGGGAGTGAAGATGGCCCCTTTGTCACAGACAAATCATTACTGCTGGTGTTTAGATTTATAGGGCTACCAAGATGCTACATGGGCAGGGGATCAATTAAAATATCCATTCCCATTACCTAATGGATCCAACTGGTTTTCAGATGAAATTATTTTCCTGTTGATATGGTCAGAGCTCCTGCTGATGGCCCTGTGGACATTTGGAATGAGGAAAGACCAGAGCAATTAACACTATTGAGCCAAGGCACCCTATGTCATGTCTAAGAGCCCAGGCAGCCCCTTGAGTTACTATGGGGCACTGGGTGATGAAAAAACAAGGGAGATGGCTAGAATGAAAGTAGGAAAGACTCATGATTAATCCAACAAGGCACAGGCTAGAGCTCATTTTGAAGCCTACTCCATGGCAGTGATGACAGCCAAGAAGCAGTATGTCTCTGCCACCACTGCATCTGTACACTTTAGACTTGAGGAACTCTTCCAAGTGTTTCCAGCATTACTGATTTCATTCAATAGATGCTTAAATCATTGCACAGCTGACTCTCTGTATGCCTAAAGTTGATAGAGAGGAATCAGTGTTATTGATCTCAACTGTCTTCAGAACGCAGATCACATTGGGAAGGGCTGTGCAATGCGCACTTAGGTATATTCTTGCAAGAGGGATGGGAATGTTCACCAGGCAGTATATTTCCCCAGGTCATTTCCAGCATTTGATAAGCCAGGCAGCTGGTATGGGGAAGGGGCAGACAGGCCCTAAGGTTGCTAGGATGAATGGGAGCAGACTGCTGCTGTAATGAGCTTCCTAAGTGCTGCAGGCAGATGGCACACAGCCAAAATGTTGGGTGTCTGGGGCCAGAGCCGGATTAACCATTAGGCACACTAAGTGCTTGCCTATGGGCCCCAGGTCTTTAGGGGGCCCAGCCAATCTCCCCCCTACCCCCCCCCCAGTTTTTATAGCCAGGGTGTTCCTTGCAAACTGTGTTCCACCAAAATCATGGATCCATGGCTTCGTGGCATCACCCAAGAGCAAAAACTTGGTTTTGGACCACAGATCCTCATGGGTCCTCATGATTTTTGCTTGGGATCCTCCCACGATTTATGTGGTGCAAACTCTGCCCATGGACATGATATGTGATTGGATAGTGAGCTTGGGGTGGCCCAAAGCTAAAATCATGAGGATCCATGAGGATCCATGGTTCAAAATCAAGTTTTTGTTCCATGATGCTGCCACAAAGCCGTGGAGCCACACTTTCTGTGGTGCAAACTCTGCCCATGGACACGATATAAGACTTGATGGTGAGCTGGGGGGGATCCAAAGCAAAAATCATGAGGAGCCATGGTTCAAAACCAAGTTTTTGCTCTAGGGTGCTGCCACGAAGCCGTGGATCCACGATTTCTGTGGTGCAAACTCTGCCCATGGACATGATATAAAAATTGATTGTGAGCTTGGGGGGATCCAAAGCAAAAATCATGAGGATCTGTGGTTTGGAAACATGTTTTTCCACTGTTGTTGCGCCACAGATTCATGGAGGCGTGATTTTTCTGTTCCTATAGTCTATACTATATCCCTTAATAGAATCCCTCAAGCTGAGAGAGTTTGTCCCTGTAATACTGGTGTAATAGAGACAATAATACATGTTTTCTTCATTGCCTGATATATAACAATATTCGTTTGACGTTTATTTCTCCAATATTATCAAAAGGTTCCAAAATCTTCGATGAAGAGATTGTTAATAAATTTCTTTCTGATGAGAACCCAGAGATTAGTAAAAAAATTGCGAAATTCTGTACTCAAGCAATGAAATTGCGCTCCATTTATATTTCTCAAGGAACTATGGGAAGCTGAATTACATAACTGTCTTATTGGAGCTGTAAATCTATGTATTTAATTTTAGTAAGTTTTAATCATTTTATCGTGTAATCATTTTCCTTGTGTGATTGTTATGATATTTCTATACTGGCCGTGGGCTGTTAATAAATCTAAATCTAATCTATATCCTTATTAAAATGTAGTGCCCAAAACTGAACACAATACTCTAGGTGAGGTCTTATCAGAGCAGAGTAAAGCGATATCATCACTTCACATGATCTGGACACTATACTTCTGTTAATACAGCCCAATATTGCATTTGCCTTTTTAGCCACTGGTGCCTGCAGGCTGCAGTGGGGTGGGTGCTCCAACTCTTGAAATAATTTGTGAGGGGGCCCTCAAGATTTCAACTGCCTAGGGGCCTCTGCAGGGTTTAATCCGGCACTATGTGGGGCAGTTAATCAACATGAGCTGCTCATCCCAAATGTCTACCTTAATTTCTCCCTGATCTTTACAGAGGTTCTGTGCCACCTTCGTCCATTTTGCTGGGCATTTTGTTCTATGTAGTTAAACACACCATGTTATCAATAGTTAATTTTCATAATTTTCTGAATTTATTCTGGTTGCAAAATTTATCACAGTGACCTCTCCCACCCTCATGCAAAGTAAAGACATAGCTTGGAAAATCATACCTTTACCATCAAAAATCTTCATCTGATGGTCAGGGAATGCTCATAAAGAACATGGATCATAGCTTCAGGGACTGCAGAAAATAAGTTTAATCTGGTGAAATCACCTTCTCTATCTCTTTTGTGAGCAAAAAACAAGCTCTCCAGACTCTACCAGTGAAAAAGGGAGGAGAAGGAAATTATTTTGCCTCAGTCTCCCTCTTTATTACAGCCCCAGGGCCATTATGTGCATTTGTTTATGAAGATCTGACAGTCACTAGGGATTTTTTGGCGCACATATAGTGCATGCTAGAAAAAAGCAGAGGCAGCCAAGATCCACTTCTATTAGTTTCCTCTGAACTCTCACAGACTCCAATTCAAACCCTTTATGATTTTGAATGTTTAATCTAAAGCCATCTCTATTCATTTTTCCATGTGATAGTCAAACTAGCTATTGTTTTGTACCTTCCTATGTAAAATAATGAAAACGTTACAAATTATCTTGCTTGCAACTGTGTCTTTGCGGATCCATGTCCAGAAGTCCCAGAAAGGTTTTAATCATGGTGCTAAGAGGTGCTCTACACAGTTGGTTCATAGAACCTCAGTCTCCATACAACTGAGTCAAGCAATGAGAACTATACCCTTTACAGCACCACTGTCCTTCTTGAAACAAATAATGGGCCCACAAGATTCTATTTCCCAAACATAATTAAAGAAAAATGAGCAATGAATATTGTCGTGCTATCACCCTTTAACAATGAGGTCAGTTGTTAGACACAGCATTGTATCTCTCAAGACAATGAATATAATTAAGGAGCACTCGGAGCCAATCAGTATTTGACCTGTCAACTGAAATTGGAGCAAAGAACAATAAGCAGGACATTTAAAAAGATACTTGATTTGGCAAGTTTTAATAAAAAAGCTCTGTTTAGTTACATTTTTCAAAAATACTAATTCAGCACAAAAACATTTAAAAGAGAAGTAAAAATAAAGTTTTCAGGATATTCAGGATTTTAAATTCTAACATCACCCATTTAATATAATCAAACCATTTAAAATAATCAAAATTTTAAACATAGTCAGCACTACATAACCATCCTCTATCCCCACTGGTTTATATAGCCTACAGACTCCTATTAGACTTTGAAAATCCAAAATTCCATCTTTAAATAATTTTAATCATTACATTGGCAGAGATAAATATCCAAATGTCTTGGCAACACATTAAAAGTGCAGAAACTGGAGGAAAATAATCTTGACAAGGTGGCAGACCATGAACTTTAGATTTCCGTTGACTTTTATGGGGTTGTATTTCCCTTGAAAAGCCAGATTCACTGCCTGACACAGCTTGGGAGTGCTGCTTGGCACTTTAGAAAGCCACATGAGGGATATGACTCGGAATGTGTTTGCCCAGGTCTGGCTGGTGTGTGTGGTGTGGTGTGATCTGAGTCAGTCAAATCTAGCCACAGTGATCCTTGACCTAGTATACCTAGACTGGACTATTGCAATCGATCTACCTGGGACTATACTTGAAGAGTGTTTGGAAGCTGCAGCTAGTGCAGAATGCTGCAGCTAGATTGCTGGCCAGGCCCAGCTATCAGGAGTATATCATCCCCATCTACAGCAATTACAATTGCTACCAAACTGCTCCCAAGCACAATTCCAGGTGTTGGTTGTACCCTTTTAAGCCTTGCATGGCTTAGGATCAGGGTGTCTAAAGGACTATAATCTCCCGTACATTCCTGCCCAGGACAGTCGCACCAATTAAAGCCACCTGTTTAGTGGGTCCACAAGAAAGGACCTTTTTCACGGCAGCTCTACAATTATGGATCAACCTCCCCAGGGACATGTGCCCAGACCCTTTATTGTCAATTTTCAAGAGGCAGTTGAAGACAGTTTATTTAGGGCTGCATTTTGATTGATTTAGCTTTTATTATTGACAGTTTTTAAACCGTCACTTTTATGGGTTTTACAATGGCTTTTTAAAGTTGTGTGTTTTGTAGTGTTTTTATATTGTTTCATGCCCAGAAGATGGCAAAAACCCCCTCCAGGATTCCTGGCCAAAGTAGCCAGGAGAAAAATTGCTTCCTGACCCAGGAAGCAATGTTGTTCTGATTTTAAACTGTACTGTAATTACTCAATGGATTTTATTGTGTAGTTTTATGATGGAACCAGCCCTGAGCCTGCTTGCAGGGAGGGCATGATATAAATGAAATTAAATAAGTAACTGAAAGTGGAGATCAGCATTTCCTGGACATGTAAGAAAGGACCACAAGAATTAAGCCACTGACGCAACTTTTCCTGCCTAAGTTCACAGAATTAGCATTGCTGTCAGACAGCCATCTAGCCTCTGTCTGAAAACCTCCAAAGAAGGAGAGCCCACCAGCTCCTAAGGAAGCCTGTTCCACTGAGGAACTGCTCTAACTCTCAGAAAGTTCTTCCTAATGCTTAGCCAAAAATTCATTTGATTTAATTTCAACTCATTGGTTCTGGTCCAACCTTCTGGGGCAACAGAAAAAAACTCTGCACCATTCTTTATATGGCAGCCCTTCAAGTACTTGAAGATGGTTATCGTATTGCCTCTCAGTCATCTCCTCTTCAGGCTAAATACACCAAGCTCCTTCAACCTCTCCTCATAGGGGAGCATAAGAAGAAGCGTTTGGTTCAGAGCCCAAACTCTTACTTCATGGATGTGAAAAGTCCAGGTTGCTACAAAATCACCACTGTGTTCAGTCATGCTCAGATGGTGATTCTGTGTCGGCTGCTCTAGTGTCCTGTTCCACTCCAATGGAGCGAAGGTCAGGTTGACAGAAGGATGCTCCTTCAGGTGAAAACAGCATTAGATTTCAGCTGCTGGTTGTCCCGGATGGGTGGGGATATGTGCAGAGTTGCCAGCTCGAGGGCCAAAGGCTCAAGACTGCCAGTCAGGGGAGAAGAGTGTCCTGGTAGCCTCACCCATTTGACTCAATAAATTCTGGATAAAAAAGACCCCTTTCCTCATAGAACTTGGTCTCCTTGCTTTAAATAAAATAAATAATACATACTGTCTACTAGATTGTGTACACCCTTTCCTTATTTTTGTATAGTTGTATTTGTATATTTGTTCTGTTTATGCAATTTCACTTTAAAAATTAATAAACATATAGTTCTTAAAAATACATCCTTCATGATTACCAAATTCATATACCAATATTTTTCAATAATAATATTTTTATGTGTGGTATATCAATTCCAGAATAAGACCATTGTAGAGTAAGTACAGAACAGTCATCAGTGGCATTTTGATATCTGTCATCTTAGTGAAAATTAATAATTAATTTTAATTGTATGTAACTAAAATATTCAAATGAACAATTTCCTCTGAATCTAATATATTTCTGACATAACCTTCAGTTGTATCTTATGGTGGTGCCTGAAAAGAAGTAAATTGTACCTGAAAATAAATAATCTTGTGGATTGGTTACACAGGACTCTACTTAATGCTGCTTGCCAATAATTTCTACTTTGTCCAAGTGAGTTCACTGATGAACGTGACCAGAACGAGACCTTGTACCTGAGATTTCTTGTGTGAACATTTTTGAACCATTTGAACTTGAAGTTCTTGACTTGTGAATTTGAACAAGGACCTTGGTGTTCTTAACTTTTGCTCTATGATGTTTTATGGTAGAACTTTCATGACTTATTTATTTTGATGTTTGGGAAATTCTGTTGAATTATATCTGGATGTGTTATGATTTAGTAAATGAATTTTTACCTATTTATGTTAATGTATGGAATGTTGTTAGCCGCCCTGAGCCGCCTAGGCGGGGAGGGCGGGATATAAATAAAATCTATTATTATTATTATTATTATTATTATTATTATTATTATTATTATTATTATTATTATTATTATTATTATTATTTTGTATAGGTATTTTGATTTGATTCTACAGTTAATTACAGTGAGATTTTGATTGCATTGTTCTTTATTCATTTTTGGTGCTATTACAGTAATTTATCTCATATGGTTAGTACCCCCAGAAAAACAATTGTGCAGAAACAAAGAGGAGGAAAACAGAAGCAGGGCTGTACCTGGGATACTTCACCTACAAATCTATACTTATTCTCTGTTTACAGGCTTTGCTTAACATATCACATATTTAATGTATTTCTGAATATAGTGTATTTATCTAACAGAATCCTGGCAGAAATAATGGCTGAAACTAGAGTGAATGAAAAGTTCGGATATGGATTTTTAAATTAAACAAACACTCCCTCATTACCCCTTCCAACTGGGTATGAAATAATATGAGAAACTGATCAGCTGAGTATGTGTAGAGTGAATTTTAATCTCAAGTACATTAATAAAGTTTCAGAAGACTTACCAGGAACTCATTTGCATTTTAGGCCACAGCCCCTGACATCACCAAGGCTTTTTGTAGAAAAGGCTTTTGTAGAAAAGGCTTTTTCCACACAAGGCTTTTTGTAGAAAAGGCTCAGCAGGAATCATTTGCATATTAGGCCACACCCCCAACACCAAGCCAGCTAGACCTGCAATCCTGCTCAAATAAAGTACTGAGACTTACTATCTGAAGTCACTAACAATCAAAGTAATAGACTGAGTCACATCACAAGAAGTTGTTCCAGTATGTGGTTTATTTCAAAACACAAAGCAGTATTTTTGACACTAACTTTGTGCTGGAAATCTCCACCAAACAGAGTTTAAAAATATGTGTCCATGCACCTCAGTCTTACAGGAGATAATCACAAACTTACATTATTTTTCATACCTCTTCACTCCTTTTCTGCCCTGCATATGATTAGGATAAAAATTCAGGGTTTGCAATTTAACTAGGAAGCAACTTCAGAAACAGCAGGAGATGCCACACCCCACACAATTCAGTTCTCAATGTACAATTCTGTAGCTTGTTCGTTTTATAGCAATTTTATCCTGGCAATATCCTCATTACATAGAGTATTTTTGTAAGAGCTCACATGGATTGGAAAATATTCTGAGTTTGCCCTTTTCAGACAGACTCATAGAATGGAGGCAAACTTTTTATCAACCTTCAGCAAAGAATAACAAATTCATGACTCCCAGTGTGTTTCTTGCCCTAATCACAGCTAGGATAAAGGAACAGGCTGCATCTCAGGAATTTATTTTGAAGTACCTGCTCTCTCTCTTGCAGCCCTCTAAAAATAGCAAATGTTTTACCAGCACATACAAGGAAGCACTGGCTGAAAATGGTGCTATCTCTAATGCAGAGTTCTCTGACTGTAAGCAATATTTCATATAAGTTGGCAATAGTACATTACCGACAATGTAGATTCTGTGTACACAATCTTGCATGGATTGATCAACATTCTGACAACCCATGAACAACAACAACAAAATACCAGGGTTCTTGTTTCCCTTACAACAACAAATTATAACAAAATTACTGAAATGGGAGCCAATTAAACTGTTTTATCCAGCTATTTGTCCAGATTCTTTTTCTACCAGACTACAGCACCAATAAGGTAGTTTGTGCCAAATTTCACTGTTAGGACAAACTGTCTGCATTATATGAAGAACAGAATTTCAGAGCATTATAATGTTGGGTGCTATTTGATTGATGTGGCTACATAATAAAGTAACTTTGTGATTGTGTGTTCCCTTTACATCTAACCATCATTCTTCTCTTTTTTTAGTTCTCTCTCTGCCACTTTTCTTTAAAAAGAATCAGAAAGACAATACTGACTTGTGGACCTTGCCTTAGGTCAAGATGCAAGATACTTTAGGGACCTGACTTACTAGTTAAAAGGCACTAAAGAAACAGATTAAAAAACTAAAAAGATTTGCAAAGCTAAAAGAGATGCAAAGATTATCCAATTTAAGAGAGGTGACAACTGTTTTCTAAGCAGAGAAATGAGCCAACTACTTACCTGTCTGCCGTGTCACCTGGTGCCTGATGCTTCCCTCCTGAGCCGTTGATGGATTCTTGCCTTGTGAGCCCTTGAGATCTGCCTCGGTCCAATGCTGATAAAGACTGCTCTTGTATCTTTGCTATTTTCTCCTTAGGTGCTTCTTCGTTCCGCAGCACTCTAAAACCTTCCTGATCAGGTTTCTGGGGTGTATTTGTTCCACTGTTATAAAACCAAGCTCCAGATTTTGTGAGGATTTCTTGTTGTTTTCGGCACAAGTTACATACCCACATTACCTATGTATAAAATGTAAAAGAAATACTCATTACAGCAGACAACAAAAATAATTTACATGCCAAAAATGTTATGAAATATGTTGTTCAATTTTCAGAAACAATCCTATGAAACCTGCTAATAGTCTGCCTTGAGCAGTAACAATTCTTAAACAAACAGAAAATGGAACATAAGAGAAGTCATGTTGGATCAGGCCAATGGTCCATCCAGTCCAACCTGGCTGCGCTCACACACATTAAATAATGCACTTTCAATCCACTTTCCAACTGTATTTTGCCAGTTCACACAGTAAATTCCAGCTGGAAAGTGCCTTGAAAGTGGATTGAAAGTGCATTAAATAGTGTGTGTGATCACAGCCTCTGTGTCACACAGTGGCAAAAAACCCCAGGTGCCATCAGGAGGTCCACCAGTGGGGCTAGGTGATACTTTTATAGCAAAGTGTACATGTAAGCCTAAACATGCATAATGTAAAAATAATGTAATTTGATTTGAAAGTCTTATGATGTTTTATTTAACTTTAAATCCATGTTTTATTATTATCTTGTTTAATTTATAGTCTGCTTTTTTCACAGACTACTCAAGGCAAATTACAAAAAATAAAGTCAATATATACAATAAAACTATTTACAAACTTTCACTAGATATTAAAACTTCAACAGTGCTCCACAGAAATGTCTTCCTAAAAAGTTCTATTTTTGCAAATGCTATAGAATGTGTGGAGGCTCTCCTGACCTCATCAGGCAGGACACTGAACCATGTGGGGGCCACTACAGATATATTTTGATGCAGACGACCACTGATTTCACCTATTTGCAGTTTGAAAAGGCCTTGCTCAGATAAGTCATCACAGAACATATTAGAGAGGCAGTCCTGCACCTATGTGGTTCCCAAGCCATAAAGAATTCATGAGTGCTAACTAGCACTTTGAATTGAACTAGAAAACAAATCATTAAGCAAAGTAGTGACTGCGAAATTGGGGTAATATGCTCTCTTTGGCCAGCTCCTAACTGTAATTGAGCTGTGGCACGCTGTACCAAGTTAATTTTCTGAGATGTCTTCAAAGGCAGCACATTAAAACAGCCTAGCCTGGTAGATCTAGCTCAATTCCTAAATTCTTAAACAAATCAGCTGAACCCCATCAAATGTGGGAAGCTCAATACCCTTAAGACTTCAGCCTTACTTAACAGCATTATCTCCATCTTACCACATTGGAATGGTTTAAGCAATTCTTATAGATTTGACCATTCCAAAATATATCCCTTGACACCTAAGTCTATCTCCAGAGTCTCAACAGAATGGCATGGTCCACTGTATCAAAGGCTGCTAATAAATTCAACAACAACAAAGCATAGCCCTTTCTTCATTCAGACAAAGATAATCCACCAGTGCTGTCTCTGTGCTCTAACTAGGCCTGAATCCAGACTGAAAAAGGTCAAGGAGGGCATACGCATCATCCAAGAAGACCTGGAATTGCTCTGCCACCACTCTCTCAATCATCTTGCCCTGAAAGAGCAGGTTAGAGATTCCATTATAATTGCCTGCATTGTTCTCCTCCAGAGATTTTTAAGTAATTAACTGATAACTGCTTTGTTTAGTATTTGTAGAAAGACTCCTTATGTCAATGATTAATTTATAATGGACAGCAGGGATAATGGATGCCAGATTTTTCTCAGTGTAAGTAGTAAAAACAACACATATTTTCTAAATGCCTAAGGGATGAATGTATTTATCTCTGTAAAACTTTGGGATTAAAATACCAGAAATAAAAAGGATAAATGCTCTTTATCTAATATTTAAATCTTAGCCTCTAATCAGATCATGTCATGTAACATATATATAACAAGTACATGTATTTTTCACAGTTCCTAACCTGACTGCTAGTAAAGATCTTTACATCAGCTGCTACAGCAACACTGAAAACTTGTAGCTGTTCAACAGTATTTTTAGAGGGGTTCTAAAACAGGAGGCAGGATGACATCTGTCTAACATTCAAATGCAGGATCATATAAAGGACTTTCTACATAATGCTTTACACAGTTTCACTACACTCTATATTTAAAAAAATAATGTGCAAAAGGATCCTGCGTATCACTCCAACAAAGTTCTAACTTCTGCAGCGCTTCTTACTTTTTTGATTAACATTATCAGAAATTCTAGCAATAAGACTAAAGGCATAGTTATATAATAAGTTTAACATATATTTTTCTGTTTATGCCTAAGATTTTTAAGTGTACACTTAAAAATGTTGAAGTGTGAATGAAAATTAAGTGTTTGGAACCATGTTCAGCATATGCACACCTGGAAAAAACTGGTATTGTTTGTAGCTCTCTGTTGAGTGACAGGGTAATTATCCAGGGCAGACTTTAGTAATACGTGTAATATTTGTATAACAAAAGATCGGGCAACCACGTTTGTACACTCAATAATAGCTGAAAAAAATTCAGTTTTATTGACTCGAGGTTCTTAACATCAAGAGTATTTTATTGTTAATCCTTCCTAAAAGTCTTAGTTACCTCCCTTTGTCAAATTATTCACAAGTCACTATATGATTACCAGGACTTTTTTTGTAGAAGAAGCCCAGCTTGAACTCATTTGCATATTAGACCACACCCCTGATGTCACCATTGTTTCACACAGGGCTTTTTTTGTAGAAAAAGTCCAGCAGAAACTCGTTGGCCACACTCCCTGACACCAAGCCAGCCGGAACTGCATTCCTGGATTTCTGCTCAAAAAAAGCCCATATATTCAGTTTACCTCTGCATACCCAAAGTAACATTGCTATTGTTTACATCAGGGCTGATCAACTTCTCTAACTCTAAGGGCTGCAACCACCCCAGCCAGCAAGCGGATCTCTCAACCTGTCACCAATGTTCTTACTCCAGTCTCCAAGTAGGGCTGCCAAGCCCCAGGTCCAGGCAGGGGTTCTCCCACCCGGGAGGTTCCCAACCCATCGGCCCACATTAGGCCGGTGTGGGGAACCTCCCCCAATGTCGCTGGCATGATGATGTCACCCGAAAGTGACGTCATAAAAAATGGCAGAGTCCATGTGGGGTCACTCTAGGCATTTCCGGGAAAACTCTATGGTTTTCCTAGATGCACTAGCTATTTAGGAGGTAAAAACTCTATGGTGCATAGGTACCACAGAGTTTTTACCTCCCAAATGGCTAGATCATCCGGGGGGAAACCGTAGAGTTTTCCTGAAAACGCCTAGAGTGGCCCCACATGGGCACCGCCATTTTGATTACGTCACTTCCGGGTGACATCATCTCGTCACGTGCATTCTCCATGCTTGAGAGAGAGTCCCCTGCTGCGAGAAGCTGGGGACTTGGCAACGCTATCCCCAAGGCTAAATAATTTCTGCAGCTTTAAATCAGAAGATGCTCTCATAATAATACTGAAGTCTCTGTTTAGCAGTATAAGTCTTTGTTTAGCGGTATAAAGAGCAGAAGTCCAATGTTTTAGAAGCTCACCCTTCTCCAGCCACCAATAGCTCCCTGCCAAAATCCAATCCAACTTCCAGATCACAATGAGCAGACATTCCACAGCACTCTTGGCATCTTCTCATTTCTTGCAAAGTGCTTGCTAGAGTAGAAGTGATGCCTTAAGGTGCTTGAAAATACCAGATGACATGTTGCTTCTAATCTAGCAAACATCCTGTACTTTTGTTGTTGTTCACTCGGACAGTTGAGTCCGACTTTTTGCGACCCCATGGACAAAGTCACGCCAGGTCCTCCTACCATCCTCTGAAGTCTGCTCAAATTCATCTTAGCTACATCAGTAACGCTGTCCAGCCATCTCATCTTTTGCCATCCCCTTCTTCTTTTGCCTTCTGTCTTTCCCAGCATCAGGCTCTTCTCCAGTGAGTGCTCCCTTCTTATTTGGTAGCCAAAGTATTTGAGCTTCAGCATCTGACCTTCCAGGGAACAGTCTGGGTTGATTTCCCTTAGGACTGACTGATTGGATCTTCTTGCAGTCCAAGGGACTCTCAAGATTCTTCTCCAGCACCATATCTCAAAAGCATCTATTCTTCTGCACTTGGCCTTCCTTATGGTCCAACTTTCACAGTCACACATTACTACTGGGAATACCATTGCTTTGACTATACGGACTTTTGTTGGCAGGGTGATGTCTCTACTTTTTATTATACTGCCCAGGTTCGCCATAGCTGTCCTCCCAAGGAGCAAATGTCTTTTAATTTCATAGCTACAGTCACCATCTGCAGTGATCTTGGATCCCAGAAATGTGAATGTCACTATTTCCATGTCTTCCGCTTCTATTTGCCAAGGTGTGGTGGGACCAGATGCCATGACCTTAGTTTTATTGATGTTGAGTTTCAAGCCTACTTTTGTGCTCTCCTCTTTCACCCTCAACAAGATATTCTTTAGGTCCTCCTTACTTTCTGTCATTAGAGTGGTGTCTGCATATCTGAGGTTGTTGATGTTTTTCCCAGCAATCTTATTTCCGGCTTGTGCCAGCATTCCGCATGATGTACTCTGCATATAAATTAAATAAGCAGGGTGACAATATACATCCTTGTTAAACTCCTTTTCCTATTCTAAACCAATCTGTTGCTCCATATCCCGTTCTGACAGTTGCTCCTTGACCCTTATACAGGTTTCTCAGGAGACATGTGAGGTGATCTGGTACTCCCATCTCTTTAAGGACTTGCCATAGTTTGTTGTGATCCATAAAATCAAAGGCTTTAGCGTAGTCAATGAAACAGAAATAGACGTTTTTTCTGATACTCTTGTGCTTTCTCCGTAATCCAGCGAATTTTGGCAATTTGATCTCTAGTTCCTCTACCTCTCCGAAACCCAGCTTGAACTTCTGGTATTTCCTGATCTGCATACTGCTGAAGCCTAGCTTGTAGGTTCTTTAACATGACCTTGCTGGCATATGAAATGAGTGCAATTGTGCGATAGTTTGAACATTCCTTGGCATTACCCATTTTTTGGGATTGGAATATAAACTGACCTTTTCCAATCCTGTGGCCACTGTTGTGTTTTCCAAATTTGTTGACATAATGTGTGCATCACTTTAACAGCATCATCTTTTAGGACTTTGAATAGCTCAACTGGGATACTGTCATCTCTGCTTGCTTTGTTGTTAGTAATGCTTTCTAAGGCCCATTTGACTTCACATCCAGAATGTCTGGCTCGAGGTCAGCGATTTCACCGTCATGGTTGTCAAGGACGTTGAGATCCTTCTTGTTTAATTCCTCTGTGTATTCTTGCCACCTCTTCCTGATCTCTTCTGCTTGTTAGGTCCCTACCGTTTTTGTCCATTATCATGATCATCTTTGCATGAAACGTTCCCATGATTTCTCCAATTTTCTTGAAGAGATCGCTTGTCTTTCCCATTCTATTTTTTCCTCTGTTGCTTTGCATTGTTCTTTCAGGAAGGCCTCCTTTTCTCTCCTTGCTGTTCTCTTGAAATCTGCATTCAGTTGGGTGAATCATTCCTTTTCACATTTGCCTTTTGCTTTCTTTCTTTCTTTCCTCAGCTAAATCCTCATCAGACAACCACTTTGCTTTCTTGCCTTTCTTTTTCTTTGGCCTGGTGCTGATTGCTGCCTTCTGTACAATGTCATGAACCTCCACCCATAGTTCCTCAGGCACTCTGTCTATCAACTCTAGTTCCTTAAAACTATTCTTCACCCCCACTGTGTATTCATAAGGGATGTGATCAAGGTCAAACCTGAATGGCCTAATGGTTTCCTCATTTTTCTTCAGTTTAAGCCTGAATTTTGCAATGAGTAGCTCATGATATGAGCCGCAGTCAACCCCAGATCTTGTTTTTGCTGACTGTAAGGAGCTTCTCCATCTTTGACTGCAGAGTATATAATCAATCTGATTTCTGTGTTGCCCATCATGTGATGTCCATATGTCGAGTCACCTTTTAGGTTGTTGGAAGAGGGTGTTTGCTATGACCAGTTGTTCTCTTGACAAAACTCTATTAGCCTTTGCCCGGCTTCATTTTGTTCTCCAAGGCCAAATTTGTCAGTTGTTCCAGTTACCTTTTGACTTCCTACTTTGGCATTCCAGTCCCCTATGATGCGGAGGACATCTTTTTTTGGTGATAATTCTAGAAGGTGTTGTAGATCTTCATAGAACTGGTCCACTTCAGCCTCTTCTGCATCGGATTACTGTGATATTGAATGGTTTTCCTTGGATACGGACTGAGATCATTCTGTCATTTTTGAGATTGTATCCCATTACTGCTTTCCACACTCTCTTGTTAACTATAAAGGCCACACCATTTCTTCTATGGGACTCTTGGCCACAATAATAGATGTAGTGATCCTCTGAGTTAAATTCACCCATTCCCATCCATTTTAGTTCACTGATTCCCAAGATGTCAATGTTCAGTCTTGCCATCTCTTGTTTGACCACATCCAGCTTACATTTGCAGCATCAAACTGTTCTTTCACCATCAGACACATCCACAGCTGAGCATCCTTTCGGCTTTGGCCCAGCCGCTTCATTTTTTCAGAGGTTACTTGTATCTGCCCTCCACACTTCCCCAGCAGAATACTGGGCACCTTCTGACCTGAGGGGCTCATCTTCCGGTGCCATATCTTTTAGTCTTTTGTTACTGTTCATGGGGTTTTCTTAGCAAGGATACTGGAGTGTGTTGCCATTTCCTTCTCCAATGGATCACATTTTGTCTGGGATCTCAGCTGTGGCCTGTCCATCTTGGGTGGCCCTGCATGGCATAGCCCACAGCCTCACTGAACCACACAAGCCCTCTCGCCACGTCAAGGTAGCAATCCATCCTGTTCTACACAGGTTTATATTCCCCTACACAGGTTCATATTATTCATAGCCACTCCAAGCCATTTACGGGAGAGGTGGGGTATAAATCAAGAGAAATAAATATCCATGCAAGATGTTTGCTGAATAAGAAATCTAGGACAGGAGCTGGATATGAACTATGGGCCACCAAATGGCCAGTCCTAAGCTCTCTTGAAGAGATACAAATCTGGAACCCACAGTTTGAGACATCTTTTGAATGCCAAAGCAAATTAGAAACTGAATTAGTTAAGCAGATTATCCTATGATAAATAATAATGTTTTAAAACCTATTAGCTTCATATTAGTATTTATTTAAAATATTTCTATCTTGCCTTCAGCCCAAAAGCCCCTGAGGCAGCTCACAAAAAAATAAGATAAATATATGCTACTAATCACTCCAAACTGAATTCTTAATAATTATAACAAAAACCTTTTAAACCTGGATTAAAAGCAGAAATTTTAAAAAGTAAAAGTAAAAAATAAATAATAATCAAGACAAGAAAAATTGTCAATGCTGTATATTGATATTAAAAACATATTGATATTAAAAGCATAACAATGATGAAAACAGCAAATAACTCAGTAATTTTTTATGACAGATGTGTAACTAAAAGAGCCTTTGGGGGATAAGTACTGCACATTATTAGAAAAGCATATATTAGAATGTGTTTTTAATAACTCCATTTATATCCCCACTTTTCTATTCAGTGGGGAGCCAAAGTGGTTTATATTGTTCTCCCCTGCTCCATTTTATCTTCACAACAACCTTGTGAAGTAGATTAGGCTAAGAGTGTGTGACTGGCCCAAAGCCACCTGGCCAGTTTCCCTGGCACAGTTGAGATTTGAACCTGTACCTTCCAGAACCTAGCCCAACATTCTACCTCACCATGTTGGCTCTCATTGCATGGTCTATTGCATCAACCATGTGACAGTATCATGCACAGCTACATGATTCTTCAGTTCCACCAGGTTATATATTGACAAACACTTTCATAGGCCAACAAAACCTTCTTTATGTTTCTTTGTAAAGCATTTATGTTTTTCTTACATACTGTGGCCAACACCTTCCCCACATAAGCTTGTGATGTATGCTTCAACCACTTTTTTCTTCATCATAAACTTCTAATAAATCTATCAACAATGACAAAAGCACTACCTTAATCCTTGTGGAAGGCATATGGAAGAGGGGAACCTGAAGAAGAGAATTTTGTTCTGGGGGAGATATGATAAGTCATTTGTCAAGATAGGCTATATTGCCTTTTAAATATGGGACAGAAATAGAAGTCTACCAGAGATGGACAGTGGATTATACATTTTATGTCCAGCTGCAAAACTGCCATGAAGGAGCTTTGTTGATTTTGATTCTGTTATCCAAAACAGCACAGTGAAATTAACAAAATGCTCTACAAACAGTCTTGCTGTAGTTCATCAGTTTTTAAATCTATGACTGCTTTAAATAAGACTAGAAGAACATTCATGTGCGCTAGGGCTACATAGTGATGAAGCAAAGAACCTTAAAAAATTACTTATGATCTACTACTGTCATTCATTTTTAAGATTCTTACAGTTCATTCTGAATTGTGTTCATATTAAATTATACTACCTCTAATGTAATAGCACAACTAGAAAAGCTAATTAGACTAACAACAATAGTTAACCACCTTCAGGGCTTTTTTTTCTGGAAAAAGAGGTGCCAGAACTCTCACAAGGGAAGTGAAGGAAAAACACACAGGTGCCCCTCATGAACTTTAAACATTTTTTTGAGAATTTTATTTACACAAAGAAATTCTGGAACTCCATTCCACCATGTTCCCCCATAAAAAAAGCCCTGATCATCATAAAATTAAAAAAACAATTATTAATATAATTATTCACACTCAGTTTCCTAAAATTGCAGCTATTTAGCTATTTACTCAGTTTTGAATTTCACTGCATACTTATTAAAATGCTCTAAATTGATTTAAACAAGTGAAAACGTTTCTTTAAAAATATGAAATACAATCTATTTTGAAAGCTTATGCCATGTTATCTTTTAAGAAAGCTGGCTGTTCACAGCAAAGACTGACATACCACCTAGTGCCTCATACTGGTATTGCTCTCAGAAACTATACAAAGTGCAATCCTATTCCCATCTACTCAGAAATAAGTATTAATTCAAGGGAAATGTGAAACATTGCATACAAATTTAGGATGGTATTCAAAAATGTTGCCAAAATGAGTATAAAACCTGTATTTTTCCCAGAGGATATAAAATCCTGCAATCTGGTTCAAAGCACTTCCAAGCTTCTGCAGCATAACAGAGGAAAGCCTGATGCTGCACTAACACTGCAATTAATTCAAAGAACATCATTGCTAAATATTGTGATCCGACCATGTGTACTGTAGTCTAAGACTATTCTGACAATTATATATGGTTCTAAAATTGGCTGTGTCTAGCCTGCAAAGAGATCTTGCAGGCAAAATTCTGAAAACAACAACTCAGTATCTTACAGGAGTGAAAAAGATAATTCATATTATTGAGTAGTAGTAGTAAAATTTATTGTGTAAAGCCATTGGCCATTACAACTACATATTGATTACTAGAAAGGGGGGTTAAAATATTAATGCCGCTAAATAAATGGATGGGATAGCCCATCCCACTGAAAACCTGGTGAAGACCCAGAACACTAGAAACATTTTGGAAGTGGTTGCAACACATGCCTGATAGAAAATGTTCTTTTAAAGTTTTCTTTAACTTCATACAGACTCATCTGCCAGCCTCATGTCACTGTCATGAGTCTACAAGAAATACTACATGTAACTATAAATGTTAAAACTCACTTAAGTTTGTGAAAAATGACTGAAATACTCAAATTGATTCTCAGTCTTCAGGTGAGTAAGGCTACTGAAGTGGGCAGGGGGAAAATGCCTTGTTGCTTGCATATACCGTATTTTTCGCACCATAAGGCGCTCCGGAGGATAGGATGCACCTTCCTCCTGGGGGGCGATCCGCTGCCTCTGTCTCCAATCCGGCGCTTCCCCCGCGCCTGCCTGCCTGGCTTCATCTTCTTCAGGCAAGTCAGTGCTGGGATCGCTCCACGTGGCCCCACCACAAACCCAGCACTTCGCAACCGCCGGCTGCGGAGCGGGCAGCGTGTTTCCTCCTTGCCTGTGTGCCTAGCTTCAGCTGTGATGTTTAAAGCAAGCGCTGGGATCGCTCCCTCCACCCTCCGATCCCAGCGCTTGCTTTAAACATCACAGCTGAAGCCAGGCACACAGGCAAGGAGGAAGCATGCTGCCCTCTCCACAGCTGGCGCTCGCAAAGCGCTGGGTTTGCAGTGGGGCCACGTGGAGCGATCCCAGCGCTTGCCTGAAGAAGATGGAGTTAGGCAGGCAGGTGCGGGGGAAGCGCCGGATCGGAGGAAGAGGCAGCAGATCGCCCCACCCCGGAAGGTACGTATCTTCGGACCATAAGACACACACACTTTCCCCCCCACTTTTTTTTGGGGGGGGGGAAGTGCATCTTATGGTCCGAAAAATACGGTAAGTGTGATGTCCATAGCAATTCATGCTTTTTATTGCATGGCACTTAACTACATCACATGATAATTGCTTGCATAGCAAACTGATAGCAAAGGGATCACTTTAAAAGTTGGCAGCCCTATACAGAGGGGCAAGTCCCTACTTTATTGTCTCCCTAGGTCTCTGGGTTGCATGATCTTAAGGTAAAAGTGGGTCTTACTTGGAGCCAATTGCTGACATGGCATTCATTCTTGGTTCAAGAAACACAGTTAGTCTGCCTTTCAGCCTTCCTCCTTCATATAGGAGACAGATGAATTTCCTAAGATCACTGCTTTTATATGCTGAACCCTCAGGGTAACTTTCGCCTGTCAATAACTCTTTCCAGCCTGAGTGCCCAGAGGATGCAGACAATGCCATTGCGGCACAGTACTTGGTACCCTTTTTCAAAGGCACTATTTCACACAAACAACTTGCAAAGTGGAACAATATCAAGTAGTTGCATATCAAGAGCCACTCATACACATAGTTTCATGCAGGGGTCATTTTGTAGAAAAACAGGTGGTGGAGCTCATCCAGGGATCATTATGCAGCTGCACCTACTATTCAATGAGCAAGGTGGGAAGGAGGAGGGGGAACCCTCAGAAAGGTTCAGGAGTTGTGCTCCTGTGAGCTCCCACTGAATCTGAGGCCTGGTTTCATGTGAAAACTGGGCCACGGCAAGCCTTGACATAAGAAGCTGCCTTATACTGAATCAGACCTTTGGTCCATCAAAGTCAGTATTGTCTTCTCAGACTGGCAGCAGCTCTCCAGGGTCTTAAGCTGAGGTTTTTCACACCTATTTGCCTGGACCCTTTTTTGGAGATGCCAGGGATTGAACCTGGGACCTTCTGCTTCCCAAGCAGATGCTCTACCACTGAGCCACCATCCTTCCCATAGACTTAGACTGTCTGGCACCCTAGGCAAGGCTAACTTCTGTCCCCGCCCCCCAACACTGATGACCAATTTTCAAAAAAAGAAACATTGTAGGGGAAATGAAAAGCACAAAACTTGAAATTGCTCCCTGACATGGCAAGCCTGATCTTGTCAGATTTTAGAAGCTGAGTAAGGCCAACTCTAGCAAGTATTTGGATGGGAGAGAAAGCCAGCAGTCAGGAGGGCAGACTCTATTCAGCCCCTCTCTTAATACCAAAATACCAAAGAAACCAAAGTTGTGATTGTGAGCAAGCCTACATTTTGATTTGATTTTTTTTAAAAAATTAGTTTATGAACAAACAAAACATACAAACATAAAATAGAGACAGAACCATAACCATAACTTTGAAAGAATCTCAGAATGAGCATCAGACAAGAATAAAAGTAGCCTTGAGCTGCTGGCACAATCTCTTTTTTATTTCCTGAAATTTTTGTTGAAAGTGAAATATTTTGGCAAGCAATATTTGCTAGTTCCCACAATAGACACCACTTGCAAGAGGGAGAGCACATTAAAAACCATGTAGGGTACACACACCCTCTTCCATCACAAACGTAAGTCAAACCACAAATCTATTCCCTGCCTTAAAATTTGGGTAGCTGAGGATGAGAAAGAGGTGTTTTTTTAACCACTGAATTATTAGACCCCAATAACTCTGTGCGTCTAAACTACATTTATTGAACATGACCGTATTATCTCAGCACCAAAACAGCAAAGACAACTTTCTAAATTATTTGTGGAGCCCCAAAGGTAAGTGTGTAGAAGACTCAACACTATCTGAAGCAGTTCAAGGAGTTCAAATATCAAACAGCATAACAGCAAGACAAGGAGTAAGGCCACTTTCAGTAAAATACAACAATCAGAAACCTAAGTCCCTCACCATCCTTAGAAAAACCCAACAACAAATGTACACTTCTATAACTTCTATAACTTTCAGGTATGATAAAATCTACACAAGCAAAGTATGGTTTTATATATATACTAGGAGTAAGGCCTGTTGTGAAGAAAAACACAACAGGCTCTAGAAAGAGGCTTTGGGCAAGTGCCCGCTACCCTTCCTGTCTTCCCACCCATCCAAGTGAAGGCATTCACCCCACACACACACACACCTCTCAAGGGGAACTGATCTCTGCCATCTAGAGAGCAATTGTAAATCTGAGTGATCTCCAGTGGTTCCCCAGGGGGAAATGGCATTGTACCTGGCTGAAGTCCTATCCTCTAAAATCTCCAGGAATTTCCTAACCTGGAGTTGGCAATCCTATCGCCTTCCCTTTATCTGCCTCCTCTGACTTCAAGTTTCCATTGCCTTCCCCCTCTCCGCAGCCTCTACATAGAAAAATGACAGTCTTCCTTCACAGCTTGTGGGGGGGGGGGGAGAGAAACCAAAGCATACATCATTCTCCTCTCCCCCTCATGTGATCTGAACAACAACCCTGTGAGAAGGGTTGGAAGTGTGTGACTGGTCCAAAAATCACCCAGTCAGCTTCCACAGCAAGAACTGGATAGCAGTTGTAATTCTGAGTGATCTCCAGCCCTCACCTGGAGGTTAATATAATCAACAAAAAGGGAAACAGTTGATAAGACAGGCCATGAAAGAAACAAATACTGTGACGTACTTGCTAACAATGTTTAATAAAACCATTTAAAAACCTTTTAAGTATCTTTTTGTATTTCACTAAAAATAACAATTTCACATAACAATATTATCACAGAGGTCCATTCTCACATTCCAATATTACAAGAAAGGTCCTATGAGCACCCGGATATATGTTCATTTCGTCAGTGGACTTCCTCAGGAGTAATCCTTCCTATATTTCTCCCAGGATTACCAGCCTCTTGTAATAACCCAATGTTAATGCTCTTCTGCAACATCTTCTATCCTAAGTATTCTCATCCACTCAATGACACTTAAGTGCATATATTTATATTAAGAGCTGAAGCCAGTCCAAATTGATTCATTTAACCAGATGCACAAGCCTTCTGGAGGTTGGCAACAATGGTTCCCCAGGAGGAAAGGCCTCTCCCTCAGGAATTTCCTACCAACCTGGAAAGGTATCACTAAAGGCCTATGGGCGAGTGCTCACCCAGCCTTGCTGTCTTCCCACCCACCCAAGTGAAGGCATTGACTCCCCCCCCCACCCCTTGGCAACCCTGCAGCCTCTAAGGAAAAGGACAGTCTTTTTTCACAATGTGTGTGGGGGGGGGAACCAAAGCAGCTGACATCATTCTCCTCATTTCTCTGTCACCATATGCTTGCTGCTTGGTAAGCCATCAGGCTGGAGTCAGATGCCAGTGATCTGTGACAGTTCATGATAGCTTCCCTTATCTGGTTCATACCGGTTCTGTCCAGAGTACTGTGCCTATGCAAGATGACTCAGAACTGAGTGCTGATTGGTGCTTCTGTATTGCTGCAATGTATATAACTGTGAATAGATTGTACTGTTCATCTCTGCTCTCAATCGTGTTGTCTGGCGAAGCACTTTGTCAGTGTATACCAGCATAATTGTAAACTTGTAAATAAATAGCGCAAGTCAGACTGCCACAGTTGCTTTCGATTATTAAGCCCCACTAGTCCAGGGCATACCCGCACATACAACAACAGGGTTATGGGCCCAGCATGCTTCCGCTGTGTCGTGCTCTGAAGGTTCTGAACGAGGCTGGACTGCTGTGGTGACCTGTGGCTGAGTGGATGTCCGCAGCTGCTGCTTCTAGAGCCAAGGTGGTAAACGTGCTCAGCCAGGCTTCTGATAACAGCTCGGAGGACGGAAGCAATTCTGGGGACCAGCTGCCGGATGCAGACGACAGCATGGCCCAAGCACCGACTGCTCTGCTGGTGGAGAAGCTCACCTCTATTAATTATAATGTGTGGGTTCTTCGGATGGAACATTATCTTAAGCATGAAGGTCTGTGGTTGTATGTCAAGGCTCCCCCGAACCCACCAGCTGCTGGAGACGTCGTCAAGGATGAAAAAGTCCTCACGACCATCGTTTTGAGCGTGGCAGATGACCAGCTTGTGCACGTGTCCGGTAAGGCTAAGGAAGTGTGGGACAGTCTGAAGGCAGTATACATGCAGAGTACAGCCAGGTCTCTAATAGCCTGTACCGGACGGTAATGAGACCGGGGGAGTCTGTGAGAGCTCATCTAAACACTTTGGCTGAGTGCTTTCAGCAACTGCAACAGTGTGGAAAAACTATACCGGATGAGGATAAGGTGTTTATTATTCTCAGTTCCCTGTTGGTGGATTTTAACATGCTGATAACTTCACTTTCTACTGAGGCGAACAGATTATCCTTGACTTACATCACTGGACGACTGCTGGAAGAAGAATCCAGCAGATGGAGTCAAGTTTTTTGGAGACGTGGCAGCGTTACAGATCAGGGGAGGTGACTAAGGCCAGCTGCGAAACCAGCCGAGCAGAGAGCACAAAACAACATGAAGAGGCGTTTCCAGTTGCCCTAAAAGTACGCAGATGTTTCTGCTGTGGATCTACAATGCACCTGAAACGATCGTGCCTGGAGTGGAGGAAGAGAGGCAGACCTGGGGAGCCGCCTCACAACTCTTCACACAGCCAGAAGGCCACATTGGTGGTCACCGACGTGGCTGCTGCATGTGGGGTGCGGATTTTAGATTCAGGAGCATCTCAGAACTTTTGCCGAGACGAATGCCTGCTGCATGACACACAGTCCTCAATGCTGCAGCATGTGAGTCTAGCTGACGGCAGGAACTCTAAGGTGCGGTGTCAGGGAAGTGTCACATTCCCAGCCTTTCAACACACATTCACGGAAGTGCTGTGTGTCCCTGCGCTTGAGAACAATTTGCTAAGCGTGCTTGCTTTGGACAAAGCTGGCTTTACTGTTACTTTTGCCAGCACCTCTTGCAAAATAACAAAAGGTTGTAGGGTGTTTGCTGTGGGAAGGTTGCAAAACAATGTCTATGTTATTGAAAATTTATCTGTGGGAGCACAGGTGGTAACTAACACAAAACCTCATGATAATTGTGTTCATCTGCTCCACCGAAGGCTGGGGCATGCCAGTTTTCACACTATCAGCAAAACACTTGCTATAGTGGGGCATGAGGGAGTGAATGAGTGCAAAGCAGTTTTTGATTGTGAGGTGTGTAAACACACGAAATCAAAAGCATTCCCAGTTGCCAGGAAAAGTGAAAATGTGTCTGTAAAACCGTTGGCTTTGGTGCATGCAGATGTAATAGCACCTTACCCCAAAAGCCACTCTAATAATAGGTTTGCACTAATCTTAACTGATGATTTTTCCAGATTCTCATGGGTATATGTGCTCAAAAAGAAGTCTGATGTGTTCACAACAATAAAATATTGGGCCTGAAATGTACAGAAACAACTGGGTGAATTGTGTGCTTTGCAAACTGACATGGGGGGCGAATTTATGTCTTCTGAGTTTAGCAGATGGTTGCAAGCACAAGGTATAACCCACAGAGTGGCAAACGTGTCAACGTCACAGGAAAATGGTGTGGCTGAGAAAAAGGGTTTTTTTTGCAAGATATGATGCAGTCTATGCTTACTGATGCTGGTTTATCTATTACTTACTGGGCTGAAGCATTAAAGGCTGCATGCTACATAAGCAACAGGATTTGGTCTAGGTCCATAGATAACATTCCCTACAAGGTGTTGTACAATAAAAACCCCAGTTTGAGACATTTAAGAATTTTTGGCACCAAGGCCTGTAAACCAGAGGCGAAAAGGGGGAGCTCTCTCCAAAAAGCTCTCTCTTCCTCGGTTATCAAACAGGAATGAAAGCATACAGGCTTGCAAACGAACATCAAATGCTAAGCTTTAACAGGTCTGCCAATTTTCGTGAAGACCAGAATTGGCATAGAGTGCATGCTAACAAGTTGCCTTCGCAGGTCGTGCTCCCCATATAAGAGGAAGCCAAAAGTATAAAAAAAGGAGATAGTCTCTCCTAGGCAACAATCCTCTGAGTGTGAACAGAGGGAGCAACAGGTGCCAAGAGTTTCTACAAGAAGTACAAAGGGTATACCACCAATCAATTTGGGTTTGATACCACTACTTTGAACCATGCGTATGTAAGAGAGCCGAAACGTTATCAGGAGGTGTTAACCTTGCCTGAATCAGAGAGGCAAGCTTGGCAGATTGCCATGCAAGCCAAACATGACTCTCTTTCTGCAAATTGGGTGTTTACTCTGACTGATTTATCTGCTGACAAAAATGTTATCAGTTGCCGCTGGTTATTCAAACTGAAATCCTTACCGGATGGTGGGATGCAGAGAAAAGCCAGGCTAGTAGCAAGGGGTTTTTCCCAAGTTGAGAGGCAGAGCTATGATGAAGTGTTTGCTCCTACGGTCAAATCTGATATGCTAAAAACAGCATTGTGCAAGGCTGGGCTTGATAAGATGCAGGTGCACCATTTCGATTTCACAACTGCCTATTTAAACGCCCAAATGGAGCAAATTCCAGGCTTTGAAAGCACCAACTAGAACCTTGTGTTAAGACTTAACAAAGCTCTGTATGGTTTGAAACAGAGTACAAGAGAGTGGAATCAAGGTTTGAGCAAAGCTTTAATTGATCTTGGATTTACACAAGGAATTGCTGATCCACATATGTTCAGCAAAACCATTGGGAAAACTAAATGCTATCTGTTTATATTAGTGGATGATTTATGTTTTCTGTTCCATGATGACATGCAGCTGCAATGATTCTCTTGGATATAACTTAACGCCTGTTTAAGATTAAGCATTTGGGCAGCATTCAGCATTACTTGGGTGTAGACATTACAAGGAATACAAATGGATGTTTTGAGCTCAGTCAGGAGAATAAAATAACAAAGCTGCTTGAAAAGTGTAATATGACAAATGTAAACTGTGTTACCACACCAATGACCACGAGCTATGGAAAAGAGCCTGATGACAAGATGTTTGAAAGAAAGGCGTTATATCAATCACTAATTGGGTCCCTATTATATATAGCATGTTGGTCAAGACCAGATATCTGCATTGCGGGTCATATGTTGTGTGAGAAGTGTGCATGCCCTTCTATGAAAAATTGGACTGCAGTAAAAAGGGTATTGAGGTATCTAAAAGGTACTGCTGCAAGCAAATTAGTGCTAGACACTACTTCAGTACAAGAAGTAACAGCTGACATTGATTCGAGCTGGGGTGATAGAAAGGATGGAAGGTCCACAACAGGCTATGCTGTGTATGTGCATGGGGCTCTTGTGTTTGGAAATCTTTGAAACAAACACACATCTCAACCAGCACTTGTGAAGCAGAGTTTTCTGCATTAAGTGATTGTGTTGTTCAGCTGGAAGGGTTATATCAGCTACTAATAGACCTAAACATGCAATGTAACTTACCTATGTGTGTATTTTGTGACAATACTGCTGCTCAACAGTTGGCAGATGCACAAGGTGTCAAAACAAGAAGTAGACATGTTAACATTCGCTATCAGAATGTCAGGGAGACTGTAAATAGAGGCTTGATTATGTTGTTCTTCTGATGTTAAGGTAGCAGACATGTTCACTAAGTGTTTAAATGTGGACAAATTTGTAACTTTGAAACAAAGTCTGGGACTCATTGCCTGAGTCTTAGGAGGAGTGTCAGCATATGCTTGCTGCTTGGTAAGACATTAGGCTGGAGTCAGATACCAGTGATCTGTGACAGTTCATGACAGCTTCCCTAATCTGGTTCATACTAGTTCTGTCCAGAGTATTGTGCCTATGCAAGATGACTCAGCACTGAGTGCTGATTGGTGCTTATGTATTGCTGCAATCCATATGACTGTGAATAGATTGTACTGTTCATCTCTGCTCTCAATTGTGTTGTCTGGAGAAGCACTTTGTCAGTGTATACCAGCATAACTGTAAACTTGTAAATAAATGTAAATGGTTAGCACAAGTCAGAATGCCACAGCTGCTTTCCATTATTAAGCCTCGCTAGTCCAGGGCATACCCGCACATACAACAACATTCTCTCCCCCCTTTGATCTGAACAACAACCATGTGAGGCTTCACTGTCTCTGAAGGGAGGAGGGAGAGAGGGGATGAAAGACAGTAAAGGTGGGACAGCCATGCCGTCTGAGGTGGTGCCAGGAACCGCCATCTATAATACTATTATGGAACTATTTAAACTGGCAGAACCAGCGCCAGAATATTTTTATTGCTGCCAGACACATTTAACTTAACTTAAATTATGTATTTTAATTCTATTAACGGGTTTTTATGTTTAATTTTTTAATTGTTAAATTTAAAGTTTTACCTATCTATGTAAATGTATGAAATGTTGTTAGCCGCCCTGAGCCGCCTAGGCGGGGAGGGCGGGATACAAATAAAATCTATTATTATTATTATATTATTACTGCAGTTGCCTTTGGAGGCTATGTGTTCTGGGAAGCTTGAGTCGGCTGTTGATAGGGCCTTTCGTGAGGCCATAGGAGCTTTGCACCCCTTTCTGAGGCCTGTTGACAGAGAAGAACTAAGAGATCTTTATCTCTCTGAGGCAAGACTGCTTCTGGCAGTTTGTTTAAGATTCCTGGGCCTCCAGGAGGCGGGGGCAAGGGAGTCCGCCAATGGGAGGCCCGAGATGGGTTATAGACATGTGATGGACCAATGGTATGTTCCCATAGTTAACTGTCAGAACTAAGGTTGGTTGTTTTACTGACAGAATCAGCTTTGCTGGCCACTTGGGTGGGAGAGAGAAACAGACTCAACTAATGGCATGCAAGTACTCTTGATTGATAGTCTGATGGGCCAAAGGCTTGTGCCATACAGTCCCATTGAGCCCCAATGAATCAGGATGGTCAGAATTGCCACCACACCTGGAGAATTATTTATATAAGATATTTGTTTATAGTCCACCTTTCTCACTGAGACTCAATGCTGAGTACATCTATATTATACTCATATATTTCTCCAGGCCACTTGCCAACCCTGAGAGGTAGAATTATGCAAGTCTTCCAGAATGCAAGTTTCAGGCATAAAAGCCAGCAAGGGAGAAATTTTAGCCAGACATTTCACAATTCAAAGCAGCTCCTCTCTTCCTAGCCAGCTAATTCTCCAAGAATCTAACCTGGCAGTGTGTGGGGGCAGGGGGGGAGGGGGGCAGAATGGACAATCAGAACCCCACAACATTTGTTAAAAGCAAATATCTGACACATGACTCTTGAAAAGCTCATGCTCCAAAAATCTTGTTAACCTCTAACTCAAATCTCACTCTTCTCCAGTAAACCAGTACTGCCACCAACTGACTCAAATCTCACTCTTCTCCAGTAAACCAGTACTGCCACCAACTGGAAGGACGTGAGCCAGTGGCAGGAGCATGATGTCATTGAGTCACATGGGGGACATTCAGTTTGTTCCCCCTCCCCAAAGGCCGGCTCCTTAGGCCAGTGGCAGGGCCAGCCCTGAACTGGGCTACAGCTTTATCATAACCTGGAATTCGAGAAAGGACACCGATCTCTTTAAAAGCCAAAAAGTTACTGTTATATCAAATCCTATATTAGCTGAATGCTTTATATTTTCAATCCAGTCTATGCTGTGCTTTATAAAACACTACTATAAAGAAAGCATAACCACTTACTCATATTCAAGGAAAAATATAATTTCAAGGTCTGTAAATTAATATTTATGAAGTTGGCAGCTGAATATAAGTGCTTTTTTTAAAAAAAAAAAAATCAAGATTCTCACTCTCTTATATTTAAAGATGCACCATTTGGAAGCCCTGGGGAGGGACTGAAATTTGGGACAAAACTAAAATATCGGAGCTGACACCTCTTTCCAACTTCAGAGATTGTACCTGCGCTGTACATTCTGCATTTTCACATCTTGCACTTTATATTGCATCTACAGCTGCCTATTTGTAATATTTGTAATTTTGCACTGCAGTTTTAATCACAACTGCACTTAGCTCCTCTCTCCATTCTTTTTCAACTGCTGCTAACCAGGTTTTTCACCAATTCTTCTGCTAAAATAACTATTTAATTAACTAGATTGTTATTTCATTATTAGTTAGGGGTTCATGTTGGTTTAGGTAGGAGAATTTGAATTTAATGCTGGAGCCTAAATTATTATAATTATTATTTGGTACCTTGTAATAGCTACTAACTCTTAGGTAATTCATTGGATGGATAGAATAAATTAAGGGGGTTGTGATTGTCCAAAACTGATCTTAGTTATAATTAATTAGTGGTAGGGCCCAAATCAGGTTTTTTATTAAAATTAGGCTAGATAGGAGTAGATATATAACATAAATACTAGAATAGAAAATATAGGTGTAAACAGACATTATTACAGTGGGATTGATCTGTGGCTGTAGCAAAGACCAACCAGCATTAATGTCCGGTCAAGGGATCCCAGGGCTCCTGAGGCGGGGAAAGTATAGTGGTGGGAATAGGCAAAAGTTAAAGGGAAGGAGACTTAGATATGGAAATGCTTGCTCTCCTTCCAGCCTATGTCCCATTCCAATGATAGCAGGTAGCGGCTGATGAAACGGCGACTTAGACAGTTAGAGAGGCGATGGCGGTGTGCCCACGACGAAGCGACAAGAACATCTTATAGACTGTTTATGAAGTCCTATGAGATGGCAGTCAAGGCTGCAAAGAAGGTTTACTTTGTGGCCCAGATTGTGTCTGCAAATTCTTGCCTGGCCCAATTATTTAGCACAATTCGAACTTTTACAAACTTGCCACAGGGCAAGCCAAACGATAAGGAATTGGAAATTGGTTGTGAGGCTTTTGCGAAATTTTTCACAGATAAGGCTCTGTTACTCTGTTGTGACCTCCCAGCCAATTTTGATACAGTAAGCAAACAAGAGCGTCTTCTGGTTTGATCCTGGATCATTTCACTCCACTCAGCTTGGATGAAGTCAACAATGTTTTCTGTACTGTATGTCCCGCTACCTGTGATTTGGACCTGCGTCCATCCTGGTTGATACGTGCTAGCTATCCTTGGACCCGGCTGTATTGGCAAACTACTGGCTAGTGTCAAACTTGCCCTTTTTGGGTAAAATCATTGAGAGGACAGTGGCAGTACAGTTACAGAGATTTTTGGATGACACTTCCAACTTAGACCCATTTCAGTCCAGCTTCCGGTCGGGCCACAGAATGGAGATGGTAATGGTCGCCATCATGGATGATCTCTTGAGACATCTGGATTGGGGTGGCTTGGCAGTGCTGTTGTTAGGCCTGTTGGCTGCGTTCAATACAGTTGAACACCAGTTACTGTCTTGCCTCCTCGCTGACGAAGGGATTCAGGGGTCTGCCCTTCAATGGCTTACCTCTTTTCTCCAAGGTCGGGGAGAAAGGGTGGGCACAGTGGAGCAATCGTCCCAGAGGCACTAGCTTGTATGTGGTGTGCCTCAGAGGGCAGTTCTCGCCCTGATATTGTTTAACATTTATATACGCCCCCTTGCCCAGATGTCCAGAGATATCGGCTGGGTTGCCACCAGTATGCGGATGACACCCAGCTCTATCTATTGATGGGAGGCCAGCTGTGCCCTGGAAGATCTGGACCTGGCATTGCAAGCCATAGTGAAATGGCTCAGGCAGAGTCGATTGAAATTGAATCCAGCAAAGACAGAGGTCCTGTGCCTAAGTCACAGTGGCCTGGGTAGAGTGATCCCTCTGCTGGCCTTTGATGGGATGCCATTAAGCACCAGCTTCAAAGGTCAAGAGCTTAGGAGTGCTCCTAGAGTCTTCGCTGACAATGGAGGCCCAGGTAGCAACCACTACCAAATCCACATTTTACCATCTCAGGCGGATAAGGCAGTTGGCTCCATACCTGGAGCGCAGCAACATGGCAACAGCGATCCACGCGACGGTTACCTCGAGAATAGACTGCTGCAACGTCCTCTACATGGGGCTGCCCCTGACTCAAATTTGGAGGCTGCAGCTGGTGCAAAACACATCAGTCAGGTTATTAATGGAGCTTCCTGTATAAGAGCATATTCAACCTCTGCTGGAAACGTTACACTGGCTGCCTGTGGTGTTCTGGATTCGTTTCAAGGTGCTGGTTATAACCTTTAAAGCCCTATATGGCCTGTGACCTGCCTATCTTCAGGACCACCTTTCCCCATATGTACCCCAGAGAGCACTACGTTTGGAGTCCCAACATCTCCTTAAGACCGCCGGACTGAAAGAAACTCAATTATCCATCACCAGAGTCAGAGCATTCTCAGTAATAGCTCTCACTCTGTGGAATGCCCTCCCCAAAAACATCAGGGCCCTCCAGGACCTGCCAGAGATTCGCAGGGCCTGTAAGACCAAATTGTTCAAACTTTCTTTCAACGGTTAGGGGGAGGTGGCTGTTATTCCACAGCACTGGCAATCTCACTGAACTGAAAGAACTGAAGCCAAAAACATTGGAATAATCAGAATATCAATGTACATCTTGAATACAATAATTGTAAAATGTATGGAAATGATTTTATTGTATATCCGGTTTAAAATTTTTATGTTTGTTTTAATTGTTGTGAGCCGCCCTGAGCCCATTAGGGGAGGGCAAGATATAATTTTTAAAAAATATATAAATAAATAAAATATATGCAACATTAATTTTCTTATCAAACTTTATTTTACTGCTTTAACATAAAATGCACCCTTTATAACTTAGCAAATAAAGTTGTACTACTTGGCACATTAATGCAATTTAAAAGTATAGTAGCACAATTCTAAGAAGACTTTCTAGGGAGTAAGCCCACTGAATAGAGTTCAACAGGAATCTAAGTAAACTTGCTTGAGACTGCTCTCTAAATGTCATTGTTTTCTATAAGCAGAAATTAATCATAAATGTACTCTGTATCAGATGGAGTGAAAGCAGCAAAATATTGCATTTTATGCTACCTTAGTGTTCATATCTTAAGTTTTTGAAATCTGATAGGCTGAAAGTATAAAACACAAAATCTGTAGTAAACAAAAGACAGTGTATTATTTGAGCAGGTTATCAGATACGTTGACCACTTATCAAGTAACATTTTATAACAATGAAAACAATAAACTCTTCAATTATTATCTTTATCCACATTGCATAGAAAGAATAAAAAAATATCTCCCCCAAAAAAAATTTCCCCCAGGCTTTCATGTCTCTATTCAGCATTCTTTCACTAGACCACTAGTCTGTGCTGCAGCCCTCTATTTCACACAGCAGTAAGGACAATACCAACCTGGCCAATAGCCAATTCCTGTACATACTATACCTTCTAATGCATCCAATTATTCCTGTATGCTTCCAAAATGGGGGGAAAGCTGATAACAAAACAAGGTCAGCTTAAACAAAAGGTTCTTGAATTTAGCTATAAGAATTTTACCACAGCCTGCTGGATCATGAGGAGGATCTAGCTAAAAGAATCCTACAAAAATGGCGCTCCACAGCCAGCTGCTGCAAAAATCTGAGGTTGGGTATGCAGCCACCACGATTTGATGGTTGTCACTCTCTCTGCATAAGATTCATCTGAAGTTGCGGATTTTCACAGTTGATATTAGCACCCTAACTCCTTCAAAACTCATAGAGACACTGAATAGGAGTGGATCTTATTGTACGTGTGGATCACTTGTCTGTGTACATGCCACATTTTATATAACATCTTCATTATTTAGAAAAAAAGTGGCTGGATACAGTAGCATGAAATCTTGAACTGTGGAAAAGAAAACCTCAACTACAATGGATGCTGCTGATTTACTTAATGCTGCTGTTTTGCCTTGAGATATTTACTCTGAAAATACATAAATGATTAATTACTGAAGTGATTTACAATATTTTAGACCTATAAATTCAATTATTTATGCAATTCTTTATAAAATGTGGTTTTTTCTAGGGTTGCAATGTTTTCATAATTTTAAAACTACAAATGCAGGAGACGTCATATATTTCTCTTGCTATATCCAGAACAATTAGGTCAGGGGTGTCAAACATGCAGCCCGAGGACCGGATCAGGCCCTCAGAGGGTTCCTATCAGGTCCACAAGCATCTTACTGCCATCGGCTTCCTTCTCTCTCTCTTGCTTCCTTCTGCATCACAGCTTGCTATGCCAGCTTGCTCAATCACACAGGAGCTACAGAGCAAAGCCTTTATTTTCTCCATTGGCTGACCAGCACACGAAGCAACTTATGTACAAAAGCTCAGAATGCCCAGCCATTTCATGTTTTCTCCTGGGTCTCTTGGTTTCAAAACACTGACCATGAGATTTCTGTAATCAAAAGTAGGTTTGCAACTTACAGACACATACCTGATCAGCATACTCAAGATTGCTACAACACAGACATTGTCTCCAGATTTTGATGCAATAATTCAGAGCAAGAGGTGTCAGTTATCAGAAACTGTTAAATAAAATACTGCAAGAGTGCTAATCTTTTAAGCATCTTTTAAGTTTTTAAAAAAATCTTTGTGTTTGTCTGAGTCCTTTATAAAGTTTATATCTCTGCTACCTGGCATTACATTTTATGACACATATGGCCCGGCCTGACAAGGTCTCATTTATGCCAGATCTGGCCATCATAACAAATGAGTTTGACACCCCTGAATTAGACCAACTACTGGTAGTTAGCAATTATAATACTGGATTCGTCCAAGATTATGTAAAAGTATTGCCTTACTAATAAAAGTTTTATCTTATTAAGATGTCACCCATTGTGGATGGGGTTGCACTCCCCTTGAAAGAACATGTCTGTAGTCTGAGGAAGCTCTTGGGCCCAGGCTTACTGCTGAATAAGCAAGTGGCAGCTGTGGCCAAGAGCACCTTTTATCAGCTTTAACTAGTGTCTGATGCTGACACAACCTGTGGCCAGGCCTAACTCCCCAGTAGTAAGTCAGGCCATCTCAAACAACCCCAAAGGTCCTCACAGAGGCTGGGCAAGGTCAAGACTCACCTAAGCAGGGCAGAATGTTGGGGACAAGCAGAGGAGACTGTAGCAGTGGCACCAATTCTGGGGCAGCTGCCTCCTAACAAGAAGAGTCCATTGACAACATCAGCTGGCACCAGAGTGACAGCAGCCTGGAAGAGGTTCCTAGGAGGGTAACTGACTATGGGACTGCCTGCCCCAGGGTTGGAGCCTGATGGCAGCCCTCCCCATGCAACCACGATGCAGACAATCATCCAGACAAGTGGAGGGAGGGCTAGGGAAGTATGGGGGTGGAGGCATGATGGCCAAGGCCCTGGGGACCAATGCGAAGGAGGGCCAGAGTGATTGGTGTGTGGGTCTGAAGGAAGATGAAGACACAAACTGGTACAGTGGGGAAAGAATCTTTAATAATTGCATAACCTTTACACATTTTGTGTGCTACTTCATCAGGGGGAATCTTTCAGATTCTTTTTAGTTCTATTCCCAGTATGGGTTACACAATTATTAAAAAATATTTTTCCTCTGTGCCAGTTTGTTTCTTCCTTTTCATTTTGCTTTGGTGCAGCCCCCTTTCCTTTTCACATGTGGGTCAAAAGGCCTAAGATGGTGAGGTGGAAGCAAAAGGACAAGAATCCTGGGAATATGTGATAGCCAGAGACAGCAGGTGGGCTAAGAGTTTAAAAGAGAGGCTCCCAGAACAGGCCAAAGAGGAAGTCATTGGTCAGCCCAGAAGGTATGGAGGGGCTGAATACAATGAAGGGGAAGATGAAATCATATGGCACAACTCCCTTCCCTCCCATTCTGAGGCCTGGGGAAGCCTATCTCAGCATATCTGCAAGACAGCTGATCACCAGGCATCACCTTCAGAGCAGGCAGGACCCCTCTGGCCACTGTGGTTACATTAAATTACATTACTACAATGCACTCTACATGGAACTGCCCTTGAAAGGTGTTTGGAAACTTTCAATTGGTACAGAATGCTGTAGCCAAGATGTTGATTGGAGTGTGCTGTAGAGACATATCTCTCCAGCCTTGGCCCATCAACACTGGCTTCCAATATGTTTCTGAGCACAATTCAAGGTGCTGGTCCTGACCTTCAAAGCCCTATATGGTTTGGGACCAACATACCTGAAAGACTGATTGCAGTCATCTTTGGAGGTGGATGGCAACCCAGGAGAGGGCCTTCTTGGTCATGGCACCAAAGTTCTGGTACTTTGTTCTGAACAGCAAGTTCAGCAGTAGCAAATAACAAACAGTAACAAACAGCAAGTAGACTCAAACAGGTAGCACATAGTGCTGCTGCAATTCCTATGCCTCCTCTGCCCTTATCCACACAATGGGATTTATGTATTGGGGAAGATATTAGTGCAATTCTTACCCATCCTTTGTAGAGAGTCATGAAGTGATTCCCCACTAGGACCTAAACCTGGGTTTTTTCAGAGGTCAACTCAGAGTCATTTACTTTCCATTTATCCCTAATTATTTTTTCTACACCACCTTTGTCCCAGTTCAAATTGCCTGCCTGTCCCAGGTTATTAATTCTACATTCAAACTCTTAGTCAACAGAGGGGAAGGTAGAAGGTGGAGGAGAGAAACAGCTCTCTCTGTAGGGTATCTGGAGGCTGAGCGAGGGGAAGACTTTCTCTGTTTGGTAGAGGACCTTCCAGAATACCAAAAGGTAGTCAGACTTGAGACCCAGCACCCACAAACCCTGGGGATCAAATAGGAGAAAGCTAAACAGAACAGCTTCATTGAGAAGATGAAAAATAAACAATATCCCAAGAGTGTGACATAACGCTGCCCACTCAGCTCTCTCCATGATAGTCAAGAAGGGAGAGCTGTCAAGCATGCGGTTTCAATTACGAGTCAAGTTTGATACAAAACTACGTTTATTGATAGACCGATACTTTCAGTGTAACAGATTCTTCAGAGTGATGCTAAAGATAAATTGATACAATACTTTTAAGGCATACTTCAAAAGGATTCCAAAAGGTGGGGGTGAGGGATGCGCTCTCACACATAAACTATCATAAATGTCTACATTCTCATGGTGTTATCAGGACTCCATCCTTGCTTTCCCCAGATGTGTCGCACTCCCTAAGAGGAATGTATGGGAAGGTACTGATTACTCTTTCTCAAGTTAGTTTCGTTGCTCTCTACTTCTGCTTTGCAAGCAATAAAGTAAGAAGGGGGAGGGGGAAAGAATAACAGAGTTAACAGACCTTGGTCCTCCATGACAGTTCACAGGCCAGCTTTATGGAGGACCCTAAAACAATCAATTACCAATAGAATTCTACCATGCTTGACAAGAGCACCCATACCACATTTGAGTCCCTCAAATCCATTCAATATGGGGGGGGGAGAAACCAGTCTCCCCGCCCCCCCAGCCCACTTACGATGGAGCTGCAACCCAAACACAAAAGAAAATGGGTTGTTGGTAGCAACTGCATGGCGTGCAACCCAAAATGGATGACAAAAGAAGGGGGAAATATATAATAGAACCCTCCTACAGAAATAAAACTTTACATACGCTGACAAGTGACTGATCAGTAAAAATGCAGACAGAGGAATAACAGAGACTAAAAGACTACAAACCAAGTTATGCTTCTACAGTAATATAACCCGGGATAGTCTGTGAAGGAGTGAAAAAACCCTTTGTGATAACCCATGACAATGGGGGGGACGGGACACGAGGTGACCTCACTTTAGTATAGAAACAAAAAACAACCTGAGATAAAACTAGAGATGAATCCAAGTTTAGTATAGAATGTCATTTCAAGTACAGGGTTAAACCAGGTTTAAAGTCCCAGTGGGGAATCACCCATACTGAATCTTTGCCTGCAGTTTCTTTCCAGGGTGCTCCATGGGGCTCTCGTTTTACAAGGTGAAAGACGTCATGAGTGCAATTGCTGGAGTAGCTGGTAGTCAAACACAAGTATCACTGTACTTTCTTTTTACCCTACTTGCATGTGAGTGACATGACACTGTGCTAATGTTCTACCAGCATATCTCCAAGAGAAACTGCCTTTGTGCTCTTTGCTCCCTGTGTTGCAGACATGGCAAGCAACTATGCAGCGGGGGGAGAAAAGGTTGTTGATCACATATTGGGTACACGTTCCACTGTGGAAAAGACTAAGATATGAAGGCTCTCAGAACTGGTCAGGGAGGAAGTCATTGGTTGGTTGTGTCATAACTTCTGCAGGTGACTAGCAATGCATTGTAAACATCAGAGGCAGAAAATCCCTCCTTTGTTTACTTTCATGGTGTACATTATCTTTGCATTCTCAGAGGGAGAGATCCAGTCTGGTGGTTGTGGCCTGAGGTGCAGAACTTACGTATGTTCCGAACAGAGCAATATTATCAATATGCCGTAACAGTATTAGTTCTCATGCTTGCTGCTTATGTCAAGTGTCCTTTCTCTCTTTCTTGTTACCCAACTCCTGCATGTGTGGGCATTCTATGTCTGCACAATATGAGGTCAAAGATGTTTACCAACGTGTCATGTGCTCAAGGTAGGAGTGTTTTGGCTAGGGTTTATAGAAGCAGATGCTGAGCCTGTAGACATTTCTGGAATTCTGAAAATAATGAGCAAAGACAGCCATTTCCAAATAGGTGCCTGTCGCTGACACCAAGGTGATGCCTCTTAGGCTCCTCTGAAGCACCTCCTGTTCCAATGAGATGAAGGAAAGTCAAGTCTAGCTCTTTGGTTTAGAAAAGAGATGCTTTAGGAAAGTGGGAGCCAGGAAACATATTGACAGGTACCATTAAGCCCAAGAGCACCACACTATGTATCTCTGATGCAGTGCTTCAGAGAGCTCTGATTAAGAGCTGATTTAGTAAATATTCTAAGTTGTGCCATGGTTGTATAAGCATGGTGGGTGGTACTATGGGAACAGTTGTTTTTTTCACTTCAACAGGCATGTTCATTAGTATAACCAGGGCCTTTTTTTGTAGAAAAAGTCCAGCAGGAACTCATCTGCATATTAGGCCACACCCCCTGATGCCAAGCGAACTGGAACTATGTTCCTGCTCAAAAAAAGCCCTGAGTATAACACAACATTGTTGCCAGAGATGGTATGTGGGCTAAGCAGCTTACGATAGTGACTAAACCCCACTCCTGTTAACTAGACTGCCCATTTCTGGCATCTACATCATTTCAGGAAGTACTTCTTCACCCAAAGGGTGATTAACATGTGGAATTCACTGCCACAGGAGGTGGTGGCGGCCACAAGTATAGCCACCTTCAAGAGGGGTTTAGATAAAAATATGGAGCACAGGTCCATCAGTGGCTATTAGCCACAGTGTATGTGTGTATATAAAATTTTTTGCCACTGTGTGACACAGAGTGTTGGACTTGATGGGCCGTTGGCCTGATCCAACATGGCTTCTCTTATGTTCTTACAAAGTTACACCAGTGTGGGGACTAGCTGCTATCTTAAGAAGTTTACACACTGGCCTTAGGATGGCATCCTAGGTTTACAACATTAATATTTTAACAGTATCCTTTGATCCAAGTGAGAAACAAAAAATATTACTTTAAAGAGTTTCTACATATATTTTTTTAAATCTTTATTTCAACAATTCAATTTCGTTTGTGTGGGAAAAGTGCCAACTATGTTCAGCAAAGTGTTCACAATGGGTGAATAAATGTAGTTGTCTAGCAGCTTCTATAAGGCCCTAGCTAGATGTGATTTTGGAAGATTCATTACCGCTTTTCTCATGGCTTTTAACGAAGGAAACAGGAGTTGCAGAGAAGGCCAATTGGTATCAAGGACAATGCAGGGGGGAAGACACTAACCCTTCCACCAGTGCTGTTCTTCTGAACCAAATCAAACATTCATGTTGTGAAAAAGAATTTTGGCACAGAAAAAATTGTGCCACATCTTGCTTTCCACTGGGATCCTCTCTAGGAACAGTATTTCCAATACAACTGCAGTCCTAAACAGAGTTACAGCCTTCTAAGGCCATTGAAGTCAATGTAGATTAGAAGGTAATAATTCTTCTTAGTACTGCATGGCTAATCCAGTATTACATGCCAAGTCATGCTGCTACTAACGAATGAGCAGTTTGCTCAATCCATGTCATCTACACAGTGGTTTGTTTTTAAAATGCAAGCATAATATAATTCCATACACATTTATTGGTTGGTTTTACAGATTACTAGTAAACAGGAATTTACTTATGAAATTTTAGAAGTGTACAGTTTTAACCTGAAGATCTGCTTTTTAACTATGATTTTTTGAATGTAAATGTTTATACTGTAATTTTATATTGTAATGGCCAACGGCCACATACAATAAAACTATTACCTAACTACCTAGAAAACAGGAAACACAATCCCATGGGATTGCCTTAGTTGCACAAACAGAAGTTTGTACTGCATCTAAAATGGCAAAACAGAGCTGTGCATGTATTATGTGCCCTCAAGTCACTTCTAACTTATGATGGCCCTATGAATCAATAACCTCCAAAATGTCCTATCTTTAACAGCCTTGCTCAGGTCTTATAAACCAAAGGCCATGGCTTCTTTTATTAAGCAACAGCAATGGAAAACACCAAAAAAATTCTCAACAACCTCTTACTGCTAAAAAGAAATATGTAAGAGAACTGGGGTATCTACAGCAATTTTCAGAATTCTATGAAAGGGTTGTTCTGGGACTCTTTACCCCAACTTCTGTGAAGGATTAGCAGGACTGGTACATGAGATGAGCAAACACTCATGTTAGTATTAAAAATCCTTTACAATGAACATAACTGAGCGAGTTAATTTGACTGAATCATCCCACTTGCTAAAACATTATAACACTGTAGAATCATGGAGTTTTCCCATCCAGGGGTGGCCAACGGTACTCTCCAGATGTTTTTTGCCTACAACTCCCATCAGCCCCAGCCATTGGCCATGCTGGCTGGGATTGATGGGAGTTGTAAGCAAAAAAACATCTGGAGAGCTACCATTGGCCACGCCTGCCTACATTACAAATTCAGGAGACAAGATTATCTTAAATATTTTGGTTTTGTTCTTAACATATGCATAAGTATAGTAAAGTGGTCAAGTGAATGAAAGAACAGAAATTATGCCAAGCAGCTCCCAGAATAGGGTCTAATCTATTTTTCTGCATTAACAAGCCCTTCAAATTTGCTACAATTTATGGGTTTTTGCTCAAGGAATGAAAAAGACATCAAAATGAATTGAACAAGTTATACCTGTCATCATAGGAAAAGTGAGCACATGCCTAAGATCAAGACTATCATTTTTGCAATTTTGTTATAGCCTTGTGAGTTATGTCCATAGCAACACAGACAAAGGAGTGTAAACAGTGATCTCAGAGCAGAAGCAGGTCATAAAATAGCAGTCAGATTTTCTCCCCCAAAGGAGAGTTCTGGCTCTCTGCACATGCCCTGAGAAGGAGGGGTACCATTTCACTTGGATACTTCAGAATGCTGCATATAAAACTCCCATCCTATAGTACATTCACTGGGAAGCCAACAGAAGAAAAGGAAGGCAGGTGACCCCAAAGAACACCAGAAGAAAGCAACTCTTTCTTCTTTGTGGTTTCAATGCAGCAAATTGACATACCTGGAGTGCTGACACCATCTCACAAGAACAACATGTGGAATACAGCCTGGCCAGATATTGTGTTTTGTTGTGACTAAGGAAACACTGGGAGATTAAAGTGGAGGCAGCATGGCTGTTCTACAGATCTCCTGGAGTGGCACACTTTTCAAGAACGCACTGGAGGCACAACTGCCATCATCAAAACTGTGTGTGAGAGTAAGAGAGGAAAAGAGACAGAGATAAAGAGAACCTTGTGGTAATTTTTTTTTAATGAGAGAAGTCACAACTAGTTATTACGTAATTCAAAAACCTCTCTCTGGTTGGACAGCGCTGGCAACAAACTGAAAGGGGAAGTTATAATCTTAATAAAGGGAAGCAAACAAGTTATATCTTTAAAGAAGTTTAGCAAGAATGCAGGAACAAAGCAGTTTCCTAAACAGTCCATAAAACAGTAAACCATGGAACATGCCTTCATCATTTGAGTGATGAGAAACTCAAAACCGATCTTTGGAAGTTTAAAGTATATCAGAGCTGTTGTTCATTGTAGGTGCTCTTTTTTGCACAGGTAACGTATTCTTTGCTATGCATGAAACTAAGCAATTTTGATTGCATTGACTCTGCAATGGGTTCCTTGATCTAAGGAGGACACATCTGTAGTGGCTATGGTTGTGAAGGAGATGCTTTCTAGCAGGAGTGGTCTGTCTGTGCACATTAACAGGCTAGATGAATGAGTTCAGGATGAGTAAAATCAATTGGTGTTCCCCAAAAGGGTGAAAGTGTTAGAGGAACAATTGCTGCAGGGAACATTGGAAGTCTTGCAGCGATGACAACTCCTGTTACAAATGCCATGAGACTAACTAGATGTTGAATGCAGATGACAGACTGAAAAGTACAGCAGAGAAACATGGCTGCAAGGGTAGAAATAGTATGTGGTCTGTCCTATAGCTGAAAAGCTTCAGAACAGAGTTTAGTATTGTACAGCAGAGGAACTAGAGGAACCAGAGCTTGTGAGTGGGAACCACAAGCTTCTGTTTTGATACACAGACCTAGAGAATTTAGTAAATAAAAATGGTACATATACTGCAATGGAGTTGAAGCTCTGAAGAAGTCACAAGCCAGTTGTCAATAAGGGAATATTTAAAAATTTTGCAATCTGAGGTAAGCTGCAAACATTGTTGTACAGTTGGTGAATACACAGAAAACTATCACTATACCAAATGGGCTGTCACTATACTGAAAGGAGAATATACTCAAAATGTTGGAAACCAACACTGACGGAGAAAGTGATATAAAAATATGCATCCTGGAGATAAATGCATATGAATCATGTTCCAGGAGAAGAATGGTTGATAAGTGGGCCATAAGATATGCCTTGTGTGGGTTATAGTCTTTGACCTTTCTGAGATTTAAAATATGGTGAATTTCTCTACCCTTTTTGGTATCATGAAACAACAATAAAAGCCTGGGTCCCATTAGGGCAGCACAATCAGGTAGTTTTTGGCAGCCTACATGAAGGAAGAAACAATATTTCCTTAAGGGCAGTGTAAATTGAATGGTTCAAAAATTGCTTAGCAAAAGAAAAGTACTGAACATTGGCATCATGCATTCAAATTATAATTAAGACCCAACAGTCTGCATTGATAAACTCTAAAAGCCAGCAGAAAAGTCAGTCTGGCCCCAACAGACGAAGGAAGACTGTGAAGAATGATAAACAGTAGATTTGTTAGGTCAAATAGTATATTTAGTTTTGATCTTGTCATGCTGTGGAGCTTTTTGAAACTGAGTTATGTATGGTTGCTTTTTTCTCCATGTATTGATTTCAGCAGATGACTACTTACAGCAGTGGGTAAACTGGAACCAAGGCTAGAAAAGTGATTCGAGAGCCAAGACACTCCTAGGTTATTATGAGCAATCTGCTTGACTGTGTCAACCAGATCCTCAAATGTAACATCATTAAATACCCCAGAACCATCAGATAGCAGTTTTCTAATGCAGAAGTTTGTGACAGGAACAAGACAATTAAAGCATAACCAAGCTTGGTGTCAGAGGGTAATTAACAGCCATGCTCTTGGAACCACAGTAAACACATGACAGAGCTGTTGTTTTGCCAGCTTGCATTCTTCCCTATGAACAGATTTAAGCATGCTTCATTTTTTCCCAGGGACAAGTGCTGTAGGACACTGGTCTCACAGATGCAGGGCCGGTGCTAGACTTTTTGGTGCCCTAGGCAAGGCTACCATTTGCACCCTCCCCCCCCCCCCCCATCTCCAGGTATTTCCCAACCCAGAGCCGGCACCCTTGGTGAAGTTCAGTTGTCTAATGAAAGGGAACCATGTAAAATTTCTGCATTATATCCATCAGGACTATTTTTTTAAAAAAAAATGTGGAGCAGGCAGAAATTCTACAAGTGAAGCACTTCATATCATGTATCTGATGGCATGAGTTTTGCTCTCAAAAGGTTATGGGGTGATAAATTTTATTAGCCTTTAAGGTATGACTGATCTCCTTTCACATCACTACATCCTCATGTGGGATGGGGGGGAGGGGTACTCCTGAATTGCTCCCTGCCATGGAGATGTTCCTAGTGGGGAAGGGAATGCAAACTGAGCTTCTGCTCTGTCACTTCTCTGATCACTGAGGTGGCCTCATTCCTTATTTCTTTTAGCATGGTGAAGGGTGGCAAGATAAAGATTTTCTTTGCTGCAGTACCCACTTTATGGAACCTCCTCCCTCCAGTTGGCTCCCTCTTTTCATAGTTTCTATTGTGAGCAGACAACCCGTTCTATTATTCAAGGCATCTTGAGGGTGCTGACCGCTATGGCTGTTTTCAAGATTGCTTTGTGCTGCTGCTACACTAGACTGACTGATTTTAAGGAGAACAACACTTGTTATGTTGTTATATGCCAACCAGGCACCTGGAATTCCCCATGCCTGTTGCAAAGCAGCTCAAGTACTTTTAACCAGTGTTCCCTCTAAGTTGAGTTGATGTGAGCTAGCTCACAGTTTTTCAGTCTCTGACTCACACATTTTTGTCTTAGCTAAGGAAAAAAGGCCCCAGAGTACACTAAGTTATGCAGTAGCTCACAACTTTAATGCCTGTAGCTTACAGCTTAGTGGGAATATTGCTTTTAACATATAATCACTTGTGTGGTTTTGGAACATTGGCACCAACATCCGACTCCCCTCCCTCTTGTGAAATCAGCTGGATTTCTGCATGTTGGACTCTCACACTCCCTTTTTGAAAGAGGCTATGCATAGCCCCATAGACTTGAAAAAGCCATCCCCAGTGGGTCAGCAACTACCATGCAATTGGGATCCCTGACTTTAGACAAGCTTCTCCTGCTTTTGTACTCAGATTTCCCACATGTCCGCTCTCCTCTTCCTCACTCACAGCCTGACTTCTTCCAGTAAGAGATCCAAGGGACTTTCAGCCCAGCTTACCCCTCCTCTTAAGCCATGCCTGCTTTCTTAAAGGGGAAGCGCCTGACTTTCTGCAAGGCAATCTGACAGAGGCTGGGACGAAATCTAATGCAAACAAGGAAGGCTGGAAGAGCCTTTACGGTTGTTCTTCCCTCCTTCTTCTGCCCTTGCTGCTAGTTTTTCCTCTCTGCTCTCCCCCACTTTTGCTTCTCAGTGTTTCTCTCCCATTCATCGGGGCTTCTGCTAGGGATGGTTCCTAGTTCAGGGAGAGGAGAGGAGAGTGGGACAGAGGGGCAGGAGTATAGCGTCCTCCTCCTCTCTCTCCCCACCATCCCTGGTGTCTTGCAGCAGCAGAGTCGGAAGAGCAGGAGCCTGCCCCCACCCCCGCTGGGCACAAAAAGTGAGGCGAGCTTAGATCTGCAAGGACTGACTCACTCTTTGACCCGCTCTCTTTCTGGGACTGACTTGCTAAACTGTGTCTTATTCACTCAGAGATACCCAGAGAAGCAAGAGTAGGCAGCAGCAGGTAAACCAGGCCAGACCCAGCTAGTGGGCAAGACTGAAAACTGCTTATATCACGCAGAGGGAAACTCTGCCATTAACTGGGGGAAGGAGAGGGAAGGGCCATTTCTCTCCTCGGCATCTGCTCTGTATTGTACCTACACTAGGCACAGGCACTTCCCCTTGCCGCCACCATCACGGCAACCCTCCATTTCAGACTCACTCTCTGCAGCTACGCAACCAACCCTCCTTTCTCCTCTTCTCTCCGTCCCCGCCATGTGCTTTCTCTGCACACCCAGGGAAATAGGCGAGAGAGGGAAGCGCTAACTGGTCTTTGAGCAGCCGGTGCAGGGAGACGGCGGAGAGGCGGGCGGGGGCAGGCAGGTGTGTGGCGGCAGGCATGGGGAGGCAGCAGCAGGCACGAGGAGGTGGCTGCAAGTGTACAGAGGCGGGCGGGGAGGCAGCAGGCACAGGAAGAGGGGGTGCCTCATGTCAGCCCTAGGACAAGTGGCGCCTGAGGCAGCCACCTACTTGGCCTACTCCCATGTACCGGCCCTGCACAGATGCTGCTGATAGCAAGACATTCGACCAAACAGTTGCCCAGACAGCTTCTTCATGATACCTAGCTTCCTACAATCCTTGTCAGCTGAATGCTACTCCTTCTAGAAGATGACCCTTATTTATTAACATCCCACCTTTTCCCCAATGGGGGCCCAAAGCTGCTTACATCACTCTCATTTCCTTCAATTTATCCTTGCAACAACTCTGTGAGGTAGGTTAGGCTGAGACTACGGGACTGACCCAAAGTTACCCAGCAAACTTCCATGGCGAATGGGGATTCAAATCTGGGTGCCCATATACTAGTGCAGGGCTGGCCAAAATGAGATACGCAGGTCCCTAGCCATAACCCTCTTCCGGCTGGCCTATGACTAGCTGGTACAAGAAACCAAGTGTAGTTATACTAGATGTCTGCTGTCCCTAATGTTTTAAATGGTTTAAATGTCTTAAAATTTTAAATGTATTAATTATTTTAACTGTTTTTATGCTTAAATTCTATTTATGTCAAATTTTTATGTTGTGAGCCACCCTGAGCCACTTGATGAGAAGGGCGGGATATAAATCATAAAAGGAAGGAAGGAAGGAAGGAAGGAAGGAAGGAAGGAAGGAAGGAAGGAAGGAAGGAAGGAAGGAAGGAAGGAAGGAAGGAAGGAAGGAAGGAAGGAAATAAAGGAAATAACCAGTATCTTGAAGCAAACCCGGTAAGCAACAGGTAACCAATGCAGAGCTTTCAGTACAGGTTGAATGTGTACTCATAAAGGAAGCCCCATTAACAACCTGGCTGCAGCATTCTGCACTAGTTGAAGCTTCCGGGTTTGCGACAAGGGCAGCTCCATGAAGAGGGCATTACAGTAATCCAGTCTGGAGGTGGCCATAGCATGGATCACTGTTGCCAAGTCGTCGCTTTCAAGAAAGGGGACCAACTGTCTTATCAGCTGAAGAGGATAGAAGGCTGGTTTAGCAGTGGCTGCTACCTGGGCCTCCATTATTAGAGAGAGATTCAGGAGTACCCCTAAGCTTTCAACCTTTGGCACCAATGTGAGTGGCGCCCCATCAAAGGTCAGTAGAGAGACCTCCGGTCCCAGACCACAACGACTTAGATACAGGACCTCTGTCTTCATCAGATTCAATTTCAGTCGACTCAGCCTGAGCCACCCTGCCACGGCTTGTAAGGCCATGAACAGATCTTCTGGGGTGGAGTCAGACTAGCCACCCATCAACAGATAGAGCTGGGTGTCATCTGCATACTGATGGAACCTAGCCCAAACCTCTGGGCAATTTGGGCAAGGAAGTGCATGAAGATGCTAAATAACATCGGGGAGAGAACTGCCCCCTGTGGCACACCACATGTGACTGGGTGCCATTGGGATAGTTTCTCCCCTATTGCCACCCTCTGTTCCTGACCCTGGAGAAAGGAGGGAGAGCTAGGGAAGTGTGGGGGTGGATCCCAGCGTCAGCAAGGTGGCAGGTCAATAACTGATGCCAACCATGTTGTATGCAGCCAACAGGTTTAATAGCATCAGTACTGCCGAAGGAGGTGATCTGTGAGGGCAACCAGAACTGTCTCTGTCCCATGACCCAGATGAAAGCCAGACTGAAAAGGGTTAAGCACAGAAGTGTCATTCAGAAAGCTCTGTAACTGCACTGCTACTGCCCATATGAGCCCCAGAGAGCGCTGAGGTCAGCTGGAAAAAACCAGCTGAATGTCCCTGGGCCAAGGGAGGCCAGATTGAAGGCCACCCGGGATCGGGCCTTCTCTGTCGCAGCTCCACTGCTGTGGAATCAACTCCCTGAGGAGGTGCGGGCCCTACGATGCTTAGATCAATTCCGTAGGGCCTGTAAGACCCACCTTTTCAAGATGGCCTTCAACTAATGACAAAGCTAGAAAATGCTGCTGAAAATGCTTTTAGTTACTGAATTCCACTGAAGATCTAATGTTTATAACGCCACATTGTTAAATGTTAATTTTAATAATCTATAATTTTGTTTTGACCATGTTTTTATAAGTATAATTGATGTACAGTGTATTTTATGTTGTGAGCCGCCCTGAGCCTGCTTCGGCGGGGAGGGCGGGATAGAAATAAAAAATTATTATTATTATTATTATTATTATTATTATTATTATTATTATTATTATTATTATTATTATTATTATTATTATTATCTTTCCCAAAAAAGGCATATTTGACACCGGTCGATAGTTTGCCAATATGGCCAGGTCTAGTGATGGGTTTTTTTAGAAGGGGATGGACCACTGCCCCCTTGAGAGGCTGGGGGAAGGTTCCTTCAAGTAGGGACCTGTTGACAATTTCCCTCAGAGGAACCCATACCTCTTCTCGGCCAGCATTAATTAGCCAAGATGGGCATGGGTCCAGACCACAGGTGGTTGAGCGTTCTGTCGACTTCCTCCAGGCTGAGTGGAGTGAAGTAATCCAAAATCTGACTAGAAGTCATGCACATAGCCTCGAGTTCATTTACTGTTTCAACTGTGGTGGGGAGGTCATGGTGGTCCTTATCTGCGAAAAAGCCTGCAAAAGCCTCACAGCAAATATCCAGTTCCCTAACATTTTGTTTACCCTGTGGTAGGGTAGTTAAAGACCGAATTATATTAAACAATTGTACTGGGCATGACTTTGCAGACGCAATCATAGCCATAAGATAGACTTTCTTAGTGGCCCTGACTGACACCTCATAGGTTCTCATATACAACCTATAAGCTGTTCTTGTCACTTCATCATGGGCATACCGCCACTGCTTCTCTAGCCGTCTGAGCCTCTGTTTCATCAGCCATAGCTCTGGAGTATACCAGGGTGCCAGCTTTGAATGGAGGCACACAGGACGCCTGGAAGCAATCTCATTGATGGCCATGGTAAGCCTATTATGTCAGGTCTCCACTAGCTCATCTAGAAAATCACCAAGAAGCCAAGGGGCCCATAGAGGCATCTGAAGTCACACATAGGGTCCATTTGGCTTAATCGGCAAACTAAAATATGCTTGCCGCCCAAACAGGGTCAAAGTGGAACATTCATATGGGCCTACAGGGCAAAGTGGTCCAACCATGGCACTGCTTCAGCAGTAAAACGGTCCACTGTCACTCCTGCCGCAAAGATCAAATCCAGCATATGTCCAGCCTGGTGAGTGGGACTTGTTACATATTGAGAGAGTCCCAGGTCCACCGCCTGTGTGCAGCCCACGTCATCAGCATGGACATTGAAAAGTCTTGGGTGTTCCAGTGCCCAGCCTGCTACAGCCTCCACAAGGGATGGTAAGGCATGGGCTGGTGCGTTGGGCAGCCAGTACACCAACCAGACAGCCAAACTCTCCAACTTCACACACCACAACGACACATTCAATGCCAGTGATCTTTGGAGGTGGAAGAGCCTGGAAGGAGTAAACCTCCTGAATGAATACCACCCCACCCCCCTCCGTGAAGGACCGAGAACCTAGGTGGAGTTAACTGGGAGAGAGCAACTGTCTTCCCGTCTTGCATCCGGGTCACAGTCATGCAAGCCAGGTCCATATTCTGCTCTAGCAGAAAGTTCCGAAGGACATAGATCTTATTATTAATGTACCTGGCATTACACAGCACCAATGTCGGAAGTAGGTACTTCAACTTGGCCCCACTGTCTGCAAGTGTTGGGATAGGATGCAGGCTGGAAGGAGGCTGAGCATTCTGGTATCTCAGTTTCCTTCGGGAGGACTCATCTCAAAGAGATGAAGGGTTAGCTGTCACTTTTCTACCGGGTAATGGATCAGAGTTGTCCACTGAGATGGTGACAAACCGTATGGACTGTCTGCCAAAGTCTCGAGGTGGCAGGAGGAAGGTTGCGGGCCTAACTTGCCTGGGAAATTATAGATGTTTGTATGCAAATGTTAGAAGTGTTCAAAGTAAAATTGGTGAGTTGGAATGTTTAGTGTTGGGAGAAAACATAGACCATTTTCGCACATAGCTTACCTCGCAGTCGCAATCCTGTTCCCTCAGCAGCATCTGTCGGATTTCCCACCATCTGCGCCGGAGTTACAGGAAGTGCTGCGGCTTTTGCGTAGCAAACGTAAACTGGGTTTCAGCAGTTTACCTTTGCTACGCAGAAGCCGCAGCACTTCCTGTAACTTCGGCGCAGATGGTAGGAAATCCGACCGGACGCTGCGGAGGGAACAGGATTGTGACTGCGAGGTAAGCTGTGTGCAAAAACGGTAATAGATATTGTGGGAATTTCAGAAACTTGGTGGAATGAGGAGAATCAGTGGGACATGGTGACTCCTGGATATAAGTTATATTGGAAGGATAGGGAGGGAAGGGTTGGAGGTGGGGTGGCTCTGTATGTCAGAGAGGGTATACGGTCCAGTGAGACTGAGGTCAGAGAATTAGATTCCTTTCTAGAAACTAGAGAATTAGATTCCCTTCTATTTGGGTTGAAATAGAGGGCCCAAAAGGAAATTTAACTATGGGAGTTTGTTATGGCCCACCAAATCAAAAGATAGAGAACGATTATAATATGATGGAAGGATTAAAGATAGTGGTTAAATGTAAAAACTGTCGTAATAGGTGATTTTAACTACCCGCAGATTGATTGGGTCAATATGTGTTCTGGTCCAGAGAAAGAGATTGAGTTTCTTGATGTTCTCAATGACTGTGCTATGGAGCAGATGGTCTCAGAACCTACCAGGGGTGGGGCGATCCTGGATTTGGTCCTAAGTAATGCCCAAGACTTGGTGAGAGATGTAAAAGTGATCACACTGCTTGGGAGCAGTGACCATAACGTTATTGATTTCACCATTAGGGAGTTGCCCCAAAAGACCAGCACAACCACGTTTAACTTTAAAAGGGGTAAATTCTCTGAGATGAGGAGGTATGTGAAGAGGAGGTTTTTAAACAGAGGCAAGATGGCCATCTGACAGAAATGCGGATCCTGTGAATTGGGGGGGGGGGGGAGAGATTTGTGAATTTCCTGCATTATGCAGGGAGATGGTCTAGATGAACCCGGAGATCCCTTCCAACTCTATGAGTCTATGAAACTCTGACAGTTAATTTAGCAGTCAATTGTATCCTTAAAAAGGGGGGGGGGAGAGAAAAAATCTGTTTTCCTACCAACTAAATTAATTAGACCCTCACTATTGCCAATTATCCCACCCTCTCCGCTGAAGCAGGTTCAAGGCAGCTTACATATTAATAATACATCACATAAAACCAATTAAAACAGATACAGACATAATGCATTAAAACGTTAAGATATTACAGGTGCTATAACAAACAATCTTATAGTATATTTAATTATGGCAGATAGCTGCCTATCCATTCCGTATCTAATTTCATTGTCAGCTGCTACATCCAGATGTTCTGTAAAAAATCATATGATCAAGCCTGTGTTTCCAATGGGTTCAGATCACTTCATTAAGTGTTGCAGTCTCCAATCTTAATTATCAAAGGCTGGGTAGAAGAGTGGGACCCTAACCTTCTCAGGAAGTTCATTCCAGCAACATGGAGCTGCAACAGAGAAGGCCCTAGCTCTGGTTGTCTTCAACATGGCCTCAAGGCCAGAGATAGGAAGCAGGTTTTGAAACCCTGACCATAGTACTTTCTGGAGAATGTGTGGGGAAAGGCAGTCCTGAAGGTATGCAGGTCTCTGGCCATATAGGGCTTTAAAGGCAAGAACCAGGACCTTGAAACAAGTTCAGTATGCAATGGGTATCCAGTGCTGCGCTTTCAGTATGTGCTCCCACAAGGGAAGCCCCAATAGCAGCCTTCTGCACCAGCTGAAGCTTCTGACTTTGAGACAAGGGTAGCCCCATGTAGAGGACATTACAGTAATCCAATCTCAAGATGACCATAGCATGGATCACTGTCACCAAGTCGTTGCATTCAAGGAAGGGAACCAGCTGCCTTATCAGTCAAAGATGGTAAAAGGCCGATTTGGCAGTGTCTGCTACCTGGGCCTCCATTGTTAAAGAGGGATCCAGGAGCACCCCTAAGCTCTTAACCTTCAATGGCAACGTAAGCGGCGTCCCACTGAAATCTGGTAGTGGAATCTCCACTCCTGGGCTGCTGTGACTTAGATACAGGACCTCCGTCTTCATCAGATTCAGTTTCAGTCAACTCAACCTGCCTCCTGTGGCTTGTAAAACCCAAGCCAGATTTTCCGGGGTGAAGTCAGACTGGCCACCTGCAAACAGATAGAGCTGGGTGTCATCTGCATACTGATGGCATTCCAGCCCATATCTCCAGGCAATCTGGGCAAGGGGGTGCATGTAGATGTTAAACAACATTGGTGAGAGAACTGCCCCTTGTGACACTCCACATTAAGCGGGTGTCATCAGGACAGTTGCTTCCCTATCACCACCCTTTGTCCCCAACCCTGGAGAAAAGAGGAGAGCCACTGTAAGGCCAACCCCAGGATCCCAGCATCAGCAAGGCAGTGGATCAGTAACTAATGGTCAACTGTGTCAAACACAGTCAACAGGCCCAACAACAACAGCACTGCCAAGCCGCCTTGATCCAGATGTCTCTGGAGGTCATCTGTGAGGGCAACCAGAACCAGAACTGTGTCTGTCCCATGGCCTGAGCAAAATCCAGATTGAAAAGGGTCTAGCACAGAAGCATCCTCCAGAACACTCTGAGGCTGCAATGCTACTGCCCTCTCAATTCATTCAAGCCTGCTATTGTCATTTACCTGTTATTGCCATTTGGCACCTGAAATCACCTTTATATCTTCAGTGCCTTGTGCTACATTTTATGACACATATGACTTGGCCCAATAAAGAGACATTCATGTCAGATCTGGTCCTCATAACAAATGAGTTTGACACCTCTGCCACAGGGTATAATGAAGCTGAAAAAATTCAGGTTTCTCAAATATTTCCTGAATCCGAATACCATACTGGAAATACCAATATTTTTCAATATATCTGAAAAACATTTTGTTTGTGTGTTTTTATTTTGCACACCCCTACTTCACATACATAGACTACGGGGCACTGTAGTGTACTCTGCATTGCCACACTTTTGGTACTATAGAAATGAAGCTAATTCCTGCAATGATAAAATCTCTATAATCTCTGTAGAAATCTTTATTGTATGGTCTCCCCCTACACCAGGGGTGTCAAACTCATTTGTTATGAGGGCCGGATTTGACATAAATGAGACCTTGTCAGGCCGTCCCATGTGTGTCATAAAACGTAATGCCAGGTACCGGATATACAAACTGTATAAAAGGGGCGCAGAAAAACACAACTATTTTTTTTACTTAAAACATTAGCACTCTTCCAATATTTTGTTTTACAATCTGATAAATGTCATCTCTTGCTATGAGTTATTGCATCAAAAACGGCAGACAATGTCTGTGCTATACCAATCTTGAATATGCTGTTCAAGTGTTGTTAAAGTCTGCACATCTATAAGTTGCAAACCTACTTTTGATGTATTGACATTCATTACAAAGATCTCATAGTCAATGCTTTGAGCCTCAGACTGAGAGGAAAACATGAAGCAGCTGGGCACTGTGAGCTTTTGTACATAAATTGCTTCATATGCTGGTCAAGATTATGTGAAGGCGCCATGGCACAGACTGAGGGCTATGTGCTTGTCTGCAAAACTATAGTCTTCTCCAGAAAAATAGCAACTCCTGTGTGGCAGTACAAGAACAGAGACAGCCATGTACAATGATTAGTATCAGACTACTATCTGGGAAGTCGAAATTCAAGATCCCCAATCAAAGGAAAATGTGAAAGAAAAAGCAATGGAAATTTCCTGGGTAAACCTGGGCTAGACACACTCAGCCTAATGCTAGCTTGTTGTTATTTCTCTTCTAAATAGTTCACATACTTTCCTATTGAGAAAGACTGGAGGGCATGAATATAATGAAAAAGATGAGGGGAGCCCAGCTGCACCCATAATAAGCCCAACAAATCTCCCTCCCTCTTTCTCTCTCTGTAGCAAAGCAAAAAGCTCATACCTTCAATAAAACATGCTGTTTGTATTACTTCCGATGGTGAGGACTGGCAAAGGAAGCTGGAGCTCTTTCCTTCTTTCTCCCAGGGAACAAAAAGAGGGAGGAGCCTCAGCCAGGAAGGAAGAGAGACTGGGCTCAGTAGCTCTGCAGGGTGATTAGTTGAGTCTGCCAAACTTAATCACCCAGCAGAGCTATAGAGCCAGGCTCTTTCATTGGCTAAGGCACCTCCTCTCTCCTCCTCCCTTTGGGAAAAGGGAGGGGGGAGAAGGAGCAAATAAACGCTGCTTTGCTGGCAGGCTGATCACTGGGGAGAAATACAAAATGGCGACTGAACACAGCAGGGAAGGGAGAATGAAGCAGACAACAGCCAGTTGCTGGAGGGCTTGATTGGAACCCTCTGCGGACAGCATCCGGCCCGCAGGTGGCAGGTTTGACACCCCTGCCCTACACTAATATGATGAAAAGCCTCTGGGCAAGGCTTTTTTTGCAGAAAAAGCCCATCAGGAACTCATTTGCATATCAGGCCACACACCCCGATGCCAAGCCAGCCGGAACTGCGTTCCTGTGCATTCCTACTCAAAAAATGCCCTGCCTCTTGGTCAATGGTTCTTAACCATTTTAGGTCACCAACACCTCTGATAATCTGATGAAAGCTATGGACCACCTCTCTAGAAAAATGCACATAAACAGACACAAAGCAGTAACTAATGCACAAAAATGAAAGTAATAAACTTTGGCCAGCTGTGTGTACAAAGAATATATGAGCAGGGGAGGTGCTAGGATTTTTTGTGCCCTAGGTGAGCTGCCCACTAGTGCCCCCCCCCCAATTTAAAAAACAGAGAATTGAAGGAGAAATGAAGAAACTTGAAACTATTTACATTTTTAATTTAGAGTTATTATTTTAAACATTTTTTAAAAAAAAATGGGAGATTAAACAATAAAAATCATGAGAATACTACTTGATCCTTTTAGTTGGAGGTGCCAGGGACAAGACCTTGTACATGCAAAAACAATGCTCTACCACTGAGCTATGGCTCCCACCCCATGGCTCTGTTAAAATAGAGTAGGAAGGATGAGTGGCAGCATACAACTTCAACAGACACTAGTTTTTAGAAACTGTAATTGGCACTTCTTCAGCTTTTACAATTGGTTAATTTATCCCTGCCAGGGTCCGAAGAACTCACTGTGCAGGCACCATCCGCTTTCGCATTTCCCAGGTCTGTAACAAACCCAGGGAATGCAAAAACGGCCAGGCAGTGTCTGTGCTCCATAGAGCCTGCTTTCCATTGGGGAAGGCAGGCACCAAGGAACACACACGCTGCACATAGGGAGGAGCTCTTGGCGGTGCCTCCTAGGCCAGGAGGCATCCTAGGCAACTGCCTACTTGGCCTAGGCAGCTGCCTACTTGGCCTACTCCCATGCACCAGCCATGTATACGAGGCATGATTGTCATTAAATCTGCCAGAGCAGATACTGACCACACACCAACTTTAATTTCTTCATATTACACTGTAAATGCATGCTATTTCTTTGCCTACCTAACATCAAACATCCACAAGTATTAAACAATATTACAACTAATCTGGAAAAGTAAGTTACAATGAATGCTGGAAAAGACTACATTTTTAATTTAAAAATCACCGCAGTCCAATGTAAACAAAGACAGATGCCCATAATCATAATGGCAGGGTACATTTCCTTTCATTTCTATCAGTGGAAAACTATTCTAGATGTCATAAAATGGTGACAACAATGACTGTACATTATCTGCCTGTGCTTATTAGCATCCCATGCCACCCTGTACTTGTTTGGAATGAAATAATACATTAAATAACATAATTTGACAGAAGGTTTTTTTTTCACAGGAACAGTTTTCAAACTAAAGAGGAACAAAATGAAGGAGGGAGAGTTTTTTTTTTTTTTTTGTGCATCCCGTTCATGGACACCCTGAAGCCCATCCATGGACCCTCAGGGTCCATTTTAATGACATGGTCATTCTATCCCACTCTGAAGTAGGTCTCATAAGAGCCCTTCATGCTCTCAGTGCACATTACAAAATGGAGCACATTACAATAAACTTCCCCCCTTCCACACACACACAAAAAAAATAGATGTGAAGGTGATCTGGCTGTGGCATCTGGCACCCCATGTCTCACCAGAATTGATTCAGCTGATCTTAGCTAAGTGAACATCCCCCACCTCCCTCACTGCTCCATGTATACCCCCTCCTGATGCTGCACACTTGGTAGAAGACAACAGCCATCCTAAAGATACCATTCTTTGGTCAAGAGTATATGATAGCTACACTCCCTTGCTAGAACCTCCAAACAAGCTAAAAAAAATTTCTTGTCTTCACAAAAAGATTTGTTAAGCACAAATGGCCATGATATTGACCAGGTGAAAAATTTTAAATATTTAGGTGCAATTTTCCAGTCATCCAGCTTACTGAGAACTAAGATGACCCATGTTACTGAGAACAAAACCCCAATATGGATGGGATTGATTTGGCCATTGCTTCTAATGATTTATTGACTTAGTTTAGATACTTATACCTCATTTTTATTCCCAGTGAAGACCAAAAGCAGTTTACAACATTGTTCTCTTCTGCTTAACTCTGTGACGTAGGTTTGGCTGAGAGAAAGTGAGAGGTCCGAGGTCATCCGGCAAGCTTCCATGGCAAAGAAGGAATTCAAACCTGGATAGCCAAGATCCCAGTCTACAGACAGGAGTTGACATTCACACCTTTGGGCCTCTTTAAAAGACAGGCCATTGTGCCAAAGCCAGCTGAAAAGGGGGAGCAAAAAGACCAAAGAAAATGGAAAAATGGCCAGACTCAACAAAGCTATACTACTAATTTAAGACAGAGGAAAGGGCTAAAGCTAAGAAAAAAAAGAGGAGTACTAGTGGAATCAAAGTGCCTTTTGTCCACCTTTTCCCACCTGAATTCTGTGGAAAGAGGAAGCAGAGGGGGAGGAAGTAAAAAGTTTCTTTTGCCTTCCGGTGGCCAAGTGTGGATCTTCAGTTTTTAAACTAATGCTTCTAGCTCTGTTCTCCTTAGCCAAATAGTGATTTATTTATTTATTTATGGGGGGGGGGGGGGGCTTGAATGTACATCTAGGGTGTCTGAAAATTTGGTAAGTCCTCCATCTGCATGCCTACAGAGCCTTTTAGCAACATCAAGGGCCATTCTTGAGCAGCTGTTGTGCCTGACAAGCCAGCACAGTTTTGCTCCTCAGAGTAGCAGTCCCTGCCAAAATCATTTTCCCTCTTCTCTCTGTGCTAATATTCAGCTTCTGAACAAAGGATTATCATGCCCTGGCCTACATTCAAAAGGGCTATTTTGCTGACTCTCCTGCTGCTTGTTCTGGAGTGAACCAACAGAGTCTCATCATCCTTAGAAGCAAGGCTTTGTTGGTAGAAAAAGCCCAGCAGGAACTCATTTGCATATTAGGCCACACACCCTGTCACCAAGCCAGCTGGAACTGTGTTCCTGTGCGTTCCTGCTCAAAAAAAGCCCTGCTTAGAAGTCATGTAGAGGCATCCCCTTCAAAGGTGTGTGTCACAACTGAAGCAATAAGCCAAAGGAAGCTTGAATGAAAAGATATGATTTTTGTTACAAGTGAAGTGGAGACAGAAACGTTTTATTAGTAACAGAAAAGGGAAATTCTTATATAAAATATAGTAACAGATATGTATAGGGAATTGTGAACAAAGCTCCTCAAAAAGCCTGTACTCCATTTTCTAGGCATGAAACAAACTGAGGATTCAGATGGCTCTAACTGGGGTGAACAAGAAAGTGAAGATGGGACTTGCCTCCTGACACAGTGGTAGAAATCATCTATCATCCATCAAATTAAGGCAATTTTTTTTTGCTTGTTTCAAATTCAGTATTGGCTGTGTTCCATATATACCACTGATTTCCAGTACACTTACTCACTCTCTCACTCACTCTCACACACGCACACACACACAGAGTTATGGGGATAAGTATGGATACAAAGAAAGCACCTTTAAGACCAAGTATGGATACAAAGAAAGCATCTTTAAGACCAACAAGTACTAATATTTTAAGCATGTTTTATTTAATTTTTAAATCTTTAATTGTGATTGTCTGTGTCCTTTATAAAGTTTACATCTCTGCTGCTACCTGGCATTACGTTTTATGACACACATGGCCCGGTCCAACAAGGTCTCATTTGTGGCATATCCAGTCCTCATGACAAATAACTTCGACACCCCTGGTTTATAGCATCTACAAATATCTCAGTGGCATGTGTTCTACATTAGGCTCAACTCACACCTCCAAACACTGCCAAAATAACAATACTCTTATGCAGGGCTTTTTTGGTAGAAAAAGCCCAGCAGGAACTCATTTGCATGTTAGGCCACACTCCCTGACATCACCATTGCTTTTCAAAGGCCTTTTGTAGAAAAAGTCCAGCAGCGGCTTATTTGCATATTAGGCCACATACCCTGATGCCAAGCCAGCCGGAACTGCTTTCCTGTGCGTTCCTGCTTTAAAAAAAAAAGCCCTACTCTTATGTCAGCTTTTCCAATAGCTCTGTAACTGAAGGATTCCTGATGGACTGCCAGAAGACATTTCCCAACAAATACAACCTAAGAGTCTACAGTTGGTCATGTCAGTATAGTTCATTCCTCACACCAACCTGTACTTTTGGCAGTTGTTATACAGCTGCAACTTAGGACCTAGACAACATACTTCTACACTTCAGTTATGAGTACCACACAAGGCAATCACCAACTGACTCCTGTACTTAACCATCATTTTTTAAAAATCTGTCACATATTCAACAGTAAGGTACAGATCAAGTGTACATAATTATCCATATAGCTGGAAAAAATTTAATGCAGATTCCTAGAGAAACAGCATGTGGTTCATATATTTCTGGGTGTGTCTGAAAGGGACCAAAGCAATGGCAAAAAAAAAAGATAAACATAGTCCCCTGTGCAAGCACTGAGTTGTTGCCAACCCATGGGATGGCATCATATCACAACATTTTCTAGGCAGACTTTTTGTTACAAGGTGGTTTGCCATTGCTTTCCCCAGTCATCTACACTTTACCCCAGAAAGCTGGATACTCATTTTACTGACCTCAGAAGGATGGAAGGTTGAGTCAACCTTGAGCCAGCTACCTGAACCCAGCTTCCATTGGGAACAAACTCAGGTCATGAGCAGAGTTTGGACTGCAATACTGCAGATTACCACTCTGTGCCATGGGGCTCTTAAAATGGTGGTACCATCCACCTAATTGGTTTTCGGAATTAAATAGGATATTTTGTAGTATTATTTACATCCCTGTTAAGAAGAAATGTGGAAACTGAATCCTAAAATTATACTCCAGGATAAATGGGATATTTTGTAGTATTATTTACATCCCTGTTAAGAAGGAATGTGGAAATTATACTCCAGGATGGGAGGGACAGGTATACAATGACCAATTAAGCTGGGAAAGGAAACTAAATCTCAGTCTCAATTTAACCATTCGGCCAAACTGTCAAAGCACTCGATGGATTATTCCTGATTTCCCCTTTGGCAGACTAAAATCCTTTAATCTAGGTCTTTTACAGTGGTTGTTCAAGAGTCACGTGGGGAGAAATTTTGAGCCTACATCTGGATGGCTCAAGAAGGAACTTCCCAGGCTGTAAGAAAGTCCATAAATGTGTAACCTGGAGTGTCAAGATTCTGATACCAAGAACAGGCCCTGATAGCCTATGCCAAATTGCTTCACCCTGAACCCATTCCCAGGAACATAAGAGAAGCCATGTTGGATCAGGCCAATGGCCCATCCAGTCCAACACTCTGTGTCACACAGTGGTCAAAAAAATTATACACACACACACACATATATATACACACTGTGGCTAACAGCCACTGATGGACCTCTGCTCCATATTTTTATCTAACCCGCTCTTGAAGCTGGCCTTGCTTGTAGCCGCCACCACCTCATGTGCCAGTGAATTCCACATGTTAATCACCCTTTGGGTGAAGAAGTACATCCTTTTATCCGTTTTAACCTGACTGCTCAGCAATTTCATTGAATGCCCACAAGTTCTTGTATTGTAAGAAAGGGAGAAAAGTACTTCTTTCTCTACTTTCTCCATCCCACGCATTATCTTGTAAACCTCTATCATGTCACCCCACAGTCGACATTTCTCCAAGATAAAGAGCCACAAGCGTTTTAACCTTTCTTCATAGGAAAAGTATTCCAAACCTTTAATCATTCTAGTTGCCCTTTTCTGGACTTTTTCCAATGCTATAATATCCTTTTTGAGGTGCGGTACCATCCACCTAATCGGTTTTGGGAATTAAATGGGATATTTCGTAGTATTATTTACATAATATCCTTTTTGAGGTGCGGTTACCAGAATTGCACACAGTATTCCAAATGAGACTGCACCATCGATTTATACAGGGGCATTATGATACTGGCTGATTTGTTTTCAATTCCCTTCCTAATAATTCCCAGCATGGCGTTGGCCTTTTTTATTGCAGTCGCACATTGTCTTGACATTTTTAGTGAGTTATCTACCACGACCCCAAGATCTCTCTCTTGGTTAGTCTCTGCCAGTTCACACCCCATCAACTTGTATTTGTAGCTGGGATTCTTGGCCCCAATGTGCATTACTTTGCACTTGGCCACACTAAACCTCATCTGCCACATTGACGCCCACTCACCCAGCCTCAACAGATCCCTTTGGAGTGACTCACAATCCTCTCTGGTTCTCACCACCCTGAACAATTTAGAGTCATCTGCAAACTTGGCCACTTCACTGCTTACTCCCAACTCCAAATCATTTATGAACAAGTTAAAGAGCGTGGGACCCAGTTCTGAGCCCTGTGGCACCCCACTGCTTACCGTCCTCCACTGCGAAGACTGCCCATTTATACTCACTCTTTGCTTCCTATTAATTAGCCAGTTTTTGATCCACAAGAGGACCTGTCCTTTTACTCCATGACTCTCAAGCTTTCTAAGGAGCCTTTGATGAGGAACTTTATCAAAAGCTTTCTGGAAGTCAAGGTAAACAACATCTATTGGGTCTCCTTTGTCCACATGTTTGTTCACCCCCTCAAAGAACTGTAAAAGGTTCGTGAGGCAAGATCTTCCCTTACAGAACCCATGAGTCTTCCTCACTAACCCGTGTTCATCAATGTGCCTACTCATTCTGTCCTTGATAACGGTTTCTACCAACTTTCCCAGTATTGAAGACAGACTGACTGGCCTGTAATTTCCCGGATCTCCTCTGGAACCCCTTTTAAAGATGGGGGTGACATTTGCTACCTTCCAGTCCTCAGGAACTGAGGCAGATTTCAATGAAAGATTACATATTTTTGTCAGAAGATCCACAAGTTCAACTTTGAGTTCTTTCAGAACTCTTGGATGTATGCCATCCGGACCTGGTGACTGATTAGTTTTTAATTCGTCTATCAGTTGTAGGACCTCCTCTCTTCTCACCTCAATCTGACTCAGGTCTTTCAACACCCCTTCCAAAATTAGTGGTTCTGGAGCGGGCAAACACTTCTTGTCTTCCACAGTGAAGACGGAGGCAAAAAATACATTCAGCTTCTTAGCCATTTCCCTATCCTCCTTCAGTAATCCTTTGACCCCTTGGTCATCCAAGGGCCCCACTGCCTCCCTGGCTGGTTTCCTGCTTCTAATATATTTGAAGAAATTTTCATTGTTGGTCTTTATGTTTTTTGCAATATGCTCCTCATAGTCCCTTTTTGCCTGCCTGATCACAGTCTTGCATTTGATCTGCCATAGTCTGTGTTCCCTTTTATTAATCTCACTTGGACTAGCTTTCCACCACTTAAAGGAGTCCTTCTTACCTGCTACAGCTTCCATTACTTTGTTTGTTAACCATGCAGGCCTTTTCTTATATCTGTTTGTGCCTTTCCTAACTTGTGGTATATATTTTATCTGAGCTTCTAGGATTGTAGTTTTAAATAGCCTCCAAGCTTCCCTAAGGGTTTTGACTGTGTTTACCTTTCCTTGCAGTTTCCTCTTCACATACCTCCTCATCTCAGAGAATTTACCCCTTTTAAACGTGGTTGTGCTGGTCTTTTGGGGCAACTCTATTTATACAAATGGCGAAATCAATAACGTTATGGTCACTGCTCCCAAGCGGTGCGATCACTTTTACATCTCTCACCAAGTCGTGGGCATTACTTAGGACCAAATCCAGGATCGCCCCACCTCTGGTAGGTTCTGAGACCATCTGCTCCATAGCACAGTCACTGAGAGCATCAAGAAACTCAATCTCTTTCTCTCAACCAGAGCACATATTGACCAAATCAATCTGTGGGTAGTTAAAATCACCTATTACGACACAGTTTTTACCTTTAGCCGCTATCTTTTATCCTTCCATCATGTTATAATCGTCCTCTATCTTTTGATTTGGTGGGCAATAACAAACTCCCATAGTTAAATTTCCTTTTGAACATATGAACATATGAAGCTGCCTTATACTGAATCAGACCTTTGGTCCATCAAAGTCAGTATTGTCTTCACAGGCAGCGGCTCTCCAGGGTCTCAAGCGGAAACTTTTCACACCTATTTGCCTGGACCCTTTTTTGGAGATGCCAGGGATTGAACCTGGAACCTTCTGCTTCCAAAGCAGATGCTCTACCACTGAGCCACCGTCCCTCCCCTCTATTTTTAGGTCCTCTATTTCAACCCAAAGCATTTCTAGAAGGGAATCTAATTCTCTGACCTCAGTCTCACTGGACTGTATACCCTTTCTGACATACAGAGCCACCCCACCTCCAACCCTTCCCTCCCTATCCTTCCGATATAACATATCCAGGAATCACCATGTCCCACTGATTCTCCTCATTCCACCAAGTTTCTGAAATTCCCACAATGTCTATGCTTTCCCCCAACACTAAACATTCCAACTCACCAATTTTACTTCGAACACTTCTAGCATTTGTATACAAACATCTATAATTTCCCAGGCAAGTTAGGCCCGCAACTTTTTTCCTGCTGCCTCGAGACTTTGGCAGACACTCCATACTGTTTGTCACCATTTCAGTGGACAACTCTGATCCATTACCCAGTAGAAAAGTAACAGCTAACCCTTCATCTCTATGAGATGAGTCCTCCCGAACCAGAGACATTTCATCTCCTTTCAGCTTTCCCCCAAGATTTAGTTTAAAAACTGCTCTGCCACCTTTTTGATTTTAAGCGCCAGCAGCCTGGTTCCATCTGGGGACAAGTGGAGACTGTCTCTTTTGTACAGCTCCCGCTTGTTCCAGAAAGCATCCCAGTGCCTAACAAACTTAAACCCTTCCTCCCTACACCATCATCTCATCCACACATTGAGACTTCTAATTAGTGTCTGTCTCTCCTGCCCTGCATGTGGAATAGGTAGAACTTCTGAGAAGGCTACCTTGGAGGTCCTGGCCTTAAGTCTCCCACCTAGCAGCCTAAATTTTTCCTCCAGGACATCACGACTGTATTTCCCCACATCGTTGGTGCCAACATGCACCACGACCACTGGCTCCTCCCAGCACTGTCTATCAGCCTATCTACTACACACATAATGTCTGCTACCTTCGCACCAGGCAGGAATATGAATGAAGAAGCTCTTGTATACATAGGATAGCTAGCAAAATATTTTTTGGTTCTGTAGTAGTATTCTGCCTAAAATTTGTATTTCTCTTGATTCTTCCAAAGCATCTGCACTTTCTGATATTTATGATATTAAAGTCTTATTACAGCCAAGATCTTTAGGTGTTTTCTTGTACAACCTTTGGAAAGAATCTCAATCACATTTCATGATATGCTGCTGTGCTTTGCTACTCAGAGACAACCTGTGCTGATAAACAGCACCGGCAGGAAAACTCAAGGACCACTGAAGGAAGAAAGCATCAGGAAGAAGTCCACACACCTTTTCACTTTCTTGTAAAACATGCACACACAGATTTCTGGCTTGCAAAAGGATCCTGAATCAAAATAATTCATTTTACTAGAAGAAGTGCTTACTGAGGAGCACCCCAAGATGGGGTAGGGAAGAAGGCCCTTGTTCTCTGGAAGGTTAGAAAGTTTGTTTAAATACCAGATCCCCCCCCCCACACACACACAAACACACACCCAGAGACAGAGAGCCAAGGCAGAGCTTGTGTGACACCCTCCACATCTCACATTTCCTAACGATCATATACTATTAAACTAGGACAATTGATGGCTGATGTTCCCGAAATCTGCATCTATGCAAAGAAGCCACATAAAGCCATTATTCCCAGGTTTATATTATCCACACACAAAAGCACTGACGGAAATTTATTTTATAATATTGTATATTATTAAATATTATCCAAAGCATTCTAATGTGTTGTAAATGAAAGTGAGCCACCACTAACTTGGCTGTGACTCTCTTTTTGGCTGCCATTAAGACTCCTGAATATACAAGGGCTTCAACCATCATACACATAATAGCAGTGTAAAATGGATAATTTAACACAGAAAGTTGCAACGTTATGAGTATTGCACATCAACACAGTGCTTTTATCAAGAGACAAACTTATTCAGTCCTGAAAAAGACAAGTTGCTTACCTGTAACTGTAGATCTTCGAGTGGTCATCTGTGCATTCACACTCATGGGATAGAGCGCCTGCGCCAATCCCCGAATCGGTACCTAAAAAGTCCGGGATTTTTTCGTGCTCGGCACCAACGGGCACGTGCAGGCGTCCCAGTATGCATGCTCGCCGGCGCCAGTGTGAGGATCCCGCCAGTTCCTTCCTGACTGCTGGAAGCCCCTACTGGAGGGAGACCGTCAACAGTGGGGAAGGAGGGTGGGTAGTGTGGATGCACAGATAATCACGCAAAGATCTACAGTTACAGGTAAACAACCTGTCTATCTTCTTCATAGTCTCTGGGCTTCACACTCATGGGAGATTAGCAAGCAAGACATACCTGGAGGAGGGAAGACGGTTAACCAGAAGAAACAGCTTGCAGCACCGCAGCTCCCAGAGGAGTCCTCTGTTGAGCATGCACGTCCAGCGCGTAGTGCTTCATAAAGGCATGCGGAGAGGACCAGGTGACAGCCTTGCAAATGTCTGTCAGGGAAACGCCTTTCAGGAACGCCACCAACATCGCCATCGTTCCTGTACAGTGTCCGCGAATAGGCCCAGGTAACGGCTTCTTAGCCAACAAATAACACAGTTTCATAGTCTCAGTGAGCCATTTTGAAAGCCACTGAGATGAGATTCTGGAACCTAACTTAGGAACAGCATAACAAACAAAAAGATGCTGGTCCTTACGAAAACTCTTGGAGCAACTCAAATAAAACAATAAGGCACGTTTAACATCTAAAGCATGCAACCTACATTCCTCATCCAAGGAAGGTGTAGGATAAAACGTGGGCAACCAAACTTCTAAGTTAAGGTGGAACTGAGAAACCACCTTGGGGAGAAAGGAAATATCAGGAGCTAAGGACACTCCAGACTTCTGAAAAGCTAAATATGGGTAGTCACAACGCATAGCCGTGAGCTCCCCTGCACGGTGTGCTGATGTGATGGCTACCAAAAAAGCAGTCTTCCAAGACAGGAGCTGTAACGAGCATGTGGCCATCAGCTCAAAAGGACGCTGAGTCAGCCTGTCCAACACTAGAGTCAAATCCCACAACTGTGGGAGTGATCTCGAAGGAGGATGAAGCCTAAGCAAACCCTTCAAAAATCTCTTAAAATGAGGGTGGAATGCAGATATTGCCGACATATAAACTTTAACGGAGGAAAAAATAAGGCCAGCATCCACCAGAGATAACAAAAACTCAAAAATAACCGGCAGTCCCACCCTCTGGGGCGAAACTGTAGGATCAACTAAAAACTGAAGAAACTTCCGCCACTTCCTATCATAAGAAGCGCGGGTAGACAGCTTCCTGCTATTCAGGAAAACGTGTTGGACTCTGCTAGAGAACTCACAGGGTCAATGAACCACGCTGTCAGCTTCAGGTGGGGCACGTTGTGATGGAATACATGACCTTCCTGAACTGACAGAAGATCCGGTTCCACCGGAAACTGGTAGAAGACCCCCCTCGCCAGTTGGAGTAAGATTGGGAACCAGTTCTGCCGAGGCCACCACGGAGTCACCAGGATGCAGCATGGTCTCTCTCTTGCGATCTTGTTGACCACCCTTGTCAATAGTGGCAGAGGTGGGAACAGATATAGGAACCGACCTTCCCACGGGAACAGCAGACCATCTCCCAACCACTCTGGATCCAAGCCCTTTCTGAAGCAGAAAAGAGGACACTTCTGGTTCTCGGCTATGGCAAAGACGTCCACCTGAGGATACCCCCAGAGCTGAAACACGAATTGAAGGAAACGCCACTGTATCTCCCACTCGTGCGGAAAAGTCGCAGCCCTACTGAGGGAGTCTGCTTGAAGGTTGAGCACCCCTGGGAGATGCGCAGCCTTCACAAAGATGTCGTGGTCCAGGCACTCCAAACACAGTTCCAGTGCCAGCGCACAGAGCCGTCGAAAAACTGTCCCTCCCTGTCTGTTGATGTAACACAGGGCAGTGGTATTGTCCGTAGGCAGAGCAACAACCTTCCCCGCCACCATGGGGCGGAAAAATCGAAGAGCAAAATGAACTGCCAGCAGTTCCAGGTAATTTATATGGTAGTGAGTCAATTTCAAAGGCCAAGGGCCCCCTATACACAGAGCGTCCATGTGGGCCCCCCAACCCCATAAAGACGAATCTGTTGTGATCGTCACTGTTGGTACAGGTAGGTGGAAGGGAGCTCCCTGACAAATGTTGTCCTTTGATTTCCACCACTGCAGTGTTTGAAGTGTCACAGGTGGAATTACAAACCTCTTTCGAGGTGAGTCCCTTAACGGTCGAAACTGACGAAGAAACCAAAGTTGTAGGCCTCTCATCCTCAGCTTCACAAAGATCAGCACGCTTGTAGTCGCCGCTATCAGCCCCAGCATCCGCTGCAGCTGCTGCACCATGCCCCACTTTCAACTCTGCAGAAGTTCGACAAGGTTGATAATGTCCATCGCTCTCTGCTGAGGCAGGAAAGCGCGATGAAGGTTCGTATCCAGCAAAGCCCCTATGAACTGAACTGTCCATGATGGAGTAAGGTGTGATTTCTCCAAATTGACCTGCAGACCCAAGGTGTGAAGAAGACAAAAAGTGGTGGCAATATGGTTTGACAAATTTTCCTTCGACTCCGCCACAATGAGCCAATCGTCAATGTATGGAAAGACGACTATCCCTTGAAGCCGGAGGTGGGCAGCCACAACACATCATCTTCATGAACACCCGAGGTGCAGTGGACAGGCCGAACAGAAGGGCCTTGAACTGGAAGTGTTGAGAACCTAGTGCAAACCGAAGGAAATGTCTGAACACAGGATGGATGCTGACGTGGAAGTAGGCATCCTTGAGGTCCAGCGTTGCCATCCAGTCCCCTTGGTTGATGAGGGGCAGAATTGTTTGCAGAGTGGACATTCTGAACTTCTGGTACAAAATAAACTTGTTCAGATTCCAAAGGTCCATGATTGGTCTCAAACCCCCATCCCGCTTGGGAACCAGGATGTAATGAGAGTAGAAGCCTCCCGTCCTGGCCTCCACCGGGACCCGTTTTATGGCGTGTTTCTGTATGAGGTTGCTCACCTCCGACAGCAGAGGTGGGGAAGGGGGTGTGGTGATTACCACAGATTGGCTCGGAATCTGAGCAAAATCTATTTTGTAGCCTTCCGCGACGATGGAAAGCGCTCACCTGTCTGTAGAGATGGACTCCCAGGCTGACAGGAATGGGCGGAGGTGGATAGACGAAGAAGAAGTGGGGACAGTGACGCGTGCTACCAGAAAGTCAAAGGCCCTGCTTTTGAGGGCGAGTGCCCTTGGACTTGCCGGTGGTCTGTGCAGAAGCGTAGCGGTTTCTATTGTTCCCCCTGTATGGGGACCTGCTCTCAGGTTGGGCAGAGCAAGGTCTCTGCTGCTGTTCTGGGGAGAACTTTTGATATGGCTTCTTTGACCAAGGTTTGTTCCCCTGTTTTGGTTTCGTAGCTCTGGAAGACGCCGGGACACCCAGGTTCCTGGAAGTTTTTATGCTTTTATACATTTCCTGGAGTGCATTGTCGGTGGTTGAGCTGAAGAGGCCTTCGCCCTTGAAGGGCAGATCTTCAACGAAGGCCCTGGTGTCTTGCTGGAGGGCCGTTAACCTGAGCCAGGAGTGGCAGCGGAGGCAGACAGCAGAAGTGATGGTTCTTGCTGAGACATCCACCATATGCTTTGCTGCAGCCAGTTGTTGTTTGGCTACAGCAAAGTCTTCCTTCTGCAACTTCTTTGCAGCAGACCTCTTCTCCTCACTCAGGGAAAACAAGAGGGGGGTAAGTTGTTCCCACACTGAGTATTGGTATCTAGCCATGCATGCAGCATAGTTAGATACCTTTACTCCCAGCGCCCCAGAAGAGTAAAACTTCCTCCCAACGTTGTCCAACTTCTCTCCCTCCTTGTCTGGTGGAGAGGAGTGTGTCTTGCGGGCCTTTGACGAGGAGGATATGACCACCAAATTGGGATTTGGATGCGTGAAGAGAAATTCAGCACCTGCCTCTTGGATGTGGTACATGTGGTCCAACCTTCTTGATGACACAGGTGTAGAAGCAGGCTTCACCCAGGGCTCCTTCACCACCTGTAAGATGACCTCCATAACAGGCAGGGCAACCGCTGTAGACGTATCCCGCTGCATGATGTCGAATACGGTGTCATCTACAATGGGTTGCGGTTGTGTCATCGGGAGAGAGGAGAGTGCCATCCTCTTCACCAGGTAACTTTAGACTTTAGATCCTCTGATGGTGAAATGGGAAGATCCTCAGCGGTATGTGACACTGGCAAAGGTTCCAAAGCCCCGTCCGGATCGTCGGTACCGACCTCGGAGTCCGACGATGAAGGCTCTCTCTGCAAAGAATGTTCCGAGAGCACCGGCGTTGACTCTCTGACGGGTGACCGGATTGACACCGATGACCTAAGCTGGACTTCCTCCACCACCACGCCGTGTCTTTCGGGCGGGATGGACATCGATGCCGAGGGACGCCGCCTAGAATGCTGGGAAAGCCTCGACATATGGGATGCCTCGGATTGCTGGTCCCAGTCTGCAAACTCTCAAGGGGGGTACCACTGGTACGGCGGGTATGGATAGGCATAGGGAGGCCACTGGCGCTGCTCCCACGGTAGAAGCAGTGGGAAGCGGCAAGCTACGGTGGTTGGTTCAAGCTCTCTCCGACTTCTTGCCTGATCCAGCAGTGCCAACGGCTCCATCGGTGCCAACACCTCGACCTCCGAGACAGAGTCGCTCTCACTGCAACACCTCAACCCCGAAGAATGGGAGCGCTGAGTGAGGTCGATCTCTTGCTCCAATGCGATAAACGCAACTGCTGTGAAGCACTGCCTCTAGACACCAAAGGGCTACAATGTGGAACGCCAAGATCTTCCTCGGTGGAGTGGTTGACATCGATGTCGAAGTGTCATGAGAAGGGGAAGGAGTGCGGGATGATCTCTTCTTCCTCTTCTCCTTAGATTTCACCTTCTTCGGTGCGGATGATCAGGTCCCCGAGTCATCCTGACGCTTCTTAGCTGGGATGTCCACTGACCCTTCAGAAGGTCGCTTTGTGGAATGCCCACACTCGACTGGCATCTTGGTCCTGATCGGCGATGTATCGGCCGATGTGACTGTCAGGGCCGCGGCCTCTCCCATCGGTACCGACGGGCCCGATGCCATCTTTTGAGGATGAAGTGCCAACTCAACCAACGCCGCTGAAAGCCTCGCCGCTTGATTCTTGCGAGTTTGTTTGGAAAAACTCAGACAGTGCAAGCAAGAATCTACACGATGTCCCTCATCCAAACAAAGGAGACAGAGGGAATGGCCGTGGGGGGGGGGGCAATCTTCTTCCCACAGGAGCGGCACCTCTTAAAAAACCCCGTCTTTCCATAGACACCAAGGAAAAAACCCACCCAGGAAAGTCTCTAAGGGGAAAAATGGGAGAAAACTGGGCCCCGAAGGGCAAGTCCAACAAATTTATTTTTTACAACACTAACTATCTAACAACTAACTAACTAGCTACACTAAGAAAATAACAAACGGGCGACATACAACAAGAAAGGCAATCCTAAGATTACTTTACCGACCGGGGACACAAAAGGAGATCCTCTCAGCGCAGCGGTCAGAAAGGAACTGGCAGGATCCTTGCGCTGGCGCCGGCGAGCATGTGCACTGGGACGCCTGTGCATGCCCGTTGGTGCCGAGCGCGAAAAAATCCCGGGCTTTTTAGATACCGATTCGGGGATCGGCGCAGGCACTCTATCCCATGAGTGTGAAGCACAGAGACCACGAAGAAGATCAGCTAGATAAGATATGGGTGAAATCATATGAGAGCCAGTTTGGTGTAGCAGTTAAGTGCACGGACTCTAATCTGGGAGAACCGAGTTTGATTCCTCACTTCTCCACTTGCAGCTGCTGGAATGGCCTTGGATCAGCCACAGCTATCTCAGAGCTGTCCTTGAAAGGGCACATTGCATGAGAGCTCCCTCAGCCCCACCTACCTCATAAGGTGTCTGCTGTGGGGGGGGGGAGGTAAAGGAGATTGTAAACTGCTCTGACTCTGAGATTCAGAGTGTAGGGCAGAATATAAATCCAATAACATCATCATCATCTGAGAAATTTGGCCCAACCTAGCCGCACCTCCCTTCTGGATTTAATGTGCGCAATCACATGCACACATCTGCCCGTCCCCAGCACCTTAGCTCTTGAGGGGCTGAAGGGACGTGGCCTCCTATCATTTTTTACTGCCGCATCCTTATCACCTGTCACGGTACTAAGCAGACTGAGTGCTACCCCACCCACCCCCGTAACTTGCAGGCTGCCTCTGTCGGTAGCAGAGGACAGATTCTTTTTAAAGTTCTCTTTGCTCCGTTGGCTGCCTCTTTTATCATTTGCAGATTTGAGACAAAAAAAACAACAACTTCCCTTATCTCATTGGGTTGTCTCCTCCCCCCTTCTTTAGGGAAGGGGGAAGGGAAAGAGACAGCAGGTACTTGAGACAAAGCAACGCCAAGTGTAAAAACCCATCAAATTTTTCCTCCAGGTTTGTGTGCACTGCTTCTCTGGGGTGGCTGCTCCAATCAGTTTAGCAAGCAAAAGTCCTGTTTGTTTCTGTGGGTGAGATTGGTTTGCAGGCTGCCTCTCTCTCTGTCAGTAGCAGAGGTTTTTTTAAAAAGTTCCCTTTGCTCCACCGGCTGCCCCCCCCCCCCTTTTGGTTACTATGGCACCATTAAGAACAACAATGTTTTATTCCAGGCAGCTGAAAACTGGACTCTCTCTCAGTAGCAGAGGAGAGATTTAAAAAAAAAAAAGTTCCCTTTGCTCCACTGGCTGTCTCCCCCCCCCCCCCCCTTGGGTACCTTTAAGACCAACAAAGTTTTATTTCAGGCAGTTGAAAGTTCCTTTGTAAAAACATCAGTTGACTTTGAGCTGCTGTTTGTGGCTGCTTTCCCCTGATATTACAGTGCAGAATTAAGGTTTCTGGGCTGGTTGCTGTGGGAAGGGATTTCTCAGCTTTGGGCTTTATTGTTTGGCATCTCATTGATGAAATACAAATGATATCCCAGCATTTTTCCTGTAGTGTTTTCTTCCCCCTCCCCCACCTGGCTAGCCCATTCTAATCAGATCTCGAGCTAAGCAGATTAGAACCTGGATAGTACATGGATGGGAGACCACTAAAGAAGCTTATATCTATATAATAATAATAATTTTTAATTTATATCCTGCCCTCCCTGCCGAAGCATAAGTATACAAGGATACAAGGACTATTTAAAAGAAGGAAGTCAGGATGCAAAGCTGCCATGTGCTTTCTAAGCATTCCTGTTACCTGTTGCATTTATGTGCTAATTTACTGCCATTCATTGATCTTATCTGCCTATCCTATTTCAGCTCTATTTAATGCATCTTGGCTCTGCATGGCCCTTCCTAACTGCTGCCCCCAGCCTCTCTTTTCCTGTAAGCAGGACTTGAGGATATTTTATTTGATTGTTTGTATCTGAGGAAGTGTTTGCACACAAAAGTTTCTACTTTGAATCATACTTTGTTGGTCTTAAAGGTGCCAGAGCATAGTGATGTGCCATTTGGAGTGGTCCAGAGGTGCAATAAACCACTTGTATTTTTTATTTATTTAGTAGTTATTTGTAAGTGTAAGCATGGTGTGACAGCTCCACACAGACATATAATAGCAGGCCCCTCTTGGGCCCCCCAAGCAAAAAGTTGTTAGCAACGGCACTGCCCGTCCCCTGAAGTCCCACCCATACTTAACTCGTCTTGAGACAGGCTGGGATTGGATTAAATAATTACAGGGAACTTCCCAGTACCAAATCTCTAAAACACATGTAGAACACATTTCCTGGCCCTCTGAGCAGCTGGGGTGCACAATGCACCCACCCTGCACATGAAGGAGCAGTCCAAATGCTCCTCTTGTATGAGTGTGGCCTGTGCCTCTCCTGGCAACAGGGCAAGAGCTGTGTGATTGCCATGGTATGCATCAAAGGGCACTGGCTTTTTCAAAGCTGGGATACCGCTGCGCCAGATTTTCAGTATGATCCCACCCAATGTCTGGTTCTACTCTGCCAGAACAGAAAATTTGAGAGAACAACACTGCTCTTAAAAGGAAACAGATTGAAATTCCCAGTTACCCATTCAAAAAATTAATGCCAATCAAAATGCTATACATTTGAATGAGAATTACTGAAAAACAGTCCTGAGGTTTGGATTGCAGATATGCTACTGAAAGAAGAGGTGCTATTTTTGAATATTACTATACAGCCCAGTAGTACAAGCAACTGAAAAGAAACTATCTTTGCTATAGTCATAATTTACCATCTGCTATCAGGAAAAGGACTTCTTTCCTAAACATCAACTTGCTTATTATGCTTCCACAGGAACAGCTGTTCCAAAATAAGAACGAGGGGATGTGAACTTACCCATCTTTTATACTTTTCCCTAGTGTACAAAGAATTCAATCTAGAGTGTTTCAGGGCTGATTCACACTCGGTACCATAAAATCTAAACAACAAGAACGTATTTAGAAAAGTATAGAAGGCATCTGCTGTAGTCACAGCTGGCATATATACCTTAAACGTTTATGGACATATTTCCTTCAAAGTTTATGCAATGTACTACAGTCAGGGCTTTTTTTGTAGCAGGAACTCCTTTGCATATTAGGCCACACTGATGTACCCAGTACTCCTGAAGCTTACAATAGGCTCTGTACTAAGAGCCTTGTAAGCTCTTGGAGGATTGGCTACCAGGAGTGTGTGGCCTAATATGCAAAAGGAATTCCTGCTACAAAAAAAGCCCTGACTACAGCAGACACTAGTGTACAAGTGGCAAACACAGGTACAATGTATCTGTAATCCGCCCTGAGCCCGTCATGGGAAAGGGCGGAATATAAATATACTAAATAAATAAAAATTAATCAATCCAGAAGCATGTACCTTTACAAGTTGAAGTCCTTGTAAATTCAGGAGGCTTCACTGGGATCATTAAATGATTCACTCTAACCCTCCTTAGATGTCACTATGCATTCTGGGAGCCCATCAACAGTAGCACATGCTACCCATGATACCCATGAAATGTGTAGGTACCATTTCAGTGGAATAGGACATGTGTTTTCAGCTTCAATGTACTGAATATAAAAATACAGATAAAATGCCAGCCGTACATATCAAAAGCTCTGCAGTTAGGAAGCACTTCAGTATGTTCAGTTAGATATCCCCAAACATAATGTCTGCAATAGTATCAGAGATTACTCTGTTATTGGAACATATGACTAAGCTAACCAGATAATCTACTGCTTAGAAAACCCAGGATTACCAGTTTCCTAGGAAAACCTTTGGACAGAGCAGTAAAGAGAGGGAGGTACAAAACTGATGTGTTGTGTTTTTTTTTTTCCAGATCAGATGACTACTCTGCCACAGAAAGTGCTTGAGCTTTCTGACACAGATTGCATCTCTTCTGGCCTTACTTGATGTATCACTACAACTATGTATGCTTGTCATTTCTTAATACAAGCTACTTTGGAATTTGTTAAAAGTAATATCTGTTTAATACAGGCTTAACATCCTCAAAAATGTAAAGCAAAACAATCATGTGTGTGATCATTCAGTAATAAGTACATATTTGTTACACATATTATCCAGAGAGTTTACCTTGTTCCTTGACAATATTTATCATAATCTTCTGCCTTAAGTAATCATGTAAATATACAACAGTGTGTAATATTTTTTCTTCTTATCTTAAATTTGCTGCAACTTCAAGCTGTAAGAAGGGTGATTATTTAGAAGACACTTAATACCTGGTACTATTTTGCCATTTTGTGTTAAACTACATTTAAACTTTAATACTGTAAAATGGTTATTTACAACACTTGGCTACAACGTACTGGTAGATGGTATATTTTTGTGACATTATAAAAACACTGCATTGGTCTGCAGATTTTTAAAAAGAGAAGCAACAAAAATTGGCCAAAGATCTAATGAATGTCTCCACTGGACAAACAATCCATCTATTTATAACTGGCAAATCCTTAAATATATTATTATTTTATATATCAAAATATAAAATTTAATGAAAGAAAACAACATCAATGTGTTTAAATGTGTGCATATGTATTTGCAGTTCATTAAGATCTTTGAGCAGTAAAGCATGTCAGATGTAAACCCCTCTGAATTCAATGGTAATCACTTCCTAGTGGTTCAATTTGCAGCTATAATGCCAAAATACTTCTTCTAACCTTATAAAAATCCTGATAGTTCTTTAACAAGCAATAGATGACTGAGAAAATTATAAACAATGCTAAAGCTGAAGATATCTATAAGCATCAAAAACATTAAAAACTGAATTTAGCTACCTGAAAGCTTTGCTTCTCCTCCACTGATCCCATGGATCATGATTGTAGACATCTTTTCAGTTTTAAAACCAAGGACTCTGTAGTGATCCATTTCTTATAATTTTATATTACCAAACTCAATTGTAAAATTGTCAAAGATATTTAAAATAATGCTGTGTTGAAAACTTATTGCATCCAAGATCTGCTAAACATGAAGCTGCTTCTCTTAGACCCAAAATTCTTTCTGTAGCATCACTATTTTCTCTTGTTTAAAAAACTTTTTGCCACAAATTTCCATTCAGCTGAGAAGAATATATTTATTTAGTATTAAAACTGGAATTTTAATCCAGGTGTAAAGTTTTCATTCCTGAATTTTCAATTCCTGAAATTTTCAATCAAACTATTCTTTGTAGATATTGTTCATATAAAGCTCAGAGCAACTAGCTGGTGCAAAGAAAGTCTGGTTATATTTTCTACTTTACTCTATTACAAGCAATGTCTTCATTATTTATATATATCGGCACTGGTTTCCAGCAAGTGAAGCCAACTCTGTCTGATTAAATATTCATAGTCGTCTGCTGTGCATAATGTCCAACTGTACTCAAAAGAATCCTAGGTGTGCTGTTACACACCTGTGGCTGAAACAAGGGATTTGCTGAGCTAACTTTGATAAAGGCTTATGCCTGGAACTTAACAGCACTTGACATGGTTTCTAAATACCTCACCAGGTGGCAAGAATAGCTTAATGTTCAAACACAATTTAGCATTCTGGCTCTGCAGCTGAACAGCTTTTAAATTATACCTTTATAATTAATATTTGGGAAGAGCCTTACTACAGCTATAAAGTACATGTGTTGCATGTACAAGGCCCAAGGTTCAATTTCAAGCACTTCCATATAAGGAGACTGGGAGAAGCTACTCCTGTGGCAGTTAAATTGGACAATGTTTCACTAAATGGATCATGAGTTTGAGTTGGTGTAACACAGTGCCTTACATATTCAGTTTATACTATATTGCTGTTTAAATTAAGCATGTCTATCAAAAGAGTTTGATAGTGTATAAAGGATGGCAAGAGTTATATTTGTAGACTGATAAATAACACAGCTCATTATAGCCTAATCTCATAAAGTCATCTCCAAATCTGAGTCAGTGTGCAAACAGCACTGCTCAGCATTATGCAGTAGAATTTCAGCACTTGCACACATAATTCCTTCTTTCCTTAAGATACAGTCAACACTTTCCTTTGCCGATGAAAAGATCTGAGGGGTGAGAGAACTGAGCAAGCATCCTTAACATGCAGTTCCCCTTCCATCACTTCCATGCCCCAACAGGTAAGAGCTAGCATCTGTATGAGGAATGCATGCTTGTGTAATATTTTCCCGCTGTGATCTGAGGAATTTGGAATTATAACAATACAGTATCACCCAAATTAGGGACACTCTTGTACCACCCAATTAATTTTCCACCTTCAATATTCAGTTTGGAATAGATATATAATAGATCTTTCTCAAAATTGAGAACTATATAAGAGGAGTCACTCTGTATTTTTATTATTATTTTATACTTAATATTATCATTTTTCCACGTTAGGAGTAATGTGTATGGCACAAAGGAGTCATATGGCTCTTTTGGTTGATGAGGTTTGTAAATGTGTCCCTCTGCAATCCACTGAGTACAACTAGTTTAAATAAACAATGTGTGCTTCAAATGCAAAGCTATAACTTTACCCATGTGCTGGGGCCTTTCCACCCCAAAGTTCTGCCCTGATAGCATCACTAATTCCAGAAATCAGCATTGTACATAACTGAGACTTGTTGAAGCTGCTGTAACCACTAGGCCTTGCATTTTTTTGCATTTTCTATCAGTTTATAGCCGAAGGGGGAGAATCTTTAAGATGGTATTTAATTACATATTTAAGGATATAATTCATATCAATATTGATGCACTCATTCTTTTTCCTTTTCAAATATCATTATGGATTTCATGCATAATGTTCTTACAATAATTAAGTCGATATGATATGTGCAGCAGGGAATAATGATATAATTTAATCTGTAAACTTCATAGTCAATAAAGTCTATAACATTACATTATCTAAACAGATACCAGAACTTTTTTGTATAATGTCACAAAGTTCTAAGATGAGCGATTTGGGGGCATCTGCTGTTTACAAAATTGCTCAGATCCAAGATTAGACCTGGGGATAAAACTGGCTAATAATAATAATAATAATAATAATAATAGCCATGGTGTATCAGATTACGCCTACAAATATGAACACCCATGCAATAATCAAGCCCTCTATTATGAGAAAAACACATAATGTTCAGTTAATTATTCACTGTACAAATTTACCCACTACAACTGCGCACATACCATGCAAACTTTAAATAAAACTACACTGGATGACATATTTTTCTTGATTTAGGATTTTCATGCATCATATAGGTTTCCAAAAGTCGTATCTTTTAAAAAATAATTTGTTTGAAAAAACAATTTCTGTTTTGCTATCATTTTAGAAAGATGAACTACTATTAATTTCAGTAAGAGCTGATTACACAGTGCCACAGGTACATTGTGTTCACTGCAGTAAAGTGTGAAGGGTCATCTCAAATCTCCAAGCATGCAATTAATATGTACAAGGGAACTACATTTAACTGTAACTGTTCAATGCTACTCTGCTATATGACTCCAATAATCTGATGATGTAAATCTTCCCTTCACATTTATTTACTGCAAACACCTATACCACATACTCACTGTAAATCAGCCCTAAATTGTACCTCTATAAAGTGAGGACAAAACCTAACCAAACAGCACCATAGAAGACCAACAAAATGAATAATCTCAGACAAAAAAAGTGTTCTAACCACTTTATCCTCCTGGAGAGCATATCCATGAAAGCAAGTAAGAAAGAACAGGAAAAGACAAAGAGAAAAAGTTACTTCTATTCTGAAAGGAAACAGTAATAGCTATTAGTAAACACACTGCAAAGAAGTTATAACTGTAAAATTATTTAAGAATATATTGTCAACACCCCTATATGACTTCCCAGAAATGAACACTGTAGATCATAGAAATAATGCCTACTATTTTAATCAGCGAACCAATCAAAAATATCAATACAGCTGAAAACCTGATAGGTATACAGAAGATGCTGAAGAAAAGGGCACAGGTACAGTTTTCTTTAAGACAGAAAATGCAGTGAAATTGAAAACACTCATGGTTAAGGTATTAAATAACAGTAGCTCAATTTACTACATATGAAAGTCTTCAAGCTAACGAATTATATTTAAAATTTACATATTTTAGCACCTAAACATAAAATTTTAGGGATGGGCATGAAGCGGAAAAATGCAGTTCATGTCAGTTTGTGGTTTGTGACACGTTTGTCATCTTCTGGTTTTAAAGCAGCCTAGGGGTACATTTTCATTTGGGGAAATAGCATAGGGGAAAGTGTTTTGTTTTGTTTTTTAATCTTTTCCCAGCACCGTGTCTGTGCTCTAGTTTGGGTACTTCCACAACTGATTTTCAGAGCCACTCAGATTACTTTTCAGCCCTGGCCCCAGGCTGATAGCACAAGCTACCAATCAAGATCAGGGCCTTGCAGGATCTACTGCAATTCCACAGGGCCTGTAAGATGGAGTTGTTCCAGGTGAGCTTTTAGTTGAGGCAATGAGCATGTCTTATGCTGGTCTTATTATTGTTTTTATGTTGTATGTTTATGTTGTAAATTGCCCAGATAATTGGGATATTCTATTATTTTACTGTCATGATTTATATGACCTGTAACCCACCTAAGCATGCTCGTGGAAAGCATGGGATATAAATTGAATTAAATAAATAAATAACTTTGGAGGAATTATATACTAGAGAAGCTTCAGGATGAAAAATTCTAGAGACATCAGGAAAAGCTTTGCAGGCCTGGCCTGACCTAGTCAGTGGGTGGGGGAAAGAGGAGAGCAAACTCAGGAGAGCAAAGAGGAAGGCCTCTTTTTGGGTATGGACTCCATCAGAGCAGACAGAACTCTTAACTGAGGTCTGAAACAGGCAACCATTGACCATGTGCTCGCCTAGCTGGAAAGCTAGAGGAAGTTTCAGGGTAATGAGGTTCTGTAGAGAGTTGTAACTTCCTAAGCTTTCAAAGTCTGTCCTATATTATAATATTTGATAGGGCATGTATACAGAAAGGGAAAGAGGATTTGCATTTTACCCACGTCTTTTGAATCCCTTGCTCAATTTGGTGCTGTGTTGAAAGTATGCTTGTGAACATTTTCTTTTTAATAAATACTTTATAACTTTTCATGTTGACAGTGGTTCTCTCTACCACATAGACCTCCACCATCTTGGACATGCTATTTCAAAGAACATTGGGGGAAGGCTGGTGGTTGGCAAGCAGCTATTCCTCCAAGGGCACACAATGCAGTAAACCGTCCCCATGGTGACCAGGTGCTGGGCAGTGAGACACTGAGGCAAGGCCTCAGAACTTGGAAGGGAAGCTGGGGGCCCTGACACTTCCAGTGGATAATTCCTACAAAGATCAGGTGGTGGTGGGGGGGGGGGGTTACCAGAGAGAGAGAAAGGCCTCTCCAGGTATTGCAAAAACCTTGCAGTCCAGAGCAGGCCTATTCTGCCACATGATAAAAAGGAAGAACCTGGAGAAAAATGAAAAAAGGGGGGGGGGGCTAAAGTATTTATCCTACAAATAACCAAGGAGTGCTTCTATCACTATAAAACAGTTGAAGTTACATGCAACACTGCATGTATGTCACAATGCATGTGAGCAGAGACAATGACAGACCTATTATTGGGTGTAGAATTCAGATTCCTGAGAATCTTAGCTTTCTTTTTTGTTTTTAAAAAAGATTGTAGCCTATATAGCAAGAAAAGTATGCTTCCATGTTTGTGAGCAATGTCTACCAATAATTATTCAAGATGGTTGAATAATTTTTCCCATAGTTGGGAGAGAAGATTCGGTGCCCTACAAAGCTTTCCATCTCTCCCTGGAACAGTTAAACTGAAGAATAAATTAAGTAAAATAAGATATGAAAATCTGCTTCACTTGAATAATTTATACATAGGGCAGAATTCAGCTTTTCCTGGGGCCAAGGCTGATCAACGAATTCTTATTTTTATGTGTGTGCTGAGTACACACAGCCCTGATTGAGTTTCAAATAGACTAGTTGCCCCCCTTCACACACCTGTATTTTTAATACAGAAAAGATATCTCATGGAAAATAGGTTTATCTGTGGCTACTAGTATAACTAGAGTAACTAGTTGACCACTGTGTGAGACAGGATGTTAGACTAGATGAACCACTGTTTCGGATCCAGCACAACTCTTCTGATGTTCTTATTTATAGCAGTATTTTTCTTTCAAAAGGAATTTTAGTTGTTGGGATTAATTGGAAACAACTCCTTGTACTGAAATTCACAAATTATTAATTCAGCTTTAAACTACCTAAAGAGATATGAATTAATGCACTATCATTGACCTAGCCTATAAGTACCATGATTTCTAATGTCTAACTTTTATAATAGTCAAAAACTGCCAAACCAAGTGTCAGCAAGTATTTTCTGTTAATTTGTCTAAAAGCATTTTGTTACATATCCATCAGGGCCACTTGCCCATACTCTTGGACCATTATGGCATCATAAATTATTCCTGCCCATTAGAAATATATTTCTGAAACAAATATCAGTCTATCACCAGAAGACTAAAGTCTCAAACAAACTGAATTTCTGACCAGATGCATTTCAATATTATGGCTGATTCATCCCACAAAAACATTAACATTTAACATGCTTGAAGGGAACACTGCCTTTAAAATGATTTTTAAATCTTTTAATCTCATATTCTGATGTTGTAACCGGCTATTTGGATTTGTTGACTGGAACCCCCACAAAATCAAACAAGAGAAGCCACAAATATGCTTTGAATTTAAACTATCTATTCAGACTGCATGGGAATTACAATGCATTGCAATTGTTTCATCAGCCATCAGGTGGGTTGCCCGCTGCCTGGATCCATGCCCTATGCCATGCCAGTGCACTGGTAGCTGTAATTAATAAAGCTGTGGCCTGTTTCACCCCAACCTGAATTTAGCATATGCGTTTCTCCACCCTGCCTCCCATCACCTGTCCTTAGGACTTCAATGAGATACTTCTAACACTCCTAGTCATGGAAGTAATGGGTCACAGACTGCTTGGGTGCTTTTTCAATTTAGCTTTTGTTCAAAAGTCCATAAAAGTTGTATATTTGCAGTTTTTTACTAGCCCATATGCCCACATATATGGATCTTTTAAAAAAAAACTTCAAACAATTTTTGAAACCTTTAATTTCATATCCTTTAAAATTATGCATGAAATAGGTGGTCTGCCTGATTGAAACGGCAAACTGGGAAAAGTCTTCAACCAATTCCACATTTAGCTCTTTCCTCCCTTCTGTGTGGGGCTCCTCATGGTGGCTCTTTTTTTCTGGATCCTGCATTGGCATCTCTGGAGCGGGCCTGTGTGTTCCCTGCTTGCTCCCTGCTCAGTGCAAACTCAAGAGTCAAGAACAAGACCAGGACAAAGGCTACTGCGGAATCAAGATTCATGTACACTAACTTCTGTTTGAATATTTGTAAATCACCCTCTCATCTTAAGCTCCCCTGTATGTAACCTTGTTTCCACGTTCTCATTTGTGGACTTAAAATGCAAGCCATACATAAGTTTTCATTTATCTTTAAGAGAAAACATACAAGTTCAGACACAGGCATTAGAAGACAGTAGTCTGGTTCACATACTGCACTTTAATATTAAGCAAATTGTATATAATGCTTTTACCTTATTTTTACTTCTTGAAACTTGGGTCAGCTTACATAATTAATCCTCCCTCCATTTTAGCCTCACCATGATCCTAAAGATTAGGCTGAGGAATAATTTGCTTCTTGACCATATGGTGATTTGCACCTTGACCTGCCTAGGCTTAGTTTGATGCTACATGTCATGGGTGACAATGATGACTGGGTGGGTCCCTAGTTTGAGCCGGCAACTGAGCTTGCAGCTGGCCCCTCTAGTGCTTATGAGCCTGTAGCCAGCCCCTCTAGCACTTCTGAGGTTGACAGCTTGCTGCCAACATTCCCCACACCTGACTCAGCAGCAGAGAAAGAGGAGGAGGCACAGCTGTGAGTAATAAGCCCACCTGACTCACCCCCACAAATAGCACAGCTGAGGGAGTGACTCCGCTGAGACTTAGTGACCTGGCAGAGGGAAGCACACCTACAAGGAAGGCGGTCACTTAGTCATGAGTTCTAACAGGAATTTTCCCACTTGCTAATTGGGGCTGCACCATTTAGCCCCCTGCTCCAGGCTGAACTCTCTGTGGAAGCACCAAGTCGTTTTGACATGACGTGTGTCCATCTTGGCTCTTGCACTCACACTCAGACTCTTTGGTATCCTGACTCCTGGCTCTAGATGACCTCACTTTCTGCTCTCCAACTTGGCTTTTGACTCAGCTTTCGTTGGAACTTTTGGCTTGACCCTGGACTGGACTCGGACTTCGTTCACGTCTGCACCCAGCCCATGACACTACATCACAATGGCTCTCCAAAAGCAGTATGCTGCTTCTGATCTGCAATCCTCATATACAATGTAAGCTTGAGAATGAGACTTCTCCATCCAAAGCAAAACTCGGAGTTGGTTATGGCACCTTTAAGACCAACAAAGTTTTATTCAGGGTGTTAGCTTTTATGCGCATGCACACTTCATCAGACATAAGTGTACATGCACATGAAAGCTCATATCCTGAATAAAACTTTGTTGGTCCTAAAGATGCCACTGGACTCTAACTTTGTTCTGTTTCTTCAGACCAACACGGCTACTCACCAGTAAGAGTGGCTTACAATCGTCTTCCCTTCCACTCCCCAAAACAAACACCCTGTGAGGTAAGTGGCACTGAGAGAACTATGACTGGCCCAAAGACACCCAGCTGGCTTCATGTGGAGGAGTGGGGAATCAAACCTGATTCTCCAGATTAGAGTCTACTGTTTTTAACCACTATATGAAGCTGGCAAAGATTGATAAAATCCCTGCTCAGATATGAAGTTCACCATTTGCCCTTGTGCCAGTCATGCTCTCACCCTAACCTCTCTCACCTAGTTGTGATGATAAAATGAAGTGCAATAGAATCTATGGCTGCCACAGAGATGTTTGGTGGAAGGACAGGATCAAAAAATTAATAAATACTTTATTGGAGAATCAGTATGTTTTCTTTAACATGTGTCCACAGTGATTCTCAGAATTAATATTTCCACACTGAATATTTGTGCTCTCAAAGAGAAAAGGTACAAGCAGAATTAGGGAGTTAACAAAGAGAAAGATGGAGGCAAAAAAAGAAAGAAAGCAAAAGTAGCAGAGCCATAGGGGCAAAAGAAAAAGGAAACAAAAATTGGGGGTGGTGCCAATGGGAAAAGAATGATTAATAGTAAAAAGGGGGGAGAAAAGTGAAAAAAATGAATTAAACTGAGAAAGAGAGAAGAAGAATGGAATAGAATCTAGAGAGTATTGTGAACTGCAAGGAGGGAAGGAGAATAAATCAGACCAAGAAGACAGGAGATAGGAAGGAAGGCAATGAAACAATTGTGGGGCAGGAAATGAGACTGGAAGACAAGCTGAAGTTGTTGCTCTGCCAGGCAGCCTCCAATACCACAGAGAAGCACCTAGGGAGCTACAGCAACAGCAGTCCACAGTTTCCTTGGTGGGCAAGGAGCTATTGAACAGCTTCTTACTCCTCCGTTTGCCCATTAGAATCTAGCTTCTTCCAGTAAATCTCCCAGTCTTCCTTGAGCTAGAATGGAGGAAAGTTCCATGGATACTGATTTGTTTGCTAGGAAAATTGAAGGAGCAGCACATGACCAGAGCACTGAGTTCAGCAGGCCGTGAAAAGCCTTGAATTGACATGCATAAGAAAAAGTCAGAAGCTACAACTACAAGAACTGGAAAAAACAGTGTTGTGCCCCTTTCCTACATAGTACATGTTGCAATATAGTAGCAGGTGCAAGGAGGAGCTAAAAGTTGGTAATATCAGACTCCACTCATGAGTGCAAAGTAATACCATATTCTCATTACTGGTGAGTTCCAGCAGATTAACATCTACACCACATGCAGAAGCTGGGGATCAGCCCTTCGTCAGTTTGTGGAAATTTATTCTTAGCCAAAGTGAGTGGCTATTTGTAATTCTGTTTGAAATAATTCTTCTGGGTTTTTAAAAAACTGTATAGAATTTAACAGCCTTGTCCAAAGTCATGCAGGAAACTGAGTTTGCCAAAGGTTTTTCCAAACATTCTAGTAATTAGTACTAGCAGATAGTTTTCTTCCACTGAATCAGCCTAGTGGTCAACAATTTTCCCAGAGTACTCATCTATTTCTTCTAGACAAGCAGCTTGCCATACCCACTACACCAGCCATGCCATTACATATGTTGTGAGCAAGCTGGTAAAATATTAGTGGGATGATAAAGGGCTTTTTTTCCTTTTGCATTCTCGAAAGCATGAGAGACAATCTGATGGTGGTAAGACTCTCTTCCTATTGTCCTCGCATAATTCTGAGATTATTGAGACTGTGGCTAAATATCTGTGCTGTGCTTCTAAGAGGAAAGAAATGTTTCAAATGTTGGGGTAATATATGTTTTCTCCCTTGCTGATTGTGCACATCTATGCTGTTATGCCAATAAAGGTTGTTGTTGCTCCTTTTTCATTTGTCTGCAAATTTGCTTTGACTTAAAGAGCATTTAAAGAAGTATGAAACAGCATTATCTATTAGCAAGTATTTTTAAGATCATCCATTAGCAAATATTTCTAAGTACGAAGATCTTAACTTAATGACATACAATATGTAAAGTACATGTTAAAGATAACATTAAACTACATCAAACCAAAGCTCATAGGCACTCATTGTAAAATACATTCTCACCTTGCTTGAGCGTAAAGACACTCTTCCTCCACAACGTGCACAGAATTTAGTTTGGCAATATGAACAATTATGGCCACAGCCATCGGCAAATTTTGTTTTGTGGCAAATACCACAGGTTGGAGCATCACTCTTCTGCTCCAGCTGCTGCTGCGATTCTTCACCCATCTTTTTCACCTGCTCTTTATACATTTCAAATTGTTGATGTAATTTCCTGTAGATGAAAATAAGATTTATAATATTTAATTAAGAATAAGAAAATACGTCCATCAGATGACTATATTTTACACTGATTTAATCTGTTTTAATCAGCCAAATAATTAGTCTTAAAGCAGATATTACATACAACTCTACACAGGGAACAGCTGGAGGCTATTTGAATTAAAACATCAATTGAATTGAATAAGGTATCACATGGCTACCATACCAGTGCAACTGTTTGAGAATAAGAGATCAAGATTCAACATATATACGACTGATGGCTGATATCCAGAGATACATACACCACTCCCACCCAACTGGCAATTCAGTGTACAACCTTTTAGGAGTACAATAAAACTATTATGGAAGTCAAAAGCAGGTTAATTAATTAAAGCTAAGTCTAGATAGGAGAGATACAATTGGTGGGTAGTATACCTGGCCATGAAAATGGTATTCAACCTGCACTCTTTATTTCTCTTTATTTAATTATCTAGGAAACGTCTATGCTGCCTGTCCAGATGTCCTCAAAGCAGATTAAAGTTCATCTTCACAACCAGAGAATGTTCCTAGATCCAGTGCTAGATTTTTGTTTTTTCAACTATGCTTGTTTATCAGCTGCACTCCCTCTTGGAATGATCTCAACATACTTTATCTATGCCTTAGTAACACAAAGTGGGTGCCTTTTAAAAGTCTATGGAAATTTCAGTTGGTTCAGAATAGGTACCTAAGTTGCTCACTGGAATTTAGTGTACTGAGCATGTTATAACAGTGTAAAAGATCTCCACAGGATTCACAGTGGGCACAATTAAAATAATAGCTTTTACCTTTAAACCACCACACACACCCTTTTAGCAGCTCTTGTTGTTTTTCGTGAGGAGTTAGGAGGAAGAGAAGGCAGCAATATTATACGGGTATCAGGCAAGCAAAGAAACAGTATTGGAGGTCAGACTGGCCAGCTAAGGTCAAAAGGAATTAGTGTCTACCTACAGTTGTAGTTCCACTTAGTGACACTGATTGTCTTGCCAATAATCCATTGAACATAAATGGGCTTTTGCTGAATGCCAGTTCAGTTCAAATAAAGCACCCTTTATTCATTATGAGAAGTCAGCCTGGCATTCATTCGTTCATTCATTATTTTCCAGATTTTTATTCTGCCCTCCCCAAATAGGCTCAGGGTAGATCACAACAACAGGTATCACTGAGACCTGGTAAAGAAAACAGAATAATAATCACTGGACTCTGCGTCAGACTAGGCTCAGTGGCTGGAGAGAGAGAGTTGCAATGATCTATTGCATGTTCATTGACCTGTCCAAATATTCAGTCAGATAGGGATACAACTCAAGAACTGACTACAGGAGTACTTTAGAGACCAGCAAAAATTCTGGGCTATAAGCTTTTGAGAGTCAAAGTTCCCTTTGTCAAAAATGATAAAGGGAGCTTTGACTCTCCAAAGTTTATACCCCAAAAATCTTGTTGGTCTCTAAGGTACTGCTGGCTGTGACTCTAGCTCTCCTACTACAGACCAACATCGCTACCCTCTGAAACTGATTTCAAGAATCTGTCTGGTATAGGGACATGCGAGGGGTACATATCTTGTTAGCATACCATCCACACTTATTTCTGAAATTCCAACATGACCCTGACAATTGAGATAGTCACTTCTAGAGGTCTTCTTCCTTCCAATAGAGCTTATTTAGCAACTTCTTTAACAGATGGGGAAACAACTAAAGGTAAAGGTAGTCCCCTGTGCAAGCACCAGTCGTTTCTGACTCTGGGGTGACACAGCATCACAACGTTTTCATGGCAGACTTTTTTACGAGATAGTTTGCCATTGCCTTCCCCAGTCATCTACACTTTACCCCCAGCAAGCTGAGTACTCATTTTACCAACCTCAGAAGGATGGAAGACTGAGTCAACCTTAAGCCAGCTACCTTCTGCCAGGATTGAACTCAGGTTGTGAGCAGAGCTTGGACTGCAGTACTGCAGCTTACCATTCTGTGCCATGAGGCTGTTTTGGGGGGAAACAAAGGAGCTTGGAAAATGGCTTGACCATAAATGGAAGAACAGTATAGAAAATAAACCAAGTATATTAAAAAAGAAATCAGAATAAATTTTTCCACTGTTACCATTAAACAAGGATTTTGCTGCTGCTATTTTGTCCACACAAAGCTATGTCACCTAATGGAGTTCTTCTAAGAATATAGTATAGAAAATAGCAATTAATATACTTAGGAGTATAAACCACAAAGAGCATAATATAAGGGGTCTTTTAGAGCCTTCACTGGGTTAGCCTGCATGGATCTCTGTAGCCTTCTATGTGCAGTTTATGTATTGACTGTTACTTAATCTCCCATTAGACTGGACCACAAACTGAGCTATATACCCCTTAGACATCATTGTGATAATTAGTTACAAAAAGAGGTTGATATGTATTTAGAACACTGTGAGGGAGCACCTCTTTGAGAACAGAGCCCTAATGACAGATGTTGACAGGCATAATATCTGAACTGTTGTGAGAGTCTGACCGATTTTGCACTCACCCTGTGCTGTTCTGACGTTCCTCTTTTCTGCGTGGCATCCTTCCAATTTCCCACTATCTGCCCCGGGGCTTCAGCAAAGATTGGCGTTTTTGCGTGGCAAAGAGAAACTGGGTTTTAGCAGTTTCTCTTTGCTGCACAAAAACGCCGATCTTTGCTGAAGCCCCGGGACAGATACTGGGAAATTGGAAGGATGCCACGCTGAAAAGAGGAATGTCAGAATGGCGTAGGGAAAGTGCAAAATCAGTCTTTGATTGCAGGGCCGTGTGGATTAAATTAAAAATGTACCACTTACTATTTTACAAACTTAAAAAACATACTAAACCATAAATAGTATTATCCATTTTTTAAAGAAATACTTAAAAGCAGTCAGATATGTGAAGGTATAAAAGCATCAAGTGGCTCAGAGACAGCCAATGTTTTTTATAGGATACCACATGCCTGCTGGAAAGAAGTTTAGGATTTGTGCTTCATGACTGCCTGACTCAAGGAACTTCCATTTCATTAAAAGTTTAGATAGCTAGCCTGGAGAAGTGACAGAAAAGTACCCAGATCAGACTTTCAGGTTCATTGTGATAGAGGCCTCCTTGTAATCTGCTATAGATGGAAGAAAAGGGCAGTCAGCTAAACTACCACAACACTGGCTCAAGAGAAACCATATTTGCTGAATTTCTTTCTGCCAGTTCTCACTGTTGATAGTAATAGGAGTTATCTGTGAGTTAGGAGGTAGCAACCTGATCATTACAGATTATATGAGAAAGCAGTTTGCATTTCAGTCACAAACTGTGCTTGTTGCTTTACAAAGCCAAAAGGAGAAGCAACTATGAGACTAAAAGCACATTTTTAAATGATGTTAGATAAATGATCTGTCCATAAGATAAATGAAAATGTGCAGACAGAGTAATGAAAAGTACTGTCAAGTCACGGCTGATTTATGGAGACCCATTAGGATTTCAAGGAATTAGACATTCAGTAGTTAGCCATTGCCCGCCTCCATGTCATAGAATCATAGAGTAGGAAGGGACCTCCAGGGTCATCTAGTCATGATCCTAATATTCCTGGGAGGTCTCCCATCCAAATACTAGCCAGGGCCGAACTTGCTTAGCTTCCAAAATCTGACAAGATCAGACTAGCAGGGGCTATCCAGGTCAGGTTGTGTATGTACGTACATGTGTATATATGCGTGTGTGCATGCATGCATGTACACACATATTATAGAATCTGAACCAACAACTGAATATTAGTGGAGAGGAAAATTAATTTCCTTTATTGGACCTACCTGCTTGCCCTTCTTAGTAATATTCCATGCTGAATATTTGGGTCTTTGTTTATTAATCCAGCATGTCTGCTTTCCTTAGCAATGTATCATTCAGCAAGTGCTTTGTATATACAATACTTAGCAAGAAGAATTAAGCATAGAGGAGACAAGCTATACCAGTTAAAAGATGACTCAATTTGTCTTGTGAAAACAGTAAGATATACCATGGAGTAAATTAAAAATACATAACAAAATCTGCATTTGCTATTTCAGACCTCCTTTTACTCTTTTTGTAATAAAGAAAAGCAAGTGCATTATTTCTACAGCAGCAGCAATCTCATAGAGTTGTAATAGGGCTAGAAGCCTTTTTAGCTATTGACTTAAATATTATAACAATGAAATAATTAACTTCTTCAATAGTTGTATTGCTGTCATATGCATTATAGTGTAAACTGTGGCATAACTGATCGCATTTTAACTATAAATATATATTTAAAATATGTATGCTGCAGATGTCTATTGTGGAAGTCAAGACTGGCCAATAGGGTTGCCAAGTCCAATTGAAGAAATATCTGGGGACTTTGGGGGTGGAGCCAGAAAACTTTTGGGATGGAGTCAGGAGACATTGGGGGTGGAGCCAGAAGCAAGGTTATGGCAAGTACGATTGAACTCCAAAGGGAGTTCTGGCCATCACATTTAAACAGACCGCACACTTTTTAAATGCCTTCCTCCATTGGAAATAATGAAGGATAGGGCACCTTCTTTTGGGGCTCATAGAATTGGACTCCCTGGTCCAATCTTTTTGAAACTTGGGGGGTATTTTGCAGAGAGGCACCAGATGCTATGCTGAAAATTTGGTGCCTCAATCTAAAAAAAACAGCCCCACCACAGCCCCAGATAACCATGGATTAATTCTCTATTATACCCCATGGGAATCAGTCTCCATAGGAAATAATGGAGTGCCCAGCAGACATTTCCCCCTCCCACTTTCTGATAACCCTGAAGCGGGGGCAGAGCCCTGCCCCCACCTGGGGATTGGCAACCCTACTAGCCAGATAAGGACAAAAGGAATTAGTGTCTACCTATCCTTCTGATTAGCTGGCTCCCATGCATACCAAAAACACAAAGAATGGGACAGGCAGGGGTCGTTTTGTAGAATAGGTGGTGGAGCTCATCCAGGGATTGTTATGCATCTGCACATATTATTCAATGGACAAGGAGGTGGAACTCTTAGAAAGGTTTAGGAGCTGTGCTCCTGTGAGCTCCCACTGAATCTGAGGCCTGGGGACAGGTATAGAAGGGGATAGGCTTGCAGGAAAAAAAATGATATGTAAAAGTTGGAGGAAATAAGAAGAGCTTGCAAGGTTATGATGCAGAATCTAAGATGCCATTTTGAAAGAGGCAGGCAGGCAGACAAGGTACAGCAGGATCCATGGAATTCATGAGCAAGACTGGCAGAGGCAGAGGTGCTGCACGCAGACAAAGGAAGAGTGGGCAGGCAATGGAGGTGGCAACATTGCAAGCAGGCAGAAGAAGGCACAGAAGCCTCAACATGCCGCTGCTACATAGCCAGTTGGGTGGAGGAGCAGCAAGCAACAGGACAGCGAAGTAAGGAGAGGGAGCTGCAATCAAGCTTGGGGAAGAAGAGGTTCCCCCTTCTCACTATCTAATGGTGTAGATTGTACTACATTAAGAAAAGCCATGTTGGATCAGGCCAATGGCCCATCCAGTCCAACACTCTGTCACACAGTGGCCAAAAAAACCCAGGTGCCTTCAGGAGGTCCACCAACAGGGTCAGGACACTAGAAGCCCTCCCACTGTTGCCCCCCCAGCACCAAGAATACAGAGCATCACTTCCCCCAGTCAGAGAGTTCCATCTATATCCTATGGCTCCTGTGGCAGTGAATTCCATGTGTTAATCACTCTGTGAGTGAAGTGCTTCCTTTTATCCGTTCTAACCCAACTGCTCAGCAATTTCATTGACTGCTCATGCGTTCTTGTATTGTGAGAAAGGGAGAAAAGTACTTCTTTCTCTACCTTCTCTATCCCATGCATAATTTTGTAAACCTCTAAGCTAGTAAAATTTTAATGAGTAAGACCTTCCGTTAAAAACTATGTCACTCACTCCAAAAGAGAAAATATCTCATGGGACCATTCTGTTAGAAAATTTGAAAAAGTCTCTAGGGGAGAGAATTTATCTAGGTTTTCTCATCTCTAGCCAAGATATTCCAATGCTCTTACTGGGGAAATATTGCCCGTAATAGTAAATGCAGAATTAACTTTGTTAAACTTCATCTCACGTGACAAAAATAAACAAGTGCCAAATAACAGATCAGTCTACCTTAGCTCAGAAATATAACACCCCTGGACATTACAGTATCAGGATTAGAATGAGTTCATTCCACATCTTTTACAACATTCATGAAAGTATTCAATTATTAACTAACTTGTATCTTTTTACTGCTGCAACTGGATTGTTCTTACTTGGTGGCTTTCCTTTTTAATGAATAGGAAATAAGCATGGACAATGCTGGGTGTGCTAGCATAGGCAGGGATCAGGAGTGTTTACCACTCTATCATCTAACCTTACACTGTTCAAAGCTGTGCATGTGTGACAGTAGAAGAAAAAAAGAAGTGACCAATGAGTTAACTATATTCAAAGCTTTCTCCACTCATGACCTATACTACCACAGCTGGTAATGCAATGATTTTAGAGAAGCAAATAAAAATGTTTGTACTTAAAACTCCAAGTAAATACTATACTTGAAGCTTTCTCTGCTGATGCTATACACTACCCTACAGTTGGTGATACAATGGTTTTAGCGATGCAAATTATAATTGTTTCTGTGCTTAGAACTCCAAATAAAAACTTACGCAGAGGCACTGTCAGGAAACAAAAATACATAAAAGAGGGTATACTGCAAACTACTACCATACCATACCAAACCTTTAATGGCATAATAGATTCAGATAAAAATACACAGAATATAAAAATTTAAACATTGGAGATAAAATCAAAATAAAACCGAGCTTACAGATGCATTCAAACATGGTCAGAATTAAATTTAAGGATGTCAGCCAGAAATTTTGCCACAGCCTCACTAACCACCCCCTCAGTATCACTCAATAAATAATAACAGGGTGGCAGAATAGACAAATCTGGAGAAAAAGAAAGCTTGCCAAATAAATCTTTACGGAGGTTATGGTATAAAGAACAATCAAGCAATATATGCTGGATTGAGTCAGGGGTATTTGCTCCACAGGAGCAAAGTCTGTCGGCTAAAGGGACTCGCTGATATCTCCCTTGTAAAACTTTGGAGGGAAACACGTTTAGTCTAGCCAACATAAATGCCCTGCGATGACTTGGAGTGGTTAGGTCTGATAGATAATTGGGCATTTTGCCACAAAAAGCATAAAGACCTAAGGAAGCTGGAGAGCAAATATAAGGGTCAGTTGGCCGTAATTTCGTTTCCTCCGATTCCCATAGTCTCCGTTTAATACATCTGAAGATATATGACTCATCAGCGGTAGAAAAATCATCTACCTCTAACCCCAATTGATTGAGTTTAGACAGAAGCACTGCTGTCCAGGATGAAATATATGGGTCTCTTTTCATACAATCAAGAAGGCTGTTGGGATCTGTTCTAAAATGAATTTTGAGCCAGAATTTAAACACTGCAATCCAGGCTTTTGTCTCCACCAAAGACTGACCCACTTCAGAGCAGAGAGCAAAGTAGGACACACATTTTGGCAAACCAAGAATTTGTCTAAAGAATGAGGCTTGAATGCCCTCCACTTTCCTGGTAAAAGCTGAGATCCAAATAGGGATACCATAGAGGATTTGGGCAAGCGTTTTGGCTTTGAACACTTTAATAGCTGCTGGAACTAATTGGTTGCCCCTTGCAAAGAAAAACTGTTTAATTTGAGCAGCTGAACATTTAGCCAAGTTGACGGTGTTGTTACGATGTGAAACCCAGCTTAACTTGTGGTTAAAAGTGATCCCCAAGTATTTAAAAAATTTTGTTTGCTCGATTGTTGAATTGCCAATAAACCATCTCTGTGGGCGCCAGCAGTTTGAAAAGACAACTACTTTAGATTTGGTGTAATTGATAGTAAGTGAATTACAATTACAGTAGTCATAAAAGGCATTCAAATACCTTTGCAGGCCCACTCTTGTACAAGAGAGGATGGTAGTGTCATCGGCCTGCAAGTTTAGGCGGATGACCGTTGACAGGGTTCAAAAATTGTGCCAGGTCAGTTAAAAATAGATTTAAAAGATGCGGGGCCAGCACGCAACCCTGTTTAACCCCCTTTAACACTGGGATTTTACTAGTCAAGTCACCGCTAGAAGAAAATTTCACTTGGCAAAAGGTATTAGAATGAAGTTTCCTCAAGAGAAACAGCAGACGAGGGTCCATTCCCAGGTGACCTAGCTTGATCCATAGTTGGGCTCTATCTATTGAATCAAAAGCACCCTTCAAATCGATGAAGGCAGCGTATAATTTTTTTGACCCGGTATGCATATATTTTTCAGCAAGGAAGGCCAGAGTGCAGCAGTGATCCATAGCAGATTTGCCTTTGGAGAAACCAATCTGTTCAGGACCTATAATGTTGCCTAGGCGCATCCAGTCAGTTAATCAGAGTTCTAAATGTTTTGCATACAGTTTGCCCACTATAGATAATAAACTAATGGGGCGGAAATTTTCTGGTAACTCCAACCCCCCCTTTTTGTATATTGGAATAATTATGCGGGGCCAGATGCGGGGGCCAGCACGCAACCTTGTTTAACCCCCTTTAACACTGGGATTTTACTAGTCAAGTCACCGCTAGAAGAAAATTTCACTTGGCAAAAGGTATTAGAATGAAGTTTCCTCAAGAGAAATAGCAGACGAGGGTCCATTCCCAGGTGACCTAGCTTGATCCATAGTTGGGCTCTATCTATTGAATCAAAAGCACCCTTCAAATCGATGAAGGCAGCGTATAATTTTTTTGACCCGGTATGCATATATTTTTCAGCAAGGAAGGCCAGAGTGCAGCAGTGATCCATAGCAGATTTGCCTTTGGAGAAACCAATCTGTTCAGGACCTATAATGTTGCCTAGGCGCATCCAGTCAGTTAATCAGAGTTCTAAATGTTTTGCATACAGTTTGCCGACTATAGATAATAAACTAATGGGGCGGAAATTTTCTGGTAACTCCAACCCCCCCTTTTTGTATATTGGAATAATTATAGAGTCAAGCCAAGAGTCAGGGATGGAGCCATGCAGATCAATAAAAGAGAACAATTTCTGCAAACTACTATATACCCAGGTTATTGGATTATGTCATAAGGGTTTATTTTATTTTTTAATTCTTTTTTTTATTTATAACCCACCCTTCCCTCAACAGGTTCTGGACAGGGAACGACAATTAATAAATATACAGAGTTAAAATTAATTCATACAATAAAATGATATAACAAGTCAAATTCTATAGATGGCAATATCAAACTGCAGCCACTTCTCCTATACATCCCCAAGTTGGTATAGGACAGATGACAAAGCCTTAATGTAGTGGATCAATACAACAGAATGATTTCGGCAGGGCTGCTACAGCAGGGAGGCCCCAGATTAACATTTGTACACCGCCTTAGTTAGCCTGGCGGAGGAGCTCTGTCTTACAGGCCCTGCCTGTATTTATTTATTTAAGCCTGTCTTTCTCACTGAGACTCAAGGTAGATCTACTACATACCATCCACATTCATATAGTAGGCACTAACTACAGATACATTGGTCCATTTCAAATATTTACTAAGCTGGTAAAATTCTCCTTTCTCCCACCAAACTGTTAACATCATGTATACGCTAGGCACTCTACAAATTGTACAGCCACCCAATGCAAATAAACTCTCTCCTGCTTTTTTGAGGGGGAAGATGCATGTGGATGAGATATCTGCATGACATCTACCCAGAGCCTCCACACTACATGTGGAATGATCTGCACTGGGTGTGTTGGGAGGGGGGTTAGACTACTCTTCCCACCACATGAAAATTCTTACCCAGTTAGTAAATATCTAAACAGAAGCTTTCTGTCTCATGGAAAGCAACAGGCAAGACAAACATGAGATCAAAGACAACAAAGCATACCCAAAGGTCAACAGCAGCAAGTCAAAGATGCATGAATGCCATAACAACTGTAATAACAAAGCATTCACCTTCTTGTGAAGATATGATTGGTTTAATCAAATTTTATGATTTTAGTTGGTTGTACTGTTTGAGGATTCCTTTTTAGTGTTCAGCTGCAAGCAGAGCTGAAACAGGGTTCCACAAAGTATAACACTATATTATTTAAAAATCTAGCAATGCATATTCTCAAGGATAAAACCTTACTCAGATATTTACTAAAGCCTACTTTAGATCAGGGCTTTTTTCATAGCAGGAATTCCTTGGCATATTAGGCCACACACCCCTGATGTAGCCAATCCTCCAAGAGCTTACAGGGCTCTTATTCCAAAACCTACTGCAAGCTCTAGGAGGATTGGCTACATCAGGGGTATGTGGCCTAATATGCAAAGGAGTTCCTGCCACAAAAAAGCCCTGCTTTAGATATGATTATGCTTGGAAGGAGATGTACACTGGAAGCAAGCTGTACCCATTGTATACTACATTGGACAGGCTGCACCTGGAGTATTGTGTGCAGTTCTGGAGGCCTCTCTTCAATAAGCATGTGGACAGAATGGAGCGAGTGCAGAAGAGAAGGATGATCAGGGGCATGGAGACCAAGCCCTAGAAGAAAAGGCTGAGGCACTTGGGAATTTCTGTCTGGAGAAGAGGAGGTTGAGGGGGAAGAGGATTGTTCTCTAAGTATTTGAAGGACTGTCACTTAGAGGAGGGCAGGGAGCTGTTCCTGTTGGCAGCAGAGGATAGGACTCATAAGTTTAACTTAAAGGTGGGAAGGTACTGGCTGGATATTAGGAAAAACGTTTTTACAGTAAGAGATGTTCAACACTGGAATCAGCTACCTAGGGAGGTGGTGAGCTCCCCATCACTGGCAGCCTTTAAGCAGCAGCTGGACAAACACTTGTTGGGGATGCTCTAGAATGATCTTGCGTTGACCAGGGGGTTGGACTACATGGCTTGTATGGTCTCTTCCAATTCTATGATTCTATGCAATATGGTTATGCTAGGTCTCCTTCCAATCTTTGTCCCATCCCAAAACACATTGGTGTGAGGGCTAGGAAATTAAATTCTCCTTCAACACTGATGCTGAGCAATGCCAGGTCTATTAATAATAATAAGACCACAACATCACAATATTATATTGCAGCTCATTATGTGGACCTGGCTGCATGACCGACACCTGGACCCAGAGGGTGAAGCAGTCACCTTAAAAGAACTGACACCACCAGGTTCCTCAGTTCTTTATCAATCCCAAACTGAAGGGTAGGGAAAAGGATGGCTATACTCGTCCATGAGGGTTTTCCTTTCAGGGCATTCGCTATCCCAAAGATCACCAGAATTGATTGCGTATGCCTGGTGTGGGATGCTGAGAAGAGTCTGGCTGACTGGCTGGTGTACCAAATGCCTACAGCCTCAGCAGACAGCCTACCAAGCCTTTTAGAGACTGTAGCAGGCTAAGCCCTGGAGTTCCTGAAGCTGTTCATTCTGGGGGGCTTCAACATTCATGCTGATGCCTCTTCACAGGCTTTGAACCTGATGTCATTCATGGCAGCACTGGGACTCTCCCAGGCTGTATCAGGTCCCACAAACCAGTTTGGTGTAGTGGTTAAGTATCTGGGAGAACCGGGTTTGATTCCCCACTCCTCCACTTGCACCTGCTAGCATGGCCTTGGGTCAGCCATAGCTCTGGCAGAGGTTGTCCTTGAAAGGGCAGCTGCTGTGAGAGCCCTCTCCAGCCCCACCCACCTCACAGAGTGTTTGTTGTGGAGAAGGAAGGTAAAGGAGATTGTGAGCCGTTCTGAGACTCTTCGGAGTGGAGGGCGGGATATAAATCCAATATCTTCTTCTTCTTCACAAACCAAGTAGGCCACACATTGGATTTGATCCTTGGTAAGGGGATGGATATGGATCTGATTGTTAAAGAGGAAGCGTCATGGTCAAATCATTTTGCTCTGAAAGCCTGGTTGAGTATCCCAGTCCCCTCCTGTCTAAGCAGTAAGTAGATTTATGTTTGCCCACAGAGACTGATCCCATTGGGTTCCAGAATGCTCTGTGAGATCCAATCCCCCCCTCCCAGTGATTCATTGGACTGGAACTTCCAACTCTCTGAAGCCATTGATGAAATCACCCCCCAATGTCTGCTCCTGGCCTAAATTATCCCCCAGTACACTTTGGAAGTCGGGATGAAATGGGAACTGAGATGACCAAGTTTGGAGATTAACTCATAAGGAAGTTGCAAGAAGAACTTATAGGACATTTATGAAATCCTCTGAGGTGGCAGTGAAGGCTGCAAAAGAGTTCTATATAGCCTCCATTGCATCTGCCAGCTCTCGCTCAGTATAATTGTTTAGGGTGATTAGATCTTTAACCTTTCTGAGAGAACTCAAAACATTAGAAATTTGGCCCTTGGCCGTGAGGCATTTGCAAACTTTTTTGCAGAACATTAGAAATTTGGCCCTTGGCCGTGAGGCATTTGCAAACTTTTTTGCAGAAAGGTTTTGTCACTCTGCCATGACCTCCTGGCCAATGTTGATACAGTAAGCGAACTGGAGGCCTCTTGGACATCTGTGGTTTCAATGTTTGACAACTTCAGCCAACTCTCCTAGGCCAATGTTGCCAGGATCCTGGGTGCTGTTAGGCTGACCACATGCCTCCTAAGCCCGTATCCCTCATGACTAGTGAAGGTTGGCAGTGAGGAAAGACAGGAGACCCTGGTAGACATTATCAATCTGTCCCTGGATTTGGGGGGTTACCTGGAGGGATTAAAAGAGGCTGTGATTGTATTGCTTTTAAAGAAGCCAACCTTGGATCAAGGGTGTCAAATGTGCGGTTCGGAGCCAAAGCAGACCCATGAGCAACTCACTGTTGTCTGCTTCCTTCTCCCTCTCTTGCTTCCTTCTGCATCACAACTTGCTTTGCCAGGCTTGTTCAACTGCACAGGAGCTACAAAGCAATGCTCCTCCCTTGGGGAGGAAGTGGGGGAAGGAGAACTTTCTTTACCAGGCCCTCTCAATTGCACAGCAGAGCCACTGAGCCAAGCCTCTCTTCCTTCTGTTGACTGAGGCTCAACAAGCCAGTGAGTTGGATTAGGCTGAGTGTGTGTGTCCTTTATAAAGTTTATGTCTCCCCTACCAGGCATTATATTTTATGACACACATGGCCCGTCCCATCAAGGTGAAGATCCAGCCATCATAACAAATGAGTTTGGCACCCCTGCTTTAGAGCCTTCCAGCTATTGCCCAGTCTCAAATCTTTCATTTCTGAGTAATGTAATTGAGAGAGCAGTTACAGAAGAACCAGCAGAGTTTCCTGGAAGACACATCGACCCTGGACCCTTTTTGGACTGGCTTCTGCCCTGGCCACAGGACAGGGACAGCTTTGGTTGCCCTCACAGACGAGCTCAGCATACAGCTGGATCAAGGCGGGTCATGCTGCTGTTATTATAAGAGCTTACAGCAGCATTCAACACTGTTGATCATGATATTCTGACCCACCACCTTGCTGACATAGGAGTTCATGGAGCAGCCTTATGGTGACTGACCTCATTCCTCCAAGGTCAGGGACAGAGGGTGGCACTAGGAGAGAGGGTGTCATCCAGGTACCTCTTAGTTTGTGAGGTTCCTCAGTGGGCAATCCTCTCCCCAATGTTGTTTAACATCTCTTTGTGTTCTGTCACCCAACTGGTGTGACATTTTGGACTGGGATGTCACCAGTACGCTGATGACAATCAGCTTTATCTGTTGATGGATGGGTGGCCAGATACCACCTGACAAACTTGGCTGAGGGGTTGGAAGCTGTGGTGGGATGGTTGAAGCTGAGCCAGCTGAGACTGAAACCTTTCAAGATGGAGGTTCTGTGGCTGGGATGTGGAGACTCAGGTATGAGGTACCAGCTCCTAATTCTTGACAGTGTGTCTTTAAGACTGGCACCAACTGTCAGGAGTTTGTGTATGATCTTGGATCTCTCCTTAACAATGGAGGCCCAGGTAACAAATGTCGCCAGACCGGCATTTTTCCAACTCTGCCAGGTCAGGCAACTGGCCCCCTATCTGTGTCATACTGACCTAACCATGTAATTCACACAATTGTTACCTCCAGATAAGACTACTGTAACTTCTTCTACATAGGCCTACCCTTGAGGCTGACCCAGAAACTCCAACGGGTACAGAATGCAGCGGCCCAGGTTCTTCCAGGTACCTCACACACAGCACATATCCATCCCGTACCAGATCAGATTCAAGGTTCTGGGGTTGACCTTTAATGCCCTTAATTGTCTGGAACTCACGTATCTTTGGGAATGCCCCCAGAAGAGTGTTCCACTCAGTAGACCAGAATTTACTGATGGTCCCCAGCCTGAGGGATGTCTGCTTGTCCTTGACTAGAGCCAGGGCACTTTAAGGCATAGATGTTCTGTCAGGCATCTGACTGAGGACAGCAATGGTAACATCCATCTGGCACTCTCACTCCACTCCTCCCCACAAGGCAATGACGCCACTGAAATTCTTAGCATCATCGTTGTAGGTAACTACTGTATTTTATTGTTTTTAAGTTTTATTACGGATTGCATATTTCATTATGTTGTACACCGCCCTGATCCTTGACAAGGAAGTTAGTTTAAAATCTGTTTTAATAAATAATAGTTTTGGCTGTAGTCCACACAGACTGAGAAAACTAGTCAGGAGCTGTAACAGAAGCTTCTAGAAAGAAAATGGAGGAAGATGATAAGGTAAGAATAGGACTGTTTTCAAACTTGTAAACACTTTATTTCATTGAAAAAGTACTCTGCACATACCGGAGCTTTCTAACAATAGAGCACATTACAGTAATCTAACCTGCAGGGCAAGCCCTAAGGTTTGCTGTGCCAGAGGAGGGCCCACCCAAGTGCATAGCTCAAGCACCCCCCTGCCCTAATTCCCCATTGGCTGGCCAGCCTAGACATGCCCTGAGCTACTGACTGGCCAGGTGGATCACCTGTCAACAATGAAGGGGAAGAAAGTGGGGGAAATTGCACCTGAGCCCAGAAATGACACCAGGTAACTCTCTAGGAAACTTCAAAATCTCTGTGGTAAAGACAGTAGAGTCTAAAGTCACAAAGAAGACTTCAGTTAGTTCAGAACACAGCATCTCACCTTTTGATGAAAGGAAATAATTTTCCTTATATCATTCCTATTTTAGAAAAGTACCCTTAGATTGCATTCTGGATCTTCATGGAAAGTATTACCATATCCATATTAAGTTAAAGCCTCCATCTGGAATCAACCGAATAGCTAAACAATTGCACTTCCATCTTATCCAGATAAATGTTTGTTCACCATTGTATAGGCCACCACTGTTTCAAGCATTCATTTTGCAATTCTACAGAATCCTTAACATCAAATAAAATAAAGAGGCTGATACTGATAATACCACAACCTCATACTAACAACCACCCCAGTGGTTTCATGTAGATGTTGATTACCACAAGAGCACCACTACCCTCTAGCAAGGATTAGATCCACCACAACACAGGTCCTCTCAAATCCTGGCTAGGCAGTCCAATAGAATGCCATGTTCAATAGTATTAAAATTCTCTGAGAGGTATAAGAGAGCTAACAGCAATACACTTCTCCTGCTCACCTTCCTGCAAAGTTCCTCAAATAAGAATATGAAGGTGATATCAGTGCCAAAAACTAATGGGAAACCAGACTGAAAAGGATCCAGATAGCCCATTACATTCAATAATCCCTGGAGCTGAGAAGCCACCAAACACTTTTTATCACCTTGCCAAGAATGAAATATTCTTCCCTAATGATGTTAAGACCGAAAACACTATAGTATTTTTTTTCAGAAGGCCTTTTTCAATGCTATCAATCATTCCTCCCTCAATGATTCATGCATCACCTTTGCCATTGACTAGGTTAGTAGTACCTCCCCCGTCCCTCAGCAACCAGGGAGTACAAGGGTTGAAAATGCTGGTTGATAGTTTCACTTCTCCAAGAATTTTGTTTACATCCCCAGGTTATTCATACTAAAAAACAAACTTAAGACTTTGACAAACACCCAACATACTCATTACATCTAACATGAAGTTGGAAAGGATGTAAGTAATCTTATGTTTTAAAATGATTTTATCCTTAAGATAGCAAACAAATTTCAAAGATGAATGGACCTTTATCAATATCCATTTCTGTTCTTTAACATAAACAATTTTTCCTCAAGTGCATGATGGCTGCATTTTCTGTTGCTAGCTACTTGTTTAGCACTCTTAATAGTATCATCAAGGAACTTCTACAGCTAGTCAGTAGGAAGAAATAACTATATATATATTTTTAAGGCAGATAATTAGAAGACGAGATGACTAGTTAAGACAACATTATACCATTATCTGTGCTATTCTAAGCGATACCACCATAAGGTGAAGCCAGTTGATGGCATCATTATAATGCATAGTGGCTATACCGGATGTACTTTTTATTTTATTTTTTCTTCTAAATCCAACACTGTAATATGCCAAAGGACGGTCATCGTTCACAGAATATACCTCACTCATAGTAGATGCACAGAAGACAAATATTCTGTTGAACAAGAACAAATAATATATTAATATATTTTGTGTACACACACACAAGGTATAAGATTATAATAACACTTCAGTGGTATATATAGACCATGGGTGTGTTAGCATTTCCTAGGCTCAGAGTCGCAACTCCAAGAAGCAAGAGCTTCAGCTGGCTATAGGAATGCTGGAAAGTGAAAATAAGCTCCACTCCACTGAAACACAATGCAGCCCAGACAAAGTCCCAAAGAAAATGTGCAATAGATAGTATCTGGGTGCAGAGACCTTAATGGAAAATCCATTCAGCATTTTTCTTGCAGCTCTGCAAACCCAGAAGAGCTTACTGCTGCAGCCAGCAAAGACAAGGCAGAAGGAGTTGGGAACTTCCTCAGCTTGGGAGCTTCAAAGGGTGAGGACAGGAGGAGGAGGCAGGAGAAAAGATTCATAAGCTTGATTAAGAGCCACTGACATTTGAAAATAGACATTTAATAAACTATCAATGTTAATCTCACTGAAATGTTTTTTTCTGCTACGCTATCAGCAACCCATTCGCCATCATTGAACTAACTTCTTGGTCTCAAATATCTCCTAGTATCCTTTAGCACTCTTCTCTTATCTATAAATACATCACAAAACTCATGAACACAGCTCACCAGTCGAGTAAGAGCCCACCACCATATCTTCAGTCACTCTGCTCTGGAAGCAGCAGAACAAGTGAATGAATCTATGGTTAGGCTTCATTTTCCATAATGAGTCTCCATGTCCTACCTTTGTCACCCACTCTTTCCCCATAGAAAATAATATCAGATTATGTCAAACTATCATGTTCCTCTGTAGTAAAAATGTATTTAAACACACCAACAACCACCAAATTGAAAGGTTCATGTAAGTCTATATATAGTTACGGGGAATATAATGCCAGGACAGGTGTTATTTTCTATTCAAAAAAGGCAAGGGGAAGGCAATCAAGGGTACTAGCAAAGCTAAGATTTACTCTTTCTCAGTACAGATTCAAATCAAGTCTGACCAAGTAAGAGGGACATGTGATTGTTTTCCAAGTTCATAAGTCTCACATTCACATTTTGAAATGCATATATTTGCCTTTCCAATCCACATACCCAAAACAATGCGCAAGCAATAAAATAAAATAAGAAACAATCAACATCAAAAACAATAAACACCATAATATTACAATAAAATAAATAAATGGAACTCTTCACGAGTTTGCCTATCACCCTCGTGCAGAAGACATATCAGTGACTATTCAGCTAGGTATGATTTTAAAAATAATTTAACTATATTTATATTCAAAAACACATTTAAATGTTTGCTCTGCAGCATTATTTAAGCACCACAATTGCTATTTTAAAATAGCACAAATACTAATTTAGAACATTCTTTATCAATTGTCCATCTCACAAGAGAAGTGGTAGTCACATGGAATGATTTTTTTTACAAGTACATAGAGCACACAGAAATAACTTCCATGGTAGCTAGTAAACCACTGGAGAATTATTATAGAAGTCAAAATAACTAATATAGAGCCTTATTTTCAAGAACTGAGTGTTTATTCTGAAAAAAATGCCTAAATTGGAAGAAGGCTTCAAACTTTGCAGAGCAGAGTGGCAGGATACAGGCCAGTTTTGTCATTTATACAAAGAACTAACTTCAAAAGTACTTCAAAACCTCTTGATGCCAGCCAGCTATATCTGATTCTCCTTTATTTAATAAAAAATACATGTTGCTAACTGATATTTGATATCCTAAATTTAAGTAAGCATGAACCCAGCCCTGTTACAACATTATTTGTATTCTACATTCATTCTCTTCCCATACTGTATTAGTTGCTCAGGATGCCACTTCAGTCTGAAGAGGCACAGTAAGAACTGTTGCATCACAACACCTGAGAGGATAAACCTTTTAGTCATCTAGAAATTCTTATTTCTTTGTGTAAGTAAAGAAAACAGAGAACCTCTTTTAACCACCTCAAAAGACTATGCTGGGAAACATGGAACCTGCACAGACAAAGCCATGTGGAAAAGTACCAGATTTAGGTGAGACTAAGTGAAAAGACTGACAGGATTCAGCCCATGAGATTGAAAAGTAAACACATATGTGAATTTATAAAACATCACAGTATACTTAGAAAAATAACTTATCACTTGAAATTTTAGAGATGACCCTCAAGAAATGACAAGAAACCCAAAAATCATAGGGCTTAATGATAAAATTATAGTTAAATGTCTCAAATACAAAAGATGCCCAAATAAATGAAAAAAAAAATTTCACTAAAATACTTCTGAGAATGGGCTTTAAAAACAGTTCACTGAATTCAATAATATTAAACTGTGGAGTATTCTTTTGCTTAGGGACAGAGTACACATGAACTACCCATATATCACAACCAAAGGTGAAACCATATATCACTGTATGCATGGGGGGTTCTGGATCACAACCTGAATTTCAGATCCACCAGACAATTTCTGCAGATGGAAAGATTTCCATTCATGGAATGTGACTTTCCCACCTCCCCTCTCCTGCACCAAAAAGCCCCACAAAGCCATTAAAGTGAGCATTTGGGGCTGTAGTAGGAAGGGGAAGGTGCAAAAGTCACACTCTGTGAACAGAAATCCTTCTATCTGCAGCAATGCTTTGATTGATCGATGACAAGCTTTCAACTTCACAAATTTATCTGAAGAACACAATCAAGTTATAAACCCAATGATTATTATGTGGCCATGATTTATATTCCAAGTAAATAAAACCTACACAATTGTATTGCTTTATACACATTTAAATACAGTCTGAGTGTTTGCAAAGTCTACATTTAAAAAATCCTGGCTCAAGGCCCTAAAGCCTAACTAGCATATCCATATGTACTGCAAGACCTTGCTAGAATACCACACATTTTCAAAGAACAATATAGTTGCATTTGGAATACACAAAGAAAGATTTCCAGAAGTACTATACACACACACACAATTTTAAAAATCAGTAATATGTTATTTCCAATCACAATATGACTAACTATGCAAGGCACAGGATGAAGTAAACCCACAGATAATATATATGTCAATAGAGAAATCTGAAAGGACTGCATTTTTGTCTCTTTTCTTTTTAGTTATTTTATTGCTAGCACTGAAGTAACAGATATGTTTCAGAAGAGTTAAAAGCTTGAAATACTCAATATGAAGAGTGTAATCTCAATAGTAATTTTAATCCTACAAGTATAAGAGCTTTTTAATGGTCTTAAAGGAACACTAAAATGTCCTTTTATTTCTAAAACTCTTTTTAAAAGTTGTGATTTACAACTCATTAATGCCTGTTTAAATGTCTGCATCTTCTAGCTTTGCCATTTCTGCCACAATCATAACAGTTTTAAAAGAACTTATTCTCAAGGTTCTCCTCAAAGGAAAATCATCCAGGCATGACACCAAGAACCAAAGGCATTATCTGTCACAGTCTTTCAACTTGTCAGATATTTTAAAGGCATGAAACAATGATGATGCAGGTAAATGTAATGTGTACACAAACATCTTGGGTACACACATGATTGATCTGAAAATTCAAGTTCTTCATGCATATCAGTCAGATTAATTCTGAAGAAGTTCAACACATTAATTTTATGACAGGAGGTCTTACACTGAGCAGGAAGTATTCCTACAACCATATCATAAGCCAGGTTCTTACTATTCACATTTCCTTCTGCCAATTGATGCTTGATAAACAATATTTAGTTATGCAACATGATAACTTGGAAATAACTCCCACAGAATTCTTGGGAATTTACTCCCAAAAAACCATGCATATGATTCAGTTTGTGAGATATTTTTATAAGGTTGTTATGTATTATTGAAACATACTCTCCAGTATGTTTAGTGGTACAGCAATATTTAGTCTACAGAGAGCAGCTTACTTACGTCTGGGGCTCCTTTTCATTTTGCTGTTTTTGTTGTGGCTGAAGAACGTTATTTACCAGCTCAGTGATTCCACTAAAGGGAAACCACCTGTTTAAATAAGCAAATAATGTGACTGAATAACCAAATAAAATCATACTAGTATAAATGCTTTATTACCCAATAAAAATAGTAATGTAAAGGAAGAAAAGCTACAGCCAATGGGGATGTTCACTGCAATTAAATCAGCCACTATAAGGATGTAAGGGAAATAAAATTTTGCACTTAAGTGGTCCACAAGCAGGTAGCAAGAAACTACATCCAACTGAAATGTGGATGAAGTAAGAAGCTGCAGACAGCTCTTACAAGCCAATCAGGAAGCAGATGACTAACTGCAGCCTAGCAGATATTAGTGAAATCTAATACCATTAAAGGTGCAGAAAGCAGAATATGGCAAAGGTAGAGAAGTCAAGCCCACTGCACTTTCAAGATATTTTACTTACTGTGTCGCTTGTGGTTTTTGTTCTTCTTTGACCCTAAAAAGATAAGTTTGTGTAACTGAGTGCAGTGTACTGGAACACAATTTCTACTTGCAGTCCTCTCTCTCTTGACTAGCTACAGAAATACACTCACTGTCATTTTTTTTGTTTGTTACTACAACTTCCAATGTAGACCATTTTCCTATTAGGCTAAAAAGATTATGCAATATCCCACACATCTGTAATTCTTTATTTTCTGATTAGCACCCATTCTTTCAACAGAAGCACATTTAGCTTTGTAAGGCTATTATAGACATACCTGTCAGAAGTTAGCTTTGTGAGGCTATTATAGACATAACTGTCAGAAGTGTTCAATAACAAAACTGAGAACAAGAACTTACAAAATTGAGAACAAGAACTTACAAATATTTCATACGCCACAAGATAACGAAGTATAGTTTGCTCAGTGTTTAATTCATTCCTTATTTGATCAGAAAATTCTACATATTAATAAACTTGCACATACATTTGACACTTTTCGCATCATGTATTCTAAAAGGCTTGTAAAAATTATGTTTTGTGGTTTCACACAGATACATATATACATTAATGGGTCTTAATGGATCATGCGCTAAACATGAGTCAACAGTGTGATGTGGTGGCTAAAAAGGCAAATGCAATTTGGGGCTGTATCAAAAGGTGTAGTGTCAGATCACATGGAGAGATGGTATCGCTTTACTCTGCTCTGGTAAGACCACACCTGGAGTATTGTGTTCAGTTTTGGGCACCACATTTTACGAAGGATATAGACAAGCTGGAACAGGTCCACAGGAGGGCAACAAAGATGGTGAGGGGTCTGGAGACCAAGTCCTATGAAGAAAGGTTGAAGGAGCTGGGGATGTTTAGCCTAAAGAGGAGGCGGCTGAGAGGTGAGATGATCACCATCTTCAAGTACTTGAAGGGCTGTCATATAGAGGATGGTGTGGAATTGTTTTCTGTGGCCCCAGAAGGTAGGACCAGAACCAATGGGTTGAAATTAAATCAAAAGTATTTCTGGCTCAACATCAGGAAGAACTTCCTAACCATTAGAGCGATTCCTCGGTGGAACAGGTTTTCTCAAGAGGTGATGGCTCTCCTTCCTTGAAGGTTTTTAAACAGAGGCTAGATGGCCATCTGACAGCAATGAAGATCCTGTGAATTTAAGGGGAGGTATTTGTGAGTTTCCTGCATTGTGCAGGGGGTTGGACTAGATGACCCTGGAGGTCCCTTCCAACTCTATGATTCTATATCACTCAGTGCCTGGCATGTAAGATGATCCAGCAGAGCTCAGCCTACTGATTCCTACTGGATTCCAAAATGTTATGGGGGGGGGGGGGGTTAGGAATTCAAATATGTGTTCTGTTGAGGCCACAGTAGAAACATGAAACATGAAGCCAGGGCCGGCTCACCCACTAGGCAAACTAGGTAGTTGCCTAGGGCATCGGCAGGGCGTGGGCACTGAATTTGGCCTTCCCCCTTCTCCTCTAGGCAAATTCCTAGTTTGCCCACTCCCTGGCCTCCTCCTCCCTCCCTTCCCCACCTCAGGTCTATTTCAATGCCTGGAACGGCAGTCAAGTGCCGTGCTCCCGGGCTATCTAAAGGCCCCCTCCACCGATCACCTGATCAGTGGGTAAAACCACACTGCACATTCACATTCAGCGCCAGGACAGGCCAGCAGCAGGAAGAAGGACCAGTGTCCTGAAAGGGTGGCCGCTGCTGACTCCTCCCCACTTCCTTCCCATCCAGAGAGGGGAGATGCAGGGGGCACAGTGCCATGGCGGTGCGGGGGGAAGCACAGGTGTGCACTGTGGAGAGGGTGGTGGGCCGCAAGTCTGCCTAGAGCACCATGCACCCTTGGGCCGGTGCTGCATGACAGTTTGGTGTAGTGGTTAAGTGTGCAGACTCTTATCTGGGAGAACCGGGTTTGATTCCCCACTCCTCCACTTGCACCTGCTAGCATGGCCTTGGGTCAGCCATAGCTCTGGCAGAGGTTGTCCTTGAAAGGGCAGCTGCTGTGAGAGCCCTCTCCAGCCCCACCCACCTTACAGGGTGTCTGTTGTGGGGGAGGAAGGTAAAGGAGATTGTGAGCCGCTCTGAGACTCTTCGGAGTGGAGGGCGGGATATAAATCCAACATCTTCATCTTCTTCTTCTTCTTGAAGCAATCAACAAGGTGGCCCCTTGCTCACCTCTCCCATCCTTGGGTTGTAATCCAGCCCTCTGGTTTACCATAGAGTTGGGTAATCTTTAAAAGGTTGGGATATGTCCAAAATGGCACTGGTGGAGAAATCATACTGAATCTGACAGATCATGCTATAGAACTCTTTGTAAGACCTACTATTACAGCATCAGCTAGTCCATGTTCATCCCAACTATTTAAGGTCACTCAGCATTTCCTGATGACTAAATCGGAACCTTTAATGGACCAGGTATAGTCCAATAGCTGTAATTTTTTTGCTGATAAAATATCAAGAATATGCTTTGATCTGGATATCAGTTGTAACATAGGTACACCAGAAGAAAGGTCTAATACACTGCCTGGGCTATTTATGGATCACGTTAATCCAGTTTCCATAATAGATGTGAACAATATCCTGGGATCTGTACCATGGATCCTTGCCCATCCTGTCTGCTAATATTATGTAAGAACTGCATCAACAAACCTTTAATTTCTATTACAAATCAGTCACTAATTCAAGGCCCCTTCTCTTGACCACTCAAAGAGACAGTTATCTGTCTGCTAATTAGAAAAACATCCCCACAGAATAATGAAGTGGTCAATTATTGCCCATTCTCTAATTTACTTTTTCCAATCAAGGTGACAGACAGCAGTAGCAGACCAAAGTCTTTTTGGATAACTCACCTGCTGTAGACCCTTTTAAATCTGGCTTCAGGCCAGGCTATGGGGCAGAGACAGTTCTGCTAGTATTGGGTGGCGGACTCCAAAGGCCAAGCTTCTATTCCTCTTAGAGGATTTATCTGCAGCCTTTGATACAATAGACCGCCGTTTCCCATTAGCAGGGCCACGACCCAGCACCAGGCCATGCTGGCCTCACTGCCGGATCGCGAGGCCTCCGGCTGATGTCCCCCTGGCCGGCAGAGGTCAGGAGATGCAGCTGTGCCTGTGTGGGGACCTCCCGACCTCTCCCAGGCCAGCGGAGGTCAGGGGACTCAGCCGCGCCTGCGCAGGAACCTCCCGACCTTTCCCAGGCCGGCGGAGGTCAGGGGACGCAGCTGTGCCTGTGTGGGGACCTCCCCCAGTTGTGGCATCCTCCAACTCCCAGGCCAGGTGCATGGAGTCCTCCCGGTGATGCTAGGGTGCCCTGAGCCAGGCAGCCGCCTGCGGCACACACCTTCCGGAGCACTTGGCTGCTCAGCGCAGGCTCCATTCCACACCTCTGGAGAAAGCGCGGATCTCCAGGGAAGCGCCCTGCCCACAGGGCACACAACCTCCGCCGCACAGCTGTCCTGCTTCCCTCCGGCTCTGAAGGGCTCCCTTAACTGACTGCTGCACTTGCTTCATAACTAGGGAGAAATTAAATTAAAAGCAGCCCGACGGCTCGTCTTTGGAGCCACACCCCATCCGGACTGCCACAGGGTTTCCTCCTGGAGCCGCCAAGACCAGCCTATGTGGCCTCTGCACTTTACCTGCCGGCGTGTGGGAAGGGGAGCCCGAGAGAAAAGCAAAGTCCCTCCTTCCTCTTGAGTTTTCTTGTCATTCGGCCCAAAGCAAAATGTTCTGGCCAAGCCATTTTCCTCCTCCTCCATCAGTTGGCAGCATCGGCCAACGGCGGTCAGGGGATGCACCCGCATTCACACGGGGCGCTCCCTACTTCCTGCTGGCGGCAGGGCTCAGTGGGCCGAACTGTGGGGCAAGAGTCAGCAGTTTTAAAGGTAAGTTGCTCCCATCCCATTTGTTTTTTTCTTTTCTTTCCCTTTCCGTTCTTTTCTCATACTTCCTTTTGTCTCTCTTTCACTCCCTCCCGCTTTTCCTTCCTTCCTTCCTTCCTTCCTTCCTTCCTTCCTTCCTTCCTATTTCTTTTCTCTTTCTTTTTTGTCTATTTCCAGCTCTCTTCCCCACCCACCCACTCTCCCTTTCATTCATTCTTTCTTTTATTCTTTCTTTCTGTCAGTCAGTTTTTCTTTCTCCTTATTTGCTTTATTCCCCTCATCTTTTTCCCTGTCTGTCTGTTTGCCTTCCTTCCTTCCTTGCCATTGCTAATCTGAGTAGACAGAGGGGGGGGGGGACTTGAAAGCCTGCCATTTCATGTTTTCCCAGGCTGAGAGTATTTTATATTTTTAGTTTTCTGCTGTGTGATCCTTGTGCTTTTTCTTGATGTTTTAGTTTTAAAACTGCATTGCAAAATTCCACTATTCTCCTACCTATCCTAAAGATATTGCAAGTGTTTTAAGCATGTTTGTACATCATTTCCTGTCTCCCAGCTCCATCCCCAAAGTCTCCTGGCTCCGCCCCCAAATTTTAGTGGGCCACAAAGAAGTGTAAAAACAATCGGGCTACAGAGAGGGAAAGTTTGGGGAGCCCTGCAATAGACTATGTCATCTGTTTGAGGAGACTGAAGGTAGATGTATCTTATTAGTATTTTTTTTGTATTTATTCAGATGTATCAGATTAGAGAATGTGATTCCACTACTAGAATAGCTGCACCCAAATAAAAGCCATGGTCTCTTTAAATACCTCCTGAACTCCAATGGACCTGAATCAGGAAAAAAAGATTTTTTGTACACTCTGAGCACTGAACTAGTTCACATCCTTCTTCATGGATCAGGGTTAAAGAGTTTCTCTTGGAAACCAGTTGACATCAGTGTGGGACCTATCTTGTGGGGTTCCACAGGGTGTGATTATATGCCTCATGCTTTTCAATTTCTCCTTACAACTATCATGCATAGTTTTGGGCCTGGCTGTCCTCAATATGATGATCATACTCAGCTCTAGGGCTTTTTTGGTAGAATATCTGCATAGTTTTGGGCTTGGCTGTCCTCAATATGATGATCATACTCAGCTCTAGGACTTTTTTGGCAGAATGTTTGCATATTAGGCCACACCCACTAATGCCAAGCCAGCCGAAACTGATTTCCTGTGCCTTCCTGCTAAAAAAAAGCCCTGCTCAGCATTATATGTTCTTATCCAAATCTCCTGGATATGGGGTAGACATCCTGAATCGCTGCCTGGTTACTGTGGTTAACTGGTTAAAAGTCAATAAATTGATAAAAACCATGAAAAGGCAGAAGTAATACTGGTTGAGAAGGTGGAGATCTTGAAGGGCACAGTGCTCCCCAATTTTGATAGAGTTCAACTGACCCTTGCCAACTCAATTAAAAACCTTGGGGTTGTACTGGATACAGCTTTCTTATCAAAAAAGCAAGTGAATGCAGCTGCAAAAAAGGCTTTCTACAAACTCAGTCTAGCCCATAAGATGGCTCCTTACCTTGATACAGCTGACCTGGCCACCTGGATCCATGTTAGAGTCACATTGAGACTATTTATCTGCGCTGTACTTCGATCTCCCTTCAAATTCAATTCAATTAAAAAACTACAACTGGTACAGAATACCTAGCTCAGCAAACATTGGGAGCTAGGTAGATTTCTCCCAGACACTCCATTGGCTGTCTATTTGTTACCAGGCTCAGTTTCAGGTATTGGCTATTGCATACAAAGCCCTTCATAGCCTTAGGCCCCTCTTATTGACAGGATCGCCTTTTTTCTATGCTCTGCTACAACTTTGCTCATGTCAGCAGGGGTTTCTGCAGGTGCCAACATGTGAATGGGCAAAATCAACATCTGCCCATACGGCTGCTTTCTTCACTATGGCTCCCAACTTATGGAATGGCCTGCCCAAGAAAGTCAGGAAAGCTCCCACTCTCCTGGTTTTTCTCAAACTATGCAAAACTGGATTATTCAAGAGGGCTTTTCTGTGCAGGTAACAGGGTTCACAAGTTTACTTGAATTTTAAAAAGACTGCAGACTATACTGCTATGCATAGTTTATTATAAGCAGGCTCCTATTATGTAATTTTGTACCACATAATGTTAATACTTGGGCTATGCTTCAGTTCTTTCTGGTGGTTCCAGACTTTAAAATCCTAACATATTAGTCACTAACTATCCCATTTTGCTGATTGTACTGATTTACCACAAGTAATCTGCCTTGAGTCCCTGAAGGCCCATAGCCACGAGGGGGTTGAATTGGAGGCCCCTGGTGGCTTGAGGGCTGCAGGGGTCCTTCCCCGGCTCCCCAGCCTCCTCCTCCCTCCTCCACCATTTCAATGCCCGGGAAGGGGAGGTGGAGTGGCTGCGGCTTCCTGGGCTATTTAAAACCCCCCGCCAATCAGCTGATTGGAGGATAAACTGGCTCTGGAGGAGGAGGAGGAGAAGATGATGATATTGGATTTATATCCCGCCCTATACTCTGAATCTCAGTATCTCAGAACAGTCACAATCTTGTTTACCTCCCCCCCCCCACAACAGACACCCTGTGAGGTAGGTGAGGTTGAGAGAAGTCTTGCAGCAGCTGCCCTTTCAAGGACAACTCCTACAAGAGCTATGGCTGACCCAAGGCCATTCCAGCAGATGCAGATGAAGGAGTGGAGAATCAAACCTGGTTCTCCTAGATAAGAGTCCACACACTTAACCACTACACCAAACTGGCTCTCAGCTCGTGGAGGCTCATGGCATGATTGCTATCACTGCTGGGTGAGGGGACAGCAGCAGAAGGAAGGACGAGCCGCTGAAAGAGTGGCCGTGGCCACTGCTGCCACTGCCTCCTCCTCTGTTCTTCCTTCCTGGATCGCATGGGAAGATGGGGGGAGGAGGCAGTGGCAGCAGTGGCCATGGCCACTCTTTCAGCGGCTCGTCCTTCCCACTGCTGCTGCCCCCTCACCCCGCACTGATAATGATCACACCAGAGGGCCGGCATAGGAATCACGATCCTCCAGAGCCATTTTACCCACTGATGAGCTGATCGGGGGGGATGTAAATAGTCCAGGAAGCCATGGCCACTCCACCGCCCCTTCCTGGGCATTGAAATGGTAGGGAAGGGAGGGAGGAGGAGGCTGGGGAGTCCAGCCCTCAAGCCAGCTGCACCGAGGGGGAGTTGGGGGTGAAGCTTGAGTGCCCTCTCAAAAATCCCAAGGCCCCCTGACTCCCCAAATCCTGCCTATGGCCCTGAGTCCTTGTAAGAAAGGTGGACTATAAATAATATAAAAGGAGGAAAGGCTTAAGTCCCCTCATTCAATAAGCTGCAGTCCCAATGCCTGAGATCAAGTTTCAAGGACAGAAATCTTATACATCTGTCAATCAAACCTAGGAACATACCCAGAAAAGGCCCTCAGTGGCATAAATTCTTCCCATGCTTGTTGCCTCCTCTTTGAATCTTTAGCAATCTATTGCATCCAATAAGCCTACAAAACTTTCATCACACTTTCTCCTAACAACTCATGTTTTCATGAATCTCATCTAAAAAACTGTCATGCCACAGTACTTCCAACTTTTGCCTTGTTTGGCATTTAAAAGATTTTTTAAAAAAAAATCTCAGGATTTTAATGATAGATGTGAAATACATGCTCTGAGGTTTTCATTAGGTAGGTAATAGCCTAGCCTATGCATGCTTACTCAAGGATAACTCCTACTGAGTTCCATGACACTTACTTTCAAGGAAAAGTACATGGGATTGTTGAATATTTGTAGCTTTTTAAAGGTTCTTGTTAGAAGGATAGACAGGAACTCATCTTTCGTATCTGAGTTAAACTTTGAATATTTAGATTTTGTACATCTAAGTAAACAGGCAGGGGAAATAATACAGATTATGGTATTTGATGCTTATGATCAGTACTAAACACAGTGCACACACATGCTACTAAACCATGGAACACAGAGCATACAAAAGAACAGTATTCAGATATCTACAGCAAACTACACACCAATCACAAAAAAAAATCTTTACTTACATCTTCCATTCCACCTAACTCCCTACATCAGGCTGAAAAGGAAATGGGCATTACATCTCCTTTTAAAAGAAACACAATTTGCTTGTTTGTGCAAATTATTTGTACAGTAAAAATAGAATTCAGGAGGATAGGTTCATCCATTTAGGTAAAATAAATTATGCTCTTAAAATCTATACAGATCTGATGCATTTGAGACAAGCGCAAAACTGGTTAACTGCTGAACTCATGTGTTCCCTCCTTCATGCAACATACCAAGACTGAAAACAAAAGTTTTCAGCTGACTCCAATTAGTGATGGCATGCAAATACAAGTATCTTAACTAACTGAAGTTGATTTTTATCCCTGGGATTCTTAACCACAATTAAGCCTGGCAATAAACCAGCTTTGCTACTAAAATCTATACAGATCTGATGCATTTGAGACAAGCGCAAAACTGGTTAACTGCTGAACTCATGTGTTCCCTCCTTCATGCAACATACCAAGACTGAAAACAAAAGTTTTCAGCTGACTCCAATTAGTGATGGCATGCAAATACAAGTATCTTAACTAACTGAAGTTGATTTTTATCCCTGGAATTCTTAACCACAATTAAGCCTGGCAATAAACCAGCTTTGCTACTATCATAAACTAACTAATTTGTTCATGGTGTCTGAACTGAACGGTCATTGTCTACCTGATTCTGCTTGATGGGGGGCAGTGGTCAAGGGTCCCTTGGGTATAGCATAGATAACAGTGAACATAAGCAGCAGAAAGGGGAACCAGCAGCAACCACTCTCCCTTCCTCCATAAACAGAAAATCTAATCTGGTTTAGAGTCAACCCAATGGCTTGCCTAACCATGCATTCCAGACTTCAGGGCACTAAAGTTTTAAGAAGGAATGGTGATGTCTGCCAGTTCCTCATCATACCACAGACCCTCTACTTTGCCCATTCCAGGAACTTTCAGGATCTACAGTAGAAGGAAAATCTTTAAAAAAAAAAAAAAAAAAAACCCTCGCAATAAAATTTAAGTGCACACTTAAGTCTTCGGAAATGAATGGTTGGAAACAGGTCAGAGATAATTCATCAAATGAACAACTGAGAAAGGATACAAAGATGAATATTTATTTTATATGACCCAAAACAAAGAAATTCTAAGTTAATGATGGCAGGTCTTTGTCCATTATAGTTAATTAGGAGATTCAAGTTCAAGTTTATCCAAGTTTAACAGCCATACACTATCACAATTTAAGAATTAAAAATCACAGTAAAACAGAAGTTTGCCATGTCCACAACACAGCTTTTGCAGAAAGTAATCTTACTCTTGGGGTGTCAGAAGTGGCTGAATACTTTACTATCCATTTTCTAAAAATCTCTCTCTGGCTGTTGCATACTTTGGACAGTAGAAAAAAGTATGGGACAATGAATCTACCACTGCCATAAGACAACACAAAAGCAATGATCTGAAGGTATCTTGAGGAAATGGCCCTTCATCTGAGCGCATTACAACATGTGAACATATATGACCTCGTTTGGAACTGTCAGCATACTGAGATAATGAGGCAAATCAAATTGGGTCAGGTACTTGATTCCCAGATGAAGCAGAGAATATTACCATCTAGCTTTTCTTTTCTTTTCTTTTTTTTTTTTTGGGGGGGGGGGGAGTCCCAGTCCTGTTTGAGCAATTTTTCTATAAATAATGTTCATCTTCTTTCTGTTAGATTGTTCCATAGACCCTGGCTACCGATTAAGTACCGGATCCACTTCAGGGTATTGGTACTGATCTGCATTGCACAGCCTTGGACCCGACATGCCTGAGGGACTGCCTCTCCCTGTATGTGCCCCAAAGAACCTTTTGTTCTGCTGATCAAGATCTGCTGGCTATTCCCGGACCCAGGGACATCTGTTAGCCTCAACCATGACCAGGGTTTTTTCTGTCCTGGCTTTGGTCTGTTGGAACATGCTCCCATGTGAGATCAGGGCCCTGCATGGCATTTAACCATTCTGCGGGACTTGTAATATGGAGCTGTTCCATTAGGCCTTTGGTCGAGGCAGTGGGCATCCAATGAAACGACAGTGTCCCCTGCTGAAATTATCATCTGAAATCACTAGCTACATGGCCCAGATCAAACAAATTTTGGCGTTTCAGTGCAACCCATTCCAGATTAGTGTAAGGGTGTCGAACTCATTTCTTATGAGGGCTGGATCTGACCTAAATGAGACCTTGTCAGGCCAGGTCAAGTTGGACCGGGCCATATGTGTACATATTTAAGATTAGGTGGCAGAGATATAAACCTTTTAAAGAACACAAACATACACGATTAAATATTTTTAAAAAACGTTAAAACATGCTTAAAACATTAGCACTTGTTGTTCTTAAAGGTGCTTTCTTTGTATTTCTCCCATGGGATCCAGGGAACTGGGCAAAGGAAGCTCTGGCTCTTTCTCTCCCTCCCCAGGGGACCAGGAGGGAGACGAGCCTCAACCAATGGAAAAAACCGAGGTTTTGTTCTGTAGCTCCTGTGCAATTGAGCAAGCTTTGCAAAGCAAGCTGAGATGCAGAAGGAAGCAAGAGAGAGGGAGAAGGAAGCAGATGACAGCCAGTTGCTCAGGGGCCTGATAGGAGCCTTCTGGGGGCCTGATTTGGCCCCCGGGTTGTTTGACACCCCTGGTGTAATTGTTTTAACAATGTTTTGTTTTAACTGTTTACTAATGTATTTATGTTGCCAAATGGCACATTACTTGTTGTGATGCCGAGTCTGCTTGTGGGGAGGGCGGAATGTAAATTCAAAAAATAAATAATAAATAAACAATTTTCATATCCTCAGGTCTATTCCATTCTGACCAACAACACTCATGGGCTGCTGACATAATAAAAACTAGACTATCTTCAGAATTTAACAGTCTGTATTTAAAACGGACTATGGCTTTCCAGAGCAGTGTTTTTTCAAACATATATTTTTATTTTATATTATCAAATTACAAAAATAAAATTATCATCAATAGTCTCAATATCAATTAAAATAACATAAAGTAAAACATAATATTAATTTTAACTTGTGATAATTCAATGAATAGGTTCTATAAAGAGGTGAGGACCAAATCATTTTCCAGTCTTCCTCTTCTATAGTTTTCCCACAGTCTGTTTGCCATGCATTTTGTTGACTAGTTGTTTTTGACCAGGTATTTTGATTTACCTTGGAATATATTAATGTGATTAACTCTTCCATTCTTATAGTTTGTTTCTGAAGCTTAGCTTCAAATGGAGTCAGAGTGTTATTCATTAGCTCTGCTAGTTTGTTTTTCTGAATAATATAATAAAGTTGGTAGTATTGAAACCATGGTATTTGGAGATTGTATTTTGCTTCTAGTTGGGATTTACTTAGCAATGCTCCTTGATTTATAACATCTCCAGATTTATATATTTTTGCTTCTCTCCAAATACTAAAATCTTTTTCTTTCCTTCCAGAAGTAAACCAATAATGTCCTAAGAAACTGGCATGTGGAGAAGTCCCCAGAGTTAGCAACATTCTATGTTTGTTCCAAATTTGTAAGGTATGTATTAAAAAAGGGTTCATAATTGTAGTAAAGTGTCTATCCTTCACTAGGTTCCAAATAGTTTCATGTAGCAAGTCTCCATCTACTGCAGAAGCTTCTATGTTTACCCATGAAGTTTCTATGTAAGGTTTAGCATATAAAATCAGGGCTTTTTTTTTAGCCGAACACACTGGAACACCATTCCGGCTGGCACGGGCAGCGTTCCGGCTGCCTTGGCTAGAGTTCCAGCTCAACCCAGGCAGCTTCCCCACTGGTGGGGGGTCAGGGGACCCAATCATGCTTCCCTGGCTCTCCCTCGATCCTCCGCTGGCCAGTAGGGGTCAGGTGACCCAACCGCGCTTGCTCGGCATTTTCCCTCGCTCCACTTGGCTGGCGAGGGTCAGGGGGCCCAGCTGTGCTTGTCTGGCTTTCCCCCGATCCTCCGCTGGCCAGTGGGGGTCAGGGGGCTCTGCTGTGATTGTGCAGCATTTTCCTGCGCTCTGCAGGAGTCAGGGGGCTCTGCCACAATCACACAGCATTTTCCTGCGCTCCGCTGGGCCCATGGGGCTCAGGAGGTCTACTGCGATTGCGCGGTGTTTTCCCGTGCTCTGCTGGGCTGGTGGGTTCAGGGGGCTCTGCTGTGATCATGCTGAATTTTTCCATGCACCGCTGGGCCGACGGGGTCAGGGGGCTGTGCCGTGATCACACGGCCTTTCCCCACACTCGTGAGGGTCAGGGTGCTCTGCTGCAACTGCACGGCATTTTCCTGCACTCCACTGGGCCAGTGGGGGTCAGGAGGCTCTGCTGCGATCATGCGGCGTTTTCTCACACTTGGCTCAGTCCACGGGGATCACGTGACCCAACCGCGCTTGCTGGGCATTCTCCGCACGCTTCGCTGACTTGCGGAGGTCAGGGAATCCAGCTGCACTGTGTGGAAGACTTCCTGTGATAATTGGCAATTTTAGAAGTGAGTTGGTCCCATCACTTCTTCCCCCCCCCCCCACCTTTCTTTCTGGTTCTTTTCTTTCCCTCTCTCTCCTCTCTCTCATTCATTCATACATTCATTCTGTCAGTCTTTTTCCCTATCTGCTTTATTTCCTAATTTCCCACTCTTTCTGTTTTTCTTTCAGTCTTTCTTTCAGTCAATATTTCTTTTTCCCTATTTGCTTTATCCCCCCCACCCCTGGCCAGTCAGTCAAGGGTTTTTTTTGCCAGTGATTTTCATTTGTATTTGTCATACAGTTATCTGGAAACAAGAACTGATACAGTGAGCAAGCAAGTAAAAACAGCTGCACTCTCAAGGTGGAAAATTCCCTTCTCATTTTAAAACTTCACATAGTGCTTACTCTGTTGAGGCCAGTTTCTATATTAACGTCTACACCAAATTTCAATTTAATCCAGATGTATGTGTGCTCAAGCTGCAGCATCAGTTCCTAAGAAGTTCTCTCAATAAGAGTCAAGAACTAGAAGTCGTCCTCACCTTCCATAACAAGCGGCACATTACTGTTGTAGAAAAGCAATTTGAGCTTAGGGCCTCACCAGTGTTCCCTCTAAGCTGAGTTAGTGTGAACTAGCTCACACTTATTTAGCCCCTGGCTCACACATTTTTGTTTTAGCTCAGGAAAAGTAGCCCCAGAGCAAACTGATTTATGCAGTAGCTCACAACTTCAATGCCAGTAGCTCACAAACTAGAATTTTTGCTCATATGATTCCACAGCTTAGAGGGAACATTAGGCCTCACATGTATCTTGCTCAACTGAACTGCTACTAAAACAAAGACCACTGGCACTGCAGTCAAGCATATCTCAGAGTTAAATACCTGAGCACCATCAATTGCGTCTACTAAAGGGGGTGTTGGAAAAGTATATGTAGGGAACTTTCTCTAGTGTCTAATACTATGTACCTGTGTGCAGCACAACCAACCACAGTGACACTGCTTTGTTTAGACACTGCTAGCTGCCTTGAGTCCGCTTGCTGAGAGGGCAGGATAGAAATTTAAAGTAATAAATAAATAGAACCTGCAGACAAAGTAGGTGAAGAGAGTAAGAATAATTCAGTCTTGCTCATTTAATATATAAATTAAATGTCTTGCACTCTCAAATAACCAAACCAAAACATTTCCACTTCTGCCAAAAGACACACCATAGGAAAAGCTATTCAGACTGGAGGCAGACACTGAAAAGAAAATCTATACTTACCTGGGATTGAATGTGTGTGAACAGAAGAGCAACATTTTTAAAAATGAAGCCTAGAAAAGTATGTCAAGAGGCCAGTGGCCAAATATATCATTGTTTTGGCAAGGTGGAACAGTGAAACGTGTCTTATGGGCCAAAGTGAACAAATGCTTTTATTTTTATAAAGTATTTGCTACAGTGGCTAGACCTGCATCTCTGTCGCTGCTATCATACCTGAAGATTATGCATTTGGCACCCAATTGTGTTCTCTCCATATATTGAGGGGAGGGAAGAGAAGAATAAGTTTTAAATTGAATTTTTCCAACTCTCTCCCCCCTTTCATTCATTTCCTTTTCTTTCTTTGTCATTTTTTCTCTATCTGCTTTATGTTCCACTCCTCCTCTCTTCCTTTCTTTCTCTCTGTCTTTCTGTCAATATTTCTTTCTCCCTAAGAGGTGGAGGACATCTTGGGTGTTTCCCACCGTCCAATTAGGGAGGCAGGAATCTAAAATCTTCCTCTTCCTGTGGCTGTGGGAACCACCCTCATGCTCAGTTCATTTCCTGCCTCGACAGGGAGAGCAAGCTTTAGGATAGGCTCCTATCCCTTTTTTCCTCACATTATTACTCCTACTATATAAAAATTTCCTTCCTCTTCTTCTTTTCTCTGTGATTTTTCCTTTTAACTAACACCTTTCTTCCTCCCTGCTTTTTCTGCCTTCCCTCCTCCTCTGTAAAATTGTTCCTTTACCTTAGCGTCTGAGGGAAGGAGCGCTGAAATGGCCCAGGCCCCTTTAAGGGACAGCCGTGGCGCGAACAGAAGGCGGGATGCAGCGCCATCCCAGGGACGACTTTATGGACGACCCCGCATTGGATGCCTGGCACGGGGCCAAAGAGCGGGGATCCTCCGGAGCCGGCATGACCCTTGGGCTTGCAGTGGCTACCAGCAACGTGCCCTGTAGGGGCGGGCCGCCGGCGAGCAGCAGAAAGCGGCGCTGGTCGTCTTTGGCCACAGAAGAAGCCCGCGCTGCACTTTCTTCTCCCAACGGCCATTTTGAAGCACAGAAAATGGCACAAAGCAGGCCCAATCAGCAGCAGTCCTTCGCTGAGCAGCAAAGACTCCCAGAGGCCATCCTCCAGCCAGGAGACTTCGGTCATGGCCTCCAAGAGACTGCACAGTCTTCTCAGCCCCTTGGGGGCAGGGTAATGTACCCACAATGGGATCTTCTTCTTCTTCTTTTGCTTATGAATTTTTAGAGTTCATTAAGCAGACTGTAGACAGTGCAGTTAGAGCAGCAGCTCATAAGAGATCTTATGCTCCAAGCTCTCACTCATCTTCCAGGTCCCCCTCTCCAAAGAGACCCAAGAATCGTGCCTGGCTCACCAAGGCACAGAAGAAGACCCTAGCAAGTGAATGTTCAGGGAGGGAGAGATCACCTGAAGGGGATCAATCAGAGGACTCTGAGAGGGAGGATCGGGAAGAGGGCAAGTTTATTTCGGATGAGGAGATAGAGAGCAGTACAGGCCCAGAACCTTCTTAAGATTTTTTAAAGTAGAGGAGTACCAACCCCTCTTAGCTAAAGTACTGGCAGCTTTAGACCTTTATGAATCACCTGAAGAGCAGGAGGCCAGCTGCCATCTAACTAATCCTAAGAACAAACCTAAGGGGAACACGGAGTGCTTCCCTTGGTATTGATCCACGGATAAGGTCTTTCCCTTCCTTGAGTTTTTTGAATGCCAGTTGAAGGCGGAGTGGGCGAAGCCAAGTGCTAATCATCAGGTGCCAGGTTTTATTAAGAAGTTGTATGATAGTTTGGGATGCAATGAAAGCTGTTCTACGGGGCAAGTGCATTTCCTTGAACTCGGCCTACAAGAAAATAAAATTGGAGCTTAGACAACTTTTATTGGATAACATTAAACTGTTAGAACAAAAACACAAACAAACCTGTTCAAAAAAGATTTACCACAAACTCATGCTAGAGAGGAAAAAGCTAGATCTAATGGAATCCTCTACCATCAAGAACCACCTTCTTTTTTTTAAAACAGAGGTTTTAACCACCTCGCTCACTGAAATTACTATCCTGGAAATTCAGAAAAGAATTAGGGGAGAGACAAATTAATGTTATCACTGATCACTCAGGTAAAAGACACTCTTCTAATAAAAAAAATCCTAGACACCTTCCATGACTATTTTCAAAAGCTGTATACTTCAACTAATCCTTCTCCTTTTTCAATAGATCACTTTTTACAAAACCAACACATTCTTAGTCACCTATCACATGACCATCAACACTTTTTAGACTCTCCTATCTCTCCCACAGAAGTGTTTGACACTATCAAATCTTCCAAACCTAACAAAACTCCGGGCAGGGATGGTTTACCCTCAGAGTTCTACAAAAAAATTGGCCCATCCCTAATTCCCCATTTGACTTCAATTTGTAATCTAGTGTTAGAGACTGGTCGTATGCCCCCTTCATGGTCTCAGGAGAAGATAATTCTTATACCTAAAAGAGACAAAGATCTTTCAAACACCAAATCTTATCGCCCTATTTCTTTACTTAACAACGATTATAAGTTATTTACGTCTATCCTGACGGCTAGACTGAATAAAATGATAGGCTCCTACATTCATATCAACCAATCAGGATTCATTCCAAACCGAGACATTACGGACAATACGAGACAAACAATCAATTTAATACAATATTGTGCCCTTCAAAAATTTGAATCCTGTATTCTGGCCCTAGATATCGAAAAGGCCTTTGACAGTGTAGAGCCGCTTTTTCTCCACAAAGTTCTATACCACATGGGCTTTGGCCCAAAATTTATGAAGGTCATCGACTCCCTTTATTTAGATCCATCTGCCTTTCTACAAATCAGCGGCCAACAGTCTTCTGCATTTAAACTGGAAAGAGGGACACGTCAAGGCTGCCCCCTCTCGCCAATTCTATTTGCATTGGCTATTGAACCGTTCGCTAATTTGATTCATCTTTCTCCTGAGATTCCTGGCGTGTCAGTTCAAGGCTTCACATTTAAAATCAGCTTATTCGCTGATGACATAGTTTTATACATTTCAAATCCTCTGCAATCCTTGGACGTTATCTCCACTCTTTTGGATAATTTTGGTACACTTTCTGGCCTTCAAGTTAATCATTCTAAATCTATTCTTTACCCAATTAATATCCTTCCTAACTCTAAGAAAGAGATAAACATCAAATACCCCTTCCATTGGGTTACCGAAAATTGGCCATACTTAGGGCTAAAAATCCCCTTAAACCTTTCTAGTTTATTAAAGACAACTTATACTGCCACCTTATCAGACATCTCTACTATTTTAAACAGTGGGACAAATTGCAACTGTCCTGGATGGAAAGAATCCAAATGATCAAATCCTTTATTTTTCCACGAATTTTATATTTATTTCGGGCCCTTCCCATTGCGATACCTCAAAAGATGCTAAACTCTTGGCAACAAGCTTTGACCTCCTTCATCTGGAAGTACAAAAAAGCCAGAATTAAAATAACAACTATCTGCCGATCAAGAGCAAAAGGTGGCCTGGCAGTTCCTGACATTACTCGATACTACAAAGCTGCTATCCTTTCCCAAATGACCAAAATTTTATATCAACGCCCTCCTCCAGCATGGATGCTTATTGAAGAGGCCCACTTTACTCCCCTCAAATATTATGAGCTACTATGGCTCAAGAGACTAGATCGTCCTTTATGGCATTTTGTTAATCCATTTCTTAAGGCACTTCTTTCTACGTGGGATTCGGAGCGTTCCTATCTTGCACCAGGTTTTTCCATCATTTCTTCGTTTATTGGGCAGAAATGGTTCCCCCCGGCCCAACTACCTTCTTCTTTCAAAACTTGGCAAGACTCCTCAAGAGTCTTCTTTTTTTATCGTCTTTCCTTTTCTAAACAAATTTTACTCAAAGATAAACTAGATCAAAAATTATTAACTCCATCGCCTTGGTTTCAATATTTGCAAATTAGACACTTACTCCAAGACACCAAATTGAAATCGTCACTTTCCCGTCCAGCAACAGATCCTCCACCTGCAGGATAGTGGGATATCAAAAGGTCTTATTTCGCGAATATACCGTATTCTTCTAACCAAATTGGAATCCTCTTTACCCTCTTACACGACCTTGTGGCATAGGGACTGCAAGACTACACTTTCTCCAGATCAATGGGACTCTATCTGGGCCAGCGAAATTTTACACTCTAACATATTAAATATATCACAACAGAACTTTAAATTAATTGCCCGTTGGTACCTTACCCCTACCCAACTTTCACATATGATCACTTCGAACTCCCCTGATTGCTGGAGAAATTGTGGTCTCAAAGCCTCTTACATTCATTGTTGGTGGGACTGCCCCAAAATAAGACCCTTTTGGACCTTAATCTGTTCTCATCTTTCAACTTTATTGGGTATCATAATTCCTGATGATCCTACCATATTACTTCTCAACCATTGGCCCGGAGCAAAACTGTCACCCTCGAAAAGATCTCTAATTGCCAAACTCTTATCGGCTGCAAAAACAACGGTAGCTCAATCTTGGAAAAGCTCTAACAATTTGTCCCTCGACACCTGGTTCCTGAAAATTTGGGAGCATATAGCAATGGACAAAATCCAGGCGGCGTTAGACACTAATGATCCTTACCAAGCTTACTCCAAGAATAGTGACCTGGCTCCCCATCTTGGAAAAAATTGATAGTGATCCATTCTATATTAATTCCTACAACAAAAGCAAACTGTATAAAGACTTTTTGTGGTTATAATTTTATCTTAGTGTATTTAATTATGTAATTTATGTATTGGTTTGTGCCATTTATCTTTTTTAGTCTTGTCATGTATTTTTCTTGGTTACGAAATATTATTTATATTGTTTGAAGAGTATTTGTTATTTTGTTATACTTAATGTTTGTTATTGTATTGGCTGTTTTTATCAGCTCATATGTAACTCTTGCATTTACTTATGACATGTTTATTATAAAGCATTTGCTTCAATAAAACCATTTAAACGTAAAAAAAAAAGAAGTTGTATGCATTGCCTTCCTTTGCCAATGACATGCTACAGGTACCGTTGGTTGATGCGCCTGTGTCGGCCCTACAGTCACATGGACTCCTGTCTGAAGACGGACATGGCTCGGTTCGAGACAACTGGGACAGAAAGATTGACTTAGCTCTGAAAAGGAACCACGAGGCCACATTAAGGCAGCAGCCACAAACTCTATTGTTTCTCATGCGGCAATCGTTTGGGTTCGACGCCTAACTCAACTACTTCCCAACGCAGACAGGAGGATTCTTGAGGGCACCAACAGGCTCCTTAGGGCGGCCGAGTTCTCTGCAGATGCTTCCTTGGATATGCTTACCTTCTCCACCAGAGCAACGGCGTCATTGGCAGTAGCGAGAAGGGGGCTGTGGCTTCGTGCCTGGCCGGCGGACATTCATTCTAAGTCAATAGTTTCTTCCTACCCATTTCAGGGTGAGAAGTTGTTTGGAGAAGCTCTAGACAAGATCCTGGTGGAGACATGTGACAAGAAGAAGGCTATGCCTAAGTATCTCAAACGCCCAGATAGGAAGGGCTTCGGATCCAGCTCCTTTCGAGCTTCAACCAGAAACTCCAAGCCGAAACAGGACTTTAGAAAATCATCCTGGGGACAGTTCAGACAAAATTTTCGCAAAAATTTTAATAACCCGAGATTCCAGAGGCACCAGCCCAACAGATCGGATAAGCCAGACAGAGATCCCAAGTCCAATAAAGCCTGACTGGACTTCCATTCCCATTGGGGGTCGCCTTCTACATTTTCATCAGGCTTGGGCAACCTCACAAGCCGATTCTTGGACTTTAGAAATTGTCTCTCAGGGATCTGCCATAGAGTTCAAGAGAACTCCCCCAGATCGCTTCCTTATATCCCCTCTTCGTTCAAACCCAACCAGGAGAGACATCACCTTCAAAGCAATTCGTCATCTATTGGAGAGCGCGGCAATAGAGCCAGTACCACGGAATCAGAGATGTCAAGGTGTCTATTCAATTTTTTTCACGGTTCCCAAGAAAAACGGGGACTGGAGAACAATTTTGGATTTGAAGTTTCTGAACAAGGCCATCAAACTCCGCCACTTTCATATGGAGTCCATCAAATCCATAACAGAAGCTCTTCATCATCAGGACTACATGACATCCTTGGACTTAACAGAAGCATACTTCACATCCCAATTCTGCTGGCACACCGCAAGTTCCTTCGTTTCTGCATGGACGGATCGCACTTCCAATTCAGGGCTCTGCCCTTCGGCCTGGCGACAGCACCCAGGGTGTTCACCAAAGTACTGGTGAACATAATAGTTCTTCTCAGACAACAGGGGCTACATGTACATCCGTATCTCGACGACTTGTTGATAAGGTCATCATCGAGGAGGAGCACCTTACAAGATGTCCAACACACCATCAATTGTCTTCAACAGCACGGCTTTATAGTCAACCTCTCCAAGAGCAACTTACGCCCGACACAGAGGTTGGAACACCTGGGCATGGTCATCGACACAAACCGGGATTCTCTCTTCCTTCCAGAGGACAAGGTGCTGAGGACCAAGACATGGGTACAACAGGTGATCAAGGAAAGAACGTCGTCCCTCCAGACCTTGGCAAGACTCATGGGTCTGTTGGTCTCAAATCTTGAGGCAGTCCAGTGGGGGCATTTTCACACCAGGTCATTGCAGATGTTTTTACGCTCTTACCAGCTTCAGATTATGGAGAAGCGTGCCTTGTCTCTTACAATACCTTTGAAGGTGAAGGAGAACCTATATTGGTGGACAATAGACGCCAACCTACGCCAGGGGAAGATTTATTGCGTGGAGAAGGAGATGCAGATCTTCTCAGATGCCAGTCTTTCAGGTTGGGGGGCGACTCTCGACAAGAAACCCAAGCAAGGCCAGTGGTCTCCCAGGGAAACAAAACTTCCAATCAACCTATTGGAGCTTTGGGCCATCGGATTAGCGTTGCTTCATTTCCGGGATCAGGTAATCGGTCAACATCTTTTAGTCCGGATGGACAACATAGCGGCCAAGGCCTATTTAAACAATCAAGGGGGATCCAGGTCCTCCTCTCTCCACAAGGAGGCCGTGAAGCTGTTCAGCTGGGCGGAAGAGCATGTGAAGTCAGTCAGGGCGGAACACATTCAGGGGATCTGCAACATCAAGGCAGACTGGCTCAGTAGAGAGAACATTCAATCCGGGGAGTGGTCACTCAACAAATTGTTGTTTCAAAAAATAGTGGATCATTTCGGTCTACCAATCCTGGATCTGTTTGCATCGAGTCAAAATCACCAACTTTCAAGGTTCTTCACGAGATTCTTCCACAGACAGACAGAGTCCACAGACGCTTTAACATCCCCGTGGCCTCAAGGTCTTCTTTACGCCTTTCCTCCGATTCCTGTCATTTCAAAACTACTCAGAAGAGTCAATCTACTGAGAGCCGAGGTCTTACTGGTTGCTCCCTGGTGGCCTCGACATCCTTGGTTTTCATCAATCCACCAGATGTCAATAATGGAACCACTCCATCTACCAATGTGGCCAGACGCACTATCACAGGGGCCGGTGTGGCATCCACATCCCGACTGGCTGTGATTGACCGTGTGGAGGTTGAGAGGAGATCGTTGCTAGATCTGGGTTATACAACGGAGGCAGAAAGCACTATTTTAGCCTCCAGAAAAGATTCCACTACGCGGATATACAACGCCTGATGGAAAGCCTTCCACAGATGGTGTCGGAGAAAGGACGTGGACCCATTACAGCCTACTATTCCAAAGATCCTTCAATTTCGCCAGGATGGTTTACGTTCGGGTCTTAAACCAGCTACACTTCGACGTCAGTTGGCAGCCCTATCATCCGTGCTTCAGCAGGTGGAGGGGTTCAAGTTATCATCTCATCCTCACATTCGCCGTTTTCTTAGAGGAGCTTCACTAACTTCTCCTCCTCAAATTCACCATTTTCCTATATGGCGATTAAATCCAGTACTCTCAGCTTTAACTAACCCACCATTCGAGCCTCTAATGTTGGTTCCTTTGAAAATGCTACGTATGAAGGTTATCTTTCTGATGGCAGTAACATCGGCCAGAAGGGTTTCTGAGCTTGGGGCTCTATCTGTTAAGCGAGAGCTATGTGTATTTCACAAGGATAAGGTGGTCCTCTACACAGACCCTACTTTTCAGCTGAAGGTTTCTTCTAAATTTCATAAAAACCAGGAAATCAACTTACCATCCTTTTGCCCAAATCCCAAGCATCACAAGGAGCGAGTATGGCATACGCTTGATGTACGCAGAGCAATCAAGATTTACTTGATCAGAACTGAACAAATTCACACGTCAGATTCTATGTTCATCAATATAGCATCACCCAGACTGGGCCAGAAAATGTCCAAAGCGGCAATAAGTTATGCCATTAAACACTGCATAGCAGAGGCATACAAAGCAATGCATCTCAAAGTACCCACTGGGATTACTGCTCATTCGACAAGAAGTGCAGCAACCAACGCAGCATTTGATAAGAACGCCTCGGTCGAGGAAGTTTGTAAAGCAGCCACGTGGTCTTCTATTTCCACGTTCATTCGCCATTACAAGTTGAATGCTTATGCCTCTGTGGACGCAGCCTTTGGCAGACGAATATTGCAGCATGTGCTGTCGGATTAGGGTGATCCCTCCCTGATTAACACACTGCTCTGGGAGCACCCAAGATGTCCTCCGCCTATTAGGGAGAACGACCCTTGGCACTTACCATGAGGGGTCCTTCTCCTAAGAGGATAGGACATCTTGCCCTCCCTTCTATCGCCCTATCTGTGGAGTGGTATTTTCTCCTCTCTTTTCTCTGACATCAGATTTCCAGTGTTTTATTAGGTCAGGGTACTGTGGCCTGCTTTTTCTCTTTACACCAGTTGTTTCATAGCAAAAAATTTTTCCTTAAAGTTGCAGTTTACTGTTTATATATAGGTTAAGTTGTCCGTACTGCTTCTCGGAGTCACCCGAACTGAGCAAGAGGGTGGTTCCCACAGCCACAGGAAGAGGAAGATTTTAGATTCCTGCCTCCCTGATTGGATGGTGGGAAACACCCAAGATGTCCTCCTATCCTCTTAGGAGAAGGACCCCTCACGGTAAGTGCCAGGGGGCGTTTTCCCTGTTTGCCTTATTTCCCACCTCCTCTCTCTCTTTTCTTCCTCCCTCCCTCTTTTTCTGTCAGTCAGGCTTTTCCCCTGTCTTCCTTCCTTCCTTCTTTCTTTCTTTCTTTCTTTCTTTCTTTCTTTCTTTCTTTCTTTCTTTCTTTCTTTCTTTCTTTCTTTCTTTCTTTCTTTCTTTCTTTCTTTCTTTCTTTCTTTCTTTCTTTCTTTCTTTCTTTCTTTCTTTCTTTCTTTCTTCCTTCCTTCCTTCCTTCCTTCCTCTTTCAGCAATGCACCAGGGGTGGCCAAACTGTGGCTCAGGAGCCACGTGTGACTCTTTCACATATATTGTGTGGCTCTCAGAACCCTCACTGCCCCATCAGCCAATTTGGAGAAGGCATTTCTCTCTTTAAATCACTTTTCCAAGCCAGCCAGCAGCTTAGAGAATGCATTTAAAATTAAAGTTGCAAATGAGGTGATGTCAGAGGTGTGGCCTAGTATACAAATGATGGTGATGTCAAAGGTGTGGCCTAGTATGCAAATGAAGGCATTTCTCTCTTTAAATCACTTTTCCAAGCCAGCCAGCAGCTTAGAGAATGCATTTAAAATTAAAGTTGCTTTCTTTCTACCTCTCTCTCATTCCTCCGTTCCTTCTGTTCTCAAACATCTGATGTTCATGCTTTGCAGCTCTTGAACATCTGACATTTATTCAATGTGGCTCTTAAGTTAAGCAAGTTTGGCCAGCCTTGCACTACACCATGCTGGCTCTTGTGGTCCAGTAGTTTGTTGGAATTTTTTTTTCTGGGATGGCTATATATATATGGCTATATATTTGTAGACTTTTTCTAATGCTAGAATATCTTTTTTGAGGTGTGGTTACCACACAACAAAAAAGATATTATAGCATTTTTGGTGATGTCAGAGGTGTGGCCCAGTATACAAATGATGGTAATGTCAGAGGTGTGGCCTCACATACTAATAAGTCTCTGCTGGGCTTTTTCCACAAAAAAAGCCCTGTATAAAATTATAAATTTTAAATTGGCTGCCTTATAGTAGCTTTCCAGATTCAATACTCCCAGACCACCCAATTGTGAAGATTGAGTTATTAAGGAGATACCAATTCTAGGTGGTCTGGAAGACCATAAAAATTTAGGGGAAAAGGACAGTCTTTGATATAAATCAGCTGTAGGAACAGATACAAGTAAATTCTGAAACAAATACAGGTATTTTGAAAGTATAAAGGTTTTAAAAGATCAATCTTCTCTCAAAAGGAGAAGTTCAGTTTGGCCCACTGGTTGAATTTTTGCCTTACTGAATCATCTATGGGTTTATAGTTAGCAGGATATAATTATTTTAAATCGAGGGGAATCAAAATGCCTAGTTGGCATAGCGTTTTGGTAACCTATTTAAATGGAAACTTAAGAGATATTTTGGTAGATTCTTCCGCTGGCAAATATATTGGATATAGCTCAGATTTGAAGTAATTAATTGTAAAACCTGAAACAGTACTGAATTTATTGATTTATTCCATTAAATATGTTAGAGATTGGTATGGGTTTGATAGATTAAAAAAAATTAGCATCATCCGCAAAAAGTCTTAATTTATTGTTTACATTATTTATAGTTATTCCTCTTATAGAGTCATTATTCCTAACTGCGTAAGCCAGTGGCTCAATAAATACTGCAAACAGAGAAGGGGATAATGGGCATCCCTGTCGGTTCCTCTATATAATGTTAGTGGATCTGAGGCCATACAATTGATCTTAATACATGCTATTAGTTGTGCACATATTGCAGATATATAATTTAGAAATAAAGGGCCAAATCCCCTATGTTTTAGAACACTTTGGAGGTAGGGGATTCTCCACCCTGATAAAGGCCTTTTTGGCATCTAAGGCTAGGATTGCAGACTCTGTTTTAATTTCTTTTCCAAAGTTAATAATATTTAAGGTTTTCCTAATATTATCTGTGAGTGATCTGCTTGGCATAAAGCTAGACTGATCTTGATGGACATAGGCCGTAATTATTTTGTTTAAGCGTGATGCTAAGATAGAAGAGAATATTTTAAAATCATGATTAAAACTGAAATTGGGCAAAATGAAGAGGGTAAAGAGACATCCTTGCCAGGTTTTGGGATGACTGTTATGTTGGCCTCACACCATGTCTTAGGCATATCTCCTGTTGTCATAGTATTATTACAAGTAGTCAATAATGGGTCCAATATTTAATTTTTTTGTAGCATTCTACAGGTATTCCATCACTGCCTGCAGCCTTGTTATTTTTAAAATTATTAAGAACCACAGACATCTTCTGGTATGTAATAGGTTTTTCCATAACATTTTGATGTTCCTGAGAAATTTTAATATTGAAATTAATTGTCTCTAGATATTTTGAGACCAAGGCTGAATTAGAGTGTTCTGGAGAGCCAGTATGGTGTAGTGGTTAAGTGTGCGGACTCTTATCTGGGAGAACCGGGTTTGATTCCTCACTCCTCCACTTGCACCTGCTAGCATGGCCTTGGGTCAGCCATAGCTCTGGCAGAGGTTGTCCTTGAAAGGGCAGCTGCTGTGAGAGCCCTCCCAGCCCCACCCACCTCACAGGGTGTCTGTTGTGGGGGAGGAAGGTAAAGGAGATTGTGAGCCGCTCTGAGACTCTTCGGAGTGTAGGGCGGGATATATATCCAATATCTTCATCTATCTTCTTCTGATGAATATAATGTTTGATAGTATTTATGAAATACCTGAGCTATTTCTGACGTATTAGTACGAAGTTTTCCTTGTTCATCTTTTATAGAATGAACCAAATGAGAGGCTTCGTGTTGTGTAATCCTATGTTTTAATATTTTTGTAGACTTAGCTGTCTTTGTAAAATATTTTTGTTTTAATAGCATTAGTTTCTTTTGTATATGATGTTTCTAGCAAGTCTAATTTTTTCCTTTCTTGTTCTAGCTTCTGCAATGTTTTTCTGCCTCCATGTTTTGCATATTTTTGTTCTAGAAGTTGTATAGTGTGTAGAAGTTGCTGTTTAATTTCCTCTCTTTGCTTTTTGCAGAATGAAGCTAAGGAAATAAGTTTTCCTCTAAGGACTGCTTTAAAGGCACCCCATACTGTTTCCTGAGGCACCTCTCCATTCATGTTGATTTTAAAATATTCTTCTATACTTGTTTTTATTTCTGAACTGATTGTCTCATTCTGCAATAAAAGCTTATTCAATTTCCAGCCGATTTGCCTGTTATTTGTACGTTGTGTGATTAAAGAGCATGATACCCAGACGTGGTCCGAAATCACTCTAGGGCCCATATCTGCATGCTGTAATCCCTCTACCAATGATCTTTGAACAATAATACAGTCAATTCTAGTGTGTATATCACGCAGGGCGGAATAATAAGAGTATTGTCCAATACCTTGATTAACAAAACGCCAGGCATCTACCAGATTGTGATGTTCTAAGATAGATGTAAGTTCAGTGGTCTTGAATGAGCTCTTATGTCCTGATTTATGGGTTTTATCTAACTTTGGGTCACTAATATAGTTTAGGTCACTACCCATAATTATGTCTCCTTTATGAAAGTCTTCTAGTTGCTGTAAAGTACATTCGATAAAGGTTTTTTGTTCTACATTTGGAGCATATACAGAAACTATGGTAACAGGTATTCCATCTAATTCCCCTTTCACAAAGATAAATCTTCCTTTTGGATCTGCTTTGATCTTGTGTGATTTGAAGGGAACCATTTTTGAAATTAAGACTGCCACTCACTGGGACTTTGATGTACCTGTGGCTTGGAAGCGCTGCGTGAACCACGATGATTTGAATATGGTTTTTTTTTCCATTTTTCTTTTGGTGCGTTTCTTGTAAACGTAAAATATTTACCTTATCTTTAACAATAGTATCTAGAACCCTTCTATGTTTTATTGGATTTCCCAATCCCCTACAATTCCAACTATATATGTTATACATGTGAGTCATATTGAATCTATAGTAGATACCACTGCTTATACTAACATATATCAAACAATATAAAACTACTCAACAGTTTTTAACAATATCTCCTTATAACCTCCAAGGAGGTACACTTGCTAACCAATAACCCAAAAACAAACAATACTCACTAAAGGGTTTTTCAGGTTTACCCCATCAAGGGTGAGGAACAAAAAAAACAAACTTTGCTTCTTAGCCTGAAATTACTGAACTTTGTAATTTATATATATTATATTATATATCGCTGCTCTCGGTCCCTCAGTGAATTGATTGCCTCATCTATTCCTCTTATTTTTGGGTTGTTGGCCCTCCATTTATTTTCTAATGCTGTAATTCTATCCAGAATATTTCCCTCAGATTTCTGGAGATGTTTTATTTGAGTTAGGGCTGTATTCCCCAAATCTGTGGCTCACTCCGCCATTTTAGAGACTACTCATTTTAGAGATTACTCAGCTCCATTTTTACAGGTTGGAGTGCCTCATCCATTGTTGTTTTTAAATATAAACAAAAGTCTGAAATCATAAAGATCCCTCCAACATATTGGGGTAGAGTCATTTAGGTCTTTTTCTAACTCTCCTCTTTCCCTGGGCACCATTCTGGGTCTCTCTACCATACCTTTTTCAAGGATCTTTGCTGCATTTTCTTGCTGAAAGAAGAACAATACTGGAGTCTGTTCTTTCTGGGAGGCTTTATTTTTACCTCCAGTTTGCTTTCCCATCCTTTGTGACGAGATAAAGAGGTGTTTGCAGGCAGTTTCGATTTCAGAGGGGCGATTCAAGTGGGAGCTCTACGATTTTATGTGTACCATGATGAGCAACGCTCTGCGACCCCCACCCCCAGATCAGTGTTGAGATATTCAAGTCATATGACTGAGAACACTATACATGGTGGTAAAGCAAGTATTATGCAAAATAACATCAGCTGGAGTTTATCAGATCTGAGATTTATACAGTATGCACAGTAAACAAATGCCTTATATGCCTTCAAAAGTGCTGGCATGTACTGAGCTCCTTAAATAAACTTCCCTTAGGTACAACATTCTTAGATACAGCAAAGCTACTCAAGATTTTGAACATGCTTAAACCAGGATAAATTGGACTGCAACACAATTCACTTGGAAGATTCATCATCAGTATTTCCTGCTTCTTTTAAAGTTCAATGCAATGTGCCAAAACTTCCATGAACTGCTGGGAGAAAACACACAGCAACCATATAGTTTACTAATATGTAAAGGAACAAATAGCAACTTGGGAAGCAGGGATCTAAATCAGGAAAATAATGCAGTAAGAAATGTTTAAACTTCCCGAGTTCCCAGCACTGCTTCCGCAACCCAGCACTGCTTCACCTTTCCCTTGCTTTGAACGTTAAAGAAATATGAAATCATAATCCCAGAGTGTTAAATTTTGTGAGTACAGAGCACTAATTAAGTGGATCTTTCCCCACCATCCCTTTCCACTGCAGCCCTGAAAAGCTTATTATGGGGGCTGAAGGAGCCTTGCAGACAGTATGTCACATGGCACGGAAGGTTGCAGTGAGGAGCAGAAATTGTGGGAAATTGTACCCACCTTCCACTGATGGATGAAACATGGCAGAGCAAGCAAAGAGATATGATTTCATCCAGTTTTACAGCAGCCTTCTGTGCCTCATGGCATTTTTTTTTCTACATGAGGTTTCCTTGACCACCACTGCATCAGCTTTTCAGGTCTCCTGAAAGAAGGGAAAAGTAAGGAAAGTTCCACTTCTGCCAGCATCTTCTGCTCAGAATTTGTAGGATCTATCTCATATCTCCCACATCAAGTTGGCTCTAAGTCTGTCTGCCATTTGGAAAAAAAAATTATAAGAGTATCTTGAAAACAACAGATGAACAGCTACCCCAATCTCAGGGCACCTTGAAGTCAGTTTTAATTCAGAGATAAGCTAAAATTATTGCAAAATGGATTTCTCTCTCCCCATCACATTTATTCTACTTCCTTTAAAAAAACTTAAAAGAAAAGGCATTTCTCAGCTTTTCTAGGCAACTTCATTAATTGTTCCACACAGTCAGGAAACATTTTCTGATATTCAGCTTAATTCTACATTGCTACAACTTTAACAACTCATTTCTTCTTTTTCTCTCTCCAGTGACCATGATAACATTAGCTCACCATCACTACTCTGTACTTGCTCTCTTCCGCTTCTCAATACTGGGAAGAAACTGTACACCAAGAAGAGCTTTTCAGTCATTTTATCACAGTTTCTCTGTTCCAGAGCGACTCCAGGTGGATAGCAAAAGCAACTGCAGCAAAAATCATGCCCCAGATTGCAAGACTAAACAAAGGGAGCCTATGTACAATTATTTCTGTTGCACAAAGGAAGCTACCTCCATGTTATCATTCCTTAGTAGCCATGTTCCCGTGTTGGTAGCCAGGTAACTATACAAATATAACATGGAAAGTCCTTGCTGCAGGAGAAAATGCCATTTATATATATGAGGCATAGAAATTAGTTAAACAAGTAGTCTTAAATGTTGTGTTGAATATAACATTAGAGAACTAGCATTTACATTAATTATCATTATACAGGAATAAAATGGATGAGGCTAGGAGAAGTTCAATAGCCTCTCTCAAACTGAGTGGTTTATTTCATTTGTAACTACTTTCATTTCACTAGATTTTATCAAACTTGTGTGTGCAAACAATTACCTTGCTATCCTCCATAATGCACTTGCTAAGATAGAGCAGAGATTTAACAGCCAAATCAGACCCACACAGTAACCAAGCTCTCCCTGGCTGTACAGCTAAGAAGAGTGTGGTGACAACAGCAAATAGCGAGTAAATAGCAGATTTGTCTCTTGCATCTCTTTGTTTACTGGTCTAGCTGTACTTGTGGTTGTACACATCCTTAATTAGAATTAAAATCACAGTTATCAGAAGATGTAATTATAAATGTATGAGTTGGAGCATCCTTTGTGAATGTAACACAGCTTGGGAGGCTGTGGCTGGATGGTTGCAGCAGAATCAGTTGAAGCTTAATCCATCAAAAACGGAGGTCCTGTATCTGAGTCGGGGGAGAGGAGTGGATTGGGAATCAGGCTACTCACCCCTGAATGGTGCAGTGCTTGTACCTACCTAGATGAGAAGCCTGGGGTAGTCCTGGATGCCTTGCTCTTGGTGGAGGCCCAGGTTGCCACAGTGGCCAAATCTGCCTTTTATAATCTTCAGCAGGTAAACAACTGGCACCCTAACTTCTCCCCTCAGGACTTGGCTACAGTAACATATGCAATGGTCACTTCCAGACTTGACTACTGTAATGTGCTCTACACAGGCTTGCCCTTGTGATTGATTCAGAAACTCTAGCTGGTGCAGAATGCAGCAGTGTGCCTGTTGAAGGCATTGCCTGTATGGACCCACATTCAGCCAGCACTCCACCAACTGCATTGGCTATCAATTGAGTACTAGATCCTTTTCAAGGTTTTGGTATTAACCTTTAAAGCCTTGCACTGCCTTGGACCAACATACCTGAGGGACTGCCTCTCGCCATATGTGCCCCAGAGGGCCTTGCACTCTATGGATCAAGATCTTCTGGTTGTCCCTGGCCCAAAGATGTTTGCTTAGCATCGACCAGGGCCAGGGTTTTCTCAGCCTTGACCCCAACCTGGTGGGACTTGCTCCTGGCAGAGATCAGGGCCCTGCATGATTTATTGCCATTCTGCAGGGCCTGTAAAACACAGCTGTTTAACCAGGCCTTTGGTTGAGGCTACCAGGTGTCCAGGAAGACCTTAACCCACTCACCCACCCACCCAATACTGCTGATACTATTGAAGTACCATCCATTATTGTATGTAGTCCAGTTTATGCAGTTGGAGACCAATTGAGGAATTAATATTGTTTTATTGTATTCAAATGCTACTTATTTTTATTTTAGTTTATTTTTATGTTGTGATCTGCCCTGAGCGTGCATGCAGGGAGGGTAGAATATAAATCTGAATGAATGAATGAATGAATGAATGAATGAATGAATGAATGAATAGGGGTCAGTTCTTGCATTTCTTTATGTCACTTGCAGATGCCTGAATGCCTTAGGTTTCTGATACCGTTATTAAATTAACATTTGATGTGGGAGTCACAGAGATTGCCCATGACAAGATCTGTGGACTAACAAAAAGAGTTAAGGACTTTTTAGTGGTGTGAACACTGTAACTCTCAGAGCAGTGACTATGCCTCATCAGCCACATTAGCAACAGTGATGCAATACTAAACCTGCATAGATTTGCCTGTCTTTTTCCTGCTAATGTTAATGCACTGGAAGTATAAAAATGAAACAAGAGAGAACTAGTCTTATTGGGTGCATGATATAAAACGGAAGATTCTATTCACTTACCGTGAAGTCTTCCTTCTCTGTGGTCCCGGAGTGGTCCAGTCCTCATTCGTGGGATCTCAGCTCCTCCTCTTCCATTGCAGGGCTTAACAAACGTGACCCGAAGGGGAGGTGCTGGATCCTCAGCAGTCAGTTCTTCTGCCAGCTATCCTACCTCCCTAATAACAACTCCAAGAACAATAGGAGAGAACATCTCTGGGGAAACAAAACCGTCCCCTCCCTCCAGAGCTTATCCTGAACCCTTCCACAAGGGGCTCTAGCGAGGGACCCAGTAACCAACACAGTGTCCACCTCCAACTCGGAAGTCTCCGGACAAAGCCCATACCCCCTCACACAACTGGGTGGGTAGGACTGGACCACTCCGGGACCACAGAGAAGGAAGACTTCATGGTAAGTGAATAGAATCTTCCGTTCCCCAGTGGTCCCAGGAGTGGGCCAGTCCTCATTCGTGGGACATAAAAAAGCTAAGTCCCTGGGCGGGCACCTCAGCTTTGTCCTGAGACCACGTGTTGGAGCACCTTCCTACCGAACGCAGCCTCGGCCGAGGCCGCCTTATCGATCCTATAGTGCTTAGTAAAGGAGTGAACTGACTTCCAGGTCGCTGCCTTACACACTACCTCCAAAGAAGGAAAAGCCCTATAGGCTGCTGACGTGGCTGTTCCTCTGAGGGAATGAGCTGTCACCCCTGTCGGGGGCTCCAAACCTCTTGCCTTGTAAGCCTCACAGATGCACCCCCTAATCCACCTACTAATGGTGGAGGCTGACACCTTGCGACCATTGTTTGAAACCCTAAAGGAAACAAACAAAGAGTCGGACTGACGAAACCCCTTGGTCCTGTCCAGATAGAAACTAAGGGCTCTACGGACATCTAGACAATGCCACAGCTTCTCTGTCTCATGGACTGGATTGGGGCAAAAGGAAGGCAGCACGATGTCCTCCGCCCTATGAAAGCGTGAGTTCACCTTCGGGATGAATGCAGGGTCAGTGCGAAGCACAACTTTGTCCTGATGGAAAACACAGAGATCCTTATGAATCGAGAGAGCCTGAAGCTCCGACACTCTGCGTGCCGAGGTGATGCCCACTAAGAATGCCACCTTAAAGGTCAGCAACTTGAGACTACACGATGCCATGGGTTCAAAAGGTTTGCCGCAAAGCGCTTTTAGTACCGTGTTCAGATTCCACGAAGGAAACCTATGCACCTGCGGTGGATTAACCAAGGACACCCCCTTCAGGAACCTCCTGATATGCGGATGTGTGGAGATAGACCTGCCCTTCCTAGACCCTCTGACCGCTGCTATGGCGGCCACTTGCCTCCGCAGTGTACTAGTGCTAAGGCCTTTTTCTAGCCCCTCCTGCAGAAAGGATAGTACAACGGAAACTGAGGCATGCAACGGGTCCTCCCCCTTATTCGCACACCAGATACGAAAAACCTGCCAGGTAACATTATAGCTCCTGTTAGTGGAGCTCTTCCTTGAGGACAACATGGTGTCTACCACCTTATCTGAATAACCCAGACTAATCAACTGTTGCCGCTCAATCTCCAGGCAGTGAGCTGCAGCATTTCCGGTCGTGGATGATGCAGTTTGCCTTGAACTAGAAGATTCCCTCTCAACGGAATTCGCCACGGCTCCAGTACTGACAGACTTTGAAGGTCCTGGAACCAGGCTCTCCTGGGCCAAAAGGGGGCCACTGCAATCACCTCCGCTTTCTGCTCCCGAACCCTCTGCAGAAATCTCTGGATGATCTGGAACGGGGGAAAGGCGTATAACAGCTTTCTCGGCCAGTCTGAGTTCAGAGCGTCGACAGCCACCGCCCCTCTGCTTCTTGTTCTTGAAAAATACTGCAGCACCTGGTGATTGTCGTCCGAGGCGAAGAGATCCACTTCCGGGGTCCCGAATCTTTGGCAGATCTCTTGAAATGACTCGCGATGAAGAGCCCATTCCGACTGGTCCAAGGATTGCCAACTCAGCCAGTCTGCTACTACATTGTCCCTTCCTGCCACATGGATGGCTCTGATAGATCGAAGATGGGCTTCCGCCCATCTGAACAGGACCTGAGCTTCGTCCTGAAGTTTCCGGTATCTGGTGCCTCCCTGACGATTCACATAGGCCTTTGCCGTCATATTGTCTGTTTGGACCAGGACATGAGCTCCTGTTAACTTTTGTCTCCACTGAAGCAAGGCTAGACGTATGGCTCTCAACTCCAGAAGATTTATGCTTTCCTTGGCCTCTTGGACGGTCCACTGACCCTGTGTCACCGCTCCAGTCGTGTGCGCTCCCCAGCCAAAAAGGCTGGCATCTGTGGTCAACACCACCCTCTTGGGTTCCCGCAATTCCTGACCCCAGGAAAAGCGGTCGGGCGCCTGCCACCATCCGAGATCCTTCAACAGGCCAGGTGGTAATGTCAGTGAAATTGGACTTTTGGAACCTATTTGCTTCTGGAAGGGCAACAGGAATTTCTGGAGTGGCCTCGTGTGGAACCGTGCCCACTGAACTATGTCCTGACACGACACCAACATCCCCAACAATCTTGCCAGTAACATCAGCTTGACCCGCTTCCATTGCTGGACTTCCAAAATCAGCTGCGAGATCTTTGACTGTCTTTCTGGCGTCAGAAAAACCCTGTCCAGACTGGAGTTGATCTGAACCCCCAAGTGTGTCAGAGACTGGGATGGCTGAAGCCAGCTCTTCTGAATGTTTATTACGAATCCATGCAATCTGAGGGTCCTTATGGTCAACTCTAGGTCCAGTTTTGTCTGCTTCTCCGACGGGGCCTTGACCAGAATGTCGTCCAGAAACGGAAACAGGGAAACCCCCTGTAGCCGGAGGACTGCCACGAGGGTGACTAATACTTTTGTGAACACTCTGGGTGAGGACTTTAAGCCAAAAGGCAGAGCTCTGTACTGGTAATGACGCCCGTCATAGGAGAAGCGAAGAAACCTGCGGTGCCCCTTGGCTATAGGAATATGAAGGTAGGCCTCCGACAGATCTATGGAGGCCATGAAGTCTCCCTTTTGAACAGCTAGCAGTATGGATCTCAGAGTCTCCATTCGAAACTTCTTTGTAACGACCGACTTGTTTACCCACTTCAGGTCCAGAATCGCCCGAACATCTCCGTTCTTTTTGGGCACTACAAAGAAGATGGAATAAACACCTTGAGACTTCTCCGGCACCGGTACCGATTCGATGGCTCCTATCTGAACTAGATGATCGATGGCCCTTAGTAGTGTACGATGTTTCTCGAGAGATTGAGCTCTCTGTACCTCCAGGAACCGATGACGTGGAGGAGAAGAAAATTCTAGGGAGTAACCGTTGGTAACTGTGTCCAAAACCCATCTGTCCGAAACCGTTTGATGCCACACGTGGGAGAATCTTTGAAGCCGTCCCCCTATCCGATCGTGGTCCATTGGGACCACCCAGTCATGCTGAGGTGGACTTCTTCTGTCCCCTAATTGGTTGACTTTGTTTTCCTCCAAAGGAAGGTCTGCCGTCTCTGGCCTTTGGTTGCCACTTTGCCCTGTATTGTTTGAAGGAGGTTTGTCTTGAATCTCTCCTATTTCCACGAAAGGACTGGGACCTCTGCCTCGTCCGGTTCTCACGTCTCTTGGAGGGCAGGACTTTTTTCTTATTTCTGTCCTCTATGAGATATCTGTCTAGACCTTCCCCAAAGAGCGAGGCCCCTTTAAAGGGAACTGCAGCCACTTTTGCTCTGGCTGAGGGATCAGCATCCCAATTACGGAGCCAGGTATTCCACCTAGCTGTAACGCTAGAGGCCATAGCCCTAGCAGAGAGTTGAACTGCTTCGAGGGTCGAATCTGATGCAAAGGCAGTGGCTAGCGTAATTTTCTTAAGTGAGTCCTTAACATCCCTAGGCAGATCCTCTCTCTTAGCTAGGTTGGAAAGCCACATGTACGAAGCCCTACAGAAGAGAGACGCGGTAGCTGACACTTTTAGAGCACTGGCGGAGGCTTCAAAATCGCGACGTAAGGCCTGCTCTATGCGCTTGTCCGTTGGATCCCTTGGCATCCCATCCGCATCCATCGGTAGAATGGAATTAGAAGCCAAGCTGTTGACCGGGTCATCAACTACTGGCAACTTAAGCCTCTTGGTCGCCTCTGGGATGAAGGAGAAAAACCTAGAGAAGTTTGACGACACCGTCTTAGGCTTAGCTGGATGTTCCCACTCAGATCTAATTATTGAGAAAAACCCAGAGGGCAACGGGACCTGTAGTGGTTTTGAACCTGACTTGGGTATAATATCCTCCATTGCAACAGGAAACTCAGCATCCTCCTCATCCTTGGATTTTGGAGTATACTGTATCTGCAATGTCCTAATCACTTTTGGCAGTAGGCGTGGATACACATCTGCTGGAAACAGTTTGGAATGAGTAGAGGCCGGCCCCTCCTCTTCCTCAGAGAGTTCTCCTGAGTCAGGTGACGAAGAGCCCTCAGACAAGTCAGAATCCTCTTCTTCTTGATCAGAGGGAGCTGAATGCAATTCTAACCTACTGCGCTTGGGAGGCCTGGAGGAAACCCCTTCCTTTTCCTTATCTACCTCTCTGTGTTTCTGTTTGGCTGCCCTCTTAAGTGACGGGGTTGGGGTGGCCACAGAGGCAGCTTGAACCTCTTTTTTGACCAGCTCTTGGATCCAAGAAAGAAGATTAGACTTAGCTTCATCTGCTGAAAGATCAGCCTGATGCACTTCTGTCCCCTCTTCCTGTGCTGGTGAATCAGCCAGCTCCAACTCGCATGTGCCGTCCTCCAGCATTGCTCCCATAGGAAATCTAGTGGGGGCGGCCATCTTAGAGTGAATGGCCCTATAAGACACAAGTAGTATAAGTAAAATGGCTTCCATTCCCGCCAAAAACCTCTCCCCCCCCTCACCAGCTCCTGACTGGTTTTTTTTTAAACTCCCTTTCCCTTTTCAGGGACCCCTTCCAGCCGAGGTCACCCCTCCTGGATGCAGGGGCAAACAGGGAAGTCGGAGGGAAGAAGGGAATGAGGGGAGGGGATGGGGGGGCGCTGAATAGTGACATCTGAACCCAGCTTCCTTTACAGCCCTGTGGGCTTAAGCTGCCAGCACCAACAAGAGGGGCTCTGGGAGTCTACAGATCTCCTCTCCCCCTGGAAATCCCCTAAGGGTTCCCCCCCCCCTTTCCATAGAGCTTACCACTGCTTCTGGGAACCACCACACCGTCGCACTGTCCATGGCGCTTCGGGAGGGCAACGTGAAGCACACGAGTCCTCTCCCTTTTTCCCTGGCCTCAGCTGGTCTTCCCTTTGACTTGCTGCCCTGCAGGCCACCGGGGTTGCCGGTGTGCCTTTGCTGGGAGCGGCTGGGAGAGACTATCCACAGCCCCGTGTGTCCGTCGGGCTGGGAAGAGGCCGGGAAGAGCAATTAGGTGCGAACGCGTGCCTCGACAGAGAGGCTACTGCGGTGCGTCGTTCAAGCGTGGGAGGGATTTTTCCCTCCCCGCTTTCCCTGAGGAGAAAAAACAGCGGCTCGTCCTAATCTCCCTGCTGGGTGATTTCTGCCACTGACTCCAGGTATTCTTCTCTTTCTTTCTTTCTTTCTTTCTTTCTTTCTTTCTTTCTTTCTTTTTTTTTTTTATTATCTCGGGTCAAAGAGCCTCAAGGGGGCTCTAAAGCACGTCCTGCTTGGATTGCAGGGCTAACAAAACTGACTGCTGAGGATCCAGCACCTCCCCTTCGGGTCAAGTTTGTTAAGTCCTGCAATGGAAGAGGAGGAGCTGAGATCCCACGAATGAGGACTGGCCCACTCCTGGGACCACTGGAGAATGGCTCTGTCTGACTGTTAACTTTTTAATGGAACAAAATCTCAGCTGACTGGTTTTCAGCGATGTGCAATTTTTTCACTTGAGCTAGATTCTCCTTGGTTCTGGATGCTCTCCTACTGACCTGGTTTTGCTGTTTCCTCTTGGACAAATTTCATCTCAATAAGTTCTGTTAGTACCCTAAACAGGGTATCCAGAAGATTCACATGAGCTCAGCCACAAGACAGCTACAACATTCCCTTCCAAGAATAGGAAACAAGGCACAACTCTTTCAGCACTACTTAAAATATCAGCTTGTAGCATATGTCAGCTCAGTTCAAAGATTTCTGCCAAAACCATAAGGTTACTGCTGAAACCAATTGTAATTTTATAATATCAATTGCTAGGTAACAGAAACCACAAATAGATCTGTGAGTTAGGTATGCACCTGTAGGAAAAACAGATTGCTTACCTGTAACTGATGATCTTCGAGTGGTCATCTGTGTAGTCACACACATGGGTCTTGCCGCAGGCAACGGATCCGTACCTCGGAGTCTCTAATAGCTCGCCTAGAGCGCTTTTTGGCGCGCTTCCCACTCGCTCTGGGGAGCAGGCATCGACTGCGCATGCCTGGAGCGAGGGGGAGGCGCCATTCCCACTCAGTTTCTTCCAGCCGCCACTGACACTCTACAGAGGTAAACATTAGGCAGAGGAAGCCAGCAGCAGGGAAGGCTGGGTGGGCGTGTGTGACTGAACAGATGACCACTCGAAGATCATCAGTTACAGGTAAGCAACCTGTTTATCTTCTTCGTGGTCTCTGTGCAGTCCCACACATGGGTGACTAGCCAGCTAAAAGGGCACGGAGGTGGGTGCTGGCAAGAAAAAGAAAGTGTTAGTCACAGCATGTAAACGGTAGAAAGAAGCAGATGCACTCACCAGTCACTTCAATGGAAGATGGATCTGAGGACCGCTTGGCCGAAGGAGGCGTCTCGTCTCGCACGAATGTCCAAGGCATAATGGGAGACGAACATTGACGGTGAGGACCATGATGCAGCAGCACAGATGTCCTCTAGAGACACGCCGTGCAGGAAGGCTGAAGACATCGAGACCGCTCTGGTAGAGTGAGCCTTAAGGCCTTCGGGTAAAGGTTGCTTAGCAACTTCGTAACACAACCTAATTGCACTGGATACCCACTTAGATAGTCTTTGGGTAGAAATTTTGTGCCCTCTGTGAGGATTGCCGTAGGCCACAAACAAGTTAGGGTCCTTACGGAACGGTTGTGTACGAGAGAGGTAAAAGGACAACGCTCTTCTGACGTCAAGGGCGTGTAGAGCTCTCTGCCCAGGGTCCTTAGGATCAGGAAAAAACGTGGGCAACAAAGTGGAGGTTGACAAATGAAATTGTGACACGACCTTGGGTAAGAAGGAAGGGTCCAGTCTTAAGACCACCTTGTCCTTATGAAAGACTGTATAAGGAGAGTTAGAACAAAAGGCACACAGGTCACTGGCCCGTTTGCCTGAAGTGAGAGCAACCAATAAGGCAGTTTTCCAAGACAGCAAACTGAGGTCCACAGTGGCCAGGGGTTCAAACGGGGGTCTCATAAGATGTGAGAGCACTAACGACAAACTCCAAACTGGTACAAACGGTTTGATAGGAGGGTGAAGGTGCAACATGCCCTTTAGGAATGATTTGGACAATCTATGAGAGAAGACAGTTTGGCCATCAATAGGTTCGTGGAGAGCAGAAATGGCTAAAAGGTGAACCTTTAAAGAGGAGTAGCTGAGGCCTGACACTTACAAGGACAGTAGGTATTCCAGGATTGAAGGCAGGGGTACTGACTCTGGATGGAGGCGGTGGGATGATGCAAAAGAACAGAAGCACTTGCACTTGCACTGGTAAGAGCGCCTAGTGGAAGGTTTTCTTGCATTCAGTATAACCTCCTCTACTCTTGAAGATAGGGATGTGGACGAATTCTCCAAGCTGTGAGGGCTAGAACTTGAGGGGTTGTGGTGCAGCACCTGGCTGTGAGCTTGGGTCAGGAGATCGTCTGCCAGGGGGAGACGACGATAAGTGTGGCAGGACATCTGAAGAAGTCTTGTGAACCATGGTTGGCGCTATCAGAATGCAGTCTGTGCCGTCCCAAGCAATCTTGAGCAGTGATCGAGTTATAAGGGGGGTCGGTGGAAAGAGATAATGCAAAGGACCCCTCCAGATGTGTAGGAAAGCATCGTTGCCTCTCCTGGTATAAAAGAGGGCATTTCGAATTGTCCTTTGAAGCAAAAACATCTATTTTGGGGGCTCAGAAGCAAACAAAAATGCGATGCAGGTAGAGTGGATTGAGAGACCATTCGTGGTCGTCTATGCGAATCCTGCTGAGAGAGTCGGCCAGAACGCTCTCTATGCCTGGGAGGTGAATGGCAGTTAGGAAGATGTTGTTTTTGATATACCATTCCCAGAGCACTATGGCTATGCGGCACAACCGGAGAGATCTGGTGCCGTCCTGTTTGTTCACATAGAACACTGTGGTCATATTGTCTGTAGTGATCTGGACGTGTCAATCCCTGACAGATGGAAGGAACGATTGAAGGGCCCTGTGCACGGCAATAAGTTCTAGGCAGTTTATGTGCATAGCCCTCTCGGACGCAGTCCACAGCCCTCTGACAGTTTTGTCCTCTAAGTGGGCTCCCCATCCCCACTTGGAGGCATCTGTGGTTACAATGACAGATGGAGGAGGGAAAACAAAGGGCATCCCGCAAAGCAGATTGTCTGGTACTGTCCACCAAACGAGGGAGAGCAGAGCATTCTGAGGGATGGTGAGAACAGTATTCTGTGGTTGTACGTGTGGATGGTAGGCGCAAACAAACCAAAGTTGGAGGTGTCGCATGCGCAGTCTTGCAAATCGGAGGACCGACGTGGTTGCAGCCATGAGGCCCAGGAGACGTTGTATGGTGACTGCAGGCTGCACAGGAGTATGTTGGACCAGCTGGGCCAAGGAGATTATGGTTCAGGCACGATCCTCTGGAAGGAAGACAAGATGAGGAGACGTGCATAGATGAGCACCTATGAACTGCAAGTCTTGAGTTGGTGTAAGGTGCGATTTGGTGACATTCACACAAAGGCCCAGGGAGGCGAGGAGAGAGAGAGTTGTTTTGAGATTTCTCGCCAGTTGGTGCGCTGTAGGGGCAATAAGCAATCAGTTGTCTATGTACAGGAACACTGGAATATTTCAGAGATGCAGGGCAGCTGCGACTACTGCCATGCACTTGGTAAACACTCTGGGCGCGGTGGAGAGCCCGAATGGCAGAGACCGGTACTGGAAGTGATGATGATGCCCCATGGTGAATAGAAGATATTTGCGGTGCTGAGGTCTGTCACATGGAAATAAGCATCCTGGAGATCCAGGGATGCCATCCAGGAGTCCCGTGGAATTAGGGGAAGGATGGATTGGAGGGAGATCATTCTGAATTTCCTGTAGGCTATCCGCTTGTTCAGCCTCCGGAGATCCAGAATGGGTCACTTGCCCCCATCCCTCTTGGGCACCAGGAAATATCTTGAGTAGAAACCCATCCCGCGATGTTGAAGAGGAGCAGGTTCTATGTCAGCCTTGTGGAGAAGGTCCAGAATCTCTTGTTGGAGGTGAGGGGAGGGTGGAGTAATGGTAAAGTAGTGGTGGTGAGGTGGTGAAACGAACTCGATTGCGTATCCGAGGCGGTTTATGGTGAGGACCCAAGAGTCCATGGTGATTGAACTCCAGGTTGGGTAAAATGGGAGGAGAAGTGTGTGATAGAGGGAATTCATTTGTGGAATGGAACACGCAGGGAAGTCAAAGAGACTAGTTGGGTGGTTGAGCAGACTTTGTAGCAGGTTGAGAGCGTGGCCTCTGTTGGAAAGGTTGTTTCTGCTGTGGAGGCTTCTTCCTCTAATAATCATGTTGTCTGGGAGAACCTTGACGGTCTCCAGGGTTTTGGTCTGTTGAAAGGTTGGGAGGCCGGCTGGGAAACACCCAGGCGTTTTGCCCTCTTACGACCGTCATCTACAGACGTAAGGACCTCATCTGTTGAGGCATGGAACGGGCCAAGGCCATCAAATGGCAAGTCTTCAATCTTTTGCTTGATGTCAGGCTGTAAGTTAGTCGACCTCAGCCAGGCGTGACAACGTAGAGCCACTGATGAGGCAAAAACTTTGGACGAGCAGGATACAGCGTGTCTCAAGGAGTTTATTTGCTGCTTGGACACACGTAATAGTTCCGAGACTAGATTAGAAACAGCTTTCTGGGAGGTGTCGGACATAGATGGAATATGGGGTGTAATTTGGTTGGCAAGGTTGTATGTATATGCTGCAAAATAAGCTAGGTAATTATTAAGTTTGGAATTTGTGGAGGCTAGGCTGTAGATCTTACGAGCCAGTGTGTCCAGCTTCCTGCCCTCACGATCAGGTGGTGTTGGATGTCGCGATGGTTTGGCCTTAGTAGCCGATTGGACAATTATTGAATTAGGAGCCGGGTGAGAGGCTAAAAATTTGCATTCAGGCACGTGTACCCTGTATAGGGAGTCGAGGCGCTTGGAGGTAGGTGGTATGGAGGCAGGTTTGTCCCAGGACTCGCGTACAGCCTCGAGGTGGACAGGCAACATGGGTAGAATTGACCCCGCTGGAAAATCTACCTGAATGAGATCATGGACAATATCTGAGAACTTGGGAGAATCAGAAGGGAGAGGAATATTAAGGGCTGCAGCCATGGTGGTGATTAAATTGAGGTAAGCTTTGGAACTGTCAGAAGGTGAAAGTCGTGTAGGTTGGGTCGAATCCAATATAGGGGAGACGGGGGGTTCTTCAGAGTCAGAGGGATCAGAGGTGCCCATCTCGGATTGAGATTCTTCGGGTGGGGACGACATATGAGGTTTGGTAGGTGCGGAGGATATCTTATCTCTGGGAAGTTTAGGCGGGAGGTTGGATGTCGGGACGGAAGTAGTTGCAGGAGCTGTAGATACCGTGGCAGAAGCTGTACGGGGCATTAAGGGCTCTTTAGGTAGATCTCGGTTCTGGGGAGGTTCATAGGGTTGAAGGGTCTCACGGGTCCGAGGGGAGTAGTATTCCTGGTCTCTATAATGGGAAGGACGAGAATATGGGGAAGGACGATGGTATTGAGGAGATTCTTGGTCTCTAGAATGGGAAAGACGACGGTGTTGAGGTGATGTGTGTTCTAGGACTCTGGTTCGAGGGGACTCACGGTACCGAGGGGAATCGTAGAAGTCACAGATTCGAGGCGTCGAAACATCACGCATGTGGGTCTCAGCATCGAACTCACGGTATCTGGATCGGCGGGAACTCTGCTCAGAAGGGGAGTTGGAGTAGTGCTGGTGAATCCATCGGGGTCGAGGGGATGGTGACTGGGACGGGGAAGAGTAGTCGTATTGGCGTCGGTAGTAGTCCTGATATGGGGATGGAGATCGAGGAAGATGGCATCGAACCGGGGAACAGGAACGGAACCGTTGGGTGGAGACCTGCGTGGATGACTCTCTATATTGTGGAGAGACCGCAATGTCCCGAAAAGATCCCGACTGAAAACCCGAACGGGTAGGGTCCGAGGAAGGGTCCGTTTCGAGGATGTCATACACAGATGGCCTGGCCTGATATGGCCCAGCCCTACAAGGTCTCGTTTATGTCAGATCCAGCCCTCATAAGTTTGACACCTCTGCTCTAGAGGGTCCATATACTGGCTTCAGGTTTACACTAAACTACGAGAAAATTTTTTGAATCCCCTTCTCTGTACAAGAGGTGGTTTGTCTGATTGTGCCAAGGTTCAGTGGTTACTCTCCAGTTATAATTCTTCACTAACTGCTAATGTTGCCTACTTTCTCCAGTTTGCAATTCAAACTAGGAAAGCCATTATTTGATGTATTTTGTCCGTTTTTGCAGTTTGTATCATTTGACATGTCTGTCTGTCTGCTGGCTTCAGGGGGTCCTGGAACCACACACAAAAGCTATTCCGCCTCCTATTGTTTCCTTCCTGTTACTCTGAAAACTGTCTTTGTGAAACAATTTTTTTTAAATGTCAACTTATGTTAAAGTATTGTTTCACTCCAAACAAATGTAGGATGGCATGGGGTGCTAACGTACACTGTTAGCCAACGTACAATCCTCATCATCCCCATGTTATGACAATAGTTTCCTGTTTGTAGAAATCAAAGGAGACATATCCTGCCAGTGTGACTATGAGAATCTGTCATTGTTTACATCAGATCACAGTGAATTCTAAGGGGAAATGTAGTCTTTTCAAGTGTTCATTGTAATTTTTTCATTACAGACCAGTAACTATAACATTGCTTAATACTTGTAGGTAATTTATGTTAGGTAGGCAAGAAACAGCATGTACTTACAGTGCAATTTAAAAAAAAAAAATCAGAGTTGGTGTGTGACCAGTAGCTGATCTGGCATATCTCCAAATTTCTCTGGAAAGGAAGTCCTTACCTTTAATTAGAGACTTAAACTGTGACCAAAAAAAGGCTAAGAAACACCGTAACAGACAAAGAAGACGCTGAAAGTGCTCTCCAGGGCCTTATCAACTTTTGCTGCTGCAAGAAGGTACAAAGTAATATGCTGTTGTTACCATAAGTAAGAGTTCTAAAGGCTACTAAACATCAATTTACATTTTTCCAATGTTTTCTAAAATCTACAGAGTATCTGTACTAAGCTATACATTCTGAAACAGTGTGATCATATGCAGAATTACATCATTGTGTGTGTGTGCAACATGCCATCATTGCAACTGAATTATTTCGACCCCAGCAAGGGGCTTTCAAGGCAAGGCCTTCCTCTCAGACTCCTCTTTGGTGGTCTCCCTTCCAAGTACTGGCACTGATTAGCTTCCAAAATCTGATGAGATCGGGCTATACCATGCCACCTTCCCTCTCTACTCCAGTCTAAAACTGCTGAAATCAGCCATTCTTGCATTGCATTATACCAAGGGTGGCCAAACTTGCTAAATATAAGAGTCATATAGAATAAATGCCAGATGTTTGAGAGCCACAAGACAAAAATGTTAGATGAGGGAGGAAGGAAGGAAGGAAGGAAGGAAGGAAGGAAGGAAGGAAGGAAGGAAGGAAGGAAGGAAGGAAGGAAGGAAGGAAGGAAGGAAGGAAGGAAGGAAGGAAGGAAGGAAGGAAGGAAGGAAGGAAGGAAGGAAGGAAGGAAGGAAGGAAAATGGATGGAGAGGGAGAAGTGGAAAGAAAGCAACTTTAAGTGCTTGGAGAAGTGCTTGGCTTGGAGAAGTGATTTAAAGGGAGAAATGCCTTTTCCAAGCCAGCCGATGAGGCAGTAAGGACTTTGAAAGCCACAGAATATATGTGAAAGAGCCACATGTGGCTCCCAAACCACAGTTTGGCTACCCCTGCACTGTAACTTACGCACTACTCAAACGTTCACTAAAAGTTTGAATCAGTCTACAAAATCAATTCACTTTGTTTCTAGAATCCTGTATGCAGGACTGAAAAGATGCTGCACAAAGATGCTGCACAAAGGAAAATAAATAAATATAAAAAATAAAAGTAATAGCAACAATAATAAAACAACTTCTGCAGAAGCTTTGCCTGGCACCATCTTAACTTCTAGGTGCCAGGTAATATCTGTTATATTCAGATTTTTGGTAGATGATATTTTTCTCCTTCCTGATGCTTAAATCTTTTGGCATCCAATTTTTCCTCCAAGTCTGCTGTTTTAAATGCTTTTGGGGAAAGTGCTGCTTTATTTATTTATTCTTGTTTTTAAATTTTATTTTGAGCCACCTTTAATGCCCAGTGAAGCAGAAAGGCTGTATACAGACTTTTAAACAAACATGTAGCACAGTGGACCAGGATCAAGCATGAGATGCTGCTGCACAGTTCAGCTAACTAGACGTACAGAATGTGCTCCTTTTGCAGGGATCCTTGATTTTGAACATTCAGTAAATTTGTACATGACTGCAATAGCAGTCTTCAGCCTAGGGTTGCCAATCCCCAGGTGGGGGCAGGGGATCCCCCGGTTTGGAGGCCCTCCCCCCGCTTCAGTGTTGTCAGAAAGTGGGGGGAGGGGAGGGAAATGTCTGCTGGGCACTCTATTATTCCCTATAGAGATTTATTCCATAGAAAATCATGGAGAATTGATCCGTGTATCTGGGGCTCTGGGGGGGCTGTTTTTTGGGGTAGAGGCACCAAATTTTCAGTATAGCATCTAGTGCCTCTCCCCAAAATATTCCCCAAGTTTCAAAAAGATTGGACCAGGGGGTCCAATTCTATGAGCCCCAAAAGAAGGTGCCCCTATCCTTCATTATTTCCTATGGAAGGAAGGAATTGAAAAGGCGTGCTGTCCCTTTAAATGTGATGGTCAGAACTCCCTTTGGGGTTCAATTATGCTTGTCACAGCCTTGATCTTGGCTCCACCCCTAATGTCTCCAGGCTCCACCCCCAAAGTCTCCTGGCTCCTCCCCCAAAGTCCCCGGATATTTCTTGAATTGGATTTGGCAACCCTACTTCAGCCCAACCCAAGTACAGTGCCATATCCGCATGAGCAAGGTTAGTTTGATTTCACCCAGCTCCCAAGTGTCCCAACTTCTAATGAGCAGGAACGGACTCTGCCCTTAGCCACCCCCCAAGGACTTATTTGCCCTCCACTCAGATTGATAGTATTCTGCTAGATTGATGATATTCCAACTTCTGTATAATGTCTACCTTTTAAAACTGTTCAACTGTTTTAATTACATTGATAGTTATTTCTACTTGTTTCAGCTTTTGTAATTTATTGTTGTGACCTGCCCTGAACCCAGGACAGGATATAAATCAAAACAAATAAATAAACACCTTTACACATTTATGAATGTGGGCCAAGATCTATGGGAGGAGTTCACACATATTTTCTGGATTCTAGAAAGGGAGTACAAGATATTAAGAAACTTCCATTGCAAGTCAGGCTTTCATAAAAGTCCACGTTTCCTTCCTGCTTTGACATTAAACCAAGAAAGCTGCAAAATAGGTGTGGCCTCTTTTCATCCTAGCTCTGGCTTCCATTCTTCCTGATCTCTCGGCTCCCAATTTTAAATACAAACAACATTCTTATGAGAACTAGCTAGGGTTGCCAGTCTCCAGGTGAGGCCTAGAGATCTCCCGCTTTTATAAGTGATCTCCAGCAAGCAGAGATAATCTCTCTCTCGGCTTGACTTCGCGAACAAAGATTTAAGAAAGGTGCAGTAGTCCACGTCTGCTGCAGGCTCGCTGGTGGCTGACAAGACCAATGCGGGACAGGCAGGTCCGGCCACAGTGGCTGCAGGGAAAAGTCTGATTTGGGGTTGGTGCTGTAGCAGTACGATTCTTCCTCAATCTCCTTTTGCAGAGATAATCTACCCTGGAGAAAATGGCTGCTTTGAAGGATAGACTCTATGACACTGAACTATGCTGAAACCCCTCCTTTCCCAAACTCCGCTCTCTCCTAGATCTACCCCCAAAGTCTTCAGATATTTTCCAGTACAGACCTGGCAGCCCTAGAACTAGTCAATAATACAGGTGTGAGGCCATTAAAGGGAAATACATTTAACTGTTAGTGAGAGATGAGTGTATTTCTATGCAATTCAAAGCAGAGCTATATCCTTCTAAATCCACTGAGGTCTGGGGTTAGAAGCATATAATTCTGTATAGGACTGCATTGTAAATCTTCCCATCCATACAATAAAGCATAAATATAAACTGTAGTTTCTGGAACACAACTACATCATAAATCTGGGCTACTTAAAAGAGTTAAACAAATACCAAACAATCTAAAATGCATACAAATTAACTTTTTTCATAATCTGGTTGAATAATCTGCTACAATGTTAATTGCAAACACTGTTTTTTCTTGAGACAATAAAATGTAATTTTATCATAGTAGAAATGAAATACTACCTGCATATTTTATGTGATGTACATTCACTACTGAGCAAAGATGCTTTATTCAAACTTTAAATAAAGAAAATTACTGCATGTTTAATAACTGAATGAATCCCAAGTCATAGATGCAAGCCTGTATACCTAAGAAATCATTGTTCTAAAGCAGAGACTCAGTGCTCTTCTTACCAGCTAATTAGGAACATTCATTCATGCTTGTTTGCAGTTGGTGTATTCATTTAAAATGAATAGAGCTATCATTCATAAAGAGAAAATATGCAAGCAGGATTCTCTAAATACAAAATAGTATTAATAATCCACTCAGATAACAACAGTGCAATGGTAATTGAGTTTCAGAAGAAATTTATTTACAGTTCAATGTTTCATTTTTTTCCACAGAGAATATTGCTTTGAAAGAATATTTTAAGAACTTTTAGTTTAAATGAGCTATAAACTAGAATAACAAACCAAATCACAATATAGGGATACTGTACTGTGAATTATAATGCCTTGAATACAAAACTTATGTGATGCTGGCCATAATATTAGCAAATTAAGTGTAACCTTTTTTCTTAATAAGAATAAAAATATTTCAATAGTTAGAAATAAAAAGCAACTCACTGATAAGACAAAGACATCAGGAATGCTGTCGAGACTTGTCTAAAGTTTGACAAAGCTGGACAGTGTCAATATTGTTGAATAAATTGATAAAAGCTACTATGCACATATCAGAAAGTGTAACCAGGAAGTGGAGAACAGGTACACACTTTCCAGAATATCTGATTGTAAAAGGTTTTGTGGTGCACTGAACTGGTGCTTCATGATCGCAATGAACCTGAGGATTCAGAAAACCATTGAGTTTCCAGAGGCCTGAATTTGGTTTCTTTAATAAATTCTGCCACACAACTACATCTGCAGAATGTGGCAGACTTCAGACAATTAAAGGCAATTCAGAATAAAATTCTTCACTGCATGCTCAGAAGTGTACAGGGATTAAATAGGAGCTGAACAGGAGCTGAAAAGCATTTAGTTTGTAGCCACTGAGGCAGGTAACACCACAGATGAGTTCACTGCCAAACTGTATTTATTTTCCACAATATAAATTATAGTAGCTCAAAGGTGGAACATCACTATGTATTCATACAGTCAACGGTTTGTCATGCTGACTCCATTACTATGTTTTCACATCTACAACTGGATGAAGTTTACTCTGAGGAACCTGACAAGAATAAACACTGCTTCCAAGTTACAACAGAAGTATCATGCATGGACATCAAGGAACAGTCCAGAAGAGGACTGGGATGTATACCATTGTTATGTCCACCAACAAAATTTAATAATGCAACGAGCAACATCCCAAACTAAGGATATGAAGGTATTTTCACCAGTGATGGTGGCAAAGAAACACTTTTCTACCACCACTGCATCCGCACAATGAAAGCCAGAAGAGCTGTTCCAGGTGGTCAAAGACCTACTGAGATGTGGCTTGCAGGAGGAGGTAGACTGCTCAATGTCCCACTGTGACCATTTTGCTCAGCATTTTGCAGATAAAATCTTTCACACCCATTCCAACTTGGACTCTATGCTAGCAGTGACAGGGTCAGATGGTGCCAGGGTGCCAACTTGTCCAATTGTTTTCATTCTATTCAGTCTGGGGATGTGGACAGGATTCTTAGAAGCCTACCTCAAGAACTGTCTCCCCAGAGAGATTTGTCTGTCTCCTTCTCTTGCCATCTCCCATCAGCAGGCAAAGACTTTTTTGTTTCCTTTGGCATTCCCTCAATGATCCCTCCTTCCTAATCAATGTTATTAATTGCTGTTTTTGTGTTTTATGTATGTTTTAATTCTATTTTGATTGTTTTAATGATGGGATTGATTTTAATGGTTTTAAAATATGACTCTATCATGTATGTTTTAAATAGTTAACTGCCTTGGTGGCCCTTGTGAGGGTAGAACCATGGAATACATATATAAATCCTGGTAATGGTGCCCCAGGGAAGGGAATTCATCTCATCACTAGCCTGTTCTTGGCATTTCCAGGCTCTGTCTTCTGTTGTCCTCACTCCCTCTACAGATGTTGTAATAGCCCCCCCTAGCTCAAAGGGACAACTCTAGCAGTGAGTGTTTCCAGCAGAGTGCCTAACAGTTTTCTCCTTACCTACCTTCACCTTTCCTTAATCTACCAACTGTACAGTTCTCCTCTAATGGAGTCTACCTTCACTTACCTCTCACTGGTTGCTGCCCTCCCATCTCCTTCAGGAAGGAGGGATTTTGAAGCCTTAACAGTCTGCCAAAATACCTGGCAATGGCACAAGCAACACTGCCTCAGTTTCAACTTAGCTTTGTAAACATGTTGTAGAGAAGCTGGAAAGCCACAAGTGGCACAGCTCCACTGAGATGAAACTAAAAGAAAACAGAGTTCTAAAAATTTTGAACTGGGCTACTTACAAGGAAGTTTTTAACAGCTCTATGCTAGACTGGCAAATAAGCTTTCAAGTGTGCATGATTAGTGCTGTGCCTAGCTATGTCATGATCTGGGACACTGTGCTAGCACCTAAAGCAGATACAGGCTATCAGACTAATACGACAGTCTAAGGTGTTATAGTGTTTCAACAGGCAAAAAGAAATAATTTGCCAGTTGAAACCCAACCATGTCATTTTAAGATTTGTTACTAAGGTCTACTGTTGATAAAATAAAGCATATAATATACTTTATGTTTCATTTTATTCATTTATCTTTTGGTGTGCCTACAACCATTCATGCCCCATGGTTCATTTTGTTTTGTTTTTGAATGCAGTCTGCGTAATGCCAGGGGAAAGGGGATGGAGATTCAGTTGTGGGCTCACTACTTTTGCATCCCTGTTTAAAAAAATGGAAATTTAATTGAGAAAGATCTTGGAAAGGTTCTGACTAGTACCATTTGGACTGTAATTCTTGTTCAGCAATTAAAAAAAATGATTTAAAAAATAAAATAAGGTGTTATAGAGTTCTGCCATCAAATGTGCAACAGTTAAGACAGATACTGGACAGTTTAAAGTACAAAACAGTTTGGAAGCAGCATATCTAAAGGACTGTCTGCTTCCAAACTGTTTAGTTGGTAAGATCATATTTGGAAAACCTGCACCATCCATTTCCATTTTTCAAAGCAAGGTGGATAGCTACAAGGAAAAGTAACTTCTTAGTTGTAAGCTGTTTCTTAATTGCAGCCCACCCCCCACATCCAAGTGTAAATGACTGGAGAAGGCAATGGCAAACTACCCCGTAAAAAAAGTCTGCCATGAAAACGTCATGATGCAACGTCACCGCAGAGTCAAAAACGACTGGTGCTTCCATAAGAGACTACCTTACCTTTACACATCCATTCATCTGGCACAAAGTTTTTGTAATCTGGAGGCCAGGCTATTTCTCCCAAGCATTTTGTTCAGTTGCTGGTAGAAAAATTTTGTATAGGATTGCCACTGACAGACAGCATAACAAGATTAATCCTTCCCTTTCATCTAGTGCAAGTACCCATGTACCTGTATCAGTGAGCACCATTCTGCAGCATCTCAGCCAGTTGTACTAGAATACTTAAATGTTTCTCTTTCTTTAAACATCATCCCTACAACTGTGTTTACTTTTTTCCAGCTCAGCAGAAGTAGATTTCAGTTCATCCTCCTAGAAGTGCCTCAAATGTGGCATCAGGAAGGAAGCCAGAAAGGAAAGAGTAAAGTAAAGTAAATTTTATTCTTATATCCCGCCCTCCCCCGCCAGAAGAGGAATTTGGTGCTATCAAGCACATATGTTTCCTTTTGCTTTATAGCTTGGCTATGTTTTCTATTTTTGCGTCTCTCCACCTACAACAACAAGAAATCATTACAAATCACACTGCCACCTACCCAAGTGAAAGTGGTATTGTTATATGACAGTAAGAGACTAGTAGCACCTTAAAGACTAACAAAATTTGTGGAAGGGTATGAGCTTTCGTGAGTCGCTGCTCACTTCTTCAGATACCTACCACAAATTCTGTTAGTCTTTAAGTTGCTACTAGACTCTATTCTTTTCTACTGTTACAGACAAATAAACACAGCTACCCATCTTGATCTGTCTCCTTATACAAGGGGTCTGAGGCAATCAACACAAATTCTAGGTGTACTTTTCTAAGCCCAACAATGTTGCTTGTCAAAGTAATGAAACATTTTCTGAGCAAATCTTAAAACCTCATATCCACCGTTTATTGGAAAGAGGGAATTCTAAATATCTTGATTATGTCAAGATATATGTCATACCAGTCCTGAAACAATCCAGAGAGTGATTTATAGTGGAGGTTTGAGGAGAAGGCTTACATACCTGAAGGAATGTTGATGCAGCAACATCAATTACAGCAACAACTACCACTAAGGGCAATGGAGCCGATTCCTAGCACTGGAACAAAGGATCGTTATGCCAGATCCTGGTGTTGCTTCTTTAATGCAGTGCATCAGACTAGGCATGACACAAATTGCCAAAAAAAACCAAATAGTATTACACAAATTACATAAGTCTTTATTAAAATATTACAAAAGACAGTTCTGCTACTGGGGCAAGCTCGATGGAAGAAAATGGAGTTTGTACCAAAAGAGCATTTTAAAAGTGAATCCTACAAATGAAATGAAAGCAAACTTCGATTTCACAATGATGCTTTTTTTCTAATCCTTCTGGCTGAAGCTGACTCACCATCCTAGCACTCAAATGAGCCATTCAGCTCAGTGTATTTTTAAATCAAACCTTCAGCAAAAAGTTGCTATTTTTATACATTGCTGTCAATATAAATAAAGCCACCTAATCAGTAGTTCAAAACTAACACTTTTGAACACACAAATGGATTTCTCATTGCTTATCTGAACCCAGAAACCAACAGCACTCCAAAGACTCTTAATTTAAACATTATTCAAAACTGTACAAAGGCTTAAAAGAAACCTTTCTTGTGATATTCCAGATTATGAACACTTTCACCATAAAACTAAAATGGCAACATTAGATAGGAATTAATTTTCTGTGTTTGAACTGAAATCAAACATCATTTGTAGGGCAAATGTAACCAATGGCACTCTATAGAAAGCCAATGTGGTGTAGTAGTTAGAGTGTTGGATATGAAGACCCAGGATCAGATCCTCACTCTGTCACAGGAGCTTGCTGTACGACCTTCAGCCAGTTACACACTCTCAGCCTAGCTTACCACACAGGAGTGTTCTGAGGATAAAATGGAGGAGAGAGGAGTACAATATAAAGCATTATGGATCCAGGCTGGAGAGAAAGGAGGGGTAGTAAATAAATTCAGTGAAAATCAGAGTTTATTTCAGTGTTCTCACATTCTAATCACATGAAATTATACCTCTTCTCCTCCAGTCACAGTGACAGATGGGTATACTGGTTAATATTGTACATGTAAAACTAGAGAAGACACTGTAAATAGGGGTGTCAAATGTCTGGCCTGCGGGCCAAACCGGCCCACCGAGGGCTTCAATCAGGCCCCCTCCCCCCCCCCCCGCCCTCACCCTGCAAAGTTCCCAGCCAGAAGTCCCCAGCTCATTCTGCCTTCTCTTTGCAGAGCTAAGCTGCAAAGAAAATGCGGAATGGATTTCCTATTCAGGCCTATGGGCAGAGCAGACAGGAATGGAAAATCCACTGCACATTTTCCTTGCAACTTTGTTTCAATGAATTGGAACTGAGCTTAACTTCACAGTGTTCCTACAGCCAGCTGGCAGCCCCACCCTCAATACCCTCAGACAAAGGGAGGCATGAATGCATGCTCAGCATCCGCCCCACATTGGATCCCATCTGATGCTGCCTATAAAAAGCTATTACATGAACATATGGGGGAAGATGTGAAGGCATGCCAGCATAGCCTGAAAGGCCCAGTCCCCAGCAGCAACTCCTTAAATCCTCAGAGAGGAGACCCCATTGAAGCCTTGGGCCTTCTGGTTTGCCCAAGGGCCTAGGGCTGACTGTAGCCCTCAGATGGCAAGGAATCATGCATTGGGTCACACTCATCTGGAACCCCTGGACTAGACATCTTGTGCAAAAAAGTTCTAGGGGTGTTAGTGGACCATATGCTGAACACTGAGTCAAGACTGTCTTTGGTTGAATGGCACTGCATCAGGTGATACAAGCAATACATTATGACAGCTATTCCTGCCTAGAATAGGAAATGCATCCCCATATGAAGATGGGCATCCTGTTCCCTGGGCTACCCCTATAATTTTGAAGGGCTGGCCTCCATGTGGGCAGCCATATCTGTGCAATTAAGCCAGCCATTTCCAATATACAATGTTTTTCTTCATTTGTAGGACTTCCTGAAGTACAATACAGGTGTTTACAGTTTCCAAACTGGGGTGGCACAGTTAATGATTAATGCTGTAAGCTGGTTTGAGAACTGAGAGACAGGGGCAAGCTGCTTTGAGAACTGAGGGACAGGGGATTCAAACAGAATTCTTCCGTTGAGAAAGTCAGGAGTGGCAACTGAGAGTTGGCAACTAAGACCCGGCAGCTGACTGGGATGAAAAGTTAAGGGAGGAAGAGGATCAAGAAGTTAAGGGGAGGGACGGTGGCTCAGTGGTAGAGCATCTGCTTGGGAAGCAGAAGGTCCCAGGTTCAATCCCTGGCATCTCCAAAAAAGGGTCCAGGCAAATAGGTGTGAAAAACCTCAACTTGAGACCCTGGAGAGCCGCTGCCAGTCTGAGAAGACAAAACTGACTTTGATGGACCAAGGGTCGGATTTAGTATAAGGCAGCTTCATATGTTCATATGTTCAAGAAGGATCCCCATTCAAGCCTGAGGGAAACAGCTCCTAGAAAAGGAGGAGTGATTCCTATCTAGTCTAAAGGAATAGTTCCCAAAAGAAGTGGGTGATCCTTAGCCTGCGGATAAAGAAATGAACTTGTTTGAATGTTCCTGCCTTCACCAACTTCTCTGCGGTACAAGAAAACTTATGTTCATGTATTTAAGCAGAGATTGCCAAGAAATCTCTCATTTTTTTAAAGACCTGTCTGGATAACCCAGTTACTTGTTTGTGACAAATTATCTGGAGTTTATTTGTATACGAAGTCACCTCATTCCTGTTGTTTGTTTACCTCGTAAGTCCTACAACTGATTCCAACCTGACCATTTCCCCTCAAAGTTAAATAAAACTTAATTTTTGAACTACACCATCAGTCTCTCATGTGCCATTTTCAAAACAGGACATAATAAAGTTTAGCCTCTAAATACATTCAAATGACTCAGTTGGACAGTCAAAGAAAAACAAAGAAGAAAAGGGAGAAAGGAGCTGCTCAGCAAACCCTGAGGGTGAAATCATTTTATATCTTTTCCCATATGTTCCTGAGAAGGTATTAAGATCACAGCAAAATGTCTGACCCTTCAATCAGAGAAGCTCATCTGGTGGGTACATGAGAGAGGGCCTTTTCAGTGGCAGACCCATAATTATCAATAATTCTCCCCAGGGAGGTGTGCCTGGTCCCTTCAGTGTTGACTTTGAGGAAGCAGTTGAACATGGTTTTATTCATGATAGCATTTGATTAATTTTAGTTCTTCTGCCTACCCCTACCAACAATTTTAAATTACTGATTTTAAGTTAGTGGTTTTTTGTATTTTACATATGTTATTGTTATTTATATTGTAGCTGCCACAAGTTCATGTAAGGTAGAAAGGTGGCTAATAAATTGTTTAAATGAATACACTTTATGACACATTAAATATTAAACATGTCCTTAACTACAGTCCTAAGCTCTGCTCACAACCTGAGTTCGATCCCCGGCAGAAGCTGGGTTTTCAGGTAGCTGGCTCGAGGCTGACTCAGCCTTCCATTTTTCCAAAGTCGGTAAAATGAGTATCCAGCTTGCTGGGGGGAAAGTATAAATGACTGGGGAAGGCAATGGCAAACCACCCTGTAAAAAGTCTGCCGCGAAAACGTTGTGTAAGCAATGTCACCCAGAGTTGGAAACGACTGGTGCTTGCACAGGGGACCTTTCCTTTCCTAACACATATATATAACAATATGAAATATTTAAATATAGATTAGTTATGATAAACACATTTATTTTATTCAACCTCTTTTAAACCATATTCAAATGCTGAGAAGCAAACCTGAAACATTAATATCATAGGCTTTCTACTTTAATGAAATGCATTTCTAAACAATCCTAAGCAGGTCTGCTCAGTGATAAGTCTTACTTTATTCAGTGGGTTTTACTCCCAAGAAAGTATTCTTAGGATTGCAACCACTAGCTACTATATGTGTACTAAAGCTCTTGTAAGCAAAACAAATCAACACAACCTGTTACACCAAGCAACCTGACAGGTGGTTTGTGACAGGTGCCATTGATCTTTCTTTGTTTAACATAGAACAAGCTGTTATTTAGTAACACAGTGAACAAACATTCCTAACATGATACACAAAATGTATGAAAAAGGTAGACAATAGTCCAGCTGTCTTCATTGTAATTATTTTCTCTGGTTTTAGTTCTGTAAATTAGATTTAAAATAACATTTTCTTCACTTTTATATTAAATAATAGACATTGACAACCATATCTAAAATTTGCAATGTTTGTATTTAGTGGTGAGGTATCAGCACATATGCCTTCACAATAGTTGATGCCATGCTGGCACCACTGATCTCTTACAATAATATTACACATTAGGCTTTTAGTCTCAAAGTGTTCTTTGGTAAAGCCCTGTTTTGAGGTATATGTTGAACGAATCTTTTGTATAATCAAAACTCACCTAATAAGGGACTTTTTTTATCTTTTTGTGAAAGATGAGTGAAGTTGTCCTGAGAAGACACTAGACTGCAGTATTCAGCTTCTGTGTCTGAGCAGAGTTGACTATATTAATTAATGTAACAGCCTCCTGAGGGAGTGCCACCAGGCCTACTCTGTGCAGTTTTTAAGATAACAAGCAAAAATGTACCTTTCACATCGGGAAAATTTTTTGAACTGTTTTGGCATCTATTAGTTTTAACTGCATTAGTCCAAATAGCATTATACTGTATTTGATTATTTTAGATACTTTTATGGTGTTATCTTCTTATAGTTTACTGTGAGCAGCTTTAACAGCTACTGAAATGGATAAGCAGTATATCAATTTAAATATAGATTTAAAATTAATAAATAAAACAAGGGCCACATTTACCGACATTAAAAGATCAGTTCCTTGGACTGAGACTATTCTGTAATTCACAACATGAAACATTAAAACACAAATAATACGTATAACCTCCTCGTATTAAAACAATGATGACAGCTTAAGAAGGGAAGTTTGTGCTGTCCACAGTGATAAAATATCCTTCTAATGAATAACAAATATTTAAAAGTAATAAAAGCAGACTATGTAATACTTTCAAAGTTTTTCTAAAAATCAGCTCAGATGGGTCATGATTCAGTGGTAGGGAATTTTCTTTATTTGTATAAAGGTCCCAGGTTCATTCCCTATCATCTCCATTTAAAAGACTGAATAGTTGATAATGGGAAAGACTTGTACCTGAAACACCCTGTACAGATCCTGACAGCTGGCAACTGTCAGGAACAGATAATACTAAACTTGAAAAACCAATGGTCTCACTCACTTTAAGGCAGGTTCCTGAGCTCAATGAGGAAAATGTAAACAGCTATTTGAACCTCCACTGAACATCAGAAAACCAATTTTTTAGAACTATGAGTAGTGCACCTTTCAAGAATTTACACATACATTTCCTCCATATAGTATAAAGTAGAGCAGGGGTGTCAAATGTCCAACCCATGGACCAGAGCAGGCCTAGAGGGCTCTTTAATCCTCCCTCCCCATCCTGTGCTCACCCTATGAAGTTTCATGGCTTTTAATAAAGTTCCCTACTCTTTCTGCCCTACCTTTACCAGCTACAGCAGGAAGCAAAGCTGCAAAGAAAATGTGGAATGGATTTTCCATTAAGGTCTCTGTGCCCAGATAGATAGGGCCTAGAGACCTTAATGGAAAATCCATTCCACATTTTCCTTGTAACTTTGTCTGTGCTGCAATGTGTTTCAATAGAGTGGAGATCAGTTTCACTTTCAGTGTTCCTACAGTCAGCTGAAGCTCATGCTTCCTGGAGTTGTGTCCTTGCAAATAAAGGGTTGATGCTTTGAGCCAGCTAGTCTCTGTTGAATGGACCTAACCTAGTGAGTACTCTAACCTGGGAACCCACAGCCAAAGAGGAATATTACCCTGGAGAGCCATTGCCAATCTGAGTAGATGGGGGGAGAGAAGCTTGCAATGCCATTTCATAGTTTTCCCAGGCTCAGACTATTTTATATTTTTAGTTTCTGCCATGATCCTCATGCTTCTTGATGTGTTTTTTTTTATTTCATTGCCAAATCCCACTATTCCCCCACTTTCCATTTTAAACAAAATATTGCAAGATTTTAAGCATGTTTGTATTTAAGTTAAAAATAATGAAAACATCAGGGCCCTGCGGGACCTGCCACAGTTCCACAGGGCCTATAAAACCAAATTATTTAAACTCGCTTTTAGCAAATGAATGGAGGTAGCTATTACTCCACGGCACCGATAATCCCACTGAATCATTATAACTGAATCAAGAAAATCAGAAACGCACATCCTGGTTTTAATTATTGTAAACTGTATGATTGATTTTATTGTATAATTTGCTTTTAATCTTTTATGCAGTTTTATTTGTTGTTGTTAGCCGCCTGAGCCCGTCAGGGGAGGGCGGGATATAAATCTGATAAAATAAAATAAACAAAAATCTTTAATTGTGTTTGTCTTTGTCCTTTATAAAATTTGTTTCTCCACTACCTTACATTACCTTTTATGACACACATGGACCAGCCCCACAAAGTTCCATGTGTGCCATATCTGGCCTTCCTAGCTAATGTGTTTAACACCCCTGATAGAGCATCCCAATACTGCAGTTGAAAAGCTGAGGCAGAGGTAACATTGACTTGTTCAAGACCATGTACATGTCTATGATGGAAATGAACAGGGACTTCTGACTGCAGATTTAAAAAAAAAAAAAACCTGAACTATATCAGCTCTAAGGAATGTTGCCTTTTCCTGTCTAAAAGTATGCCAGTTATTAGTTAGAACACAATTCTATTAGTTAGAACACACTTTCACACAAAATGGCACTGTATCTTGTACCTTATATATGTTGAGATGTAACCCAATGGTGCTTTTTGTATCCCCTGGAATTTTTAGGGGGCACAGACTTGTTTTATAAGACTCCTGGATTGGGTTAAAAGGTCATTTTCGGTGAGCTGAAGCGAGTTGTGCCTATGGAAAGGAAAAGGAAAGGTCCCCTGTGCAAGCACGAGTCGTTTCCGACTCTGGGGTGACGTTGCTTTCACAATGTTTTCACAGCAGACTTTTTACGGGGTGGTTTGCCATTGCCTTCCCCAGTCTTTTGCACTTTCCCCCCAGCAAGCTGGGTACTCATTTTACCGACCTCAGAAGGATGGAAGGCGGAGTCAACCTTGGGCCGGCTACCTGAATCCAGCTTCCGCCGGAATCGAACTTAGGTCGTGAGCAAAGAGTTCAGACCACAGTACTGCAAGTACTGCTGCTTTACCACTCTGCACCACGGGGTAGAGTTGTGCCTATGGAAGACAGCCACTAATTTGCATTAATTTCCATCCACATATGTAGAACATTAAAAGCACCATGGCATAAGCAAGATTTTGTTCACAGTGCTTTGGATTCAACAAAATGTTTCATACAAACACAGATACATATTTGCTACAACTGTTGGAAAATAGTTGGAAAACAGGCACCTTATGATACAATAAAAATTGTCTTATGTTCTCCGCTATCCCTCGTCTCAGCTTTTATCCAGGTTTATTTCTGGTTCATTGGCTTTCCAATACTGCTGTCATTCTTGTACTGTTTTTAAATATATGAATTAGAATTTGTAGAAATAAGAACAACTTTTATATAATATATATATATAATAGTATATATATAATAAATTTATATAATAAATAGAATAAATTTTACCATTCAATTTTTACACTCAATTTCAATTGTCTTTAAATAATCAATAATAATGCACACATATCATTAAGTATTTCATATTACAAGTTGGGACCCATGTGACTCACATGGGATTCCATCTTCCCACCCCCACCCAGCTCAGTGCAGCCTCCAAGCTATCAAGCAGCCACCACCAGGCCCCAGGATCGGATCTAGAGGGGTGGCAGAGGGGGGTGCTTGCCCCAGCCTCTGATGGAGGGGGGTGCCAAATTGGGTATGGAGTCCATTGTATTCTATGGGACCATAAAATAGAATAGTCCATAACGGGGCATCATTTTTTAATTCCCTCCCCCCTCCTCAAAAATCATGTAGATCCGGTCTTGCCAGGCCCCTGGGTTGCTTTGTTGCTGCTGGACTTTTTGGCAACACCACCAGGCCTGACATGGCCCCTGAGCTCTACAGCAGCCATTACTAGGCCCAATGCAGCCCCCAAGTTCTCCAGCAGTTCCCACCTAGCACAGCACAGCTCAGCTCTCGGGCTGCTTTGCCACTACTGTAGCCCCTGAGGTTTTGCAGCAGCTGCCACCCAGTCCAGCACAGCTCCAAGACTGTCTCATCACTATTGCAGCTCCTAGGATCTGTAGCAGCTGCTGTCCAGCATGGCCCTTGGGCTGCTTCATTGCTGCCACAATCCCCCTGGGCTGCTTTGCCACTGCTGTCACTAGACCTGAAATGGTTCCCCAGTTGCCAGCACGCTGAGATAAGAATGCAAGAGCACCACAAAGAATGGTGTTTCATACTTGTCAGGTTTTAAAAACCCCATGTATTTTTTTGAACATTTCAGATTTTCCTGCAAACCTGGGGAGTGCCCCAAGATTGCTGAAAAATCTGTTTAACCTCCATGTGGCCCCAGTCTGCAGCCACAGGTGGCTATTAGAATATGAGATTATTCTGCTGCTATGTAATATCAAAACAGCAACTACTACCAAATGCAGCAGAACAATATTAAGCAAATCAGCTATAGCACACAGTTGGATAGGAAAGGTATAAATCAACAAGCCACTTCTTGTTACCTTGAAGGGAGCCAGTTTGGTGTAGTGGTTAAGTGTGCGGACTCTTATCTGGGAGAACTGGGCTTGATTCCTTACTCCTCCACTTGCAGATGCTGTAATGGCCTTGGGTTAGCCATAGCTGTCACAGGAGTTGCCCTTGAAAGCGCAGCTTCTGTGAGAGCCCTCTCAGCCCCACCCACCTCACAGGGTGTCCTGTTGTCGGGGGAGAAGATATAGGAGATTGTAAGCCACTCTGAGTCTCTTGATTCAGAGAGAAGGGCAGGGTATAAATCTGCAGTGTTCTTCTTCTTCTTCTTCGGCCCCCAAGCTAGAGAACAAGCTAGATAACATAAACACCTGCACTTATAATATTTTCTAGCAGTCACTTATTCCTATGATTGCCACATGGCTACACAGCAAGTCAGCTGCATATTGGACAGGATACCACTACAGCTATGTATCAAAAAAGGAACTCTGTGCTCTATCACAGCTGTTAAATATACATGCTTGGAATCTCAGGCTAAAACAAATGTGTGCTCCAGTACCCAGGAGTACATAGGAGCGGTCCAACAAATTGAAATACAGAAACTACAGAACAACTACAACATCTAAGTATACAGCTAGCAAGTAATATATTTTAATACAATGCAGCCATATTAATAAAATTCATTCCCAACAGCTGGTTCATTCTCCACTAAATTCCTTTGCTACAAAACAAAAATAACCCCATATCCAAACAGCCAATTATGCCTAATGTTTCTAGTGCTTTTGAAAGAAGAGAAACATTCTACAAATGTCCACAGGCCACTTCTAGTCTCTTCTAATTTATTTTACCCTGTTTTCCCATCAATGGGAACTCAACGCAATTTACAAAATACAATTGAAATAAACAAGAAAAAATATTGTAATACTGGTGTCTTGGGCTAGTCTTGGCCCACCTCAATCGGGGCCACGGGTGATAAGCCCCAGTTCAAGAGACTTTTGTGCTCTTCCTAGCTATGTGAATGTTCATGCCTTTGGCTATGACCTGGCTTAATACTAGAAACAAGTGTTGCAAAATTAAAATTGCCTGGCACTTGCTATACTACAATATCAGCTCTAAATTCTGATGAGCTAATAAATTTCTAATTCACAAAATGTGAAGGCAAGGCCTTATTTAAAAGTTCTTAAAGGAAGCATAGCATACAATATCACTAGAAACTCTGCACTTTACACATGGGTTTTCTACACTTTTTTAAAAAATTTAAATCATTCATATTTTTGTGTCATATTCAGTAGTTAATTCTCCAAATAGTGTAGGAAAGCATAAAACTGAAACACATAAGTGTCTATTCTAGGATACCAGACTTTTTAATAGCTAAGCATAAACAAATAGCTATGGGAAAATGTATTAATCTTATAAATGACAGGTCTGTTTCTGAATATGCTACAGAAGGATTCTACATTAGATTTGAATTTAGCTTTTAATCAAAGGCTTGGGCAGAGAAAGCAACCAGAAAGCTGACAAGTAAACTGAATCTTTGCTTTTAAAAATTGTACTAGTTCTTATGACTACAAAAATAGACTTGAAAATATGCTAACAGTATTTGAAAAGCCAGATGGGAAATGAGCGAGGTCTCCAGTGGGTGGGGTTATTCTCTGCATCACCATGTCCATTCCTCATTATGCAAATTTCTCATTACACCAGATCTGCCTGTATCTTAACCGGATGCTCTTGCCACTGAATCACAAAGGCTTTCATGTGGTGGCTGTTATTGAATAGTAGAGAGTATTCAGGTGGCGGCTGCTGAACCTGGGTGACTCATGTAAATTGTGTGGCAGTGATTTATTTGATGCCTGCCAGGCCTGGTCTGATGAGGACAGGAGGGAAAAAAGCAGGGTGGCCTGAGAGGCCAAAACAACCCTGGCAAGGGCCCTGCTCCCTCCCCTGCCTTTTCCTGACTGAAATCAAAGGTTGAATGCTGGCAATATTGCTGAGGTTGTCTAGCAACTCCCATAATAATCACTGAGATCTCAGACGGCATCCAGCTAAAGGCACTGTTTCTAAGAGCTTTTAACCCTGCAATGTTGGTTTGTATATTTCAATTTTTCTGCAAACTTGAGGCTTTTTTCACCATTGAAGAAAGATCTGGATTCTCTGTTCTCCCAGAGCTTACTCTGCCCTCATAATGTCACTGGGCGAGGCAGGGGCGGGGCTTTTTTCTTTTGGTTAATTTAAAAATTGTGTTTTCTAGCTTAACTGAAGGAGTGCTGTGGGTTTGTAAAAGACCCAGTATCAGTGGGTCGCCCCATTTTGCTGTTTTTGTGATCATAATCAGGGCCAGTCACCTTACTATTAGGGGTGATTACTGTTTTAAGTATCACATATTCCTGTAGCATCTATTTAATTACATATTTGAAAGCAGTCATTAATTCCTACTCTGCATTTTTTTCTCTCCTCACCAATCCATAAAAGATCCTTATCCTTATTATATGATTGCTCTTAATTTTTAAAGAGCTTTTAAAATTCACACATAGGAAACACAGGATCTTCCATGGATTGTGCCATTTTCCTTGGCTGAGAGATTATATTCATCCTATGAAGGGTAATTGTGTGTTTCTTAGCTATCTCTTGTTTACATTCTTAATATAGTGCATGCAAGAGAATTCTATTCATATTGAAATAGCATACATCAGTGTTTATCAAACAATTAGTGGGGACCTAATAGTGGGGTTGGGAGAGGTCTATCACAGGTTGGGAGAGGCAAGAAGGAAGGGAGTAAAGTAGCAAGTTAGGAAAGGAGACACTGGAACTCTAGTTCAGTGAGCATGAACCAAAAGAAGGCAAAGCAAAATAGCCTGAGCATAGCAAAGTTTTACTGCAGTTATAATCAACTTGGGCAAAGTCTGTGCTGAAGCTTTTCCCCCACATACTAGGCCCAGAATAGCAAATAAACAAAGCTGAATATTTTTAAATGGTTGTGTTCAGAAAACCTTTGATCTGGGTTGAATTAGCGTGGGAAACCATAAAACAGTAACATGTCAGAATGTGAGAATGCCTGTTAATTATTCTATTGCTAATAAACCTGGGTCAAAAAGAAGGCATTTCTTTCCCAGAAGTTTTTCCTGTCCAACTAATTTACCTTTTAACATGTAACATAAATATATACATCATTCTAATTTGCCATTAGTCTTAAAGGTGCTTTCTTTGTATTTTTCCCATGGGATCCAGGGAACTGGGCAAAGGAAGCTCTGGCCCTTTCCTTCCTTCCCCAGGGAACCAGGAGGGGGAGAAGCCTCAGCCAATAAAAGGAAGAGAGGCTTGGCTTAGTAGCTCTGCTGTGGAATTGAGAGAGCCTGGCAAAGAAAGCTATTCCTCTGCCCTTCCTCCCCAAGGGAGGAGCCTCAGTCAATGGAGAAAATAGAGACTTTGCTCTGTAGCTCCTGTGTGTTTGAGAAAGCCTTGCAAAGCAAGCTGTTATGCAGAAGGAAGGAGATGACAGCCAGTTGCTTGGACGCCTGATAGGAGTCCTCCGGGAGCCTGATTCGGACCCCCATTAAAGACCCCCATGAGGGACAGGGACTGGGCATGGGTGGGGGGGCAGTCTGTGGTGGCAAAAAACCCACCACCACCACCACCCCCAGTCTGTGAAAAAATTGTCTTCTATGAAATCGGTCCCTGGTGCCAAAAAAGGTTGGGAGCCACTGCCATAAATGAACCTTGTGCAGCTTGCTGCACAGCAATACAGCAAGAGAAAAACATAAAAATAGATTATCTTGCTAAGGGATTAGAAGGGCATTCCCCGATGACAAGGGTCCCTGTCAGGAATGAAGCAAAAAGGGAAAGGTATGAACTGTCCCATTGTGGGGCAAGGTCAAATAGCCCAAACCTCCAGTCAGAGTATCAAGAAGCTGGTCTTCATTAGTCAATGAAAACATAATTACAGTGCATTCCATAATTATGTGGAGTGTTTATACTAAAATAAAAGACAAAGTAACATATGCCTAGTGTTCTAGGTGAAAGTAGTGGTATGACAAACTATTTTGACAGGACACCAGGAGCCACTGAGAAACAAATTCTCACAGCAGGGTCTTCAAACTATAGGGAAGGAGGCATCTGAGGCTCAAAGCGAAATAATTGCTCTGTGAAAAATGCAGTGTTGACCAAAAGAATGGTGCACATTAGGTTTGTCTCACAAAGAAATTAAAACAGATTTAGGCATAATCCCAACGGAAGGGTAATGTTGGAATTCTACCACTGGGAACTTCCATCCACAATGGCAGAGGGACTATCTGCAGGAATAGTAGAGAGGTCAATGAACAAGACAGCCAAGCAAAAATTTAGACTGTAAGCCGCAAGATGTGGGCCTGATCATAGGCCTTTTTCAGATGAACACCTTAACACATCATTCAAAATTGCACCTTCAATCTGTCCCAGGGTAGTGCTGAACTAAATTATCTAATTAATGGGAGACAGGTAGAGGAGAGGTGAGGAAGATCTTGGGTCCGAGCCCACAAAGTGACACAGGTGCAAAATAAATTCTAGAAAATCTGGAGGACAAGCCAGTAAATCAGAGAAATTTTGTTTGTTTTTATCTTGTAAATTGACATAGAGAATAGAAAAAAGAATCTACAGCAGGCCCAAACATGTGGCCCAGGGAATGAATCAGGCCCCCAGAGGGTTCCTATCAGGCCCACAAGCAACTCACTGTTGTCTGCTTCCTTCTCTCTCTCTTGCTTCCTTCTGCATCACAACTGGCTTTGCCAGGCTTGCTCAATTGCACATGAGCTACAGAGCAAAGCTCCACCCTTGGGGAGGAAGTGGGGGAAGGAGAGCTAGCTTTGCCAGGCTCTCTCAATTGCACAGCAGAGCTACTGAGCCAAGCCTCTCTTCCTTCTGTTGGCTGAGGCTCAACAAGCCAGTGAGGTGGATTAGGTTGAATGCATGTGTTTGTCTGTGTTCTTTATAAAGTTCATATCTCCCCTACCTGACATTACATTTTATGACACATATGGCCCGGCCCAACAAGTTGAAGATCTGGTCCTCATAACAAATGAGTTTGACACCCATGATTTAGAGGATGCTTGATTAACAGAGACTTTTTAATAGGAGATGCAAAGGATGGATCCTGGCATCTTGCACATGGAAAAAATGTGTGCATAACCCTGAGACACACCATTATGTCAAAGAGAGGAAGAGAAGGTGGCTTAGGGATCTGACAGCAAGCCTGTTACTCCCCATAAAGTGTTGACCAAGTGGACTGAAAAAATTATAGCTTTTCTGTAGAGCTTTTTTAAAAAAACGCTACTTTCTAGCATGGACTAAGGTAGTAAAAAGACTGATCCAGATTAAAGGGACAAATTGTCACATACATCACCAGCATAGGCTGTGAAACACCATGTGTAAAGATCCCTTCAAAGAGGACAGTAAAAAGCCCATATTGACCTGCTGGTTCAGAACTTAAAGGGAAAGTGCAGTAGAGAAAATTCTGCTTCCCATCCAGGTTAAATTTGCAGTATTCACACTCTGCAATGGTTGAATTAAGAGATGAAGTGCTATTTAAGCTGTAGGTCATAAAGAACAATAGAGAGGACCAATAGAGTCAGGCATATATTTGCTAAGGGACTGAGCTAGAGGCTGATACATCAGCTAATAATTACGGTTTGCATATCAGAGACTTTGTCCCATGGGGCAGCTGTTTTGAGTAGAAAAACATAATGGCTGATTACAGACCAGCACTTTGGGTCGATTCAAAGACACCTCTGAAATTGACGCCAAAAAATCTGTACAGACAGCAACATCTGCTGGCCGTCCTCCTCCCATGCTCACCCCGTCCTCCAGGCACCTGAGACCAGCTCAAAAAGCTACTACTTCCAAAGTGGTAGCAAATCTTTGAGCTGGCCATCAGTCGCCTCTGCACCATCTGGATGGAGAAGGGCATAAGCGAGGCGACTTGGCGGTGTGGAACTGCCAAGCTGCCCCAAGCTGGTCCCAGGGATTTTTTTAAAAAATAAGCCTTTTAGAGCGCATGAGCGCTTGCCCCCGCCCCAGGGGAAAAAAAGGAACCCAGCTTCTGGGACGCCTTCCTGTGTGGAGCCATCCAGCTGCCGCACAGACGGGATGGGGATGGCATGCGGGTGAGTGAGAGGAGGCATTGGCACAGCTATTTTGAGCTGTCCCAATTCGGGACGTCTCCAAGCTGCCCCACAATGCCCAACTGTTATCAGCCAATATGTCCTTTAAAAAGATGGGTATTGGGTTTATCTTACTCCCTAATAGGGACTCAGAGTAGCTTATAATATTTTATACTTTTTCATGCCATCCTCACAAGAACCCTGAAAGGCAAGTCAGGTTAAGAAAATGTGATGGCCCAAGAGGTCACAAGCAAGTTATCAGACAAAATCTTATTTGAACCTGGATCTCCAACCACTCCAATTTTATTTGAACCTGGATCAACATTCCAAACCACTATACTGTACTGACTTTCACTACAGACAGTGTCACAGAAGAGCGATCATGAGAAATCTGAACCCAGCTGAAATCTCTCCCCCAAAAGCAGCATTCAGATTGAGGACCCCAAGAGATAGTCAGTGCCATTCCCTGGTAGGAAGAAGGGAGTGAGGGAATATATGAACCTGATAGGTGGAAATTGCCTACCAAAAGATTGTGCTTGGAGGTCCAGGTTTATCATTATTATTGAAAATAGCAGCAGCTAAGGAGCCCCCCAAATCATTGATGGTTCCAAAGGACATGGAATGGACAGGAGAGGTGCTCAGGCTTGCCTCCAACAAGTATACTTGCTGATCACTTCTGAGTTCCCCATGGAGATGGCAACATTAAGCCTTGCCTCTGCCTAAAGCAGCATCTGTTATGAAAAGTCCCTTATGATTACATTTCAGTGCTGAGAGACTGCAGCAAGGTGGTAGACTGAGGCTGCTGTGTCACTGTGTCAACCCTTAGAACTAGGAATTAGCAAGAGAGCTTGGAGCTGAGCTAAACAGAGACTTGAACCTTGAAACCAAGGCAGTCTCAACAGAATGAGTAGTAAAATAAAGTTTGCTTTACGCATAAGTAGTCTGTTGTCTTCCAAAACTACTATCAGAACAGTAAACTCTAACCACTTCAACTCTCCAAACTACAGGGGCTGAAGAGGTCCAAACAACCCAAACTAAAGAGCACAATACCGTTCTGATTCACAACACCTTTCACAAAGCGCCACTGAGAATTGCAAGTCTCTGTTAACCCAAGCCTCCAAGGATTTCACCTTGAAACTGTGGGCAGTCAGGAAAAGTTTTTTTGTCAGTTAGGCCTTTAAAACAGGCTCCCACCAGGCCACATCTCCAGACTTCTGGTCAGATCAGACTGAAGGCAGCAAGGGGGAAGGTTTCCTTCAGTCAGCCACACCTCCAAGCTTCTTCCCTCGGAACCAAGAGAAGGGAGGAGAAGAGATTCCTTCCAGCAGGCAGGCCAGAGCCAAAGCCTTAGAAAAGAGGCATTCTGAATCAAAGGCTCTGTCAGGCAACACCTCCAGGTTTCTCCCCTCAAAGCTAAGCACAAGAAGATTGTGCCTTTATTCAGGCTGGTATGCAGCCAAAGCCTTTAAAAAGAGCTAATGAGTATGAGACATCACACCTCGCCATGGAAGGGGAATGTACCTTTGAAAAAGAGCTCTTCTGAGTCCAACCGTATGCAATTAATGCCTTCAAGGGAAACAGAGCAGGCACCTCTGTTGTGTCAAGCCCTAGGTCAGGGATGTCAAACATGGAACCTAGGGGCCGAATTAGGCCCCCAGAAGGCTCCTATCAGGCCCCCCCCAAGCAACTGGCTGTCATCTGCTTCCTTCTCCCTCTCTCTTGTTCAATCACACAGGAGCTAAAGAGCAAAGCCTCTGTTTTCTCCATTGGGTGAGGCTCCTGCCTTAGGGAGTATGGGGGGAGGAATAGCTTGCTTTGCCAGGCTCTCTCAATTGCACAGCAGAGCTACTGAGCCAAGCCTCTCTTCCTTCTATTGGCTGAGTCTCTCCCCCCAGCCCCGTGAGGAAGGAAGGAAAGAACCAGTTTTTCCTTGCCCAGTTCCCTGGATTGCATGGGAGAGAAACAAAGAAAGCACCTTTAAGACTAACATGTGCTAATGTTTTAAACATGTTTTATTTTAAGCTTTTAAAAAATATTTGTGTTTGTCTGCATTTATATCTCTGCTACCTGGAATTACATTTTATGACACAAATGGCCCGGCCCAACAAGGTCTCATTTATGTCAGATCTGGCCCTCATAACAAATGAGTTTGACAACCCTCCCCAAGGCAGTTAAGGCACATAGAATGGCTGCTAAACAGCACCATTGTTGGTCCAAACCTGAGGAGTCCCCTTTTGAGCCATAATGACTCACTGGAAATCCAGAACCATTTCTTCTGTAGTTTATTCTTCAATAGAATGAGTATTGATGACAAAAAGAACATTTATGAGAGAAACAAGTCTCCTCTGCCTCAAAACTGAGGTGAGGAAAAAACAGAGAACAGCAATGGAGATCCTCTCTCCACAGCAGCAAAAAGAGATCTGAGGAAGTAGCTGGTCATGTGACAGGAAAGAGCCAGAGGGCAAAAGGACAATCCTAGTCTGCAAAAAAAGCTTTGAAAATCTTTTCCATGGCTGGCCTGCACTTACTTAGTCCTCAATATGGAACTGCATAGAAGCCACGATGATGGATATACTGATTCAAATATCTTACTTAAATGCTTCTTTTAACATTTCCTCATTTCTTTACCATGTGTGACTAAATTAGATATATTTAACACTAAATTGGATGCTATTTTCATCCTTCCCGCCCACAGAGATTTGCTCCTTTAGGGACAGTCACTCACAGATTCTCAATATTAAAGAGTATTTGGAAGCTAGGACAAAGATAACTAATGAAAAAGACACTGGTACACACATATCAATGTTACAGGCTCTGGCTAGGACCTCTAATTTTATTATGTGCACAGTTTTGCATGCTCCCTCCCCCTCATCCAACAGTAGCTCCCTTTGATGCACAGAAATGTTGGGAAACGAACTCTATATACCCTGTGAATGCTCCTCTTTGAAAATCAATTTTGAATATGAAACGTTTTGCAAGTGCCTGTGTAAAAGACCAGTACAATATGCATGTAAATACATATATGAATTAACAATATATGAACCTTGATTAAAATTCATTTTTCCATAACTAACTAAAGCAGGTTTCCCAAACTTTTCTTTCCTGTGGCCCGGTTATTTTTACACTTCTCCTTCGCGGCCCTCTAAAATTTGGGGATGGAGCCAAGAGACAGGAATTATGGCATTTCCTGTGGTGTCAAGGACCAAGTGATGTCACTTCCAGGGCACACTGAACCAAAACTCCACCTTTTCCTGTGATGTCACTTCCAGGGCACTCCCCCAAACCTGCCTCTTCTTCGGAAGTAAATTCATTTTCAGAAAAATCTCTCTGAAACTCATGCTGAGCCAAAATGGGGGTGGAAAGTGGGCGGTCCTCTCTTTTCACCCCCACACCTACATACACTTGTCTGTTTGTGTATTCTTCTCCAGCTTGCAAGCACTCCTAATGCCCGTGTTCAATTGCCTGCACCACTTACACATCCCTTCCTCAACAGCACTGGCCAGTGTATGCAGTTGGGAGTGCTGTTGCCATTGCCATCAGGAATGCCAGCACTGTGTACCACCCACACTGGGCTCTGGCAGTTGCTCCATCTCAAAATATGCTGACACATTTAGTAGGCCCTTCCTTCAGCAGCTACTACTGGAACCCTTACCCCTACACCCTTTTTCTGGGTGCAACTGAGTTGAAATGGACTGAGTGGACTTCATTTTACTTCATTTCACTTATACTTGAAATAAAACTTTTTTGGTCTTAAAGGTGCCACTTCACTCAGATTTCGTTTATCTTAATCTCAATTAGGTTTTATCCCCCCCCCCCCTCTCATTTACTTTTATCCTTTAACTCAATTGCCAAGGAAAGGAAGATAAGAAAAGCTGGGGGAGAGAAAGAACTTAATAGCGAGGGGGCCGTTTAATGCATTTTGCAATGTTAGTGTAAGTTATAGCCATGACTGTTACTTTCCTCCCTCATTCAGTCCTGTTCTATTCTGTTTTGTTGTTGTATTTCTGTTTTGTTTCACTTTTAATTTGTTCTCAATTTGCTCTCAATGTGTTTTGAGACTGATGGGGGATTGGGACATTTATTTGTTTGGGACTAATGAAAGTGTTGATTTTAACCTTAATTTTAGATCCCAGGCATTCTGTAGGTCCTACTACTGTGTGAACATTCTACCCTGCCCATAGCTTCTATGTTTGTAAATTTTAGCATGTTAGTGCTGATGTTACTATTCAGTAAAAGGCAGCCAAATTAAACCTGCCTTGCTGTGTCAGACTTGAGAAGCTGATTAAAATAAATGTTGTTCTGAAGCAACAGAACTAAGTTACACACTTAAGCATAATAATTAGGACTCCCACAAAAATGTGCCCCATTAAAAGAAAATCCTGGCTTTGGGCCCCACCAAATGAAAAATCCTGGCTATGGGCCTGGTCTTGCTACTTTTTCAGAATGGTCATCTGCATTTTTAGCATCAGTGACATAGGAATATGTATTCAGAAGCACTCTTAGCATAAATTCAAAGAAAACAGGCACTTTCGTCTACTGGTAATACCAGTGTGAAATAAGGACACTAGCAGTGCAGTCCTAAGCAGTTACCCACACTTCAATGGACTTAGAATACTGTTACTTAGAACTTTACTGCATACTGTTTAACTATAAATGTTTCAGCATTTATAGCAACACCTTGGAGACCAACAAGATTTTGGGCTCAGGGACTGCAAACTGGCCCAAGTTTATGCTGAATTTTGGCTTATGAGCTGGTTCATCCCTAGTTAAATTAAGCTTTAAAAAGAGCCAAAACTCCTACCGTATCAGACAAAGGGAGCTTTGACCCTCAGAAGCATATACCTCAAAAATATTGCTGGTCTCTAAGGTGCTACTGGACTCAAATCTAGCTGTTCCTCTGCAGTCCAACACAGCTAACCTCTGAAGCCAGCATTTATTCTTTATTCATTTATTTGTTGGGAACTTGCCCCAGCACAAAGTTAAGCATCAAACATAAGGCATGGTCACAAGTTTTAGTTAATGGTTAAATTAAGGGATGGGCACAAACCTAAACAAATCTGGTTCTGATCGGGGCAGCCTCCAAACTGAACCAAGCCAAAAGGCCCCCACCCAAACTAAGACAGTCCTGCAATTTCAGTTTTCCCACTTCTCCCTTCCGTGGTGAGGGGGATCACCTGGGAAATGGTTTGCAGCCATTTAACTCATCCATTTTGCTTCCCCCTGTTTCAAAATGAAGGGAAGCAAAACTTACTGGTGAAATGGCTCACAGCCATTGCTTCCCTCCACTTTGAAACAGGGGGAAGCAAAATGGATGGGTTAAATGGCTGCAACCCATTTCCCAGGCTCACAGCCATTTCAACCTAACAGTGGGGCAGGTGCACCAGTCAGCTGTTAGGTTTAAATGGCTGTCACCCACTTTAGTCAGGTCAGCTGTAGAGCCACACCACTCAGCTGTTAGGTTTAAATGGTTCATACAACTGAACCAAACTGGAAGAATGTCCAGTAAATGTTCAGGGAACACACCTTCCCCGAACATCAGTTCAGAGGCTCCAAACTGGCCCAAGTTCATGCCGAATTTTGGCTTGTGAGCTGGTTCATGCCCATCCCTAGTTAAATGAAGCTAAAAATCCATTTACCAAAGCTTTATCATGCCTCAGATGTTTACCTTTATAGACTTGTGAATTGTTCAATTTATTTGCTTAAAACTATATCACAATATTCACAGGGGAGAAAACCCCATACAACAGTTAACAAGTAAACTAGGAAAATGCAATGGTCACCTCCAGGTTGGACTATGATAACTCACTTTATGCAGGGCTACCCTTAAGACTGATCTGGAAACTGCAGCTGGTCCAGAATGTGACTGCACCATTCCTTACAGGAACATCATTAGAACCCATATACAGTCGGTGCTCTGCCAGCTGCATGGGCTCCCAGTTGAATTCTGGATTGTCCAAGGTTTGGGTCTTAATATTCAAAGCTCTATGCAATCTGGGGCCAACATATCTTCATGACCATCTCTCCTGTTATGTCCCTCAAAGACCTTTACACTCGATGGACCAATATCTTCTGGTGATCCCCAACCTAAAAGATATCTGTCTAGCCTCAAGCAGAGCCAGAGCTTCTCGGGTCTGGCACCAGCCTGGTGGAAAACACAACTCGGTAAGATCTGGGCCCAGCGAGACTTAATGCAGTTCTGGAAGGCCTGCAAAACAGAGATGTTCCACCAGGCCTTTGGGTTGAGACAGTGAAAATCCATCTGAATTAGCCTCCCCCCTGTTGCATTTTAGTTGTCATCTTTTATCTTGTTTGGCTTTTCTTGTCCACCCACTGCCTCAGTGTTAGGCATCAGCTATTGTGGGACTAGAGATATTAAATTGTATTATTGTCTGCCATCACCTGAGTGTATAATTAGGTATGATTGCATTTATACCTAACTGTTGTATTTATATTATTGTTTTGTTGTAACTCGCCCTGAGCCTTGCTGTGCAGGGGAGGGCAAGGTAAGCTAGAAATCAGATTTAATAAAACATAAATAAACAAGAAAATCTTTAAATATCTGCAAGGTACATTAAGGTAAACTTAGATTAAACAAAACAAAATCTAAGCACAGTAGCAAGATCAACAAAACTGGACTCTAATTTTGTTCTGCTACTATAGACTAACTTGGTTACCCACCTGAAACTATCTTAGATAGTTACCTTTACAATAAACAGCTGTATACTGGTGATGTTTAGCTTTTATTTTCCCAACTGCTACAGCAAGATGTGGTGTTTTAGTTTTTTAACAAATCTGTTGTGTCCAACTCTTGGCAATTCCATGAGCCAGCTCTCTTCACGTTTTCCTATCTTGTACTGTTTCTTTGAGTTGTTCTATGCTCAGGCTGGTGTCAACTTTTATGGTGTCTAGCTACCGTGTTCTATTGCAATGAGACTGAGAGACAGTTATCTGATGGAGAGTATTATGCTTAAAAGGTAGAGTATTATAAACCTCTACCTTCTGATCCTACAGAGAGTGTAGCAAGACTGGTGAAAATTGTACTAACAGATGGCAGATTGGTTATATTAATCAAAATAAGTATGATTTCTTGTACAACCCTTTTCCGCAAGTACTTGTTTTCTATATCCTTCTGAAGGTACATAAGGAAGGCTCCCCCCCAGGCCATCCTATAGTCTTGGGGGTAGGCTCTTTTCTTGAGCCTCTATCACAATTTGTAGATTATCAATTGAAGCCTTTTGTATCTAAAATACCTAGCTTTATAAAAGACACTACAGATTTTATAGTTAAGGTAGAGGAATTAGAAATACCACCAGAAGCTTCCTTGTTAATCATGGGCGTACAGTCCCTATACACCAATATTCCATTCAATGATTTGAGAGAAACAGCACAAAATGTTTTAGAGCAGAGAGAAAACCTGGACACATCAACTTTTTTCCTCGTGGATCTTATTGACCTAATCATAGAGAAAAACATTTTTAGATATGGAGAGAATTTTTGCCTGCAGAGAAAGGGTACAGCAATGGGTAGCGCTTTTGCACCCTTTATTGCTTGCCTTTTTATGGTAAGGTTGCGGTTGGAATATTTTTGTAATGCTCATACAAACCCTTTTTTTTTTAAGACATTTTGTTTTATGTGAGCTTTGAGGATGATGTGTTCTTAGTGGTCCGTAGAATTGACATGATAGAAGAATTGGTATCTTGGATGGGTTCCTGCCATAATAGCATCAAATTTTCTTATAAAAGTGACCGTGACATGATTTTTTAATAGACACGGTAACTTTTTGCACATGCAATAATACTTTGGCTCTTTTCTTTTGTTGTTTTGAGTCTTGCCTCCCTCGGCCTGGGGATCACAAGCAAATTTTGGGTTCCTGATCTAAGTACTCTCTGGGGAACATGTGGGGAGAAATGGTCCTTGATCACATAGTGCTTTAAAGGTAATAACTAGCACTTATAGCAAATCCGGTATGCCACCAGTAGCCAGTGCAGCGCCCGCAGTCCAGGCGGTATGTGCTCCCACATGGAGAGCCCCAGTAGTAATTAGAGTTCACAATATAGGAAATAATACAATATTTTCTACATGCACTTTGTTTTTGTTTATAGAAAAATTGTAAGTATACATATGCAACAATTTCTAACAAGTGGCCTTCCACAGAAGTCCATATAGTATCTGTAATGCAAAAATACACATGACTGCTGAAAACATTTCACTCATTTTATGTTTAATTCAGATATAACCATCCAGCCTGTATAATTATTTGGTTAGCCCTGAGAATCCTTGTAAAAAGGTAAAGGTAGTCCCCTATGCAAGCACCAGTCATTTCCAACTCTGGGGTAATGTTGCATCACAATGTTTTCACAGCAGACTTTTTACAGGGTGGTTTGCCATTGCCTTCCCCAGAATTCACCTCCCCAGAAGCCAAGCAAGAATTCCACAAATTCCATGAATTTCCCTCTTTGCAAACCAAGTCTGCTTTCTTTTACAATTCAGCTGAGGTAAACTGCCCACACTTACCTCAAACAAGCTGACTTAGCAAAAAAGAGGACTAATCAAATAAAATGCTATTCAATGGAAGAGGATAACAGAATGCTGTTGAATGCTGTGAGTACTATGATTTCAACTGGTGGCAAAGGCATGACAAAGTATACATTTTGCAGTTAAAGGAACTGCAGCAAGAGACTAAGTGCTATACAGGAAAATTGTCATAGAATGCTACATAGCTGAATGCTTTACCTGAAATAAACCTGAGCAGCAAACCAACTCTGATTTTATGCTATTATGGTTCTTTCCCCTGCACAATTTTGGGCTTTGGTTTCTCTCTTCCTTCTCCCCTTCAAAACCAAAAAATAAGCAAATCATTTTCTCCTCCTCCAGCAACAACCTTTGAACAGGTACAAATGACTGACTTTCACCTGTACAGAGTCTAATTTTTAAAAGTATATGAATGAATTGGTTCCTAAGTCAATGAGTATAAAAGCATATGGTCCCTAAGAGTTAAGAAGGTGGACATCCATAGTTTAGATCAATCAAAAAAGCAATCAGCAATAATGGGACATATAAATCTAAACTGTTCACATATTTTAAAAAAAACTATTAAAAGCAGCTGGTAAAGAAATTGTTCTGTACTAAGAAATAATTTTAATTTAGCTCTGCAGCAATCTTTCACAACTGAAATATTTCAGTTAATGGCACTAAGCATTCTAGTACTGAGTCTATTTCCCAGACTTTAAACACAGGGATTAAAAAGATAGAGGAAAGTTAGGTAATGTATGGATTGACTGCATAGTAATGCAGCAGTTGGTTACACACACAGAAGTAAATCACAATCGCCATGACTAGTCATATTAACAGAAGCAAGCTGAATGAAAAATCTTGTCCCAAAATGTCTTGGGGTTTGATTCATCAAAAGATGAATCCAACTAAACAAAGCTACAATGATCTGTTTCTCAGAATCTCACTATGTAAAATGTAAAACGTAAATCTGGTCTTTAATGCCGCATTGCTCTTTCATATTACTAAAGACTATAATAATATTTAGTACAACAGATTTACAGTGTTATTGGTTATGAAACACAACAAAATAGTTTAATTTTAAATTTGACAGTACTTCATTCTACAGAATGATATACAGCCAGTTGCCCAAAACCAAATTAGTATTTATGGACAACTTACACAGAACCCTTTAAAAAAAGGTTAAACACCACGGATCAGATGACTGACAGAGGGCAGGGAGGGAAGGACTAGGGAGAGGGTGGTCAAAGGACTGGGAGGGAAGGACTGGTCAAAGGGTGTCATGCCATTTCTTTAGCTAGGGCTGCCAACTGGCCTAGTGAAAAATGCCCTGTCCCTTTTACAGACTTATAAAGGTATGTTATTTACCAGGTGATATTAGTTATCTCCATACCATGCAAAAGTCACTACTAATTTCCACACATTAAGACTTTATTAAAGGCACAGGACATTTTTCTTAGATCAGTTGGCAATTCTATTTCTTCCTTAACTTCATTAAAAATTCCCCATACTCAGCCTCAGCTAGTGGGTCAGTTAGGGAAATAACTCACAGAGGTCTTGTTTACACATGCAGTTCTCCATCCAGATGAGGATCTGAACACCAAAGACTTATTTCACACATGCAGTGCCTCTAGATCAGAGGCCCCCAACCATTTTTGTCTCAGGGACCGGTCCCATGGCTGGCCTGCCCACCGCAGCCCCAGAGCCAGTGGCCGCCCCCCCCCCCCAGCAGCACCTCCTCCTCCTCCCTGCCTCCCGCAGCCTTGCCGCTCGCCCCACGCAGCCTCACCACCCTATTTTTACCACTTTAAGTCCAGGGAAGTTGAAGCGCCTTCCAGACCGACCTCCCCCTCCCCCGCCAATCAGCTGATCCAATCGGCCGGGAAAAACCACGGCAGCACAGCTGTTTCAGCGGTTGCTCCCTGCTGCTGCCGCAGTTTCCCCCGTTAATTGGATCAGCTGATCAGCGGGGGGCAGGGGAGGTCAGCCTGGAAAGCACTTCATGGCACCTTCCCCAGCCTTAAAGTGGTATAAACGGGGGACGGCTAGGCTGCGTGGGGGGATGACGAGGCTGTGCAGGGGGGTGGGCGGGCGGCTACGCAGCCCACTTGGGAACAGACCATAGACCGGTACTGGTCCACAGCCCGGGGGTTGGGGACTCCTGCTCTAGATGGACCAGGATGTCTGTGTTCTACGAAGTCTGGCCTAACAAAATTTACAAAATCCTGAACTAAATCTCAGACACTTTCACTTTGTATTGGCAAGTGAGAGTAGCATGCTTCAGCAAGGTAATTTCCAGGACTGAAATATGCATTTCAGCAAACTTGGGCTAAGGCCCAAAATTAAGCCAGTCTCAGAAGAAACCCAAGACATTGTAAAGAGATTTCTCAGTATAATCACTTTCTCCAAATCACCTAATGGGGTTCAATTTATTAGCTGGATTTCAGTAAAGCCAGCATCAGAATCCCTGGTTCCAGGAGTTCTGGTGTTCAGAAGGAAATTCCTGTGCATCAGAAAAATTATTGGGCTAAGGGTACTAGTAAATATACATGGCCAATTGTAAGAGTTTAGGGCAATCTTTAAAAAAAAAAAAAACCCAGTAAACTAAAAGGTGAAGGAAAATGGTGAAGGGAAGCATGTATGCAACATAGGAAATAACTATACTGAATCTGCTTACAATTAACTGATACATGTCTGAAAAGTAGTATAATAGTTAAACAAGGCTGGTAAAGAGGTCCAAGGGAGATATGTCAGAATGCTCTAGATAAGATCTCTAAACAAATGTAGTAGTGGGTGCAGCTCTAACAGCAACAGTAGCAATGATGAGAGAACAACAATTTTTTATAATGATTTCCTTCAAAGTGTCATGAGTCCTGACAAGGAGGAGCTGGAAGGGTTAACAGACCTGGAAGAGTTGCCAGCCAGTTCCTCAGCTGAACAAACAGCAGCTGGCCCATCAATCACTCTCCAGGCACCAGTGTCAGATGTTGATGATCAATCTCCTCCAAGCTCTCCGCCTCCCATCTCAAGAGTTGGAAGCAGGCTCCGGAAAGAACTTTCAGAGCAAAGACATGAGGCACACCGAGGCTTCGGATCTCTCAGCCCCGAGTTCTAGCAGAGTCACTGCCACCCAGGGAGCAGGTTGATTGAGACTCCCACGTAGCCCCCACCCAGGACCTGGTAACCTTGTGGAAGTAACAAGTCTATTCTCTGGCTTGCATTCACGCTCCTTCCTGATCCTGACCTGCTAGATTTCCTTGGCACCCTGACCTTTTGGCTTTTGGACATTGACTTCTGATTCCGGTTTGTTATTCTGCATTGGTGACTTGGCTCCTGCTTGACTTCCTGGACTTTGACCTTGGACTAGCTTTGGACTCCTGCCTGCCTACACCCTGAGAACATGACACAAAGGCCGTTTTCCCACTCACGTTTTACTGGCGCCACGACCATCCTGACGCCGGCGAATCTGCCTGGATTTCGCATCAGAAGCTCCGGCGCTCCCAGAAGCGCCGGCTACTTCCGTCGCTAAGCCAGCGCAAACGGAAATCGCAAAGATGCAGGAAAACGTTTGCGCTGGCTTAGCGACGGAAAGCGCCGGCGCTTCTGGGAGCGCCGGCGCTTCTGTTGCGAAATCCAGGCAGATTCGCCGGCGTCAGGATGGTCGTGGCGCCAGTAAAACGTGAGTGGGAAAACGGCCAAAGTTTCATTTGCAAACTAAGTCTCCATTTTGAAATGTACTCCAACAACTTAAGTAACATTATGCAAAGTGGAAAAAATAAGATAATGGTGAGAATCATTTCAAAATTATGTCACTGCTCAACTTCTACCTTTTGGCCAATTCCTTTTTTTCAAAACCACATAACTAAGCTATAACTTTTTCAAAAGTACTCCCACAATTGTAACTTGCTCACCATGTCCTCTCCTATTTGCATACACATAAAATGGTATATTTTCTACTGTTGCTTATTAGTTTGAAAAGAAATGAAGAAGAGGAGAAGATTGGATTTATATCCCCACCCTTCACTACCCAAAGGAGGTTTACAATCTCCTTTCCCTTCCCCTCACTACAACAGACACCCTGTGAGTAAGTGAAGCTGAAAGAGCTCTAACAGAAGCTGTTCTTGAGAGGAACAGCTCTGCAAGAATTTGTGATTGACTCAAGGTCACATCAGCAGGTGCATGTGAAGGAGTGGGGAATCAAACCCAGTTCTCCCAGATAATAGTCCACACACTTAACCACTACACCAAACTCTCTCTCACTCTCTGTCTGTGTGTGTGAGAGAGAGAGAGGGAGGGAGAGGGGAGATTGTTTTACAGTACCAATTTTCCCCACAGGTCACAGTGGCTTTATTTCACTATAAGTAAATGCAGATTAAATAAATGTGAAAATTAGTAAATAAAGCAAAACTAATGCAACCTCTATTAAACAGCATTCACAACAACAGTTTTCCACTCCTCTCAATTACATGGTTCATTGTGACTGAAATGACCTTTCCTTTGCTATATAATATTCCTTCTTCTCTTCCACATTCCTCACAAGACTGCTAACATTTTTTTCCTGGCCCATAACAGTCTGACCTCATCTTCACTGCCTCACTATGCCATCCACACTGTTGGTTTTCAATTTCAGACTAACACAAACTCTAACAGCTGACCAACACAAATTACAGTAATAAGGATGTATATCTCTTATCTTATCTTACAACCACTTCCATCATTACTTTAAGACACAAGTTCACAAATCAACTAATGTCAAAACATCAGTTTCTGAAACTTTACCAATGTTCATTTGCTGACACCCAAATACAAGATGTAAGTGTACCCATGTCCTAAAAATGCAACTTTTGAAGCAGCTATCAGCTATTATTTTTCTACTAATGCTTTAAAAAAAACACTTTTGCAGTACTACCCTGTCGTTGGCACATATTTATTTTGCCACACAGATCCTGTTTACCATTATTATGAGAACTATCTTTCTAAAAATGTAATGTTTGTGAATAGTATAAAACTCTCAAAATATTATGTTCATTTTTAAAATGTTTATTCTGCCTCTTTCAGAATACACAGTGTTCTGAATAATAACACCTATCAATATCTTCAAACAGAAGTACCATAATATGAGAATACACAATAATTTGATTTATCAAAGCAGCATTAAGAAAAGATGAAGTACCCCTGACTTGGATAGCCCAGGCAAGCCCAATCTCATTAGATCTCAGAAGCTAAGCAGGATCAACTCTGGCAAGTACCTGGATGGGAGACCTCCTTGAAATACCAGAACTGGGAGGCTGAGGCAGAATTTAGTCCACCACCTCTCTGAATATTCTCCATGCCCCCAGTAGGGGTCAATCATCACAGGTCACCATGACTTTCAGGTGCACACACACACTCACACATGTTCACTCACACACACATACACACAAATATAAAAATACCAAAAAAGAAAAGAAAACATGAAGTTTTCAAACTTTCCAAAAAGCCTACCGGAATAAAAATGTCTTGCAGTACTTCTTGAAGTTAGCTGAAGAGGTTCACTTAGTATTTCAGCAGAAAGTATATTCAAAAGTTTAAGTCCCACAGCCAACAAGTTGCATTATCCTGCAACTATTCTTATATCCCAAAGGTCTCAACAAGTGGATGGGAAGCAATATTCATACAGATTCTCTCTAAGACATACATATGCCATGACATATTAGGCTTTTTAGGTTAAAATCCATAACATAAATTCAACCAGGAAACAAAATGGAAGTCACTATAGTTCCCTACCCTGTCAGCAGGTAAGTGGCAGCTCTCTGTAACAACTGAAACTTCCCATTCTTTTTTAAGGGTTAGGGTATCTCACAAACAACAAAAAAGCACATTACAGCCATAGATTCTTGAGATTACAAAGGAAGAGATAATTGTGGTAAAAGGTTTATTTTCTAAGAGGATGTCGATGTATAAAATCCATTAAAGTTAAGCTTGACAGAAAGAAAGACAAGTAATTAGTAACAATTACTGACATTGCACATAAGGTTAATAAGTAATATCAACTTCTCAGATGGTCACTACACAGGGTATTTTTAAAGATAGCATGATATTACCTTGACAAAACATACTACATAACTATGGAGGTCAATCCTCAGGAACATTGCATGGTTTCACCTAGTGCCTTCATAAGATATAACCTGTCAAAAGCAGGTGCCACTGCAAAACAACCATTTCATTTGTCATCATCTTCTAGCAAATCCCAGCAGGAGTGGAAGCTGACCTTATCAGTATGAACTCCTGCTGAGTCCTACTCTGCACCACATCTCTTTGTTTCTTCCAAATCAAAGCAGGAGGAAAGGACAGAATGGGATATACACAGAGACATATATAAGTCCATGCATAATATGCCCTGGGAAGAGGAACAAAGAGGAAAAAATTGATGTAACAGCTGCTAGTGACACTGCTGAATGCTTTTCTAGTAACCACCCCAATACTATAATGACAGACTCATTAGACAATATAAATAAAATAGAAACGGTGTGAAGAAAAAACATCAGAGGAAAGCTAACTATCCACCTACTTTCGAAAAATCAGAGGAAAGTTAACTATCCACCTCCTTTCTATTCATATGTGTTTTACACAGATTCTATAATGCATCACTTATAACTAGTAGATATGTTTTGTCAAGAACTCTACAAGTGTCAGTTCAGCTTTCAGAACAAATCATCCTATATGCAAAAAATAGTTCTAATTTCAGAAAATGTTTTGTCAATAAAGGAGAAATTAAAAAAAACAAGCTAACTGACCAGTACTTCCAATATTTCTTTAAACCATAGAAGTTACATCTTCCTTTGAAAGGGTAACTCATTAGATTACAAAGAACAACATTAAAATCACTTTTCATTAGACTAGAAAGAACACGTAGGCTGCTAGCGGACCAGCACTTTGGGCTGACTCACAGACGCCTCTGAAAGCGACCTAAAAAATCCCTCCACACACAAACATCTGCTACCCATCCTCGTCCCATCCTCACCCCATCCTCCAGCCTCCGCAGTGTGACTGGAAAAATTTTTGAGCCACACACCAGTTGCCTCCTTGGCATCTGGAAGTAGAAGGGTGTAAGCAAGGCACCTTGGCTGTGTGAAACCACCAAGCCACCCCAAGTTGCATCCTTTTTTAAATTAAAACTGTTCTGTGTGCATGTGCATGCGACTACTGAAATGTATGGTGACAGGCATGGTGTACAACGGCCATCTTAATATGCCCATGTTGCCCCATAGACGGGATGGGGATGGCTTGCAGGGGAGCATGTGGAGGCTTAGGGACACCTCCCAACTGCCCCAAAATGCCTGTCTGTTATCAATCTAAGATTACTTTCTAAGATTACTATTAAGAAACAAGAACAAAATTAGCTAGATCTCCTTTGACCTACAACAGCCTTTCTCAAGCACCAACACAGTACATTAATATTTTAACCCTAGAAATATGAAAGGTTTAAGTTCCCATACTTTCACAATAAGCAAAAGATTCATCTAGAGGGGGAACATCTGAGAAACTATTGAGAGATACCAAGCGGAAGTATCTTTCTCTATATGAACCATACCTTGGATACAAAAGTACCATTTTGCCAACAATGGAGGCTTACTCCAATGCAAGGGGTCTTCTGCCAACATAAAAAGCCTTCTTCTAATAGAATGCACTTGCTGAAGCAAAGTTACTTGCACGGGAGAACATTTCTTTTGCTGGAAAAAGACTCTACCATCGGCAGAAATTGAACCACGGAATCCAGCCATATCATCCATAATTATGTATCATAACAGGAAAATAGGGTCTTCATGGCAAAAATTATCCCTTTGTCTGAACAAGGTCACAATGAGCGTCACAGAATAAGTATCACTTGAATATCCAGCATATTGCACTAGCACAGCATTACTCTGCCACCAGAAGGAGTATGTTGGCATTCTCCAAAACTATTATCACACACAGAAACAGGAGAGATGAGTAAAAGCAAAATAAGGCTGAGACTAAAAACAACACAGCTAATATATACCTTTAGTCCTTGAGCCACCATGGAATCACTTAAAAGCAGAACCATACAACGATGTTTTACAGTAAGGTGCTAGCTAGAATGACATTGCAAGGCATGAACATGGATACAGCATGACTGGTCTCCTAACTTGTCTGGTACCTGTAGTTCCAACTACACCAACACATGCCATTCTGCATAGTGTTTCATCTATACATATTGTCAATATCCAGATGGCAGCCCAAGATCTTTTGTTAAGATCTCACAAGAAAACACACATTGACAAGCTGTCTTCCTGATCCCATACCTATTATAAAATTCTTATAAATAGCCATCAATCCATGTATAGTGTATTAGAGTCCAATTTTAGGAGGGATGTTCTTCCCTGTTCTCAAATTCAGCTGTCCTGGGTTAATATCAATATGAAATCCATGTGACTAGCATATGAGTTTCATCTGAATTGTGCTAGTGAAATATCATCATTTGCAATTAGATGCATTTCTTCTTTTGCAGATTTGCTTGTGCTCTAACTGTTGATCCAATCCAAGGCTTTTTTCAGTTATTGATTACTATATTTTTATCCTACCCTTCCTCTAAGGAGCTCAGGGTGATTTCCATGGGTTTTTCTTCCCCATTTTTATGCTCACAATTCTATAAACCAGGTTACTTTGAATTAGTGAGACCCAAGTTTTATGGTAGAGTGAGAATTTGAACACAGATCTCCCACATACAGGTCCAATACTCTAACCTCCCCCACCATAATCTTTAATTTATATCTGCTTGAGTCACCCTTTAATAAACAACTAGTGAAAACACCTGCATCAATCCATGTATTAGAAATTATGTATTAGATCTCTCAGCCATAAATAACCCTACTTTTAAAATACAGGGGAATACATTTGTGCCTATATCCCATACTCAAGAGTTAAAAACAAAGAACATAATCAAAACTTAATTCTCAGCATATGAAAATCAAAACCATGTCTTAATCAAAGACTATGTACCACAGTACATCTAGTAACTACAAGTGTTTTAAGTATTAATACTTATTTTCAATTACTGAAAATGTCACTGTTTGCTTGCTTAAAACAAAACTGAATAAATGGAATATAAATCTCTACAACTGGAGTAAATTACTTTAAATTATTAGTTGGAATTAGAGTTGCAAATGGTAACCCCATTTTTCCTAATATAATTATATTGGCTTTCTTCAATGCACTATCACATTTCATAGTTTTTGTTCAACCTAAGAACAGTGAAGAACCTTATTCCCCTTGATTGGGTGTTAAAAATTACCTGAAAACAGTAATTCATTTGTTCACTATCATGTTGCTAATGATACACCGATTTCAACAAAAATTTTCAGCTGAGTCCAGAAACCAAAATGAAGCTTTCAGCTGCAGATTTTGAATCAGCAGTTCAACAAGACAATGGGTTAACATCACTGTGATTGCCTAATAATTTGCCTGGGTATTTTTAGCAACATTTAAACTTACAAGCATATATTTTGACGTTGAAAACTGCTACACCATGTCTACTGACTGTTTTTCAAAATTAACAGACAGCAGTACTGTAATATGTTTTTACATAGAACAACAAAGTATAGTTTAGAGGTCAGTGTGGCCATTACATAAGAAAAAGCCACATATTGATGTCTGATTCCAGGGTGTTCAAAAAAAACAGAGAAAAATCAAATTGTATGTTCACAAATAGAACTTGTTGGTTGTTAATAAGCAAGTGGTGGTTCAAGGATTGGGGGGGGGGGGGGCGGGGAATACTGAAACATATTGTGCAGATCACAGAAGTTTAGCCACCCTGGAAATCTCACAATCCACAAAACCAGACACAATAAATAAAAAAATCACAAAAACCAGGGACCCTCCTAATAACCAGGGGCAAAGAGGTAAGAACTGAACCTATTTGCAAGAGAAAGAGGAGCAACAGAGCTCAGGGTGAAAGAGGAAGTGTGAGGAGCACAAAACGATTTCTCTAGAGCTGCCTGGACAGCTCCCTGGTGCTGAAGTTCCTAAGCTACTCGGCTGCTGGGTTTCTGTGGCGCCTCTTCTCAGCGCCTCGAAGGCCTGCGCCCTCCACTGCTCGCCAGTGAGTCGAGGCTCCCACAGGTGCAGGGACGAGCGCTCTTGGCCAGTCCGCCAAACGGGCAGTGAGAAGGGGAGGGTGGGGAAGGCTACACGTTGTCGGGAGGAAGATGGCGGCGCTCCCAAACCCAACCGGAGCCCGACAGTAAGGAGCTCGGGCCTTGGCGATACAAGTCTGCTCTGCCCGGGAGGGGCGACGGAGCGCAGCAAGAGGCAACCCAGACAGGAAGCCGAGGGGGAGGCAGAGACTGGGGCGGCGTCGGGGAAAGGCGGTGAGAGTCTAGCTCCTGCGAGAGAGAGACACCCCCCCCTTTCTCCGGCCGCCGCCTCCTGTGGACCACAAGCTTCGCAACGCACCGGGTTACAACAGCACCTGTGCGGCCATATTGAGTGCCTGGCCCCAGTCCATGCCTCAGCGACGAATAAGGAGCTCGAAAACTAGGGAGGGGGGGAGGGAGCCGCCAGCGCTTTTTTTTTCCGCCCTTCCCCACCCCACCTCCAGCGAGCATGGACAGAGGCACGATGCACGCACCGGCCGCCACTACCCCACTCAAGGCGCATCATCACACGGTCAAAGCAGCCCCCATTACACAGGCAACGTCCTCCCCTCCCCACCCCGGGGGAGGTGGGTGGAAAGCAGGGGGGGGGGTCGCAGCTTCCCAGAGCAGGGAGGGAGGGAGGGAAGTCGCCCTTACTTGAGCACGGATTGCTCCTTCTCCTCTTCCTTCTTCTGGCGATCCATGACGGCCTGGATGATTTTCCTCTCTTCCTCCGTGAGGTGGCTGAGGTCGGGCATCTCGGCCTGAGGTGGAGGAGGCTGGGGAGGAGGAGCAGGGCCGCCCCGGGGCCCAGCAGGAGCCGACATGTTTGGTGGTGGCTGGAGCTTCAGCAACACTCTGATCCGGGGGAACACTGGGCTAACTCAGGCGCTGGCGGCGACGGCAGGAGGAGCGCAGGCAGCAGCGGCGACAGCAGCAGCCGCCGCCGCCGGGAGCAAGACATACAAATCAATACCCTTCGTGCTTTAAATCCGTCGGCATCCCCATGAATGCCTTGGTTTGGGGAGGGGAGGGGAGAGTCCTTGGGTGGGCGAAGCGAGGGGAGCAACGAGGGGTCCCCCCTCCCTCGACTCACAGGCCCCCCGCCGTCACCTGCTTGCTTGCTGGGGAGGGGAGGGGAGGGTGGAGGGATGGAGCCAGACGGTGCTCAGGGTTTGAGGAAGGAGCCGAGGAGCGAAAACACGCACTAAAATGGGGAGGGGGGGAGGGGGAGAGAGGCCAGGGGCAGCACGGAAGAGCCTGAAGGGCTGAGGAGGAGGGGGCGAGGCGGTTTACACCAGCCGCAGGCGCCCCCTGGTTTGGGGGAGAGAGGCGGGTGCCGCCTGACACCAGGGCCAGGGGAGTCCCGGGGAGGCGGAAGGGCCGGGACTAGGTCGGGGCGCAGGCCGAGGGGGAGAAGCACCGCGGCGGCGTGTGCAAGAGTGATAATAATAATAACAACAGCGGTGAGGAGAAAGAAGCCCCGCTGGCCCCCTGAAGCGCAGGGCGGGAGAAAACCCCTGAGGGCGAGGGCGAGTCCCGGGCGCCAGCAGCTCAGCCGGCTCATAATTCCAACCCGCTGTCCATGGAAGGGACCGTGGCGAGGAGCGGCTCCCTCCGGCGGCGGCGTCCTCCTCCTCTTCCACAACTACCGCTGCCAGCGGCTGCCGCTTCTGCCACCCGCGCTCCTCCAGCAAGGCCTCGCCGCCGTCGCCGCCTCTCGTGGCCGCCTCGCTCGGCTGCTCTTCTCTCAGCCCCGCTGCTCTCGGCGAGCCGCCTAACCCATCGCATCGCGGAATTTCCCCAAAAAAGGAAAAAAACGTAAAATAGATACGGCTGTAAAGCAGGAGTCAATCACGGGAAGGGGATCCTCGCTCTCCTGCCCGCTGCCGGTTCGCTCGCTTTTTTCCCCCGTCCCCCGCCCTTCCTTCCTCGGACTCGACTACGGAGCTTCTGCCTGAAGCGCGGGAACGGGGGAGGGGGAGAGGTGGAAAGGGGAAAGCCGCTTTCCCACAGCCTCTAGAGAAGGCGAGCGACGCGACGTGCGTCGGCAACGTTGGAGGAGAGGCAGGGTGTAAGAGGAAGAGCGGGCAAGAGGGGTGGGCTCCTTTATTTATTTATTTCATAATAAGCGCGGGGGGGGGGGGAGAGAAAATGGATGCGATGCAAATCACGCGAGGCAGGAGAGGGAGGGGCCTTGTGTTGGGGACGCGCGCGCGACGGAGGGAAAGGGGGCGGAGCGATGGTGACGGGCAACGGTCGGGGCAACCGTCGCTCCACAGCCGTTATTTCTAGTGAGGTTGGGGAGGGGGGTGAGAAGAGAAGTAGGGGAGACGTGGGGGGAGGGGTGGTAGAGGAGAAGAGAGGCAGGCCTAGAAAAGAGGTGTCAGGGCAGGGCAAGGCGCTGCTGTGGGGAATCTGGGAGAGGAAGCAACACAACCTCAGGAACTATTGAAATAGTTCGTTTCCAGTACAATGCTAAGAACGTTTTCCTGGGACTAAGTCCCAGTGAATAGGCCTGAGAAGGATTCTGAGTGACCTGTTTCGGATTGTTTTCTAAGGAAGTCTTCCTGGAAGTGTTGAAGCCCTGTTCAGGGCACATGTCCAAGAGGACATATCCAAGATTAGTTATCTTCAAGTCCAGTGGCACCTTAGAGACCAACAACAGTTTCAGGATGCCTGATAGGGTTGCCAATCCCCAGGTGGGGGCAGGGGATTCCCCAGTTTGGAGACCCTCCCCCCCTCCCCCGCTTCAGGGTCGTCAGAAAGCAGGGGAGGGGAGGGAAATGTCTGCTGGGAACTCTATTATTCCCTATGGAAATTTATCCCCATAGAAAATCATGGAGAATTGATCTGTGGGTATCTGGGGATGTTTTTTTGGGTAGAGGCACCAAATTTTCAGTATAACATCTAGTACCTCTCCCCAAAATACCTGCCAAGTTTCAAAAAGATTGGACCAGTGGGTCCAATTCTATGAGCCCAAAAATAAGGTGCCCCTATCCTTCATTATTTCCTGTGGAAGGAAGGAATTGAAAAGGTGTGCCGTCCCTTTAAATGTGATGGCCAGAACTCCCTTTGGAGTTCAATTATGCTTGTCACAGCCTTGATCTTGGCTCCACCCCCAAAGTCTCCTGGCTCCACCCCCAAAGTCCCCAGATATTTCTTGAATTGGACTTGGCAACCCTATGCCTGAAACACTTGTCGATCTCTACGGTGCCAGTGGACTCGAATCTAAGTGTTCTACTGCAGGTTAACACAGCTACCCTCTGAAGCTACCTAGAGAGTTCGGGCACAATGAGTAGCCCTCTTTGTCTGTAGCAGTAGAAAAGAGCAGGAGCATCTTAAAGATTAACAAAATTTGTGGCAGGGTATGAGCTTTCATGAGTCACTGCCCCTTTTTCAGACACCTGAAGGAACAAGCGGTGACTCATGAAAGCTTATACCCTGCCACAAATTTTGTTAGTCTTTAAGGTACTACTGGACTCTTGCTCTATTCAGCTAGAGAGATATCCATCGCCCAAATTTTTCTGTAAATTCTGTCTCTAAATTCTCTGTTTTACATCCTCTGTGGCTCTTTAGAACAGCTGTGCCTAGACAAAAAGGGGAATAACCTGCTGTTTGGGGAATAAATTGTATTTGTTTTAAATGTGTTGTTTCTAATATTTTGTTTAAAAACATTTTGTGTTTTTTCTCCAGTGTTACTTGCCTTGTGTCCTGTGGGTATATAAAAAGCTTAAATATAAATAAGAATGGTGGGTATATAAATAAAAAAAAATATTCCCAGATTAAATATGGCATGATAAAATGAATGGCAGTTGGTCAGGAAGCCAAAAGGGTACTAGTAGAGAACAAGTTCCACTGTCGGGGTGGGGAGCAAGGGTGGGTGGTACTTGATACATCTGAAAGAGGAAATTGACAAAATAAATAAAATTAAGGGTCTGTTTGGGATTATAAAACCAGAAATCCATTGTCAAATTAGTTTATACTGTCCTCTGTTAAAGAAAAGCCAAAAAGAAAGAAAACCACCTAGAAATCTGTGGCACTGCTACTGTATAACAATAGAATTGTCAAGGTTTTACAGGATATCTATTCAAATCCACTATTAAATCAGCTTATCCAGTAACTAAAAAAAATTAAAATGTGGTGTGAAATAGTCTTCCATAAACTACTCATCAAGTACGCCTTCTTTTCCGTATTCACAAACCACTGTAAAAATAAACTAGTACTACTAGTGTTGAAAAATTATGACTTGAGATGATAGATAGATAGATAGATAGATAGATAGATAGATAGATAGATAGATAGATAGATAGATAGATAGATAGATGAATTTATTGTCATTGTTCTCAACAAAAAGAGAGCAACGAAATGAGGTGCTCTTCCACAAACATACCAACACATCAAACACACATATTCATAAACCATTTAAATACATCTGATTAGCAATTGAAGTCAGCTCTGCAGGATTTGGTGCTGTATTATATTTCACCACAGGCATTTTGTGCTTGCACTTCCCCATTCTGTGCTGTGTCAGAACTCAAAAGGAACGCTTAGGCTGAAAAAAGTTGGGGACCCCCATTGCAGGAGAGCTATTCAGCAGTGTGAGGTGCAGTTTAGATAAAATTGGTGAAACAGCAGAACTATGCATCTCTTTAGCTGGAGGTAGGATGTAAGGAGCAGTGAAACAAATGTGTTTTGGGCAACATGAAATCATTTCTGTTGAAGAGTTCAAATACTAATAAGGTCATAAGCAGATACTTCTTCCTGTCACAATGGTATGTTACCATTAACAGTGACGTTGATTATATACCTATCATTACAAGTGATGCTTTCTCTGTTTAATTACCCTGAGGAGAGCAGTTTGTCTGGTCATCTGGAACAGGAGGGACATTTACGTATTATACCTGAATGACAAAATAGGCACAATGCCAAATGGATATACACATAAAAACCCATAATAGGAGGGAAATGTGCATATGTAAATTGCTACATATATTGAAGAATATCTTTATTTAAAACAATTGGATAGTGTTGGAACCACAGTGATAAAAAAAACTCTAGGATCAATCCAACCAGCTCTTCCCCTGGTGAAAAAGAGAAAAGACCTTTGGCAATCAATAAGGCTTTACAGGGCAACATGGGACCTGACTAGACAAAAGACATATATAACTGGGGCTCTAATAAGAAGGGGAAATAGGTGATATTGAGTGTGTTATTTAGGAACAATGAAAATATAACATATTGAATAGGTACTTGGATAGTGCAAGATATGTAATAGTTTTACCTATTTTTTTACTTGGAAGGTTTAGACTGAGATAAAGAGACAACCAAAAGAGAGAGACACAGAAAGTTACAGATTACTACAGATACCATAGTAATGTCTCCATCAGTGGTACGCAATCTTTTTTTGGACCAAGTATAAAAAAAAGTAACATTAAGTGGGTAAATATTAGCTATTGGTGAGCCAGCAAACCCAGTGTGTGCATACTTGATCAGACATGCTTAATGCAAATCAAGTTCCAGCAGTGCTGGCGGTATCTTATGGATTCACCTTGAACTTGGCTGGTAAAGGTCCAGGAGGTGATAACAGGCATAAACCATGCTTATTCTTACCACTGTTGGCCAAAACACCACCTCCGGTGCCTTGGTTGTTTGGCTGAAGATATGGCCCTGGATGCCAAGCCAAATGGTCAAATGTGCTACTGTCAGCATAAGTGTCAGCAGTCTGATGGTGGTGGAAAGTGCCGTCAAGTCACAGCTGTCTTAAGGTGACTTCTTAGGGGTTTTAAGGCAAGAGGTGAACAGAGTTGGTTTGGCATTGTCTGTCTCTGTGTAGCTTCCCTGGGCTGCATTGATAGTCTCTCATCCAAGAACTAACCAGGGCTGACCCGGCTTTAGCTTCCAAGATATTTATTTTATTTTTATTTCCGTAGATTTATAGGCCACCCATTCCCATAGTGGGCTCAGGGCAGCTTCCAACACAATATGATGAGATTGGGCTAGCCTGGGCCATCCGTATGAAAAATCCTCTACTTCATATATTTAAAAACAAGCAAAACCCACTAAAACTTTCTTTTCCTGGGATTGAGTTATTACAAAGCATTTGTGTGTCAGCATGCTACTTACCTCTAGTCTACATGGTATGAAAGAGAACATGCGTGAGGTAGTGTTTTGAGAAAGAGACATGATTCAGCCTGTACAGGAAACACTTTTACTCATTCTGTCTTCCTGTATAAAACCAGAGAAATATTCCGTTCCACAGAAAGTAACAAATTGAAAACCATTTCACTGCATCCAGCCAGGACATTATGTGCCTGTAAGAAATCTTCCTCATGTGCATCATCAACTATGTAAGCAACCCCATGTACAAAGAAGTGTAATATGCACATTTCCTAACATTGCAAAATCTCATCCAGATATCCGTAGTTAGCAGTAATGATAGTCACTTCACTGGGGACTGAATCCAGCATTCTGTGGCCTACTTCTTGACATATGATTATGGGTGCTATGATCTGTCTTGATACAGTTTTTTCTGCTGGGGAAGCTCACATGCAACAACATATGGCACATATACTCAGAACCAGCCAGTTAATTTGTTACCAAAATGTCAGTTTAGGGGATGTCACAGTTAAAGGAAGCTTATAAATAATGAGAACATCAAAAAAACTGCATGTGGAGATATTCAGGATGCCTTCAGGCTTAATATACAAACAAAATCTATCTGATGGGGCTAGAACATATAGGCAATTCTACTTTTCAGTTATTATTTTCCATACAAACATGCAGCTTCACTAACAGAGGTTCAAAGTTTACTAAACATTAATTCTTTTCGTCCTTGAAAATGTTAATTGGTTCTCAGTAAGTGCAGTTGCTGATTTGTGAGGTATTAAGGAACAATTCATCCTGGTTTCCTAGGTGTTAATAACACATAGATTAAAACTATATGAGTCAATGTGAATTAGAACAATTCTGGTAATTTGTGTTAAGAAAAAAGGATTCTTAATATTTAAGATAGATTGCAATGTTAACTTAAAAACACACAATTTCTATAGGAAATAGGATACATATTCAATATTGAGACTTCCCCTGAATATATTAGAGTGTACTTTTGCTGGGTATCCTGCTTCTTGCTCAGAGTAAATGCCTAAAGGATGGTTGTAGTATTTTGGCAATGTCTCCCATACACTGGATTAAAATGTACCACCTGTGGTTATTTTGGTTAGAGTTCCTTTTCTCCAAAAGCTGTTTTCAAACCTGTGGGGTTCCATCCAAATACATGCTTGTTACTTAAACATTAAGCCTGGGTGGAAGAAATAAAGGCTGCTGGGAGTGAGGAGTTAAGGGAAATCAGTTCAGAGAGCGTAAATGGTGTAAGCAGTTAGTATTGGACTACTATATGGGACCCAATATCAGATCTGCCATGAAAGCTCACTGGATGAATTTTGGGTCACTCCCGCTAAGCTTAACCTACCTCACAGGTTGTGAGAATAAAATGAAGGAGGACACCACAATGTTATAAGATGTTTTGAGTCCCTATTAGGGAAAACAACAGAATATAAATGTATAAATAAATATCCAAATAAGAGAAAAAAACAACTGGCATAAAAAGGATAAAACACTCTGTCTGTTTCTTGATGCAAAATGCCATCTCCTCCTGAGTATACCTTGAAAAGGAAAACAGAATGGCTGCAATTCTAAACCCAGTAGAATAGATATAAACTTGATAGACTAACCCTAAATTTCATCTTTTTTTACATTTCTCCCACAAACTGAGATAAAACATTGGTTAGACAGCTGATGTAAGAATAAACCATGTCATGTTTTTAAAGCAAACAGTGCTACTAAAATTCTGAAGCTTTATTTTTTTAGTCACAAAAGGCAGAGATCTATCTTTAGAAAGGAAAACTTCCCTATGCATGCCTTTTTTCCATTCTGGATACAGCAGTCTCTACGTCTAAGAACATTCGCCTAAGAGAATATGATGTGACCTGCTGGATCAGACCAGTGATCCATCCATCTAGTCCTGTTTCAAGGTGGCCAACCAGCTGCCCTTGAGGGCTGACAAACAGGGCAGTGCCTCTGGACATTGAGGTTCTATTCAAGTGCCATGTATATAGGGGCATCCAAATCTAGTGTGGACTTATTGAAGACAGAATAAAAAACAACAGTGGGACCAAGGATCCTTACGTATGAGACAGGGCTTTGTCTGTCCTGGAGAAAAGAAGCAATGTGTTTGCTTGTTTGTTGGTAGACAAGACTGAGTTTCTGCCCCAAAACCTGGACAGAAACATATGGGATAGATTGGTTTTCCTGAACAAACATAATCTGTGCTGAGCATCAGACTGAAAGTGCTTGCAACATTTGGCAGTAATTCCTATCCAATTTGGCAAATTCACTTCTACAATTCAGTAATGGAAAGAGTCTGAACTGGACTGACTTTTTTATTTCTGTCCAAGACCACTGGGTAATTGGATTGTTAAAGAACAAAAATTAAAGTATTTGTACATTGTCGTTCTCCTGTAGCAGAGGTTATGCTGTCTTGATACATATATTACATTTGTTAGGATATGTGTTTGATCCATAAAAAGAGTTCGAGCAAATTAAGCAATAAAACTTTTACAGGATCACCTAATCATCTGACATTACAAGTTTTTCAGCTTTGTTGTAATATTTGCTTCTGCAAATGTTGTATGCTTTAGAAGGCTGAAACATGGCATCAACAACCCTCTCTTAATCATCTGCAAATCTTGCTAAAGTGATCTGAAAATGGTTTTAGCACAAGGTATTCTACTACTGCTTGCTTCCTTCACCCCCTGATGGACCCCTTTAATTCCTGTTACCATTACATTGTTGTTTCCCATTTAAAAAATACAAGGGAAGAACCTTTAAGAACCTCATTTCTCTACTCTTGCTTTGTTCAAGGTAATATCTTCTTCTCTTCCTCCCCGTCGTTCTTTTATTTCCCCACCCTGGCCATCTACCCTCCTGATGTCATTTTTCCCACCTCCTCCTATTTCTTCACCCAATCACCAGCTTGTTCTTTTACACACACACACACAATTGCTGGCCTTGCTATTTTTTCCCCTCCCATTAGTTCTCCTCACAGCACTTGTGCATTTTCTTGCCTCCCTGGTCCTCTCCCTGTTCTCTCTCCAGTGACCTCCTCCTTCTTCCCTAAATGTACTTCAGACTTTGGGCATCATTTTGCATTGTTTTGCCAATCCAAAGTGCCACCTGATTCCCATCCTGGTAATGTGCAGGGGGGTTAGCCCACATTTTAAAACAAGCAGACATCTGGGGTTTCCCTTTCATTTGCAGAAATATGCAAGCTCAGGGTGGCCCCTCCTATCTGCACAGGGAGAGGACATCTTATCGATGTTGTTGATCTGCACAGGGCGAAAGCCAATTTTGTGTAGTGGTTAAGTGTGCGGACCCTTATCTGAGAGAACCAGGTTTGATTCCCCACTCCTCCACTTACAGCTGCTGGAATGGCCTTGGGTCAGCCATAGCTCTCGCAGAGTTGTCCTTGAAAGGGCAGCTTCTGTGAGAACTCCCTCAGCCCCACCCACCTCACAGGGTGTCTGTTGTGGGGGGGAAGGTAAAGGAGATTGTGACCACTCTGAGAGTCTGAGATTCAGAGTATAGGGTGGGATATAAATCCAATATTATCTTCTTCTTCTTCCATAGCTATTAACAATTATTCAGTGCAGGGCTTTTTTGGTAGAAAAAATCAGCAGGAATTCATTTGCATATTAGGCCACACACCCTGTCATCGCCATTGTTTCACATAGGGCTTTTTAATAGAAAAAGCCCAACAGGGACTCATTTGCATATTAGGCCACACACCCTGATGCCAAGCCAGCCAGAACTGCATTCCTGCCCCCCCAAAAAGTCCTGACTTGGTGTAACAAATAGGAGACTAATAGGCTTTCTTATTTCTTAAGGTTTGGTTGTAAAGAGTACAATTTGAGTATGGGTGTCTAACCAATTGGCACCTTCCTGACTCTTTTCCTTACAGATGATTCTAGACAATAAAAGTCAGTATTTCCTTCTGATACTTCATTGTCATTTTAAAAATTAATTTATCATGCATACTTAATTCCTCTCTGTAGTGTTAACAGGCACAGATACCATCTTGAACTTCCACTCTTCTATCTGTCCACCCCTGTAAAACAGCTTTTTAGTCAAATCTAGCTGTTTGAAATACCTTCAGCCTCATTCTGAGGACAAATAAGACATCATAAAGTGTACAGCATCGTGGGGTCCCCAACCCCCGGGCCAGGGACCAGTACCCAGCGGTGGCCTGTTTGCAATGGGCTGTGAAGTCTTGCTGCCCCTCCCCCCATGGCACCTCCTCCTTCCACCATTTTCACCATTTTAAGGCCGGGGAAAGGAAGGAGGCAAGGGCAGCATCCCTCATGCTGTTGTGGCAGTTTTCCCACCGATCAGCTGGGAGGGGGTTGGCCTGGGAGGCGCTTCACAGGTACAAATCCCCATTCTGTTGTGGCCAGTCATACTCTCAGCCTAACCCATCTCACCGGGTTGTTGTGAACATAGAATGGAAGAGAGGATAATAACATAATGGCTCTCATTTGGGAGGAAAGTGGGCTATAAATGAAGTAAATAAATATAGCTGAAGAATGGGGGCTAGGTTGGTTGACAGCTGGGAATGATAGGCAGAAGCAGGGAAAGCTGAAGATAAGAGGGCTTCCCAGAGAAGAGAAATAATGTGTGGAGGGGGCTAGAGGGGAAAATAATATTATTGCGAGGTTCCCTGCCACAGGGCCACACTTTCCCAGGCACAGAAGGAGGGAAATCTGAAGATGGGTTGGGGGGGAGGGGATAGATGGGTTGGGGGAAGGAGAGAAGTAAACAGGAAAGGAGGAGAGGCTGTGGGGGCTGGCAGGGAAGGGAAAGCAGAAGTAGTGGGGGAGGGGAAAATAAAATGCCCTTCTGCAAGCCCTTGTCATCAGTATATCTGCTTCTCAACGTGACCAAATCTGTGGATACTTGAATATGAACACTGAAGCCATGGACACACAGGATAGGTCTTTCTACAAACCTGAGAAGAGCCCCAGGTTTGCAACAAAATCTGTAATTGCACTGTCATTTTTCCTTGCTTTATGATGCATCATCCACCTGCTCAATCTATGTCTGAGTGGAGGAGAGAGACAATACTCCACCAGATCAACTAGAGCCTATAACAACCACTTGTAATAACTAATTGGGATTAATCCACAACTAAATACCACTGAGCATTTGATCATGCATATGGCATCTGTAACACAGCAAAATGGCTGCTATCCAATTTAGATGCCTTACTCAGTGTCTGAACAAAGAACTTACCATCTGGCTCTGAAAAACACATGGTAGAGACCATTCCATGTCTGGGAGAACAGAATATTTGTCTCTGATGCAGCATGTATGTGTGTGTAAAAACTAGTACTACCAAGGCTTTTTTTTTGAAGCAGGAACTCCTTTGCATATTAGGCCACACCCTCCTGATGTAGCCAATCCTCCTGGAGCTTGCAGTAGGCCCTGTAATAAGAGCCCTCTGGCAAACCACCCCGTAAAAAGTCTGCCGTGAAAACGTTGTGAAAGCAACGTCACCCCAGAGTCGGAAACGACTAGTGCTTGCACAGGGGACTACCTTTACCTTTTTAAGCTCTTGGAGGATTGGCTACATCAGGAGGGTGTGGCCTAATATGCAAAGGAGTTCCTGCTACAAAAAAAGCCGAGTACTACTATTTATTAATTTGGCCAAGGGTGGCCAAACTGTGACTCAGGAGCCACATCTGGCTCTTTCATACATATTGTTTGGCTCTTAGAGCCCCCACCACCTGGCTTGGAAAAGGCATTTGTCTCTTTAAAGCACTCCTCCAAGCCAAGCCAGCTGACAGCTCAGAGAATGCATTTAAAGTTGCTTTCTTTTCACCACTCCCTCCCCTCTATTTGCCTGCCTGCCTTCCCTCCCAGTCCCAGCTCTCAAACATCTGATTTTCATGTCTTGTGGCTCTTAAACATCTGATGTTTAGTCTATGTGGCTCTTACATTAAGCAAGTTTGGCCACCTCTGCATTTGGCTTTCAAATCAAGTAGGATAGTTGAGGAAGGTAACTCAAGGTCCCAAACTTGCACATGCTGCTTCCAGACCACTCGTTGCCACATTTCACAACACTTGAAAGAGAAAGTCATTTTCATCTATTCCAAAATGGATTCCACATTAGTTGCTAAACTGCCATGGGATGCTACCCAAGGTCCTCCATTTCCAATTGCTAAGATGACTTTCAGGATTTGTAGTCCAGTGGATATGTGTAAGAGAAGTATTACTTGCTCAGAGGGGTTTTCTAAATAGCTTCAGATGATAGTTGTATCATTAGAAGAAGGAACAGTCCCTGATGTACTGGAGGAGGTGACAGTGTCTGTTACTAGGGTGTGATAGAACCTCTGTGGAACCAGACAATTTGTCTCTCATCTGCACACTAATTTTTTATTTGGGGGCAAGATTATTGAGTGTTGCGACAGCAGCCAGCTTCACACACTGCTGGGTGATACTGATTACCTGGGTGATTTTTATTAGATGTCAAGTAATTCAGAAACTGCTTTCACACTGTTTGATGACCTACATAAAGAGAAAGACAAGGGATGTTATGTATGTGGACTCAAGGGAAGACTTTGGGTGTGCCTGCTGGGCTCATTGGAGCCATACGGACTGAGCTTGGGGACTTGGGAACAAAAGGCTGCAGGATCCAAATCTCTGCAGCCCTAGACCAATCACAAGCCCCCACCGGTTTGAATGACCCAATGATGTGCTAGTGCAGGAATCCAGAGATGTATATAAGTTGGGCCGATAGGCCCCATCCCCAGTCTTGTAATGTAGCCCTATCCTATATCATGTCTATTAAAGAGCTTGTCATCACTCAACTGGCAACACCTCCATGCATAGAACCCACTATATTATAGAAATATATCCCTGTTGATTCTTCTGCTTCTCTTCTTCTTCTTCTGAGTTGCTCATTTGGGTTCGAAATTAGAAGCACATTGAAGAGATTTAAATCCTGTCTTGTGGAAACCATTTCGGAAGGTAATGTTGAGAGAATTCTATTCTAACCCATAGCATTTAGTGTTAAAGTGTACCACAGTGTTTTGTTGCTGTTGTCTTTAACATCTTCAACATTAGCAGAAAACAGTTTTAAGAATTCTGCATGACAACAGTTGCAAATTACCATCATGCTTGTTCTCTTTCTTCTTTCCTTGTATTTGTCTACTGATTGCCTTATGTGTATCATTTAGATAATATAAAAAACTGTCTCTCACCCATTTATTTGGAGGCATTAACAGGAAACTATCTGTTGGACTTTCACCTGTTGTGCACTGTAGCATCTGTCACTGAGTAAGAATGCAGTTTGTAAAAGTCCAGGGTGGGGAGCTGGGGCTGCAGTCACCACAACAGCAGGGACAATCCTCTTCTGCCAAGCAAGTAAGATCACAACATTACCCTGCCTTTTCCCAACAACAGCAAACATTTTTGACGAAATGTTTGGCACTCTTAAATCATACACATCATTTAAGCAGCATTAAATTAAAGACCGGTCCCAGCTGATTCATGGATATGATTAATTCCAGTAAAATTATCTGAGGTTTGGCACTTGGAAGAGCAGCACTTTAGTCATATTACTGTAAGTTTGCTACTTATAAGTTTATTGAGGGGAATTTGCTTTAATTATTTTCTCTGAAAAGCACAAAAACAAACATGGAACTGCCTAATACTTTTTTTTTCAGAAATCATGATTCTACAGAACCCATGCTACCAATGATGAAATGCTAACAATCAGATATCATAAGACACAGGACTTTTTTTGTAGAAAAAGCCCAGAAGGTACTTATTTGCATATTGGGCCATACCCCTTGATCCCAAACCAGCAGGAACTGCATTCCTGTGCACTCCTGCTCAAAAAAAGCCCTGATGAGATCATATTGAATGGAAATCCTTTCTTATGATTGCACCCTTAGTGATGATCACACATGCAGCTGCATTTGGATTATTTAAGAGAGTGATCTGCACTTTACAGTAAAGGCTGTACAGTGTAATGTAGGGGAACTCACAAATATCTAGTACAGTAACATCTGTGCCCTCAAAGGCACTCATTTTGCAAGTTTTCCTGATTGCAGAAGAGGCTGAAATCTATGCACTCTTGGCTCACATACCACATTGCTCAAATGAAGCAACCACTTTATTAAATTAAGAAGGCATTCTCAGGTAATGTATGAACTGACTCTTGTGATTCTAATTGATGGCCTTTGAAAATCATAAGACTCAGCCATCTCTCAAGTCTTTTTAGAATACCTTATTACTTTGTATTGCTGCACATGGGCATGTGTGAGAGAAAGCATACTTAGCATCTTGAAGACTGTTGGTGCTAAATAAATATTAAATAGAAGTGCAGCACAAAACCTAAACTGGTGTCACAATATAAAGAATGATGTCAGTGACAAATTGGTATAGTTTTGTAACTCTAGACTGGTGTTGCATCTCTTCAAATCTATGCACTGAACTGTACTCGGGTCTAAATTAAATGCTATGCGATTGCGCCTATATTAACTAAACAAAGGAATAAATAGTGTGCTCATCACATTTAAAAAAGGTACAAAAGCAAACAATTTATAGTTGTACTGTAAACAAACAGGGCTACCGCCTGAAAGTTTAGAGCAGTTGCCCTTTCAAGGACAATATCTGCCAGAGCTATGGCTGACCCAAGGCCATTCCAGCAGGTACAAATGGAGGAGTGGGGAATCTAACCTGGTTCTCCCAGATAAGAGTCCGCACACTTAACCACTACACCAAAACTGGCTCTCAAAAGCTAGCTTACAAACATTGTAAGGAAAATCATTTTGATTTATTTTTTCCAGGATAATTATGGCATGAGAAATACTGCCATCAACACAAACTAAGTGGGGATAGTGATAATGTTCCACTTCTGTTCCTTCTCATTTATGAATTGGCAACCCTTCCTGCTCCAAATGCTTTGTTCCTATTAGAAACAACCCTACTCCAGGATGTTGTGAGTTTCTTTTATTCTATAATTTATTTGGCATGGCCCAGACATTTCTGCAATTTGGTTCCAGTACAATTAATTCACCTGTTCATGGCAAGAATAGACTTAGCGCTTCCCGCTAGTGATAGGAGAGACAGCATGTTGTAGTGGCTAGGATGGAGTGCTGGATAAGGATCTGGGAGACCAAAATACAGAATCCTCTAGTTCCGATCTACCATGGAAGTTCACTGGGTGACCATGGATAGCTCAGTCACTCTCTCAGCCAAACCTGCCTCACAGGGGTGATTGTCGTGAAGATAAAACTGAGGATCAGTAAATGATGTTGTGCAAGCTGCTTTGGGTCTCCATTGGTGAGAAAAGTGTATACACATCAAAATGTCAGATCAGTATGGAGTGGTTAACCGAGGGTTTTAGAGTATTATTGTGGAGAAATATTAGTGGAATTGGTAATCAGTTTAGGTATTTCAGGAAAAAAATATATTCATTAATAGGCCCCAGTAAAAGTTAGCATTCTACTGTTGGATATTTCTTGAAAATAGACCATTCATAATGATATATTGTTTTTCACAGGTTGTCCACCACAGGAATAATTCGATAAGCATTCTTGAGAGGGAAGATTCTGCATCAGAGCTGCAACCAAATTGTTATTTGATCAAAGGATTCAAATTTGTCTGAGTTGTGCAGAATGCAATAATCTGTAAATGCTTGGAAGGTCCATCAGCATCTATTAAGATAAAACTGACCAAAGCTTCACCAGTATTTTCCTTGTTTTGTCTATGTCTATATCACAAAGAAATAATGTGTCTGCCCAGTGTCCTCTATAAATTATCCTCATGCATTCCTACAGTGATGCTTTCTTAAACTTTCCATTGTCTTGCCATTCACCTACCTACTTCCAGATGTACTATCTGCTACTTGTTTCCTGTGTCAAAGTAATAGTGAACTATAATCAGCTTCCCCAGGATAGCTACTAATTGTGGGGTTGGGTTACACTGCTGTGTTTATAAACGGCTATTTGCATCTTTAGTGACACAGGGAGGATTAAGATGATCCTGACTACTAGGAGAGCCTGACAGGTGGAGATTCTGAGGACATCTTGGAGGGGGGGAATAAAATGAATTGCTTGATTTTGTAAAATAATTTAATTTACTCAAAAGAATATGATAAGAAGAATCCTGGTGGATCATACAAAGGGCCATATATTCTAGCATCTAATTGGCCAGAAGATGCCTTTAGGCAGAGCTTTTTTTGTAGAAAAAGCCCAGCAGAAACTAATTTGCATATTAGGCCACACCTCTGGCACCAAGCCAGCCAGAACAGTGTTCCTGTGCATTCCTGTTAAAAAAAAAGTCCTGCCTCTTAGAAGCAGGGGATGGAAGCAGCATTACCTGTAACCAGGGCTTTTTTTGTAGCAGGAACTCCTTTGCATATTAGGTCATACCTCCCCCCCGATGTAGCCAATCCACCTGGAGCTCACAGTAGGTCCTGTACTAAGAGCCCTGTAAGCTCTTGGGGGATTGGCTACATCAGGGGGTGTGGCCCAATATGCAAATGAGTTCCTGCTACAAAAATAGCTGTGCCTGTGACATATAGATTTTCCTCTTACCCAGCATGTCTAACACCTCCCCCATTAACCAACGTCAGCTGAATATTATTCATCTGTGTATTTTTGTTAAGGAACCAGTAATTCTGCATTTGTACCCAGAGGTGGATGCCACTTTGACCTAATAATATGTTACTTCTTAATTTGTCAAATTGCTCTAGAACATCACTTAACTGACTTGGTCCTTCATGCTATCCCAAAAAGAAGTAGCCCTGATGCTGATATGTGTCCTAACAGTTGTTCCCCTAAGGTTTATGCTTTCTTTTGTTCTCTTAAGTAGGGCAAGGCAAGGTTGTCATACTTTAAAGGAAACTTTAATGCCTTTACAGCTTTCTTGATTCCACTTGATGACCACATGGCTATTTTTTTGAAGCAGCCTGGATTGATTATAGCTGAGCTTCTATTATTTTGGTTTAAAATATCTCCCAAGCATCCTGGTAAGATCTGACCATCTTTAGTCTAAATGCACTGAATAAATTCTCCCTTTCAACTTTGACAAATCCCAAATTTGTCAGAAGTGTCTTCTGAAATAAAATAGGGCAATCTTAAACTTTTGGAACCAACTTTCTCTCCGTATATATTATGATCAAAATAGCACTGTTCCCGATCAGTTCAAAAACTCAGCTTGCATCTCATCCTGGGAGCCACTCAGTTATGTTCAGGGTTCCTCCTCTAGTCATATTTCAGATTACCACAGCAATTCAAAGCATGTTTACACAGAAGTTCCACTTTGTATAGTAGGGTTTACTTAAAAAGGTAAAGGTAGTCCCCTGTCTGGGGGTAAAGTGTATATGACTGCGGGAGGCAATGGCAAACCATTCTGTAAAAGTCTGCCAAGGAAACATCCTGATGTGACATCACCCCATGGGTTGGTAACGACCTGATGCTTGCACAGGGGACTACCTTTAGACACCTGTGCAAGCACCGAGTCGTTACCAACCCATGGGATGAGGTCACATCATATTTTCTTGGCAGACTTTTTGTTACAGGGTGGTTTGCCATTGCCTTTCGCATTAAACAACACTTTACCTTCAGCAAGCTGGGTACTCATTTTACCAACCTCAGAAGGATGAAAGGCTGAGTCAACCTTGATCCGGCTACCTGAACCCAGCTTCTGCCGGGATCGAACTCAGGTCATGAGCAGAGCCTGGGCTACTGTACTGCAGCTCATCACTCTGCGCTGGAAGAGCAGCCTAACTGTTCCAAGGCACAGTCATTTATGGTAACCAGGTATTTGTATGTCAAACCCTGAATATATATTTATCTAGTCAATATGAGGGTAGTAGAAATAAATCATTGTTTTACCACTTTATTTGGGAATACCTCAATTTCCTTTCCCACCTCAAGATGACCCTCAGATTTTTCTGAGTGGGGGAAGAATAGCATGCTGTTAGTACCAAAGTGCATTTTAGGCCTGCTATTTTCACCTTACTGATTTGGTGGTGTCATGAGCCCTGATGAGGGGGAGCTGGAAGGGTTAACAGACCTGGAAGAGTTGCCAGCCAGTTCCTCAGCTGAACAAACAGCAGCTGGCCCATCAGTCGCTCTCCAGGCACCAGTGTCAGCTGTAGATGATCAATCTCCAAGCTCTCCTCCTCCCATCTCAAACGTTCGAAGCAGGCTCCGGAAAGAACTTTCAGAGCAAAGACATGAGGCACGCCGAGGCTTCAGAGCTCTCAGCCCCGAGTTCTAGCAGAGTCACTGCCACCCAGGGAGCAGGCTGATTGAGACTCCTATATAGCTCCCACCCAGGAACTGGTAACCTTGTGAAAGCAACAAGTCTATTCTCTGGCTTGTATCCACGTTCCTTTCTGATTCCTGATCTGCTTGATTTCCTTGGTACCCTGACCTTGTGGCTTTTGGACATTGACTTCTGATTCCGGTTTGTTATTCTGCATTGGTGACTTGGCTCCTGCTTGACTTCCTGGACTTTGACCTTGGACTGGCTTTGGACTCCTGCCTGCCTGCACCCTGAGAATGTGACAGGTGTTTATTCCTCTTACTCAGTAATTTTCCTCTTATTTCATACATGTGATACAGAACTCATCTTTAAACATCACTTAACATCTCACTCTGCAATTTACTAAATCAGCATCTAAGAAAATTCTGTGACTAGAGCCATGGCTTCCTCTAGATTTTAACAAAACTGCTGCTTTAATATTCTCAATTTCAAATAAAGTGGTTACTTAGTAGACTTACGCGTTAGAGAGCTGGGTGTTAAGCTATCTATGATGAAATCAACTACTGTTATCTTAGACAATACATTCAGAGGTCTACAAAAGATTCCCGCAGTGCTCATAGAGTTTTCTTTAGATTAGCGAAACAGACTCACAATGAGATGGGAGTTTGGTTCTCCTATACCCATTTAAAATAATAAAATCTGTGTTCTCTGTCAAACGGACAAAGTTTATCAGTCTGACTGTCATATTGTGACAGATAATCATCGTATGCTTATCATTTTATTAATGTTTCTGTACCATATTCCCATGTAAGGCTACTCCTTGATTTTAGAGCATTTTTGCTGTTTTCTTGGATAAACTTTCCTAGTGGCTTCCATGTGCTGCATACATGTGTTGCAAGGCTGGTGTTGGCATACCTGGCAGGGGCTACTTCTGCTCACCCCTCTCCCCACTCATTTGGTGGCACTTCACCATCTGATTCCCAGCTATAATGTACTGGCAGTGTTACCAGGGCTGCAGGCAGTGCAGGTGACTTAGAGCATGGGTGGTTACTGCATGGATGAGAGCCAGTTTGGTGTAGTGGTTAAGTGCACGGACTTTGACTCCCCACTCTTCCACATGCACCTGCTGAGTGACCTTGGATCTGACACAGTTCTTGAAAGAGCTGCTTCTCTCAAGAGCAGTTCAAAGAGCTCTCAGCCCCATCTACCTCACAAGGTGTCTGTTGTAGGGAGAGGAAGGGGAATGAGATTGTAAGCCGCTCTGAGATTCCGAGTGAAAGGTGGGGTAGAAATCCAATTTCTTCTTTATATCAAGCCTCCCACAAACATGTTTTACATTTTAAAAAAAAGCAGTTATAGGTTCAAGCGAGATGACTTACTGTTTATGGCATTGTAAACCTTGAAGAGCACTTCATTAAAAAATACACTAGTCCCAGTTCAAAGAACCTGCTCACTCTGAAGAGCTGCTGTTGTACAAGAGCTTACATAAGATTTATCTTATGTGGCAGTGGTGAAAAAGGTTACTTCCAGTTTATCTGTCATTTTCCCACAAAAGCAGAATAAGAGTTGGCATTAATTAGCAAAAAGCAGTATGCAGGGAAAGCTGTACCAATTCAGGTACTTGTTGGCAGCTACAGACTTAAAGACTGTTTTTATGCCCAGTTTACCAGCTTCAAGGCTTTCAGCAGGGACACATAATTAGGTATGGTGCTTGAGAGGAGCTCAGCCAACAAGAGCTACAAATCCATCCCCTGGTGGTCACAGATGACCACTGAATGTTGTTGAAGCATGAAGAGCTTGAATTAGGGTTTCACAAGAAAGCCTTGCTGTAATTTGTCTGGCTGTGTTCAGAAGATGGTTATACAAGAATTTACAGTGTGGGATTTAATGTATGAAGCTTCGCATGATTCAAGGCTTTCATCCCTACATGGTTTTTGACATCTTTAAATGAGAACATCTAGTATGCCAGTGACCCAAGCTATATATTTCTTTGTCACCAGCATTGGTGACATGCTGTCAAGCACCTTAGACTGAACAAACTGAAACCAAGTAAGAAGGAGATGGTGCTCAGGGGTGAGGACTGGGGAGAGTCTTTGGAAGACTCTTTAAGAGTATGGCAGTCTTCTTGGACCCAGTCCCTCTGGTAGAAAAATATAGTTAGATTTAAGGTTCATCTACTATAATATGCTACATAGTACTTCCCTTGAGGACAACCTGGAAACCTCAGCCAGATTGGAATGCAGCAGCCAACTGTTATTTGGAATAATGGAATTACTCTCATTTTGAGATCATCACATTAGGTGCTCAATCCATTGGCTCCCAGGTTCATTACAAGGTTCTTAATGACTTGGGACTCACAAACTTGAAGGAACACATCCCCTATATGCATATGTGAAGTAGCTCTGTATCCTCAATTAATAGTAATGTCATAATTTCAAACAAGAGTATTTTAATAATTATATCCATAACTTGTGTGATAGTTGACATGCCATACACTTAAAAAAATTAAAATATAAAGGCACAGGCAGCTGTACCAACACTGGTCATGATTCACCTACTTAAAAGTGTTTTAATTCCCACTAATATCAGTGTGAAAGTTAAGAACCTGCACATCTCTTCTGATTTTTTTTATCAGAACCATAATTCTCATCCCCCAGTGGGACAGTAGCTCAAGCTTTACTGTTAACCACATTCAAAAATCTTATGCATATTGCTCTGCCTGAATTACAACATTTGGTGACAGGTGTTTGTTCAACATTTCACTAATAGAAAATACCCTTATTTTGCCAGATGGAAAAGAAAAACATAATCTAAACTCAATATTAAGGGATATGTTGCAATGTTCCTTACTAAGTGGTATACCAGCATTTGGGATATTGGTTAGCTTTATGAAATTACTCATACTTTAAGAAATTAATACCCAGTGCTTGTATTTTCCATGCTATGGCAAAAAATACTTGAAACACACTGTCAGTTCATCTCATTTAGTAAGACAGCAGCACCACACAGTATTACCCACAGAGGCAGTCTCTTAATTAGTTGAGGAGATTAAGGAGACCAAGTGAGAGGAGGTAACTGGGGTTCTCCACCTAGTTATATGGAAAACACACAAGCTAGCTAAGAGGAAATCAGGGAGGAGATGAGAGAAAGCAATTTCAGAGAAAGCTATAGTTACCAATCTTAAGGAGCAAGGTCCACAGAAGCAGCAGCAAAACAGCCAGTGTTTCATGGAGCGAAGAAGAAAGGACCCAAATTGTTTTGGGGGTGTGAGGTATGACACAGAACACACCTACACTGCTATGGAAAAGGATGCAATACTTTATAGAGCAAAATACTCCCTGGGGCAAGCCCCCCAAAACAATAACTTGTTGGTTTGTTCGGAGATGGACAATGATTTGGAAGAAGTTTGATGGGTTTTCTGAGATGAACTACAGGTATGAATGGCACCTGATGATCCTGTAAATACCAAATGGGAAAAGCTACCAGGTTTGGTGAATAGTGTTAAGTGTTGCTTAATTAGGGTAAATGGGAAAGAGGCTGGGTGTGGATGAGATTAATCAAAGGTGAGGCAAGATGTTCTTGGGAATCTCTTTGTCCTAATTTATGCATCTTTCTAGGGTGATAAGGAGGTTGTTAGCTGGCCAGACACGCTTTCTCATACTTCTAAACTATATGTCCAGACTTGACCCTGACTGGCATCCATTTTGTGTCATTTTAGGTCAGGCAGTGTATTGTATTTATGATATCTGAGATATTGTAGGAAGGGTGTTTTTTAGCAATAAAATGCCCCTCAGAGAGAGGAGGGATTTGACTGCTAACACAGCAACATCTCTCTTTTTCAGGCAAGGCAGAAATTGATTACCAGTGGTACAAAAGAGTAACAGTTCACTGGATTTCTTAAAAACAACCTGACACAAGTTCTTCTAGTAATTTTTTTATATGTCCAAAAATGATAGTTTCACAGTGGCAATGGATTGGGGGTTAAAAAGTAAAATCTTGGGATCATATTTTGTAACAACAAACACTAAAATTTGGTAGCCATGTAAATCATTTCACTACAGCCACAATATGTTTCTTCTTTTCTGATACGACTGGTACAGATCCAGGTTTGCTATGCTTGCGCCGGTTCAGTTCCCTAGAACAAGAAAGATCAAAATGAGATTTTTAATTTTAGTCCTAAGTGGCAAAAAGATAGTAACTGCCTAAGTGCTTAGTTTATTAGCACAAGTATTCTATTGCTTCTAAGCATGCATGTGCACACACGCACATCTACTGACTTATCACAGGCTAAATGGCAACCTTACAATGAACACATTTTAAATTATTCCACACATTTTCCCCCACAAAGCATTAAGGATTTTCAGTATTTTCTGATTTCTAAGGACTGGCATCTATTAAGATTTCTGCAGAAAGAGAGGGATCATTACCACTTTGGCCTGTCTTTTCTACTCTATTGAGTCAGCCAACTGAACTGCTTAATTCAGCAAATAATAATAATACAAAATCAGTGTTGGAAGGTGATTAATGAGCTATCTAGACCAATCTCTTGCCCTAAAAAGTATCCAATAAATAAAGCCTTCCCAATAGACTCCTGTCCAGTTTTGTTTTGTATTTAATTTTCATGGAAGAGGTTCCAAAGCTTGCGAAGGCAGTTTATTCCAGTGCTGAACTGCTTTTAAGAAATATTATGTTTTCTCTATATCTATTCAATAGTGAAGCTGTTTCTCTAAAGGCACGGATGACCAGAGCATGCAAATGAACAAAATGAAATGACAGAAGCATACTTTCGCCGACGAGCTTCTCTCATGATGTGCAGTTCCTTGGCTTGGCTGTAGATGGCCTTTGGCAAGTGACGATGGCGAGCTATACGCTTGACCTGGGGGTGGTGCTGGAATTTTTCCTTCAGTTTTTGGTTATAGAGTATAGCCGCTTTCTCTCGGGGACTAACCTACAAGAATAGAGCCGAGTGTTAACACTTTGAAAGTGGTAGTTCTACACAAAGTTACAATGATTTTAAATTGAAGAACTGTACAACTCTTCATGAAGTTTCACTTCCATGTGCCTGCTGCTGGGCACTGAACTGTAGCTGAAAGATCTTACAGAACACGGCAGATCAGAACTGAAAAACTATCAGAGGCAAAATGGGCAGTCCCACACAGTGTGGTAGGGGGAACCACGCTAGAGCCTTTACAAGCTTTCACTCATATCTGAACACAAATTTTTCCTAGAAGTTGACTCTGTCTTGAACAAAAGAAGGAAGCTGATGTGTCTGCTGACACATTTCCAAATCTTTAATGATAATAATTCTGCCCACAGGAATCAACACAGCAGTCTAGAAATAGCCCTTTGAATGACCAATTTCCTATTTACCTGTAACATAACAAAAATAAGCAAGTGCTACGGGAATGTAAAAGCTGAAGAAAAGGAAAGAAGATAAGAGAAGCCATGTTGGATCAGGCCAATGGCCCATCCAGTCCAACACTCTGTGTCACACAGTGGCCAAAAAAACCAAGTGCCATCAGGAGGTCTACCAGTGGGGCTAGAAGCCCTCCCACTGTGCCCACCCACCCCCAAGCACCAAGAATACAGAACATCACTGCCCCAGACAGAGAGCTCCATTAATACGCTGTGGCTAGTAACCACTGATGGACCTCTGCTCCATATGCTTATCCAATCCCCTCTTGAAGCTGTCTATGCTTGTAGCCGCCACCTCCTGTGGCAAGCATTAGGTCCACTGTGATTTGGTCTGGATTAACTCTGAAACCAGGATTTAGGGATCAAGACTGTGAATGTCCTTCCTCATCCTCAACTTTTTTTTGTCCACATAAGACTATTATCCTGGATACTCAAAACAATTCTCAAAATGAGTTCAGGAGTGTATCAAGTTTCATTTTAACCCAATATGACAAGAGTTATACATAATGCAAAAAAAGTCTTCTGAAAACATAAAAGGTAAAGGTATAGTCCCCCGTGCAAGCACCAGTTGTTTCCAACTCTGGGGTAACATCACATCACAACGTTTTCATGGCAGACATTTTATGGGGTGGTTTGCCATTGCCTTCCCCAATCATCTACACTTTACCCCCAGCAAGCATACCTGGTTTTATTGTATCCAGATTGGTGACAACTGCACATAATGGCAAAATCAGTTTATCTTTCTGCAGAGTTTTATCGCTCCCTTATAGCACTCTGAGAAATGGCTATTTGGCATTGAAGATTTCATTAGTCCAGTAAATTTCATTTCGGGGGGGGGGGGGGGAGATTCTGAATTAGTACTGCAAGGGGGTAAGTGGAAGCACCTACTCTCACAACCTAGCTTCTTTCACTGTTAACTGAAGAACATAAATGCAGCTAGTATTCCTTGAAAGGTATCTTTACTGAAATTGCTCACGTATAAAACAATTACTTCAATCAATTAAGAAAAAGCATTTTGCCTACGAAGTCAGAATGTAGGTGGCTGGAAAACCTGACTACCAAGCCCTTAATGATAATATAATAAAGGGAGAAAGGTCTTCCTTTGAGGCTCTGCATATATATGTTCAGTATCCTGTTTGTTTAAAATAAATTAAAATGATTAAAATAAATTAACCCTATTTCACCACTACTGGATATTTTAAAGAAAGAAATGCAATAACCTGAATAGTTACATGAAATATTTTGCTCTGGTCATTTAACTGAGACATTCTATAATAGCCTCTTTAGTCATCAATATATTACAGGTGCTCTTAATGCACAAGTGTTAATGTACTCCAAACTGAAAGGCTTTTATGTTAATTACCTTTAGAAGTGTAGTAGATATAACATAACCTTGCCCCTTCCGGAAACACAGTATTGTTAATTTATAATGCACATGGATTGCTGCTTAAGTTAGTGTCTGCCATTCTTCCTTGATTACAAGTTTTTCTTCCCTGACCATTTTGTGCATGGTAGCTATGATAAGAGACATTCTAAGACTTCGCTCTAACCACAAGAAGTTTAAGACTTCTATAAAAATACTTTAACAGTTTTCATATGGTATCTAGAAGTAAAGCAGTTACAAAGTACATTTCTCAGAATTAGGCATGGACTGCATCTGATATACCGTATTTTTCGCACCATAAGACGCACTCCCCCTCCCCCCCCAAAAAAGTGGGGGGAAAAGTGTGTGCGTCTTATGGACGGAAGGTACCGGTACCTACCTTCCTGGGGGGGGATCCGCTGCCTCCACCTCTGATCCCGGCGCCTGCCTGCCTGGCTCCAGCTCTGACGCTTACAGCAAGCACCAGGATCGCTCCCTCTGCCCTCCGATCCCGGCGCTTGCTGTAAGCATCAGAGCTGAAGCCAGGCAGGCAGGCAGGCACGGAGGAAGCACCCACCCCCTCCGCTTTGCGAGCGCCGGCTGTGGAGAGGGCAGCGTGCTTCCTCCGTGCCTGCCTGCCTGGCTCCAGCTCTGACGCTTACAGCAAGCGCCAGGATCGCTCCCTCTGCCCTCCGATCCCAGCGCTTGCTGTAAGTGTCAGAGCTGGAGCCAGGCAGGCAGGCACGGAGGAAGCACTGGGATCGGAGGCAGCGGATCGCCCCCCAGGAGGAAGGTGTGTCCTATCGTCCGGAGCGTCTTATGGTGCGAAAAATACGGTACATAATACCTCTTCAGAGAGCCTTATTACACCATGGACACTTGCCACAGATAACTGGAATGTTTTATAAAGTTAATGTGATTTTAAACCCTGTATAATTTTATGAAATGTTGTTAGCCGCCCTGAGCCCACCTCGGCGGGGAGGGCGGGATATAAATAAAATTTTATTATTATTATTATTATTATTATTATTATTATTCTGTGTATATGTTAACTCCACATTGACATTTGAGCCAGATGATGCTAAATGTTTTAAAAACATTAACATCAGTCTATGTAAAAATGGTTGAGAGTCTACAGGTACACAAAGGCTGGACAGAATATACAAAATCCCTCCTGTGCACTACCAGTAATTGACTCAAGACAGAGGAAAATGAACAATGAGGTTTTATCCTCCAGTACGAATGACTGGCCATTTCTACAGTCTCCATCTACAAAAATGAAGTTTTGGACTTATCGAAGCAGTGGTCAGGCCCAACTCAAGCCTCCGACTAATTTAGTCCTAGCAATCAGTTTTATTTGTAAAATCATAAGTGGTCAATGCACAGTCAAAAAGACAGACCAAAGCATGGCACAGCACTCCTGCCAAGCAAATCTTAATCCTCAGTCTAAAACATGATTAGTACATATGTGGGCATATTTATTTGGAGCCAAAAATATCCACAAAATGCCCTTCAAAATAAAGGGGCTAGGAAATATCATTTCGCTACCTTCAGACAACTAAGATTACCATTATTCTGCTGTGCCACATTGTCCCTGAGTCAGTAGGGCAGATCACAACCTTAGGGCAAAGGCACGACCCTATAAACCACCTGCTTGAGCACAGCAATTCAAAAGCATTGACCACTAATATAAGGCCAATTACATTAGTAGTCTCTAAAACCAAGCTGCTATAGAAGGCAGTCTCAGATAGTTTAATTCGTGATTAGTTGGAGTAGTAGTCTACTCATGCTGCTCAAAGTTTTCTTTTCAATGCAGTACCCTAAGTAGTAAAGTCTTCTACATGAAGAAATTATCTGCTAGGCTATTTATCAAAGTTGTATAATAACATGCATCACCTTATGGATTTAAAATCTGCAAGATAAACAGATAATAATGTAGTTATAGCAAAACTTGTTTTTTTAAAAAGAAACACCAGGACCAAGACTGACCTTTTAAAAAGCCAATCACTAGACTTTGTTTATCACTACAATAGTCACCAGGATATCATAGGCTTAATAGCCAGTGCAGTCTACACATGTTAAGCATCTCTGACTCCTGCTATTCTTGCTTGAGAGTCCCACTAGTTTTTATGTAATAACTTCAACAGCAAATACATTAATGAGACTAAGAAAGCATGAAAAAGCTGACGAATATGTAGGAAGCCCCGGTATCAAAGTACAGCTTACCAGTCAAACATTAATCACATATGAAACCCACAACCCAATACAAACATCAAGTGACATTTTACAATGTATGCCTGACAAAGGAGAATTCTGTAGTGATCAAAAATGGTTATGAAAAGCTCTTCTTTACTGATAATGTTTATTTGGTTTGCATGGTATTTTTTCATTATAAAGATGATAGCATTTTTTTCTCTTTTAGAAGCTTAACATTTGGAGATATTGCAGAAGCATAAGGAGAAATTATTACTCTGCTGTTCTAAAGGACATCTACCCTCCCTCATAACTTCAGCTGATGCTTGATTCTCCATTCCTAAAAGGCAAGTTTCCTCTGACATCAGATCCTGCGAAACCCCTTAAACTATTGATTCAATATTTACTAATCATAAGGAAACGAAAAATGTATATCATGCAAACATTCACCTTTGCATAGGATGAAGCAGCCTGCAAAGATGTGGAATTGTCAGCTATCCCTACTTTCCAAATTGTGCTCTCTCTTTTTGTATTGCAACCCAAGTACAATTAAGTGGAAATCTTTATCCTCCCCAACAGCCTAGGTAATTTCTGCTCTTCGTTTTACATTGCCACATGAGAGCTTAACACAGCATTGTAACTTGTCAGCTATCGTTTCAAGATTCTTGGATCTTCCCTACAGAAGCCATGGCCAGCATGATTTCTGTTAGTGGATGCATTCCCCCCTTCCCCTACCACAAAAGATCTCCCCAAATGCTGCTCCTGGGGGATGACACCCCCCCCCCCCGGAATAGCTTGGAATGGACTGGAGGTCCCTACCTCCAGATCAAGAACCAACTATATAGGTAGCCATTTTTTAATGTTACATTGCCACATGTCTCTATATGGAATTAAATTTTGGTGCCACAGTATATAATCAAGATAACAAGGGAAACATTTATTTAGAATGTTTGTATCCTGCTTCTCCAGACAACTGCTTAAGGAGGCTTTGGTGAAATACCTAGAGTTACAGTGCCCACACTATATAAATTAAACAATCTTCAAATGGATACACTTGAACGTGAATGCCTGTGAACCCTGGAAGATAAACTGTTGTTTGAGAACATTTACTATATAAATATATTAACAGTTTCAGAATCCTTTCTTCTGCAAAGGAACAAGTCTATCCAATTACATCTCATCGATCAATAAAGTCACTTAGCCCAAATTAGTTTATCTTATTAATTTAATTGACTCAATCACATCCATATTTGGAGATTTCACTAGAGTAATTTACATTTGTTACAATTCTATAAGAAATCACTGAATATCAGTCTATTTTATGTGGTAGTAACTAGTCTACAATGCAATTTTATGGAAATTATCATTAATTTTATGGCGTACTCACATGTGAAATTTTATATACAGTTTTGGTGTTATGCCTCCCCCCAGAAAGGGTATCAGAGTTGCAGATGGCACCCCCACTCCAAAAAAAGACTAACCAAGATATCAAGGTAAAGCATAACTCCCCAAAGAAAAAAAGAATGATAAGATAACGAGACAGGGGTGGCCCTGACAGAAGCTTACATCAGATTTAAATATGTAAAAAAGTAAATGGTGATTATTCATGGGTTCTCTAAAGAACAGACCATGAGATTATCCAATGAATAGGAACACCAAGCAATCTCCGCTACCTTTAGTACCTTCAAAAAAGCCAGTAGATGAATTAATGGAGATTAACAGTACAATTTTAAATAGTATTAGTTACATGGTTGCATGCCATTAGCCAAATTAAATATTATGTATGCTTGTTCTGAGCCTACCACATTATTTTATGATTTACAAAACAGTAAAAGAAGAAATAAAGTCTGACGTTACTTACCACACCCAGTTTTTCAGAAGCATTAGCTTTCCACAAACGAATGTTCATTTCATCAGAACCACACAAAATATATTTATTATCAGATGTCCATTTGACACTGATGACATGCTGCATTCGCTTGGTATGATAGACTTCCCTAAAACAAGCATAAACGTTATAGTGATGTTTTCTTCCAATTTAACTCCTCATGCAATTTCTTTTCATGCATAGCTCAGTGATAATTCTAATCTACTTCTGACCCCAGAATGCAGAACAAAAAATGCACACACTGGAAAGCTCTGGTTTGCAGAAAAATCTAATTTACTTTAGAGGATGCACTGAAGAATTACACCTCTCTCAATAGTATATGTACCTTTAAAGAAAGAAAAGGAAGGAAAGGATATTTTTTTAGAAGATATTGGATTTATATCCTGCCCTATACTCCAAATCTTAGAGCAGCTCACAATCTCTTTTACCTTCCTTCCCCATAACAGACACCCTGTGAGGTACATGGGGCTGAGAGAGCTCTTACAACAGCTGCCCTTTCAAGGACAACTCCTGCGAGTGCTATGGCTGACCCAAGGCCATTCCAGCAGCTGCATGTGAAGGAGTGGGGAATCAAACTCGGTTCTCCCAGATAACAGTCTGCACATTTAACCACTGAGTAATTAATTCAAACATTATTGATGCTTCGATACCTCAGGTAGTATCAAGCTGCAGGGACACAGAGAGAAAATGAAATAAACTGAAGGTAACATAAACACATGAAGGTTAATTCTCTATGGATGAGGAACAGAATATGGTAGGTAGGTGAAAGAAGGAACTGCCACAGGGACTGAAGGAGAAATATGGAAGACTCAGAGAGGACAGATAAAGGTGGGTGGGTAGGGGAAGGGTTGCAGTAGCTTTGAGGGGAAGGAGGGAACACTTTAACTTGAAGGTAGAAGGAAAACTAAGAACCCCCTCCCACCAAATCCTCACCAGTCCCCCACTTGCACATTCCTAATACAATGGGAAAATGTTTTTGAAAACAACCCAAAATGGGTAATACTGGGTTTGACCCAAAGGTGCGCTTCCAATTGCCCAAAAATAGATATGTGATTTTCATAGATTTTCCACTGAAGTTGCAGCCTACGCTGTTCCCAGGGGCCCCTGGCTTTCAGGAAAAGATTTTTAGGTGGTAAAAGCAGATAGCAAGGAAGACCCATTATACCAGCAGAACTCCACTGATATTTCTTTGGATCCCACCCACCATTTTTAAGCTACAGATCAATATACAGAACTCCTAAACTCTGAGAAAATATTCTTGAGCTTGTTGTGCCCAGAAAAGGTCTATTTTATGTATATGATGAACCCAGTCTCAAGAACTGGTTCCACAGCCCTTTTGTTTAGACACCGATCTTTATCCTGATAACCATTTCAGGGGTCTCTGAGCCCATGTCTGTTCTCATTTTGGCACTCTAAGTCTCAAGCACACTGCCACAAACTGAGTTGCTTATACAAGTGCGAATGCTGTATACTAAACTTCCACTATAGAAGCAAAAAAAAAATAATGATATTACCATGGACTTCTTTAGAAGGCTCATGGATTCAGAACAATTGTGCCATTAGTTGGGTATGCTTTTTATAAACTAGTTCATCTGGGCCTTCATTAATTGGTTCATGTCAAAATAGAACTTGGTCTCTGTGTCCACAAATGCAAGAAAGTTCATTATATTAAAAGCTGTCCACAAAAGAAATCCTTCAACTAAACAAGCAGTTTGTTCCAATTGTGAGCACGCAGCTCCAAGTAAATGTATTTACAATGTTATAATAAACAGAGTGAAACCCGTCTAAGTCAACTGACTGCAGTGGACTTCGAAGGATTTAACTCTGTTTAGGATTGCACAATATGAATACAAGTCTTATTAGTTGTTGCCTAATGATTTAATATTATACAATTTACAATGATTTTCATTGGGTTTATACTTTTTATTGTAACCTATATTTTTCTTCAAGTCTATTGTTTATTTTTAAACAAATAAGACATGGAAAAGCTACAGATTATAATTACTATTTACATAATGACTTTGTTTCCTGCACCTAGTAGTCTAATTGGTCTCTAATTAACATTGGAATGTGACCAAATACAAATCCTTAGATCTATTTTATTATTCCTGGTAAAGAAGGCATTAAGCAACGTCGGAAGGCCTTACATCAAAACCCTTCCCCTTCCAGTCTTGGGCTGTGCCTATATAAAATAGTATGCAGAATAATGGGAGACGATGCCTGTTTTTCTTAATAATCATAAATGGTACCATGAACTGTTCTTCTTATTCAGAGAATGGAAACAATTGCTACCAGTAACAAATGTCTTCCACTTGCAAAAATCATAGCAGTCATGATCACTGATAAAAGCTTTCAAGTGTTCACAAGTATTATCTTCTTGCAGCTGTTACAACCACCCTAATAAGGAACTTCAGCATCATCTTCCTGAAGCAAATGGGGGCTGACAATGATTAGCCTGAGGTTACCTAGTGAAATTGGAGCCAAAACAAGATTCAAAGCAGAGATTTCTCGCCTTATAGCTCAGCCTAAGAACACACGAAGCTGCCTCATACTGAATCGCACCACTGGCCCATTAGGTCAGTATTGTCTCCTCAGACTAGCAGTGGCTCTCCAGGATCTCAGGCAGAGGTCTTTCATATCATCTACTACCTGACCTTTAAAGCTACAGATGCTACAGATTGAACTTTGGACCGTCTGTAGGTCAAGTGGATTCTCTCTCACTGAGCCACAGCCCCTCCTTTCAACCACACTACATTCTGAAAAGCCAATGAAGTGAAAATCCTTACATACTGGCATGGTCAACTTGGCCAAAAGTTATCCTTCTAGTTGTTTTTGCCAGTAGCTGGTTACAGAGACTTGCACTGTTGATCCACAGTGGTAGGTCCTTAGAACAACTCCTAGAATGCACTCTTAATACTGTAAAACGCATGATATCTACAGTATAATCTTCCATTTTTAAAAACACAGAAAAGCATACACTTTGACAGTGCAATATTTTTCTTAAAGCTCTCCTTATCGATCCTCAAAAAATCATTTATGCAACTTCATAGGACATTTTCTTTTGCTAATCTTTCAGATTCATCACAGGTTTTGAAATTCACCCTCTTCAAGGACAAGAGCAACACAATAGCATATGGGTGAATAACTTGATTCTTTCATTTAATCATACAAACATCTGGCTTGGTTGCCAAGGGCTTACAATGAACTTAATAAAAGCATCTCTTGTTTCCCCTATCTTCTCAAGTTTCAAATTCAAGGTTTAATTAGGAACATCAAATTTAGCAAGGCATCCAAGTCCTTGGAACTATGAAAGAAACCTGCTAGATTAAAAACAACCTCAGGAGCATGGTTTTGGTAGATGAAGAATTGCTTACTCAGACTTGGGTCAGAAATACTATACACTCCCCCCCCCCCTTTATGCAATTCTGACTAATCCCAAATGAAAGACTACAAATGCATTCTATGATACATTGTTTGGAACTGCTAAGGAACAAAACTGCTTTTCGAAGAGAGTTGTTTTATATGTGGTGTCTATGGTTCATTTACAGTGCCACTTAGCACTAATGCTGAACATATATGCTTTGACTGAGAAGCCTTTGCCAGCAGAAGCAGAGGACTTAGGCAAGTCCTGCCAGGATTCTAAACTCAGTTTACAGTTCTCTACACAGACAAACTGCTCAGACTTTTTAGTATGCAGCACTGCCATGTACAGATGTCTATTACCACAAGTTAATTACACAGAATCACAGAGCTGGAAGGGACCTCCAGGGACATCATCCAACCCCAGCACAATGAAGGAATTTCACAAATCCCTCCTCCTCAAGCACACATCCCCAGTGACCCTTGCTTCATGCCCAGAAGATGGCAAAAACCTCCAGGATTCCTTGCCAAACTGATTAAGAGAAAAAATTTCTGAAAATCAGTAGCAATCAGCATTTCCCTGGACATGTAAGAAAGGGCCACAAGAACTAAGCACAGATGCAACCCTTCCTGCTCTCCTTCTCATGATCTGCCTAAGTTCACAACATTGCTGTCAGATGGCCATCTAGCCTCCAAGGAAGGAGAGCCCACCACCTCCTGAGGAAGCCTGTTCCACTGAGAAACTGCTCTGTAAGGAAGTTCTTTCTAATGTGTAGCTGGAAACTGTTTTGATTTAATTTCAACCCACTGGTTCTGGTTCGACTTTCTGGGGCAACAGAAAACAATTCTGCTTCATCCTTTATATGACAGCCCTTCAAGTACTTGAAGATATCACCTGTCAGTTGTCTCCTCTCCAGGTTGAACATACCCAGCTCCTTCCAACTTTCCTCATAGGACTTGGTCTCCAGACCCCTCACCATCTCCACTGCCCTCCTCTGGAAATGTTCCAGCTTGTCTATATCCTTCTTTATTTGTGGTGCCCAAAACTAAACATAATACTCCAGGTGAGATCTAACCAGAGCAGAGTAAAGCGATACAGTCACTTCTTGTGATCTGGACACTATACTTCTGTTGATACAGCCCAAAATTGCATTTACCTTTTTAACCACTGCATCACATTGCTGACTAATGTTCAGTGTATGGTCCACTAAAACTTCTAGATCCTTTTTATACATACTACTGTCAAGACAAGTCTCCCCATCCTATAATTATGCATGTAATTTTTCCTACCTAAATGCAGTATCCCCGTTAAAATTTGTTTTATCTGTTTAAGCCCAGTTTTCCAGCCGGTCAAGATCATCCTGTAGCCTATCTCTGTCTTCTACTGTATCTGCAACCCCTCCCAATTTAGTATCATCTGCATATTTAATAAGCATTCCCTCTATTCCTTCATCCAAATCATTGATAAAGATGTTGAACAAAACAGGTCCCAGGACAGATCCCTGAGGCACTCCATTTGTCACTCCTCTCCAAGAGGATGAGGAACCATTCACAAGCATTCTTTGGATGTGATCTGTCAGCCAGTTACAGATCGACCTAACAGTAACAGGATCCAAACCACATCCTTTGGATCACCCAAGATTGGGAGGAAAGCCCTACTGATTTCAAGCAGTATTAATTTCAGTGGCCTGGATCCAAAGATCCCTTCAACTAGTGGTGTGCATCCAAAGGTAACTCGGACAGTTTTCTTGTCCATACAAGCCCATTACACTGCATACAAAAAGACTTCTGAAAGTTAAAAGGATTTGGGAGGACAGAATTCCACTAGGTGAGCACAAGTCCTCAGCCTATGCTAAAGTTGCTTTTTGGATTCCACCCAAAATAACAGTTTCAGGATTAGAGATTCCAAACTGATAGCTAGTCAGGAAAAGACAAAGGGTTTAAGAAACAGAAAAATCTAGCCTGCATGATGTAGAAGATGATGATGATTTTGGATTTATATCCCGCCCTATACTCTGAATCTCAGAGTCTCAGAGCGGTCACAATCTCCTCTAACTCTCCCCACACACACAACAAACACCCTGTGAGGTAGGTGAGGCTGAGAGTGCTTTTACAGCAGCTGCCCTTTCAAGGACAGTGTCAGAACTTGTAACTTTATTATTGCTAGCTTAATGTAGAACCAGTATAATTGATGGTTGGCAAGTATGCATAGAGTGGACCTGAGCGTTGAACCAGACCGACCCCATATTGTAACCTTTCTTAACCTGAAGTGCCTGAGTAGTAGTTAACCCTGCCCCGATGGTATCCAAAGTATTTGGGGGCTGTAGACTGAATAATGTTGTATCTCTGTACTTTCTCACACTGACACCCTTTGAAGCCGAATCGTGTGGCCTTCAGAGTAAGGAGGCAACGTCTTTGCTGATAGCACTGGTGGGAAGACAGATGTGCCTGTAACGGTGTGAATTAAAGCTTTGTGGGTTGTTTGTTTTACTATATAAAACTGGGCCAGTGCTGGCTCTCGCCATCACTGTTATCTTGTACCTTGTATCTAACAGTTCTTAGTTCTCTCTAATAAAATCCTAGCTTGGAAACTAAGTATGGGATCTGCCTGGAGTTCTTAAGTTCTGACATTATAACAGTGATCCCATTGTTTCGGAGCTTATCTGAACTGGAAACCCGGCCCGATGGCTGCAAAGGTTCCAGACAACGGAGAGCCCACCACTCCAACGGAGGACCCGCCGCTCGACCCGAAGGTGACGGGGGTGAGGCGCAAGATTAAGGTGCCCGCACCTTTCTCGGTGGACGCGTTCGCCGCACCCCGATCCTGGAGCCCGCGGAAGTCCACGGCGGCGATCGACGCGGCGGAGCAGCGGTACAGAAGTATGCTGGGCGACGGGGCAAGCGGAGACGGAGACGACGACCAGGGCGAAGGTCCAGAACCGCGAGGCGGGGACGACCCGGTCCGGAGCCTCCGCAACGACCTGTTCGACTATGTACGGGAAATTCACAACGACGTACACGCCTCCCGAGTTATGATGGCCGAGGAGATGCAACAGAACCTAGGCGCGATCTACGACCAGCTCCGCACCTTGCAGACGGCGGTCCTGGGGATCCCCGTGGGAGGACTGCCGCTGGGGCAACCGCCCGTGGCCCCACCGGCCCCGCTGGCTCCCGCGCCGCCGGTGGTGCCCGCTCCAGCCCCACCGGCCCCACAACCAGTGGCGCCTCCGGCCCCGGGGGCCCCCGCGCCGCCGGTCCCAGCACCTCCGGCGCCGCCAGTTCCGGCGCCCCCGGCGGTCCCCGTGCCCGCACCGCCGGCGCCGCCGGCCCCAGCTGCACCAGCCCTACCGGCTCTGCCGGCCCCGGTGCCCCAACCCGCGGCACCCCCGGCCGCAGGGGGGGGGAGAGAGCTGAAAATTACATTCGACGGGAGCCCAGAGGACGTGGAGTACTTCACCATACAGTGCGACACGTTCTTTACCCACTGGGGTGCGGACTACCCGACCGAAGCCAGCCGAGTGTACCACATTGCGTCCCGACTGAGAGGTCCAGCCCGCAAATGGTACGTCGGGCTGTTCACCGCGAGGAAGCCCGAGCTAGCAACCGTAGCGGGGTTCCTGCACGCCATGCTCCGCCAGTACGGCGACCCGCTCCGCGAGGAGAAAGCCATCGCAGCCCTCCAGCGCATCGAACAAGGCAACCGATCCATTCGCGAGTATGCCACGGAGTTCCTGGGCTACTGCGCGGCAGTGAGAGGGTGGAACGAGATTATGAAATATACTGCTTTTTGTAACGGGCTGAACCCGAACGTCCTCGACCGCTGCTACAGCCACGGGCGACCCGACACCTTGGTCGGGTGGATCCAGCTAGCCGGAGAGGTCGAGACCAACATCCAGCACGTGGGGCTTCGCCGACAGCAACTGGCGAAGAAGGGGTTGAAATCCACACCCACCAAGGCGGAGGGGCGACGGGCCCCGACAACCTCGACCCCCACCACTGCCCGAAAGTGTTACCGGTGCGGCGACCCGGACCACCTCGCCTCCAACTGCCCAGCCAAAGCGGGGTCCACCCCGCCGACAGCCAGGCCAACCGCATCGGGGCCCAAGAAGAAAAAGAGTAATCGGCCGAAAGAGCCCGGACGGGGCTCCGTCGCCACCACCTTGGCGACTGACGAGGATTTTACCGCCGAACCAGAAACCGTGGAAGAATCGACCGGGGAGTCGGACGACACCGAGTCGGCGGGAAACGACAACGACCTGCTTTAATGGGTGCCGCGAAGCAGGTCCAGCAACAGCCGGCACTCCTCACGGTGAGAGCCACTGGGGGTTTATTGTTTATGGCCGTAACCCTTCTCAACCCGAACCTAAAACGGTTCATGCATGCCCGAGCACTAATCGACTCGGGGTGCAACCGGGACTTAATCACCCCCCGCCTAGTAGAGGCGCTAGGATTAGCCACGTCCCCCCTCCCGCTACCCATGCTTTTCCAGCAGATGGACGGGGGGCCCATGAGGGGAGAGCCATGTAAGCTAGAAACGCAGGCGGTCCCCGTTGGGACCGAAGAGCATTGGGGGATCGAAACTTTTGTAATTGCCCCCTCTTGCTCGTTTGATGTGGTGATGGGCTCGGGTTGGCTCGCCCGCCACCAGCCAGACATAAGGTGGGAGGAGCAGATCGTCCGATTCCCGGACTGGAGGTGCGAACACCACCATTGGCGCCCCGAATGGGGGCCGCATCCGCCTCCACGGAATGAGCGAGCCTGCCTCACCCTCGAGGAGGTCGCCTCGATCCCCAAAGAATACCGGGACTTAAAACTGGCCTTTAGTGAGAAGGAGGCGGGTGAGTTACCACCTCACCGCCCCACGGACTGTGCAATCGAACTGATCCCGGGGCAGCAACTGCCGAAAGCGAAACTGTACTCCATGGGTTGGGCGGAGAAAGCGGAACTCCGCAAATTTTTGGACAAAAACCTGAAGCGGGGGTTCATACGACCGGCAACAGCCCCCCATGCCGCCCCCGTCCTCTTCAGAAAGAAAAAGGATGGGTCGCTTAGACTTTGCACAGATTTTCGCTCGATAAACGGGATTTCGATGTCTAATGCCTACCCGATCCCATTGATTAAGGACCTATTGAATACTGTGGCCACAGGGAAAATATTCACAAAACTCGACCTCCGAGACGCGTACTTCCGAGTCCGCATCAGGGAGGGGGACGAGTGGAAGACCGCGTTCAATACCCCGCTAGGACAATTTGAGTACTTGGTTATGCCTTTCGGGCTACAGGGGGCCCCTGGGGTATTCATGAACTTTATCAACGAGGTTCTGCGAGAGTTCCTGTTTAAGGGGGTGGTGGTGTACCTTGATGACATCATTATCTATTCGCCAGATCTCAAGTCACATGTACCACTAGTCAGAAAAGTGTTGAGCACCCTGTGCAAGCACAAGTTGTATGCCAAACTATCAAAATGTGAATTTCACAAGACTGAACTAGACTATCTAGGCTTCCGAGTATCGGGGGAAGGGTTGTCAATGGACCCAGCAAAGGTTCAAGCGGTGCTAGACTGGGAGCCCCCACGAACCCGCAAACAGCTCCAAAGTTTTCTCGGGTTCGCAAATTTTTACCGCGACTTCATAAAGGGGTTCGCCACCATCATGTTACCCCTTACGGAGCTCCTTAAAACAAAGGGGAAGGGGGCAGAGGCAAAAAAGCCGGGCGCGCGCCTAACGTGGACGCCCGAGTGTCAAAAAGCCTTTACAGAATTGAAACGCCTCTTCACCTCGGAGCCCGTGTTGGCCCACCCTGACGAGTTAAAACCTTTCGTGGTTCAATGTGATGCTTCCGACGCCGCCGTCGGAGCCATATTAATGCAAAGGGGGGACAACGGGGTTCTGCGCCCCTGCGCCTACATTTCACGAAAGTTCTCGAACGAGCAGAAAAATTGGTCAGTGTGGGACAAGGAGGCTTTTGCAGTCATGTTTGCCTTGAAAACCTGGCGCTCCTGGCTTGAAGGGGCCAGAGTCCCATTTGAAATCTGGACTGACCACAAAAATCTCGAGGCATTGACCGGGCGCCGCAAAATGACTGCAAAACAAATCCGGTGGGCTGGGTTTTTCGCCAAATTCGACTTTGTACTGAAACACATCCCAGGTACCAAGAATTTCTTGGCGGACGCCCTCTCCCGCCTGCCACAGCACGAGAGCCTCCGCGAGGAGGTGGTGGACTCCCTTATCCCCCCTTCGGCCATCGCGGGGGGGGTCACCACCCGCTCCGGGAAGAGGATCGGCCCCCCGGAGCCGGACCTCTTGTCTCAGTTAGTTGCGGAGACTGCTCGGGAAGCAGACCAACCACCGAACCTCCGTAAAAGCGAGGACGGCCTCCTGTTGCACAACGAAAAGATCTATGTGCCCTCCTCCCTCCGCAAGCAGATTTTAGAGCATTGTCATTCCAGCCGCCTGGCGGGCCATTTCGGCTATGTCAAAACCCTCAACCTCATTACCCGACAGTTTTGGTGGCCTAGGCTCAAAAGAGACGTCTCCGAATTCGTCCTCTCATGTCCCACCTGTCTGATGGCTAAACGAAGAGGGGGTAAACCTCCCGGCCACCTAGTGCCCCTCCCAACAGCCACCCGGCCTTGGTCGGTAGTGTCTATGGATTTCATTGTGGAGCTCCCGCCGTCGCAGGGCAAAACTGTTGTTTTGGTAGTGGTCGATACATTCTCCAAACAAGCCCACTTCATCCCCTGCAAACAGCTCCCCACGGCTAAAAAACTTGCCCAACTTTTCTTTACACACATTGTACGCCTACACTCGTTCCCAGACAAGGTCATTAGCGACCGCGGGACGCAGTTCGTTGCCAACTTCTGGCGGGAGTTTTGCAAACTTGCGGGTATTGAGCAGGGCCTCAGCTCAGCCTACCACCCCCAGTCGGACGGACAGACGGAGAGGGTTAATAGCCTTCTAGAACAGTACCTCCGCTGTTTCATTAACTTCCAACAGTCCAACTGGGTGGACCTACTCCCATTCGCTGAATACGGCTACAACAACAGCCTTCACAGCTCTACTAAAACCTCTCCTTTCCAAATCATAAATGGCTATGAGGGCAAGCCTTTCCCAACGCTTCCCCTCCCTGCCACCCCCTCAGAACCCACATCGTGCCAACAATGGTGGGAAGGCCTTCGGGAGAGCTGGAAGGGAATTCAGGAGAACCTGGAGGAAGCGAAAAAGGCTTACAAAAAACAGTTTGATAAAAAACACTCTCCTGAATGGGAATTGAGAGTGGGAGACACTGTCTTTTTGTCCACAAAAAACCTCCCCCTTCCTCAGCCCTGCCGCAAACTTGCGTTGAAGTTTCTTGGGCCTTTTAGGATCAAACGAGTAATCAATAAGGTGACTGCAGAACTCGAGCTGCCCAAGTCTCTAAGCAAAATCCATCCTGTTTTTCATTGCAGCTTACTCCGGAAAGACCCTGGTGCCACGTCCTTCCATCCCAGGGCTCCGCCGCCCCCTCCGACGACAGTGAGGGGTCAGAGTCACCATGAAGTCCACGAAATCCTGGACTCCAAAGTCAAACGGGGGAAACTGTATTACTTAATCAGGTGGAAGCACTTCCCCCCGAGCTGTGATGAATGGGTCGAATCTCAGAACGTAGCTGCGCCGCAATTGTTAAAAAAGTTTCACCTGCTGTACCCGCACAAGCCCAAGCCGCCACCCCCCGGGGGAGGGCGCTTAGGGGGGGCAGTATGTCAGAACTTGTAACTTTATTATTGCTAGCTTAATGTAGAACCAGTATAATTGATGGTTGGCAAGTATGCATAGAGTGGACCTGAGCGTTGAACCAGACCGACCCCATATTGTAACCTTTCTTAACCTGAAGTGCCTGAGTAGTAGTTAACCCTGCCCCGATGGTATCCAAAGTATTTGGGGGCTGTAGACTGAATAATGTTGTATCTCTGTACTTTCTCACACTGACACCCTTTGAAGCCGAATCGTGTGGCCTTCAGAGTAAGGAGGCAACGTCTTTGCTGATAGCACTGGTGGGAAGACAGATGTGCCTGTAACGGTGTGAATTAAAGCTTTGTGGGTTGTTTGTTTTACTATATAAAACTGGGCCAGTGCTGGCTCTCGCCATCACTGTTATCTTGTACCTTGTATCTAACAGTTCTTAGTTCTCTCTAATAAAATCCTAGCTTGGAAACTAAGTATGGGATCTGCCTGGAGTTCTTAAGTTCTGACAGACAGCTTCTATGAAAGCTATGGCTGACCCAAGGCCATCTCAGCAGGTGCAAGTGGAGGAGTGGGGAATCAAACCCGGTTCTCCCAGATAAGAGTCTGCTCACTTAACCACACCAAACTGGCTCTCAATGTAAAATTCTATTGATTTGCTTAAGTGGAATTTTAGTAACCATCAGTGTAAAAAAAACCCACACAAGCAGCAATTTGTTCCTTCTGCTCCCCTCTAAGAATACTGTCAGAGGAAATCTGGTATCAAACATGCTGAATGAGTTCACGAGAGTGTTGAGACTGCTGGTGGAGGAGGAGGGGTCCCAAGAGAAGCTTATTTGTAATATCACTGACCTGCTGTGACCTTTGTCTACAGGGAAAATACGAACAGATTTATCAAAGCTGGCAGACACAAATTCTTTCCCAGTAGGGGAATAATCCACATCAAGGACCGCAGACACATGATCCATATGAACCATTACAGGCTTGTCAAGAAATCGCATATCAAAAGTATACAAGCTACAAAAAAAAAGCAATAAAAACATCACTCTCAATGACATTATATATCTTCCAACACTCAAATACTGACATAGGTTTTAAAATATTCAAATTCCATGTCTGTTCATTCAGTTAATAATATCTGACAGTGAAATCTATTAATGTTTACGCAGAAGTCAGGCCCATATTATTCAATGGGACTTATCCCTAAGTATGTGTTGTTAGCATTGCAGCTTAACTCAAGCCATCAAAACATACAAAAGCTCAAACGCATATCAGTTGGCAGATCACACTATCTTGGAATAAGCAACTATGGCAACTACATCTCTCCATCAAAGATCCAAAACTGACTTTTAAGGAAAACATAATGAAGTTACATTACTTTCAGCAAACCAAGTGCCACTTAGACTTCACTTAATGGACCTGGCACCAGCGTTCCCTCTAAGCTCAGTTTGTATGAGCTAGCTCACAATTTTTTAGCCTCCAGCTCACACATTTTTGTCTCAGCTCAGGAAAAATGCCTCTAGAGCAAACTAATTTATCCAGTGGCTCACAACTTTAATGCCAGTAGCTCACAATTTTTTAGCCTCCAGCTCACACATTTTTGTCACATTGCTTGGCACCCTTGTTCAAAACTCATTGTGTGGAAGCTAAGTCTCACCACTTTCAAAAGAACTTAATTGTAAGTGGATGGATTAAGAATCACAGGGTTAAGTCCCTTAAACCCAAGTATTCTGGTTTAAATGGATTCTGGATTAACCTGAGAGCCTGTGGCAAGATTATCACAGAAAGAGAATCCATCTAAATTTCAATAGGCCTTGATGAGATAATTAAATGTGCTTATATAAGAAACAGGATCTTCATTTTTGTTGATTTTCAGCAAATACCTGAAAGAATGTACATGCTTTGATAAATCTAACCTTTAGGATCACACTGCTGAGGACAAAATGGCAGGAAGTGTGCCAAGCATAACAAAAAACATGCTCCGAAGTTCATCAACCTGGACCATGCTGGTTAACAACAAGCGCTGGATCCACGTAGTAATGAGGCCTTGTGCTTCTAGGGTTTTTGAACAGTAACCCCCATGTTGGGTGGCACCCTTTTTTGGAACAAGGTGACTTTTCAAAATCAGTTTGTGATAATGGCACAGGAGTACACAATTCGGGGGGGGGAGGATCCCCACTGGGCATGCCCATGAACTTGAAAGGTAGCTGGACTTCCAAGATTTGCACAACTCATAAATCAAAATATGATTTTCAGACAAATGAAAAGGCAGAAGCCTACATGGCAAGAAAGCAAAACTTGGGATCATACTTACTTGTAGTCTTCATTTGCCGCAGTGAAAATGGAAGCTTCCATAGGATTCCAGCACAAAGTATTTGTTCTCATATCTAAGATAACCTGGGGAGGAAATTACATACAGGAAGAATAAAAAGAATTTTTTAACTATTTATTACAGAACTTATAGGAGTTAAAGTAATTTGTTAATCATCATGACAAGGATTAAAACCAATAAATAATATAAAAATGGTTTAATGATTAAACTATTGGCCTAGGATGCAGGCAGTCCAGATTCAAATCTAGGCGACCTTGGGCCAGTCACACTCTATCAGCCTAACTTGACCTCGCAGGATTTTTATTGAGGGTTAAATGGAGTAAAGGAAACCAACATACACCATCCCAGGCTCCTTGCAGGAAAGGTGGAATAAAGATATAGTAAGTAAACAAAGCCCTAAGCAAACCTTCACAACATGCCAGTGCAAGCAGCATAACATGCAGACAAGTATCAATCATCTCCAATCCCAAAATACAGGAACTGAGATAAGATGAAAAGACATACCCAGAACACAGAACAAAACCTGTGGGAGTTAATTATGATTCCATGACAGTACTGCCATCAAGAACAAATACTGAAGACAACAGTTTATGGTCCAACATACATCACTTAACACACTTTCTACTGAAAGAACATATATTGTTGTAAAAATGCTTGTGATCTCTGTAGATAATGACAAGAATCTTGCATATGCTGTATCTAATTCTGACCTGGGCAGTAGAGTGCCAATCAAAAATCCACACAATTTGGACGACAAATAGGATAAATTTTTCTACAAACCTGAGGGAAGTCCCAGGTTAACAGAAAAATCTGATTTATTTTTTTTTAAATCCTGGTAGGTCACAAATACCAAATAACAGAAGCAGAAACCTGTAGCTTACTGCTACTGACATCTTATGAGACTAGACTTGGTGACCATTTCAGATTGCTAGACAACCATAATAATGCTGAGCCCCTCCAAGCCTCTCAGGCAGGAGAGATTAAAAAAAGTGGGAAAGGAGAAAGGAGGGGGACATGGTGGGCAAATGAAATGCTTTCCACATCCTTATCAGGCCCCAGCTTATAAACTATAATCAACACAATAACATCATTAAAAAGCAGAATTTCTGCACAACTATATCAATTAATCTTTACTAAAAGATACTGCTACAAAGGGTAGGACCAACCATCTCAAATATCCTCTATATATCTCTCTCCACGGAACTCAGGACGTAGGATAGGCTTAGAATGGGTGAGCTGCACCCAAGGTCACCCAGGGGGCTTCAAGGCTAAAGAAACATTTGAACTTGGGTCTCCACAGTCCTACTCCGGCAACTGAGCCACTAGGCCCCATACGGCTCGTAATTTAGCTACATCAATGATCAAAATTTAACTACAGCATTTAGAACTCCTCTGTATTTCAGGTAAGGTTGTAATTATATTGGATGTTGTAAAATGTTAATTTCAACACAGAGTGTGGCGTGGAACGCACTGGCAGCTGTTTGCTTTGCTGCTCAGGAATTCTGTGACCAAGTCTGTAAAAAGCCAGATGGCTCTGAACGAGACTAACCTGATCCTCATGCTGAAGGGATAAAACTGACAACTTGCTCTAGTCTGACTCTTCCTTGGTGGGAGGCTGATTAGTTGCAAAAGTATTAAGCAGTCCATATGTTATATGGTCCCACTTGAAAGGAGACCTCTGCAACAGTAAATAGCAGTGACAGCTGGGAGATTGTAATCCAAACAGGAAAAGTCTATTACTCTCAGCCAGTGGCAGTGAATAGTTTTCTTCTTTATTGAACCTTGAAGGGGTTTCTAATCTCCCAATATACAAAGGAACTATTTGCACACCATTGTTTTGTACAAATATTTAGCTAATAATTATACTAACCTTATCACTAACTTTCAGTGCACAGTATTATTCAGGGCATAGCAGCTCCATTATGATTTGACACCATCTGATTTTTAGGAAACTGTAATGTTTTTGTTCTCTATTTTGATTTTAACGTGTTGTGACTGCACTTGCGACTGTTGTGAACCACCCTAAATCCAGCTTTGGGAAGGGCAGTCAAAAACTCAATAAATATATATTAATACATTATAACTCAATGTTAATAAAATGTTAAACTATCCATATTTTTTAAAATGCATTTCAGGAAAGAAACTAAATGTTTTTCATATGCTTAAAAAAAGAACAGATCCTGGCACAAAGATACATAATCTAAGGGACAAAAGACAAGAGTACAGAAGGAGGGGCATTTTCATCCATACCCATATTATTTTAATTAATAGCTTTCAGAAGGCATTCTGAAGGCATCTAAAAGCATTTCAAATGCATTAGCTGTACTATCTTTGACATGAAACATAGGATTCCTATAAAGGATTCTTTTAGAAGAATGAGACACAATAGAATGGTCAGTTTCTTCTGTAAGATAAGGGATGGGACCATGTGCACACACACACATAAACAAGATTTTTTAGAACACACATCACCTTCTTCAGAGCTGTTGATTGCCTCATGTCATATAACACAATATTCCTGTCTGAAGCACAGCTTCCCAAAAGATACATCTAAAAAACATTGTGGGAACAGTGGTTAAAAATTTAAAATATATATATTTATAAATATTATTAGGCAGAAATCACTGATCCCTTAAGCAAATTTCCAGCGCTGAGAGGAAACAGATACATTACAAATAGGATGGTTTCAAATAACACTCAGATCTTTTAATTTAAACAGTCTACATTTCAGTTACCCTTCCCTCCTTCCAGTAGAGAAAGACATCTTTGGATCCAACCCAAAATCTCTTCCCTTCAGATTATTTTCTCCTGTTTTGAGAGGTTTTTTTGTTAGGTTTCAGACCCAAGCCAGAATTTGCCAGCATCCACCTTCAATGAAGCAGCCTCAGACAGAGAGGGGTGGGGACAAAGACTACCCCTCACCACCTCTTCTCCCCTAGCTCTATTCATCTCTGTGCTGGGAGCCAGAGCTAATGCACCCTCCTTTATGGCCATGTGTGGTGCAAGCCCAGCTGCCTTCCCTCTATCTAGAAGCCTTATTGAGATGAGACCAACCCCATCAAGGGCTAATAACAGCCTTGAAGCAAACTTCCCCCCTTCCCATTCCAGGGCATAATCTGGTGACTCTGATTGTCAGAAGACTGATTGTAACAGGGTGCATCCCCAAGGCTCAGTTTGTGGATAATAGCTAGTCTTCTGACAATCAGAGTCCGGTCTAGTCTGCAGAGTGTGACAGAAGATGGAAGTCTGGCATCGTCACCTATGATAATTTTATCTATAATGTTCAAGTTCTGCCTTTCATCATGTTGTTGATTTTTATGTGAACATCCTTCCTTCCTATCCAACCATGTATCTTTTCAAAATCCTCCCCCAAGACCAATTTGTGCAGTCTTGCCTGATCTGCCACAGTCTCTCCTTCTATCTTCTGTTGACCTTTATCCCTCTTCCCCTTATCCTCAGTCTTCTCCTCACTTGTGTCTTAATTTCCCAGTACGGAGTCTAGTTCTAGTTCTTCTTCAGTTAATGCTTACTATGCTGCTTGCACTAAAATACTTTCCTCAGTAGTTATAATGAAATGTATAGAAGCATATCCTTACCTCAATTGGATTGAATTTAACACTGCTTATGCTATCAACTCCCCAAGTCAAAGAGCATAACGGACTGGTTCTTTGTTCATTCCAGATATCAACTTGATGACCACAAGTGGCAAAAATAGGCTCTTTCAAATGATGATCAATTCCTGTGTACACAGTCTTTAAAACACAAAAAAGTGATAATTATCAACAACTGATTTTATATGCATAGACAGCCTGTGTTTAAATTGCAATAATATAAAATTATAGCTAATGATTTAGAAAACTGATATGCTGCCTCCAGAAACCTGCTTAAAATGGCTCGAGTCAATACAGCAATAAAACCATTAAAATGACAACAAAATCACCAACATTCCTGTATATAGCAATATCAGTAACACAAACCTGCTATGTTTTTGGAGGGACTAATATATATATATATATATATGTAAATGAAAGATTCTGATTTTGATTACACTTTCATCAAAATCAAAGAAAGTTTTTAAAAAGCACACAGATACTGCGCCTCAGTTGAATACAGATGAGTGACTATTTTTAAAGCTAACAAAAGCTATTAGTTTAATCCAGTTTTAAGAAAGCTTTATTACTGAAACACAATACATTTTTACCACACTTCCAAGACAAAACGTGAGGGATGCAGCACAACATTTCCATGGGCACATAGATTTCCACTAGCGGAGCATGACTTCCCAGCTCCCCCTCCCCCACAGCAGCTCAAATTGCCCCCTGAAATCCTTCTCCTAAGAAAAGGCCCCCCCACCCCACCCCCGTAACCAGGAACTGGATTTTGGGAGGTGTTTCAGGCTGCCATAGGAAGAAGGTGATAACATTGTGCTCTTTTGAAAGAAGTCTTTGTCCAAGTGGAAGTGCTATATTGGATCAAACTTATTATTAGTACAAATATTTACAGCTGCCTTCTCTGGTTTTGTGTGCTAGAAAACAAACACAAAAGATGTATGGCAGGTTGGTATTACTGCAGTGTCAATTACATAAATATTCTGGTGAGTATATAGCTGTACAATAACACTGTTTCCAGGTCATCTTCCTCGTGGAAGGAACTCCAGTCTCAAAGGTAAATTGTGCTGCTGTTCACATACAAATAACAGCAGTGTCCACATCTAAAGAATAACCACAGAAAGAAAAGGAAAACAATATAATAAACCAATACCTTTCCAAGAATTGTATGTATTGGTTCTTCTGGTTCACCATAAGCTGGTGCCTCCATCTTCCAATGCTTCACAGTTTTATCGTCACCAACCTAATGATTTTGAAGAGGGAGAAAGATGAAAAATTATTTCTACGGTACAACCAAATCCTACACGTTTACTTGTGTCACACTGGCAAGGAAACAGGAAGGGCCTTCTACTGGCTGCCACCACTCTGGTAAGGGTCTGTCTGGGAGGGCCCAGAGCACCCACCCAACCCCTGTGTCTTCTTTCTTTAAAAAACACCTATCCATGATCAAAAGACACGAGGACCCAGACAGTATAACAAGTTTATTGCAAGGGCTCAAAAACAATAAGTGGTTTGTGAAAGAAAAACTTAGTGCAACAGTGAATATGAAAACAGTAAAGGCTGATGCAAACAAATAAAAGCCCTGATGTGATTAACTATACATTCCCTTCTTCTAATCCCAAACAGACTCACTCACCCTCCTTGGATGAGGGATCGCTCCTGCTGCAACCTCTACCCAGCTAGAAATTCCCAGAGGGAACAACCTCTCTCTCCTACTAGGCCTATTTACATTTCCCTCCTAGACCTCACCCCTCTGGGCAAGTTTCCCTCCAAAACTGCTTTCAACCAATCAGAGACTGGGAAATATATGACCTGTAGCTACTCATGTAAGCCTCATGATGACTTGGAAGACCCTACCACATTTAATAACACTATTAAGAACATTTGCATTAGATGGTGTCAGGTGGGTGGTCATGTTCATCTATGGTAGTAAAAACACAATAGGAGTCCAATAGCACTTTAATGAATCAATAGCACTTCATGAATCAAAGCTCGCCATCAGATACTGCTCACTTTGTATCTGGTGACACGTGCATCATCTGCTGAATTTTGTTGATCTTTTGAGGTGCTATTGGACTCCAATTTTGATGAGCATTAGACTGACTTTCTAAGGGCATTATATGAAAGCAAACCACTGATATTTAAGGCTTCTTGGTAAAAGTAAAACATGGCACAAGTTTTACATACAATCAAAGCTTCTGCCTTTAAGAGTTACTATCTATTATTCTACCAGGTGCCTTCAACCACACAGAAGTTCTAGGTAGAGAGGTAACATTTCTGGCAATTTTGAAGCCACCAAAAAAAAAAAAATCCCCCATGAAATTTAATATACTTCTACTTTCCTATCAAACCTAAACTTATTTTAGTGATTTAACAATTTAAAATGCATCATTTATACCTTAGGTAGCACACAAAATTATACTATTTGGCATATGTAATTTAAAAGTATAAATGCTTTGGTTTTCTAGAAGAAAAATTGCAAATATACCCAATATTTGAGTTGTAAGTTAAAAAGATGTGATTCTCCCCACACTGTGAATCTCACAGAATCCCTGCTTATTATTAATGAATGATGTTAGCCTTTCTTACATAAAGATTTTTGCACTGAGTACTGAATAAAACTGTCTTTTAAAAGCATTTCACTGATTTTTAAGGAGAACCTCCATTCTTGCTTTGAATTAGCAACTGTCATCACACTTCATGCTAGTGAGGTTTCACCATTCCTGGGTTGATGCAGGCAAGAAAGTGAGGCCTGGTCAACCTGAAATATAGTATCACAATTCAAATCATAGCAGCACTGAGCTGAGCTAGTCCACTTTTCTTTGAAGCACAGAGAAGATCTCAGTGTGCCACTGACAGCTATTCTTTGCATGGATCTTGTGCAGTTCCTTACTGGCAGCAAGTATGTTAAGAAAGCATAACAGAACCACAATGTGCTAGAAGTATTTGCATTTCTACAAGCAATATGGTGAATTAAATAATATGAAAAGCCAGTGATCTAACTATACACCAGGATCACAAATATTACCAGACTCTATGCACACTTACTTAGGGGTAATAAAGCAATGAGTGGGATTATTTGCACTGAATTAACAGACCCCTGCTTCATGTTCTGAAGGTGGGTTTTACATCTGTTCCACTATATTCAACTATCGATATTCTTTTTAATGCTCAGAATGCATACATTCAAATCTCTCTGTTACTGCTTTGGAATCTGAAGAGAAAGCACTGTACTTCCTTCTCCTAGTGCCTAGTGCAGGCAATGACAGCAGGAAAAAAACCACAGGGCTGTCTTGGTTACATCAAAATTCCAGAAAGAGGTCCTGATATGTGACAATAAGAATTCAAGATTTTTGCCGGGGGGGGGGGAGTAACTTGGAGTGAGGAATTTTTAGAATCATGAAATAACCTGTACAATTTTATTATTTAGGCAACAAAACACAGAATGTAAGAACACAGAAGAAAAAGCATACTTAAGAACTGATAATGTAAAGCAGCATTCAAGTATCCTTCCTTAATGCTCCCTAGTATACTTACTGTGAAGAAAGAGGTACCACAAAAGCGGGCACATATTCCTCGCACAAAGCCCTCATGCGCTTGTAATGTACGGATACATTCACGCTTCATCAAGTTCCAAATTTTAACCTGTTAAAACATCAACATTTCCCCAATCAATTCAGTAACAATCTTGCTTTTGTTGCAAAACAGTGAGCTTCAGTTAAGGATTGATCCCATCTGAACCGTTCAACTTGGGACTTGAGACAAGGACACAAAAGCTTACACAATGTTTTCTGTCAGTTTAATTGGTCCTAATATGAAAGGTACTAAAGACAGCATAGCACATTCCAGCCTCATCAGATCTCAGAAGCTAAGCAGGGTCAGCCCTATTTAGTACTTGGATGGAAGACCTCCAAGGAAGACTCTGCAGAGGAAGGCACTGGCAGACCACCTCTTCTTACTTGCCTTGAAAGCCCCTTGCTGGGGTTGCCATAAGTCTGGTGCAACTTGATGGCACTTTGCACTCACACAATAAAAGCATTACATGAATTTCATTTTCGGCTTTAGATTTTGCATGGGCCAACATTTATTATTTTTTATTACAGTCTATTTGTTAGGTTGCCCTTTCCTGCAACATGGCCGTATAACTTATTTTTCCTGAGGAAACCAGCCTTAAGTGAATTGTGTCAACCTCGGACCGAAAGGAGGGCCTTTTCTGCTATTCCCCACAACTTATGGCATACCCTTCCCCAGGAGTCAACAGTGACAACATTCCTGAGGGCTTGCCAAACTTGTTTAAAGGTTTACCTGTTTCAGAGGGTCACTGATTTAGACAACAGGATCACTATAGTTGGGGCTACTCAAGGATGGCAGCTTCTATTGTTTACTGCTTTTTGATTTTATGTAATTTGGTTTTAAAGTTTATTGTAAATGGCTATAGGGAACAGAAACAGTTGAAAGGAAGTTTTAAAATAAACTAAATAAACAAATATCATGAAAAAAATCCACATAGCATTCTCAGTTGAAAAGAATACAAGGGGCTTTTTTTGAGCAGGAACACACAGGAATGCAGTGTCAGCCGGCTTGGCATTGGAGATGCAGCCAAATATGCAAATGAGTTCCTGCTGGGCCCTGAATCTACATGACATTCTCTGTTGAAAAAAATCTACATAGCATTTCACGCTCTGCTTGATGAAGTCTGAAGGAGTCCCGTCCTCCTGGCTTTCTGCAAGCTGTGCAAAGGTGAATTATTCAAGAGGACTTTTTGAACACGTAATAGGATTGCACTGTAACAATGTGGCTCAAAGAAAGATCTGGAGTGAGGGGCTGAGGACTGTGTAGTATACCACGGTGTATAGTTTGTACTGTCTGTTGCTGTAAGTAGACTCCTGCTCTGTAATTTTTTTCATGTTAATAATAATAAAGTGCTTCTGGATGTCAAGTCAAATTCTTATTGCATTGCCTTCTGGATGTCCCACTCTGCTGACTGTACTGACTAATTCTGTGTAATCCACCTTGAGTCCCAGTTAGAAGGTTGGACTATAAAGAACATAAATGTTACTTTAATATTTCTGCCATTTCATTGCTACTGCATGTAGGAACTCTCACCTCTAATACAGTAAACCACTCTGCTGCAGAAAGCTAGACCAGGTAAGTAAACCAGGCCACTGAAACTGAACTTTTGCAGGAAGAGTCGCAAGAGTTCAAATGGCAAAGTTTTATTTGTCCATTTAATAAACAAAACAGTTTTTGTTCTCTTTTACCTATCCTTTAGTCTAACACCTTAGATTAACACTCCAGCATGCAGAACACATTTGACTGAAATACGAGGAATTTTTACTTCCTTAACTGAAATAACGCAGCATCCATACAACATATGACGAGACTCCTTTCCACAGATTTGAAACTGTCTGAAAATTATCCTTACCTCTCCATCACATGCACCAGACAAAACTGTAGACAAACTCTGTGGATGCTTAGCCATGCAATTGACACCATCCCTGTGACCATCTAACGATGCAATAAAAGGCTTTGCAAACACACGGTCCAACTTTGTGGCATTTAGAGCCCTTGTGTATTCCCTTGGAACTTCAAATGGATGTAATGCAGGATCATAATTTCGTGGAACTAAGATAAATCATTATATAAACATGAATAAGTTTAAGGAATAAACTATTACTTTAAAGATTTTTCTTTGTTTTTTTTACTTAGTTGGCTTTATTAGCTTTGAATTGGAACATTAAAAATAACCAAATTCTGTTTGGACAGCAGTCAGGAGTAGTGTTCCTTCTAAGCTGAGCTAGCATGAGCTAGTTTACAGATTTTGAGCCTCCAGCTCCCACATTTTTGTCTTAGCTCAGGAAAGATGGCCCCAGAGCACAATAATTTATGCAGCAGCTCACAACTTTAATGCCAGTAGCTCACAAAGTAGAATTTTTGCTCACAAAACTCTGCAGCTTAGAGGGAACATTGATCGACAACATCAGAAGACCCTGGCTGTTATACTGCATTCACTTGCCTTCTAGGACAACTGTCTGGCCACTGTGTGATACAGCACACAAGTCCAGAAGGACAATGGGCCTGATCCAGCACGGCTCTTCTTATGTCATCCTCAAGCAGGCCTCCTTCCCTCCCTCTTTAACCGGTATTCAGCTTTTCAGAGGCTCAGTCCTATCTGCTTTGCTTGCAGCGGGTCCCAGGTTCAGTTCCCTAGAATCTCCAGTCAACAGGATCTGGTCTTTGGTAGGAGATGCGAAATTCCCCCATCTGAGACCATGGAAAGTCTCTACTACTCAGAGTGAGGAATATCGACCTTGATAAGACTGACCCAATATAAGGCTGATTTTAGTGCTCCATGAACATGCCAGCATTCCATCCCTGCTGAGTGGCCCCAGTTACGGTACTTTCAATACCCCCACAAGGACTAGCCTAGTCACAATCAGAAGCAGTTATTATACAGCTTTATCCTAGACCCATGGATGGGGTCGCCACGTTCCTCTTATGGACAGAGAGCTATAGCTGTACGCTGCGGGAGCTCACCCCGCTGGAGGTCCTGCTTGGTCTCGCGGACGTAGTCATCCGGGTTCCGGCTCAACACCTTCACCTTCATCCTCCACGAGGAAAAGGACGACCGTTCAGCTAACTAACTCCCCCCTACGCTAAGTCGCTGAGCGACCCAAGCGAATCTCAGAAATAAATCAGTTCCGGTGAAAAACAGCGTTTCTACAGTCACGTGAGTAAATTTACTTTCCTGTCCTAATCCCACCTATTAGACAGCCGAGTAGGCAATGTTATGTTCTAATTGGTAAAACTGCCCGTCACTTTCCGCTAGGCACCGCCTATGAAGGGAAAGAAGTCAAAGAATAACGTCTCTCATTTATCCCACGTGATTGGCTACGGTCTGCGTCGAGGGTCTGTTTGCGGGAAGCTCTCCTTCGCGCGCTCTCTTTTCCATGACTGTCACCGCCGCCGTCCCGGGTGCTCCGGCACCGGCGTGTACAGTGGCGGGGGCCGCGCCTACTCCCACCTCTGCGCCGCCTGCTGCGCGGCCCCTCTTCAGGCACGTGCGATTCGAGAACTTGGTGGCCGGACTGAGCGGAGGCGTCGTTTCCACGCTGGTGCTGCACCCGCTGGATCTGGTGAAGATCCGCTTCGCAGGTTAGAGCCTCCTGCCCCTTCCCCCTTTCTCAGCCGCAACGTCACCGCGCACCCCAAACCGCCATCTCCTCAAGAAGAAGACTGTGGATTTATACCCCGCCCTTCTCTCTGAATCAGAATCTCAGAGCGGTTTATAATCTCCTTTATCTTCTTCCCTGACAACAGACACCCTTTGAGGTGGATGGGGCTGAGAGAGCTATCACAGAAGCTGCCCATTCAAGGACAATTCTTGCGAAAGCTATGGCTGACCCAAGGCCATTCCAGCAGCTGCAAGTAGAGGAGTGGGGAATGAAACCTGGTTCTCCCAGATAAGAATCCCCACACTTAACCACTACACCATACTGGCACCAAACAAGGCCAAGTGCCAGTTCTATCCCCCCCTCCCCATGAGCATTCTCAATGGGCATCAACAGCCAAATTCTGTTCCTACCCTAAAGATGCTCAGTCGGAAGTAGCCTGATCATTTGCAAGGTGAGGTGCTCATGCCAAGGCCTTTCGGCAGTGTTCAGTTCTGACTTTCAGCAGTTTTCCAGTGGCTTTCTTGAGATCTTATCTTCCCACTGGCAAGGCTAGGAATTGTACTTTAGATCATCTGTCTGCATCTAAACTGTATGCTAATATTGGGCTGTGGTCTTCTTGATAATTATAGTCAAGAAACAGGCTCTCCTAAGGTCATTTCCCAACTGTTTTGGGGGAGAACATCCCCAACTGCAGCTCACCCACTGTTGCTTTCCTCGTCCTTAGGGAACCATCCTTGTCTTCATGACATCAGTAGTCGCCCTGAGCCTGCTTTGGCAGGTAGGGCAGGATATAAATCCAATAAAATAAATAAATCGCTTGCACGTGCAGTCAGTGAGGTGTTTGAAACTAGAGAAAGGGGCAAAGACCATCCTGGCACTGAATGCCAGAACTGTATGACTCAGTGGCCTCGGCACGTGGAAATGTGCTACATCCAGAACTGCTACAGATGTGTGAATGTTTTATAGCACTGCAGTCAAAAGGAACTGCAGCTTATTCCAAGTATATGTTTAACATTTATGTAGCTCTTCTTGTGTTCAAAGCACTTTGTGCACATTGTCTTGTTGCATTACTTGCAGCAGTTCTACACCATACCAGTATTATATATTTGAGATACAGAGGAATGGCTGAGCAACTTTTGGTTTTGTGTCAGAGGCAACATTTGCTTCATGGATCTCACTCTTTTACCCACTTTTACTTTTAGAAATCTGTCTAATTATTTACTGTTGGAACAAGTGCAGTGTCAATGTTGGCTTAAAGTTTCATTAACTTCATAGTTCTCAGCTGGAAAAGATCTACTTGCTTACTTGTGTTTTTATGTGTTGTTATTGACGCATTCTGGAATACACTTTCTTTTGATTTCTCTCCAATTGTTTTGTCTAGTGAGTGATGGCTTAGAACTCAGGCCAAAATACAATGGAATCCTTCACTGCTTGTCAACCATCTGGAAACATGAAGGATTGCGTGGTCTGTACCAAGGGGTAACACCAAACGTATGGGGAGCAGGTGCCTCTTGGGGCCTGTACTTTTTCTTGTAAGTTGAACTATTAAAATACTTCCCAGTGTTCTCTTCTGTTCAAATATGTGATTGTAATGCATCTTTAACATATGTAAACATAGGCATGCTTTGATTTAGTCTACTTTGATTGCAAAAGCTGGAGGTGGATGAATATGTCATCCTGTGTAACTGTGGTCCTTTTTTATCCAGACGTTCCTGACGTCCCATACAAAGCTTGTATCTTAATATTTATATAGATATCAACACCTTCCCATATTTAATATTAATCATAAAGACCTAGAAAGATCCAAGATAAGCAAAAAAGTATTTTGTGTTATGTAAACGTGGGCTGGATCGAGGAGCCGTCAGCTGGTGGTCATAGATTTTTCCTGCATTCTCCTCTACCCAACAGTCCTTTGTGACCCAGGGAGAATTTACTCCTGAGGTTGCAGGACCTGTGTGAACTAATAACCAGGAGGCTGCAAGGGAGGAGGACACAGGGAACAAATTTTCCTTTCTTCCAGTCAGTTGAGCTCTGTTTATGGAAGAGACAGAAGGGAGCAATTTCAACCTGTACTTCTTGCCCATTGCAGCCTCTCAACCCATATGGCAATGAACTCTTCTGGGGCTAAAAAGGACTTCTGGGATAAGGGATGAGTGACGAAGACTGCAATGAGTCAGGCTAGACACATTATTTTTGACCTTGGAGGTTAGTTGATCTTGGATTATTTCAAGTTTTTCTAGACTGATCCAAAGTAAATCAGAATAAGGACTGCTGCAAGAAGAATCTAGAATCTCTTGTTCAGACCCTCTAGCTGTGTTGTACTGTTGTTTTTAGCAACCACTGTTTTGCATCAATTATTTTAAGCTATCAAGGTTCAAAGTACCTCAGTATCAGAGGCTGCAGCTCAGTTAATAGGATTAGAAATGAAGTGAACTATCCCAGTGTTATTCCTAATTTAACCCACATTGAATAAGTACATTTTTAAATAAATGGTGCAACTTGGTGATAGAACCTGGGTGTCTGCTATAAATTGTGCCTGGTTAAATCCAGAGCACACATAAAGATAATCTATGGATAGTCAGGAGTTTATATTTGTCTGTCATCTTTTGCTTGCCATACCTTGCTCCAGGTTACTGTTCAGCAGCCAGTAATTAAAGCTTATTAGAGTCAACACCAGGGAGGGTGGGGGTGTTAAAATAAATAACTGAGTATGAAGGACCACAAAGCACATAAATGTGGTTTATAATATGAAATATTGATAATAAGGACTATTACTGCATTGCTGGTGCTTTAAAAAAACCAATGCAGCTATGGCTAATCCCTAAGTGCCCAATAAATACCACTTTAACATGAACTGCTTTAATAATATTTCAGTCTGTTAATTGATACCTTTCCTTTTCTTCCCTGATTGGTTCATAGAATTCCTCTAATTTATATTTTCTTTTAACCGAGCAATGTACAAGGGGATAGATAATTACTGTGGGGAGAACAGCTAATCTTTAAAAATAGCTGTACATTTTCAAACTATAATGATTAATATTAAAAGTCTCTAAAGTAGAGGTCTATGGTGTATATATTTCTCTCTCTCTGTCTATACATGCATGCAGAACCACACAACTAGTGACTCCCTGTCACAATGCCACTTACCAAACCACCTGCAGAACTTGAGGAATCTTCAGAAACAGTTTGTGTGATATGTTACAGACCTGCTTTTTGAATGAAATCCTTCTAAGCATGTAACCGAACTTGAATGCACCTACAGTAGTTCTTTGACATCCAGCTGATATGTTTTATATTCATGTAGTTTTCTGATGCCCACATATATGTTTCTATATAATTGGTTTGTGCTGGCAGATCCAGATTTCCCCTGCATTCTCTTTTTTCTGGTAGTTCAGTACCAAAGATGCATTCAACATGGACACATGTTGGGGGATAGACAGAGGAAAGAAAACTGGATGAAATTGCCCCCTCTTCTGCCCACAGACCTTCCCAGGCTTGGCTGGGAGAAAAGGAATAAGGGGCAATATTGATAGATTCTCCCCCCCCCCCCCCCCGTTCACATAGCCTGTTGTCCATAAGACCTCGGACATCCACCATCAGTTTTCAGAGGTCAAAAAGGAGTACCACAGAAAATGGGACATTAGTTGTATACAGCCCAGTGTAGCTCATGAGTTTGTAAAATAATAAATTATCTGTATTTCCTAACCTTTTCTCAACCTTTCACTCCTCAGCTATAATGCCATTAAAGCTTACAAGACAGAGGATAAGCAAGAAAGCCTTGGAGCAAGTGAACACCTAGTATCAGCTGCTGAGGCCGGTGAGGAAACTGAGCAAGATAAAGTTTTTGTCCATGTTTATATATTTTTATTGCTGGCTTGAGTTCAAATGCTCATGTTTAATTCAGCAAAACTATTTGATCACTGAAAAATACTAAACTGTTCTAAGAGATAGAACATTCACAATACAATCCTTCCAAATGCATTGTGTTTTGTGCATTCCTAAGAATGCTTTCCTGGAAGTAAGCCCCATTGAGTAGCCTCCGGTAGGATTCTGAATAGACATGTTGGGTTCAAAAGAAAGATACTCAGATTCTTAATTTTTGTCATACTTTATTCTAAACATGACATGTTTGCCAACTGAATACAGATATTTATTTTTCTTCCATTTTGAATACTCTTGGTATTTGCTCTTTATCAGATAAAATTGTTGATCTGAACTATTTGAAACACCTGGTTGGCAGGATTGCAACACATTTCTTTTTGAGGCCAGAATCCAAAGAGCCATGCTAGGAGTTCTGTGTGCCCTAGGAACCTTGGACTTGCGTTTCTGTCACAGCAGAGTGGTATGCCTCCTGATATCTCTTTAAACTGAGGGTCTTCCCAAAAGCACTTTGTGATTTTGTGTGGTGAGCAGCAGTTGATTAATCAAAAAAAGTTTTTTTAAAAAAAAAAAATCCCATTGTGCATTCCCAAGCCCAAGGAATTTTTTAACAGTGTGGTCCTAAGTAGAGTTAAATCCTTCTGAGTCGATTGGAGTCTGCTTAAGGCTGCACTGTAAAGTACCTCTTTGAATCATGGCCTTATATTCACTCTGCAACTTTATAGTGTGATCAGTATACAAGGGGCTATAAATAGTAAAATAATCACAATGCATGCAGATCTGTCTGGTACATTATGTTTTGCCAGTTTTTCAGTGCATTTGATTTATTTGCAGTGGGTCCTTATTGTGCCTACATGCATTTTCAGAAATACAGTAAAATTGTGATTTTTTTTTAACCATATCCTATAGTGCTATATGATTTCCTTTGAAACAAGGCATATGCTTGCATGTTCCATGTGTATGCACTCTCTCTTATGCTGCTTCTTTCTCTGTTTTCTTTTTAGTATTAACCCTGGTTTATTGCGATGTCCAGATCAGCAGGTTGGCCTTTGTCCCCCAGTCTAGAAACAGAAACTGAGCAGAGAGTTTCTAATTTTGATTTTGTCATGAGGAAAGCCCTTCTGCTAGACATGGACTAGGAAAAGAAACAGAGTTTCTGGCCCTTCTCACAATGAAGGGGAAAGTGAGGGGGACTGGGTCTGATCGCATTACATTTACTGGGAAATTAATATTCCCAGAAAGAGAAGCCTAGACTGAATTTTTATTTGAATATTTCTGTGCCATCTGTCCACTCAATACAGGATCCCTAAGGCTTTAAGCCTTCCCTCTTCCCTTATTTGGAAACATACTCAGGACTAGGGATGTGAAGGCCCAGGAAAAAAAATTCATTTTAAAAAAACATTTCTTCTCTGATTCCCCCTTCTCCGTATTGCCTTTCCATTTTTGATGGAAAAATTGGAAATTTTGTGGAGTGCTGAAAAAAAAATGCTATGAAATATTTTGTGTTTTTCTAATGAGTTAAAGGTTTTTAAAGACAAGGTGTGCATGCTATAGACATCTATAGCTTTTAAATCCAAGATGCATTTCTGCACTTAGAAGGATACCTAATCTTCATGAGGGGAGGGAGGATGGAGGACTTTAATTCTTTCTTAGCAGTTGCATGCCTTCTATGGTCCTTTTGACTTGATGTAGTTGATTTTTTTACCTCTCCCTCAAACCACTGACACATTTACTCACAGACTGAGTTAAAAAAAAAGCTTATTGCCCTTGCAGGGGGATTAATAGGATCAGAAGGAGGTGGTGAAGAAACTGCACCACAGCCAGAGGAAAACTGAAAGTTTCATTGAAAACATAGCTCTCTCTAACCAGATAGCAAAAATTAAGGCACATGCACTAAAATAGTATAGGATACATGTTACTCAGTTTTCTGAGTATTGGGTATATTTGTAATTTTGCTTGTATAAAACTAAGGCACTTATAACTTTAAATTCCATAAGTATGTCAAATATTTCAGTTTTATATACTAAGTAAATTATAAATGATTCATTTGGTGTTAAAGCAATAAAATTAGTTGAGGCTTGATATGACAGTAAGTTTTGCATATATTTCAATTTTTCTCCCAAATTTTCATTTATTTCTGGAAAAAACGGAAAATCTGCTTCCCTGCACCTTCAAAACTCCCTCCCCCACACACCTTTAGCATTTCTGGAAATTTTAGAACTACACCCAGGACCTTGGAACTCCTTATCTTTGGCCAGTTCTATGGTATATTTGTTAGCCTTACCTCCATCCCCACTTTCCAAGCTTTGTTTTGGAACTCAGTCCTTTGATTTGAAACTTTTTGCTTTGCCTCCTATATCTGTCCATGTACCCTGAGTACAGTGCTTTCTGATGCCTTGTCCTGCCTTTCATGGCCTGTAGAAACCTTTGCTTGCCCAGAACTACCATGTTGTGTGAGAAGAAGGGTCCAGTTTCTGACACATGCTAGATACCATCTCCTATTCATTGCTTTGCCTTTTGCATTATTTCCTGTTTGAAAGGTTGGAGCCCTGCTTTGGGATTATGGACTTCTGCTTGGGACCTCCTATAAGTCCCTGCTTCATTATCTTGCACTACCTCTTCTGTCACTGTGGATATGCTTGGAATATTTGGCTCTCAACATGGGCATTTTGGTGCTGACTTCTTTCACTGCATGGTTGATATTATTTTAATTGCTTGAGTTTGCTAATTCTTCAAGCCAACCGTTTGTATAATTCCCCTTAATAAACTTTGCTTTTAATTTCACCATGCTTTCATGATTTGTTGAAGAGCTCTATCACTTCGTTTGCAAATCCCTTTTGCCATTTGTGTGCATTATATATTTGAACTGACTGTTAGCTGCCCTGAGTCCGTTCACGGAGAGGGCGGGATAGAAATCTAAGGTAATAAATAAATGAATCATTGGCCAGATAGGGTGTTTTCTCTTAGAAGCATAGAACCTAAGCCAGCAGGCCCTTTAGGATGGGAATAAGATGTAATGGGTAATCTTTCTTGCATTGAGGCCACTGCAGTGTGAGTTTGGGCTGAATTGGAATGTGGGCCACTTACACACTGCCCTCCCCCAGCCACACATTGTAACCACCTTTGTGGAATGAATTGACTCTGCTTGAATGTTTGATGTCAGAAGTGTGCAAGGATCCTTGGGGAAGCTTTTGCCAAGGCATACTCCTCAAGTTCCACACCCTTTTCGGCAGCATTTTCTGTCAGCAACTCTTATTGAGTTTAGATGGATTGATAAACCAGGACCTGGATGCTAAATAATTTATGTTTGCATGTTTGTTTTCTGTAAACACTGCCTTTTGTAGGATAATAGTAATGTAATTGATACAATTGTCACATTTTTGTCTGTTGTTAGGAGCCATGACCCTCTGTATTACAAACCCAATTTGGGTGACAAAAACTCGGCTTGTGCTACAATATGAAGCTGGTATTGATCCGTCAAAGAGGCAGTACAAAGGAATGGTAGATGCTCTTATAAAAATATATAAGTGTGAAGGTATACGTGGCTTATACAAGGTAAGATGGTTAGAAATCGTAGTCTGGGAGTACTGATGTTTTGTGTGACCAAAACATCATTAGTGATGTGAAAGTGTATATGTGAAAGTGTTACTGTGTGAGTTTTGCTACCATGGGCTTTGTGAGGAGTCAGATATAAATGGATTGAAAAATGACATTTGGAGCCAGCTTGACTGAGTGATTTCTGCTTGTAGCTGTGTTGTTGCTAGCAAAACCATAATATTTTAACTATTTACTCCAAAACAGTAATCTCTGTAGAATTACTAGGCCTGTATACTGTCTGATCTTGGTCTACTTTTGCTGTCCATTGTGCACAAATTTGACTCTTCAAAAAAATGGGAAAGGGTTGAATCTAGGCAACTTTTTCAGCCAGTCTTGCCCAGTTTCCCTCCTTAGTATAAACCCCCTGTGGCTTTTGTAAATGCAAGTCCTGTGATCCACAGCTTAGTCTTTTTGAATGGCAAAAAGAACTCCTCCTTCCTCTTTCACCACCAGAAAAGCTGGTTGAATCCAACCCCAAACATCTGATGATACACTGGAGTAGTGTACTGCTACATCAAAAGGATATTCCCACTGAAATCAGCACCTAAGCATAGACAGGTTAAGGCTGTTCTTCAGACTTGTGCTACTCAGTTGTCAGTGGGCCAGTCTTCTATGACTGGGAAGTCAGGATCTAATTATTGTTGTATGAGGGACTACACAAGGGACTTTTTGCATTTCTAAATTGGAGCTAATTTGAACAATGCTGCTCAACCCTTTCTGAATGTTGCTTTTAAAACTATATGCCAACTCTTCTAGCCAGTACTTCAGTAACACCAAAGTGTGAAAAACTACAAGAAATAGAGCAAAAAGGCATTCTTGTAAGGGCTCTGTAGATTGGACTGGACTGAAAACAGGTTTTCCAGGATTTTCAAAACTGTGAAATGATTAAGGGACTTGATTCTTATGAACTGTGAAAGTCAGGCTCTCATCCTCCTTGTGAGGGCAGATGAATCAGACCTTGTCTTCTGGTCAAGAGGACTTGTTTCCCAAATGTATAAAACAGCCTACTGACATAACCTAGACTGAGAATATAGAGTAGTTAAAAAACAGAAAGGAACTTTTTATGTTTTGTATATTGATGCTGGGGAAAAAATGCATTTGTATTTTCATTGCAACGATAGAAGCTGGTAACTGTTGTTCAGCTATTGTTCTAAGCATGCATCTATTAAAACTATTGTATTTTTCCTTCTAAGGAAAGAAAATAGGTGCACAGTTTATTTATAAGGACCAGCAGTACTGACCATGTATTTACTTTCAAGGTTTCATAATGCTATGCTTTGAAGCTAAAGTTTATGTGTAGTAATAAAATAACTGTAAAGTTATCCTGTAATATGAATCAGATGGGCTAGCTTTAATGTTTTGCTCTTTAAACTCTGTAAAAGAAATCTGTGTTTTAGGGATTTGTCCCTGGTCTGTTTGGAACAAGTCATGGAGCACTTCAATTCATGGCATATGAAGAACTTAAGTCAAAATACAATAAGCATTGGAACAGACCATCTGATTCAAAACTGGTAAGGTACTTCTTTATTGTGGATTATCTTATGTATGTAATATTCAATATACTCTGTCACTGAGAACAGTTGTTCTATTTAAGCTTTCATGGCTAATAGGCATTGATGGCCCCATCTCCCATTAATTTGTCTAGCCCCTCTATAAAGCAAACTAAGCCAGTGGCTATAGTTGTTTTTATGACAATAAGTTCTACCATTTAATCATGTGTTGTATGAAGAAATACTTTCATTTGACTGTTTCTTATTTAGTATTAGTCTTATTTAGCATTAGTCTCATTTATTATTAGCAGCATTTATTTAAAGGATATAAACTATAAAATATTCATAAACCATGAAACCTGTTAATGTGAAGTTTATTATTGGTTCCTTTGGCAGTTGTCTGAAACTAATGTTGGCTTCATTTCATTTTTAGAGCACTTTAGAGTATATCACTATGGCAGCATTATCGAAAATTTTTGCTGTTTCAGCAACATACCCATATCAGGTTGTGAGGGCGCGTCTCCAGGATCAGCACAACAAATACTCAGGAGTAGTGGACGTAATATGTAGAACGTGGAGGTAGGCCCAGGAATCCAAACCTGTTGCAAAAGTAATTCCTTTACAAACAGTGCAATGCTAAGCAGAGTTGTACCTTTCTAAGTACATTGAAGTCAATGAGTTGAGAAGGGTATAAATCTATTTACAATTGCCCTGTAAGTATAAGGCAGGAATTGATTTCTACGTTGAACATAGTTTTATTTTCAGCTCATGACACCTAAACATATGCAAACATATGAGGTTACAAGTAATGTAACAGTAAAGTGAATGTGAAAAATAACATGAGAAGAAGTGTGCTGTATATTCACCATCATTTGGTTAAGGGGGAAAGGTTGGAGTATATAGATAAGCTACCCTGCAGCATTCCAGTGCAGGGTAATTAACGTTTAATTTTTCAAATTAAGTACAGCAACATCTTGTTAATTAGCATTCGTGGGTGAATTGGGTTTGCCAGTTAACCAAACATACTGGTTAACAAAGCCTTTTCTCGATAGCAAGAGGGCAGCAGTTTTGAGCAGCTGGTGGCCATGATTAGGATTTGGAGACTTCTCCAGTGTTGCCTGCTTGAAACTGCTGCCTTCTGGCCAGCATCCTGCCCGAGCCACCTGGCCAGCACCCTGCCTCCAAGTCACTCCACTGGTGCGCTCAGCTGGATGTCATGGGAATGCTGGTTAATCACACAAGCTGTTCAGTTAACAACACTCTTATAGTAGTACCTATTTCAACATGATGGTTGTGTGAAGCAGCTTTGTAGGAGGTCTTGGTAACACTGGTCCTCATAGGGCTGTGTTCCTGGTATCACCATGTGTGAGCAACAAATGAAGCGGCAACCACCAAGTGACTGCCTTTGTGAGCTCCTGTGCTTGAGCAGCCTGGGAATCCTGTCCATATCACTTTGCTTGTCAAGTTTGCATCCTGGGAGAGCTGCGTCCCTTTCTGTCAGCCCCACAACTCCTACTAAGACCCTGTTCCTCAGCTATGCAGGTTAGGAGGTGGGAACCTGACCAAAGCAGTGAAGTATCATTTCTGGCTTCCCCATATTTATTTCCATCTGAGCTGATCAAGCTGCAGAGACATCCCCAGGTAGAGTTGTAAACATCCAGGCGGAGCCTGGAAATCTGCCAGAATTACTATAGCGATCAGTTCCCTTGAAGAAAATGGCAGTTTTGGAGGGTGAACTGTTATACCCTGCTGAGGTTCCTCCACTCCCAAATCTCCAGGAATTTCCTTGCCCAGATTTAGCAGCCTTACCCGACCCCCCAGTTTGAATAGAACTAATAAAACAGCTTTATATGAGGTATTACACCATCCTTCCATTTATAAATCTGTGGTGTCATTCTTGCCTGTGGTTGGGTGAAAATGTTGCTATCCTGCCTTCAGCTTTTGGTTGGGGGAAAATGTTCCTGTTCTGGCTTCCAACATTCACTTGTCCTTTTGTCGCTCTGCTTTTGCCCCACAGCAGATGGAGCAGGAGAATGGCATAAAGACTGGGGGGGGGGGGGGGGGGGGGGGAGATAAGGTGTGTAGTAGCTGCATTCTCTACCATAGCCCTTAAAACTTTTTAAAGATACAAGCGGGACCTCTGGCTTGAGTTCTGGCAATCCTGCTCAAAATATAGTCTGTATATTTTTCCCCTGCCCTCCAAATATGGTCAGTATAAAGGGAAGATCACCTGGTATAGCAAACCATGTGACTCATAGAATTCTGTAGTTGTTGACAAGTATAAGTAATGGGCTGTGTGCAGTCTCAGATAAGAATATATGATGGTCTTTGCCATTAAATCTGGTACTCTACCAGTAATTGAAAATTTTAAAAAGTAGTTTTAAAAGGGTCTTGATACATCTCACCCATTTATTTTTCTGTAACTATACAGCCAAGGCTTTCAGTTTTTAAAAAAGATGAAATTCTTACTAGAGTCCTATCACATTTAGAATTTTAAACTGTTTTAAAAACATTATGCAGAAAATTGTTGAATGATCTTCCTATCAAATGCACTTGGAAGTTACAAGTAAATGTTTTCTACTTCTCCATAGGACAGAAGGAGTTCATGGATTTTACAAAGGAATTGTACCTAATGTGCTCAGAGTAACACCTGCTTGCTGTATTACCTTTGTTGTGTATGAAAAAGTATCCCGGTTACTTCTTGGCTTTAAAAATAGCAGTTGAATCCTGAAGATTTCTTCAAGAAGGACATCATCATCAAATAGCTGTCTGTTTTAAGACTTAATTTTTCTGGTATTCACAGAGGAATAGGGCAATAGATCACATTTTGACAGATGCGATTGAAAGTCTCTGCCTGGAATTTTCCATGCTAACTTTATGTCTGAGCAACCAAATGCAGCTCAGCAACAACTCTGCATATTGTATTTCATTCTTTAGTGAATTATTCTCTCTAGCCCTGTTCTGAGAAAAGCAATGAACTCTAAACTGGGAAATGGCAGAAAGGTCATGGTGTCAAAGTACTGGAAGCCACAATATTTGGTATGCTACAAATATATGGATGTCACCTATTTATATCACGAATAAATTGTGTATAAGTTTGTCTACAACAATGATTTCAGCTTTCCATATCCTTTCAATCCCTCAATTAAGCAAGGCTAATTGTGAACGAAAATGTATTTGGCCCTTATAGCATGGCACTGGGAACATGTGCATTGTGTTACTCTTGAATGCTTTAACTTAGCAAAAAACTGAACAATTGAACAATATATTTTAAATATTTATGGTGCCTACTCACTCATATCAGCTTCCATTTAAAATGCAACTGGATTAATGAACAGTTTTTTAAAAGCTGCCTTTTTACAACATTTGAAATATAACTCAGAATTAAGTATACAGGTAGCCCAGATCTATGAATGCCTGGCTTTGGCAACTGGCGAGTTCAGAACCAGCCTGTATCTACCCCAATCAGAGCACCAGACTGCTGAGGTCAGGTCTCTTGCTACTTGATGAGTGCGCATCAAGGAAAGGAACAGAAGCCATCACTATCATTCCTTCAGTGACTGCTATCCATCCAGCAACTATATTATTAGCCGTGTTTCTACCTCTGTTGTCCAAATTCCACACTGCTTCTTGGAAATGTCTTCATAGAACTGAAACCTCATCAAGTTGGTATATGCAGGGGTAACAGTTTACGAAGATTAATTTGTGCATACCTTCAGAGCTTTTGTGACTTTTGAATTTGAATTTGAGATAGAAATATTAAAGCAATCAATAACTGGATTTAATTAAAATAGCAGTAATTGATACAAGATTTCTCTCCTTTCAGTACATAATTGAGTCTTCTTCCTTTACTCATAATAATGAAAAGTGGTTTCTTGCTTAATTTGAAATTACATTCAAAGTAAAATCATACTTTATTTTGTTACTATAGGTTTGAACAAAGGTAAATGTTTCTATTTTGGATATTTATAAAAGATCATCTTTATTAAGAAATGTAAAAAACTGTCTAGACAATATAAAAGTAGTACATAAATACAGATTTCAGTCTCAAAATCTATATTCCAAAACATTATGAAAAACATGCTAGGATACTTGTTTTAATAGAAAAATCAACTGCTTACTGGTATGTCTATAAACAAATTTGTGCGTCATAGCCAAGTGCTTCTTTCCATATATAGGAAAACTAGCAAGGGAGGGGAGAGTTATACATTGTATATAACATACTGTTGATGTGGGGTTGAATCAGGGAAAGAGCATTCTATTTTGGTAACTCTTCTATAATGATGCGGGAAACTGAGTTCCATCCAGTTGAAGCATCTCCTCTTGGGTAATCTGAGCAAGTACCAACCCAAATGGCAACATCCACCAAGCCAGCACTGATTCCTTCACATAATCCTTCCACTGTTAAAAAACAAACACATCTTGTTTTTACTCAAAATCATCTGTTGACAAAGTCTAAAGAAAAGAGAACAGGTGGAGATGGTCAAAAACAGCAAGGAGGAAGCTGAATAGGTCATTTATCGTTAGAACTGTACAGTAGTTGCCCTATCACCCTTCCAGATGTCAGACTACCAGCAGAAGGGCACACATGAAGCTGCCTTAAACTGAATCAGTCAATCAAAATCACTATCATCTTTATTCAAACTAGCAATGACTCTCCAAGCATCTTAGGCAGAGGAGTTTCATATCACCTACTACCTGATTCTCTAAACTAGAGACTAAATTTGGGACTTTTGCAAAAAATGATGAGGCTGATTAGCCTGGTCTCATCTGCCTTATTGTATTGTATTGCACAAGGTCGCATAACCTTTACAGTAAAATTTGCATGGCTCTGTGGCGCAGAGTGTTAAAGCTGCGGTACTGCAGTCCTAAGCTCTGCTCACGACCTGAGTTCGATCCCCAGTGGGAGCTGGGTTTTCAGGTAGTCAGCTTGAGGTTCATTCAGCCTTCCATCCTTCCGAGGTCAGTAAAATGAGTACCCAGCTAGCTGGGGGGAAAGTGTAGATGACTGGAGAAGGCAATGGCAAACCACCACATAAAAAGTCTGTCATGAAAACATCATGAAAGTAACGTCACCCAAGAGTTGGAAACGACTGGTGCTTGCACAGGGAACCTTTCCTTTCCTTCTTTATACATACCTGAAGAAGTGCGGTGTATATTAATAGTGGAATTTAATTCTGGACTTCCTTGATCTAAATAAATTATAGCCTCAATAGGAAGTGGCCCGGAACACTCAGCTCCATTAAATGTAAAATACCAGCGTTGACAACAGGCATTTCTGCATTTGAGGCGAAGCGATCCACTGAAGAGAACTCTTAAAGCACTATTGGTGCGCATCTTTGTGAACGTGCATTCCTATTTTTTTTTAAAAAAGAACAAGGTGTGCATTAAAGCTATTTAAATTTTTCACTGTTGCACAAAATACTTGATTATTTTAATTGCCTGGATTTCCATCACCCAATTTTCAGCTGATGCATGCCACAAACTTCTGAAGTGACTCCAGAACAAGAAATTCACTTGTTATATCTTACAGCAGAACCATCTCCGTTCTGCTTGGTGGTTTTTGTTGTCATCCTAAGGTAGTATACACATAAGTGAAATTTAGATACAGAAAATCTTTCAGAAGCGTTAAATTTGCAGACTTCAAATACCGCCGTCGCAACAAAATTGGATTTTCCAGTTCGTGATGGCTGGAATTCCAAGACATGGTAGATTCTTTCACAAGACCATGGATATCAGGGTTCAAAGGAAGAAAACAATATTGTAGGAACAATATCTGTAGTTAATTCATCATCTTAGTAAAGTAGCACATGACCAGTTTTAAATCTAACCCCACATGAAATGAGAAGGAAATGTCAACCAGAACTTTACTAAACGAAGAAGGTGCATTTCATTACTGATAGGAAACGTGATTCACATATAACAAAAAACACTTGTCGTTAGGATGACCTTTGGAAAATCCTTAGGGGTATGTGCTCCATTTCTTTTCTTGTACATGACACAGAAATAGTCACATTCATTTTCACAACAAATTACATATCACAACAGGGTAACTAGTACCCCTGTTTGATTAGCTTTTATCTGCTGCTTTGTAGCCTCAGTATTTTATGGTTAATTTTATGTCTCAAGCTGGTTCTCTGTAGAGTTGGCACAGAAATTTGCTGAGGAAATAAATAATAAACACATGTATGTTAAACAAATAAACCACAGATTTCTCTGAATATGATTTTTCTTCAAAGCACTATTTTAACTAGTTCAACAGCAAGAGAACAAACCACAGTTTGTGGGTCAGACATAAAATAATTTGCCACAAAAGTGGAAATTATTTACTTACAAGTCACATGGTAAAGGAGCATGCAAACCCACATATTTCCAAGGGTTATCCTTGTAATAACCAACTATGCTAGTTACAAGATTTCTTTCTAACCCTTTGTAGGCTTTCTGTCTAAGGTGACAGTGATCGAACTACCTGTAGTGAAGTGTTTTCCAGTGGACGTTACAGTTTTACAGTACTGAACAATTACAGTAACAAATTTAAAAGGCAAGTATATACTTAAGAGTTGATAATATTCTCTCAAATGGACATTCATGAAAAGTTGGGGTTTCATATAAGATTACAATTGCTTCCCTTTCCTTAAATATATTCTTATTCTAGCATGTTCTGTTTTTTCCTATTTTTAAATCTCACCACCAAAGATATACAAAGGATTGCCAGTACTTTTAACCAGTGGTAGGCCATAACTACGTGTTTGCCTCACTAGCAAACTTACCCCTAGTAAGTTAACAGAAGATTAGCTGTCAAATCCTTGTAAGATTTCTCATCACATATATTTTACATATTAGAAATTGAATATGCTTACTGCAATTTTTCCGAGGTCTATGCCATAGTTCAGAGCACTCCAGGAACATTGTTTATAGTTGGGAGTCCATGATTCTTCAAAGCTCTCTCGTATACATTCTCCTTTTTCTCCTTTAAGCCCATCTCGACCAGGAATACCAGGAGTCCCAGGGATACCATTGACTCCAGGATTTCCATCTCTTCCAGGAACACCACTTGGTCCTTGCAAACACATCCCATTCCCATTATACTGAAAAACAAAACAATTCACATTTATGTTGTGAAACTAGCAGTGCAACACTAAACAGAGTTTCTCCAGTTTAAGCCCACTAAAGTCAATATATATTGAAGTACAGTGTAGCTGCACCTGTTAACTTGCCTTGTACTATAGTGACTTTTAAACTTGTATTAATCACTTCTTGCGATTTAATCAAAGTTGTGCAAAATGCTAAAATAGTGATGTGTCTTTCCCTCTCTTTATAACCCAGCACACAAGAACCCAAAATGTGATCTGGTGGCTTCCCTTCTGCAGCAAATCTGGTCTTGCTTTCACTAATACCTTGATGATGCAGACTGGATAAGGACCTCACGTATTCGCTACTGGAAGGACTGGAGAATTCATAGGTATCCTAAGTAGCGTTACACCCTTCTGGGTCCCAGAAGTGAATGTGCCTAACATAAGAAGCCCAAGTCTCCCGCTGGAGCAGGAGATCTCCCAGCCTGCCCTGCCATTCCCTGCTACTGCTTGACATTCAGCTTTGGATGAATCCTAGACCAGGGGTGGCCAAACTTGCTTAACATATAAGCCACATAGAATAAACGTCAGATGTTTTGTCAGAAGTTTGAGAGCCACAAGACATGAACACCAGATGTTTGACAGCAGGAAGGAAGGAGAAGGAGGGAGATGGGGAGGGAAGGAGAGGTAGAAAGAAAGCAACTTTAAATACATTCTCCAAGCTGCCAGTCAATAAGGTGGTAGGGGCTTTGAGAGCCACATATGTGCGAAAGTGCCACATGTGGCTCCTGGGCCACACTTTGGCCAACCCATCCTAAAGCATTGCTATGATGCCACATTTGGTTTTGTGCTTAAATTGATGTTGCATGTTGCTGAGATACGTGCCCAAACTGCCCCTGCCTCCCAATGCTTCCTGCAAACTGCCAGCTACAGCTGGCAACTCCAGCTTAGAAGGGCATAGCTCTGCTTAGGACTGCACTGCTAATTACTTCACAAAGTTGTTGTAAGCACTACATGAAAAGTATTATGTATGGGAAGCACTCCGAGTATTCTAAAACCCTGCACTTTACACTAATACTTGTAGGACAACGTTTGAGACCAGTGGCAACATTAAGACCAACAAAGTTTTATTCAAGGTATAACCTTTTATGTGCACACATAAAAGCTTATATCTTGAATACATTTTTGTTGGTCTTTAAGGTGCCACTGGACTCAAAATTTGTTCTGCTTCTTCAGACCAACACAGCTACCCACCTGAAACTAACACTTGTACTAATACTTATTACTTACCATAATTGAAAATCCTGCCACTCAAGCAGGATTTCCAGCAAATGGAAAGGAATAGCTAGCACAAACAGGTAGTGGACCATACTTGTTTTGATACTAAGGGCCATTTCATGACATCTGCCTTACTTGGGAAAGAAGTACATGCAAATTTCTTTTTTCCTGGGTGTCATTACAGAAGTATGATTGGCACTGGATTCCTAACATGTATTCCTGGCAAAGCAAACACTTGAGTGATCATCATGCTCAGCAGCTCTCAGATGGAATGGATCTTTTTCTGCTCCAAGTGTAGGCGCAGGAATTGCCTGCTAGCTCTTTTCACTGGTTCTGATTTAGACACTTCTGCCTTGGATACCAGGAGCACGTGCTATCCATGATCCTCCCCAAATGCATATTCACCAGTTTGCATGAATTGGGTAATGCACATATTTCAAGCTTTTGTGAATGTAATCAGAAAGCCAACATTCATTGTGGATACCTATTTGTGTTTACTGGGGCTAGCAAATATTCAGGTTACTCTGTTCACTCAAAACGGTGACAGCAAATATTTGCTCATTTATTGATGTTTCTATGTCACTTCATCAAGCCTTACTTGAGTTAGTTTGCAATTTATTAGGGAAGCTCACAAGTAGCATGCTTGCCCAGTAGCCAAGGCAGGTGCTCCCAAAATGTAACTCATGAAAAGGGATGCCAGCATGCTCTTGAGTTAAAGTTGGGATAGATTACCTTGTGCAGAGATGTTTGCTGTGTGCTTCAATTGCTATCACTTTATATTTCTTCCACATCTTTTCTCCATCTCCCATTATTATTATTATTAGTAGTAGTAGTAATAGTAGAGGAACTCTGTGGTGCAGAGTGGTAAAGCTGCAGTACTGCAGTCCAAGCTCTGCTTCCGCCGAGTTTGAACTCAGCGGAAGCTGGGTTCAGGTAGCTGGTTGACTCAGCCTTCCATCCTTCTGAGGCTGGTAAAATGAGTACCCAGCTTGCTGGGGGTAAAGTGTAGATGACTGAGGAAGGCAATGGCAAACCACCCTGTAAAACATCTGCCATGAAAACATTGTGAAAGCAGTGTCACCCCAGAGTTGGAAACTACTGGTGCTTGCACAGGAGACTACCTTTACCTTTAGTAGTAATAGTAGTAAAATTATTATTTTTAAATCTGTGATGAGAAATTGATAGTACTAGTTAAGTAGTGGCCAAGTAAAAATGGAGTGGAGCAGTTTGATTTCTCTGCCGAGGTCTTTCTTGATATGGAAGGACAAAGTATCCCTTGTTTTTTGAGGCATTTTGCTGCCAGATCTGCAAAAGGAGGTCACTTCATTGAGAATAAAACAGCATTTGGGAAAGTACAATAGTGTGGGAACCATTACAGTAATAGATCAAACAAGAGGCAACAGCTTGAAGATGCAGTGAAGAAGATATCAGAGTAATGGAAACTATTCAGGCAAGAAATTATTTCTCAAGGAGTCACCAAAAGGAAAGTATATTTTTCAAGAACACAAAGAGGAAAAGATAACTTGCCCCAAAGGGGAGTGACTCACTTAATAGAATATTTTCTCTGTTCATGGCACCCTGGAAATGTTGCATCTTTTGTCAGGCCATATTGGCAAGGCTTGTCAACCTCCAGGTGGCACCTGGAGATTTCCCACTATTACTATCGATCTCCAGATGACCAAGATCAGTTTCCCTGGAGAAAATGGCTGCTTTGGAAGGTGGGCTCTGTGACATTATGTCCTGCTGCTCCCCTTGCCAAATCCCACTCTCCGGCTCAACCCTCCAAATCTCCAGGTATTTCCCAACCAAGAAGTGGCAACCCTATAATAATGTTGTTCAGCAAACTCAGGGTCAATCTGGACATGATGGGATCCTCATGCTGGCCATAAGGATGACAATGCCTTTGCAAGTTGGGCCCACAGCACAGCACTTCCCCCCCTCCTATGCAATTTCTAGCATGAAACTGCCAGGGGTGAGGCCATGCAGCTGTGTCAGCACTTGATAAGGTACAGGGAGGGAGTAACAAGATCAAGCCTTTGCAACATTTTAAAATGGCACTGCCATCAGGGCCATAGTCAGAATTTCATGTTTGGTGAGGCCCACAGCAGCATTTTTTGTTTGAGGGAGCCAGGGGACCACCTGGCCCTAAACACTTTCTGCTTTTCAAGTAAAGTGACAGCACCGCCCCCCCCCCGCCCCCACATTTGTCTAATTCAGTAAGCCTTCCAGGGGGATCAGGCTGCAAGTAGGTCCCCCCCCAGTGTCAATCTGAAGCGCATCTCGCTGATCGCTAGCCAGGCAAAAGTGAAGCCTCCTTCCCGCCCTCCCAGCAGAAACTGCCCCCCATTGGATTCCAAGACCCCCACTGCCTCTGGCTGAAGCTGCTGCTTGTTTTGAGTGACACGGCAGAGAGGAGACTGGCAGCAGTGCTACAGTAGTGACGCTGTATTTGTTCAGAGTAGTGGTGAGTGGTGGTAAGCAAAGGAGGCAGATTGGAGGCCCTCCAATGGAGGAGCCATACAGATAGAAGGGGAGGTTGAATAGAGTGGCCTCCCCCCCCCGGGCCCCACTGTAGCTATGGGCCTGACTGTTATCCTCATGGCTACCACAAGACACTGTCATGTCTAGTTCAACCCTCAAAGTCTGGTATTATTAAGAACAGTATCATTTTGCCTTGTTTGATTTTATTTTCATGTATTGACTACTAGCTTCTCTTATTTGAAAAGATTTACAATACTGATTAGGGCTAATGTAATTAACTAGACAGACAAACGATTTTAGTCTTAATCCCTAGGCCTCCCAAGCAGGAAGCCCAATATCCACAGCATTACATCCTGTTTTTGAAAGGAACTATTTCATACAGACACTTAACTCAGCACTGCTTCTCTTCCTTTTTCCTCCCTGCATATATTACTGGGGAGGAGGGAACTTGGTGGTGATAACTTTAGATACAGTCTGCCAACTCTGCTGATGTGTCCAACATGTAACTGAATTGCTTGAGGGAGGAAAAATGTGGAAGAAACCAACTACCATTTCCCTAAAAGTTCATAGGGAGTAATCACAAAGAGCAGAGGAGATCTATCGGCTTACTCATCGTCAGCTGCCGGGAAGTCCCACCACATCAGATTATATAGCTGTCTCTCTCAGTGCTCCAGCTGCGGTTATGTTGGCAGACAGAAAGAGCTCTCCCAACCTTAACAATGGCCAGAATGCTGTTCCCATTCCTCCATGTTGTGCCCAGTTTGGACAACACTGTAAAAAGCCCCGTTCCTTTACTTCAATCACACCCAAGTTAGGCAGAGTCTGCACAGCCAACTGCAGGAGGCAACTGAAGCCTGAGGTGGTGAAATGTGCAGTTCCACATCACACTCCAAATGGGGAAAGCAAATTTAAATTTTGCACATCATGAGAAAAGGTTCCAGTCCTGCTCTTTGCTGGAACAGCAGAGGTTGGATCCAACCAACTTATTTTGCTCAACCTTGCCCAACTTTGCTTCTTCGACAGTCTCTGCCCCACATGGCTCTTCTCATTGATGGTCTCATGATCTCCAGCAGAGTATTTCTGGTGGTGAAAGGGGATGCCCTCCTTCCCTTTTAACAGTGGAAAAACTGTTTGGATCCAGTCCTAATTTTTCCATTTGTAAGACTGGGAAGCATTTACAAGCAGAACTCAGCCTCCCCACAGTCTAAATCGGCATTGTCCTTTCTCCTTTCATCGCTCTGCTGCAGGTATAGAGCAGGCCTTAACTCTGTTGCTGGGTAAAGAAGAAGAGTCTACCCATTACTTGCTATGCATGATGCAACCATGTTAAGATACCAGCTGGGCATCCACTTGGGGGGCTATAGCCCTTCCAGTTTTAACAGCACACATGTTGACATGTTAGCTCAGTTTCAGAGAGCCACTGGGCAGGTACAACATTACATTTCACTTGCCAAAGTCCACTGGAGGGATCTGTAGGACCTCCCATGCAGCCAGCATTTCATTTAAACTGGGCCCCCTCCTACCAGGCACGCAGTGTTAGCACACCAAAGAATGACAGGCTGAGCTAGTGTTGCAGTAACGTGCTATTGCTGCATGCACAGCAGCCCAGTGCAGACAGTGGGCAGTGGGCACATGCAGCAGCATCACTTAGGGAAGTTCTAGCCCGCCATCATTCCAATCCCAGCCTTAACCTGGGTCTTTGAGCCCCCTGACGAAGCAGAATGAGGTGGCAGAATTCCGGTCTACACCACTTTGAAGACTGCAGGTAGGGGAGCATTATCTTTTACAATGTTCCCTCTCATCGAATGCGCTCTACCTGCAGTAAACGAGGACTCCAGAACGAACACTACAGAACACACCCTCCCTCTTCTAGTTTGTTGTATTCGTTGTCGCGACGTAGAAGAGCGCATTAAAATACGACGCTTCTAACGTGGTGCGGCCCTCTACCGCCCCCTAGTCCATGCAGCGGGTCGAGCCCTGGCCACGCTTTGGTCCGGCTGGGGCCTTCAGCCCCCCGCCGCAGGCTGCCCTCCGAGAGCCCCGCCGCCTCCTTCACTCACCAGCTCCACCACCTCCCTCTGGCGAAGCGCCTTCGCCTTGCCTTTGGGGCTCTCCAACGACGACGAGGTCCCCGGCAGCAGGAGCAGCCAGAGGAGGGCCACGCCGAGCGGAGGCGGCCGAGGGGGCTGCGCGCTTGGCGAGAGGCGCTTCATGGCTGGCTCCGGCGCAGGCGAAGAAGCCTGGATGAATGGGGCAGTGTCTGCCGCGTGGATGAATGAGCCTTTGACGGCTCCTGTCCTGCCCCTGCTGCCTCCCAGGGGGCCGCCAGGAATGCGCAGCCGGCTGCGCTCTGCAGCGACGTCCTCCCGGCCAGCCGGCGGCGCGGGGAGGGGGGCAGTTGGAGTACGTACAGCTGGGGGCTGGGGGAGTTATGGATGCATATAGTTAGGCGAGCTTCATCCACGGAGTGGTGTCGCCTTCCCGGCACTGCCAGAGGCTGGCCACTGGAGGGCACAGGGCTAACCCGCAATGCTGCCCCTCCGGCAGTGGTGTTTGTAAAACCCCCACCCCCATCTGTTGCAGCGAGAAGGGAAAGGCGTCCAGTGTGGTCGCAGAACTTATGCTGGCTGCAGTAGGTTTCCGACTCGTTTGTCTGTTCAGGCATAGAATCGCCTCAGGTTAGGCACAGACTGGGAAATACAGTCGCTGCTTTTTCTCGAGATGGCTTCTTCAAAGCCGAGCCTTGCGCATACATATTACATTTCCAGACACATTCCTTGCTTTCTGGCTGCGCATATAGGAAGAGGAAGGCTAGCACAAGAAGTAGATCCTGTTTGCCCATCTCCCAGGGCTTTGTTGTTTGCGATGTTGTGATGGGTAACCGGGGAGGAGCTCAGTGGCGGAGCATTTGCTTGGTATGCAGAAAGTATCAACTTCAGTCCCTCTTCAATCCCTGACATCTCCAGCTAAGAATCTGGAAATCTTTGCCAGTCTAGTAGACAATATTGATCTTGAGACACCAAGGATCTGATTAAATTGCTGAGCAGACAGGTTAAAACGGATAAAAGGAAGTACTTCTTCACCCAAAGGGTGATTAACATGTGGAATTCACTGCCACAGGAGGTGGTGGCAGCCACAAGTATAGCCACCTTCAAGAGGGGTTTAGATAAAAATATGGAGCACAGGTCCATCAGTGGCTATTAGCCACAGTGTGTGTGTATATATAAAATTTTTTGCCACTGTGTGACACAGAGTGTTGGACTGGATGGGCCGTTGGCCTGATCCAACATGGTTTCTCTTATGTTCTTATGTTCTGATTCAGTATAAGGCAGCTCAGCATAGTATAGTGATTAAGGTGCTGGTCTGCAATATGGGAAACCCGGGGTTTGAATCCTCACTTGTTCCATGGAAGTGACCTTGGACCAGTCACACACTCAGCCTAGTGTACCTCACAGGATTATTGTGAAGACAAAATGGAGGTGAGGAGAAGGATGTAAACGGATTTATGTACCCACTGGGGTGAAATGCAGGATATGTTTTGTTTGACCTTTAAGACCCTTAGAAGTCAGGGACTTTCATATCTTCAGGACAACCTCTCCCAGTATGCCCCCAGAAGAGCACTGAACTCAGGGAATAAATTTACTGGTGGGCTCTGGCCCAAGAGATGCAGTTGTACTCAGCTAAGGCCAGGGCTTTTTCTGCCCTGGCCCCCACCTGGCTGGAACTTTGTGCTGGAGAACTTCCATGCCCTGCAGGATCTACTACCTTTCTGTAGGGCTAGCCAAGCGTTTTGTTGAGGACAGCATACAGTATCTCACATTCTCCCCCACCACCTGGGAACCCCGAGAAGGCTCAGAAATTGTAGCTCTTCACCATCCTGTAATAGGGACTTTTTGTCTGGACTTGTTTTTTAATTTAAATTATCTACTATATATATTGTTATAAGCTGCCCTGAGCCCTGCTCGCAGAAAAGGGCAGTTTAAAAATTTAAATAAATAAATAAATGTGATCAGCTATAAGAAGTTTGTAAGAAAGGCAATGTTTTCATTTGTTCCAAGGTTTAGAGGAAAATATAACAAACTGGAGTATGATATGAGAACAAAAGAGAAGCCTGGTAGGTATTCCTTGTGAATGTTGTCATATGAAACATCAACATTTTACAGTTGCTATCCTGTACTCCCTTAGGGAAAAAGGGCTAAGCACAATAGAGGAAGAATAGTAGATTTTTATACCCCACTTTTCTCTACCTTAAGGAGTCTCAAAGTGGCTTACAATCCCCTTCTTTTCCTCTCCCTACAACAGGCACCTTGTGAGGTAGGTGGGGCTGAGAAAGTTTTGAGACAACTGTGATGGGTCACCTAGCAAGCTTCATGTGGAAAAGGAGTGGGGAATCAAACTCAGTTCTTCAGATTAGAATCCACCACTCTTAACACTCCACTACACTGGCTAGCAGCCAATACCTAGCACAATACCTGATCCCCTCATCTGATGAAGTGTGCTTAGAGAGCACATGAAAGCTTACGTTCTAAATAAAACTTGGTTGGTCTTAAAGGTGCATTAGACTCCTGCTTTGTTCAACTGCTTCAGACCAACACAGCTGCCCACTTGATTCTAGCAGCCAAACTGGCAGCCGCTTCCACAATAGTCATGATTGTGACTATTATCACCAATCATGATGTTATTCACTGAGAATGTACCACATCATCCATGTGCAGAAAGCACCTGTCAACAATTCTGAACACTGAGGTGACACAATTTCCACAATGCCACACCCTCTCCACAAACATAATGGGCAAGCCAGCTACCAGAGATGAAGAAGAAGATGATATTGGATCTATATCCCGCCCTCCACTGCGAAGAGTCTCAGAGCGGCTCACAATCTCCTTTACCTTCCTCCCCCACAACAGACACCCTGTGAGGTGGGTGGGGCTGGAGAGGGCTCTCACAGCAGCTGCTGTTTCAAGGACAACCTCTGCCAGGGCTATGGCTGACCCAAGGCCATTCCAGCAGGTGCAAGTGGAGGAGTGGGGAATCAAACCCGGTTCTCCCAGATAAGAGTCCGCACACTTAACCACTACACCAAACTGGCTCTAGACAAGCTCTTGCTCCTGTCCCCCAGTAAAAGTTTCCATAGCCCATGTAGTGTATGGCATTCGCAGAACGCAACCAGTTCAGAAAGCCACAACAGCGAAATAACATCAGTCCACCCCAGCCACGGAGGCAACCGAATAACATCCAGGTGCCTCCGCGGCTGGACGCGAATATCCGCCAATCACAGCTAGTGGCGGGAAATACGGCTGGTCTGCATTGGACCAGCCAGCCAGAAGAATAGTCCGGCAACTGTATATATGCGGGACCCGGCCCGCGTGCTCTCTCTCTCCATCTTGTATTGTACCATGGAATAAACTATGTTGCCCTACGCTCGTCTCCAAGTCTGGTACTTTACAGTGGCGACGAAGGTGGGATTCTAGCCCATCGGCTACGACGGAGATCTTGGGCAACGGACGACCGGCCACGACCGCCGCCGCCACCATGGCAAACCAGAGCGGAATCACCGGTTACATCGAGCCCTTCGACCCTACGAATCCAGAGGGCTGGGAGTCCTACTCGGAACGGGTCGAGTTCTACCTCCGGGCCAACAAGATCACTGACGCCGGAGCGAAGAGGGATGTTCTCCTGAGCGTCTGCGGGCCAGCCACGTTCGAGATCGCCAAGGGTCTCTCGGCTCCCGCCCGCCTAGCGGAGAAATCCTACGAGGAGATCATCAGGCTCCTCACGGGCCATTTCTTGCCGCAGCCCTCACGGGTGGTTCGCAGATTCCTGTTCCACAAAAGGGACCAGACCGCAGGAGAGTCAGCCACGGACTACTTGGCGGCCCTCCGGAAACTCGCCGGGAACTGCAACTTCCCCCAGTTGGAGGAAACCCTGGCCGACAGGTTCACGTGGGGCCTCCGCGACGAAAGGCTCCAGCAGAAGCTCTTCGCCAAAGAAGAGCTCACCCTCCAGGCCGCCTTCAACGAGGCGGTAGCGTGCGAGAGGGCCGCCCGAACGTTTCCCCGGGTCAAGACCGAGACCGCCCACCACGAGGAGATGGACCCCGAGCACCAGGACGAGGGGGAAGCCTTCCAGACGCGCCGCGCCGTAGGACCAGCCGCCCGAGCTCCACAGCGCCCCCGAGCCAACGAACGGCAGAACCAGCGCACCACCGAAAGGGCCAAATGCGCCAGCTGCGGCGACCCCCATGATCGGCGGGACTGCCAGTACCGGACCTGGGACTGCAGGAGCTGCGGAAAGACCGGCCACATCGCGCGAGCTTGCCGAGCCAAGCCCAACCGCCCGCGACCGACCGCACACCACGAGGCCACAGAGTCCCACTCAACAGCCTCCACCTCACTTCAGGTACTGAGTTTGCCCCTGACCACCCCCAACAAGATAACAATGGCGGTCCTCATAGACGGGGCCCCCTGCATCATGGAAGTGGACTCAGGCTCCTCCATCTCCATAATCGCGGAGGAGACCATGAGAAGGCTACACCCCGGTCAGGGGCTGCAGCTGCGACCGGCAAATTTCATATTGCGGGACTTCCAGCAAAACCCGGTCCAAATAGCGGGGTGGGCACGGGTGCTGGTGGAGCGGGGGTCCTTCAGAGGGCCCCTAGACATCCTGGTGGTCAAGCGGCCGCTTACCACCCTGTTGGGTCTTGCATGGTTTGGCCCCTTGGGAATCCGAATAGAGGTGGCGCGCACGGCCACAGCAGGAGGGTTCGGGGAGGTGTGCGGAGAGTTCCCCGACGTATTTGATGGGTCGCTGGGTAGTTACAAGGGCCCGGCCATCTCCCTACCGCTCGACCCGACGGTCAGACCGATCCGGCTCAAGGCAAGGAGGGTCCCCTTCGCCTTGAAGCCCAAGATCGAGGCAGAGTTGGACCGCCTAGTAGCCCAAGGGGTCCTGGAGCCAGTCGATTACGCCATGTGGGAGACCCCCATAGTGACCCCGGTCAAACCAAATGGGGACGTGCGGATATGCGCAGATTACAAGTGCACAATCAACAAAGCGCTCCAAGACAACCCATACCCGGTGCCAGTAGTCAGCCACGTCCTGGCAGCCCTGGCGGGGTCAAAGATTTTTGGGAAGCTGGACCTGGCACAGGCCTACCAGCAGCTCCCGGTGGACGCCAAAACGGCCGAGGCGCAGACGATAGTTACCCACAGGGGGGGCGTTCAGGGTTAACCGGTTGCAATTTGGGGTCAGCGTGGCTCTGGGGATCTTCCAGAGTATAATGGATGCTCTCCTTAAAGGGATCCCCGGAGTCCAGCCGTTTTTTGACGATGTTTTAATTGCCGCCCCGGACCCTGAAGAATTCCGAAACCGCCTGCGAGAGGTGCTCCGCCGTTTTCAGGCCGCTGGACTAAAAGTTAAAAGGGAGAAGTGCATGCTGGGGGTGCCACGGGTGGAGTTCTTGGGCTTCGCAGTGGACGCGGAGGGAATCCACCCGACTGAGGAAAAGACCAGGGCCATTGTTCAAGCCCCCGCCCCCACGTGTAAAGCGGAGCTACAGAGCTTCCTGGGGGTCCTCAATTTCTACCACACGTTCATACCCCACAAGGCGGCCCTTGCCGAACCCCTACACCGATTACTGGACAAAAAAGCTCCATGGGTGTGGGGGAAGAAGCAAGCCGCCGCCTTCCAGGCAGTTAAAGACGTTCTGGTTTCCAACGCGGTGCTGCACCACTTCGACGAGCGCCTTCCGGTCATCTTGGCTTGCGATGCGTCGCCGTACGGGGTGGGCGCAGTCCTGGGGCACCAGTTACCGGATGGCCGGGGGGTTCCGGTCGCATACTACTCACGCACCCTGACTTCGGCGGAACGGAACTACGCACAGATCGACAAGGAGGCCCTGGCCATAGTAGCGGGGGTCCATAAGTTCAACGACTATTTGTATGGGCGCCGGTTCACTATAGCGACAGACCATAAGCCGCTTTTGGGCCTGTTGGCCCCAGACCGTCAAACTCCCCAAATCCTGTCCCAGAGGGTGTTGAGGTGGAACCAATTCCTCAACTCGTACACCTACACTCTGGTACACCGGGCGGGAAAGGCAATGGGTCACGCGGACGCACTCAGCCGGTTGCCACTCCCAGACACGGGCCCCGATCCAGCCCCAGCACACCAGGTCATGTCGATCGAGTCACTCCCGGATCAGCCCCTCCACGCGGCGGAGGTGGCCAAGGCCACCGGAAAAGACAAGACCCTAGCACGGGTGCTCGACTGGGTGGTGAGGGGGTGGCCAGAGGGGAACATGGGGGAAGAGTTCAAACCCTACAAAATGCGAAGGGAGGAACTTGCAGCCCACAAAGGGTGCCTACTATGGGGGAGCAGGGTGGTGGTCCCCCCCCCTTTGCAGAAGCGGGTCTTGGAATCACTTCACGAAACACACCCGGGCATAGTGAGAATGAAGGCCCTGGCCAGGAGCTACGTATGGTGGCCGGGGATGGACGGGGAGATAGAGAACTGGGTCCGGAGATGCAGCACATGCCAGGAGTCGCGGCCGGACCCACCCAGCGCCCCAACTACACGGTGGGAGACCACCAGGAAACCGTGGTCCCGGCTCCACATTGACTTTGCCGGCCCGTTCCAGGGGCAGACCTTCCTAATCATCGTAGATGCCTACACAAAATGGTTAGAGGTCATCCCCGTAGGGTCTACCTCGTCAGCAGCAGCCATTAGAGCATTACGAAGGGTCCTGTGCACCCACGGTATCCCGGACACCATAGTCTCGGACAACGGGGCCGCGTTCCCATCGGGGGAATTCCAGGCGTTCCTCCAGAGGTACCTCATTAGACACATCCGGTCAGCCCCCTTCCACCCGGCCACCAACGGCCAGGCCGAGTGGATGGTCCGGACAACTAAAGAGGCCCTGGGCAGAATAGTGAAAGGAGATTGGGACCACCGGCTAGCCGCATTCCTCTTCGACAACCGGGTCATTCCAAACCCAGTCACCGGGGTCAGCCCAGCCGAGCTCCTCATGGGACGCAAGCTCACCACAAGGCTAGACCGGCTACACCCCGACAGAGCCCCCGACGTGCGAGGGTCCCCGGAGGTCCGAGAAGCGGCTAGGGGGTTCTTCGCGGGGGACCCAGTATTCGCCCGAAACTACGCGTCAGGCCCAGAGTGGGTAGCCGGGCGGATACTACGGGTCGTGGGTTCCCGCCACTACGAGGTGTCCACCGAGGGGGGCCAGATCCTACACCGGCACATTGACCAGTTGCGCCGCCGGACTCTCCCAGAGGTACCCACGGAAACGAGGGAGGGGGTAGGGTCCGAGGAACATCCAACGACTCCTGCACCGGCACCCAGGCAACACCCACGGGCAGAGGCAGACCAACCCTCGGACCCAGACCCACAGCCCGCCAACGCTCAAGCCCCCGGGGAAACCCCGGATGCGGAAGTAGCCCCGGCACCACAAGCAACTCCAAGACGCTCAACACGGGAGCGTCGACCTCCCGCCTACCTCCAGGACTATGTCACTAACTAAGGGGGGAGGAGTGTAGTGTATGGCGTTCGCAGAACGCAACCAGTTCAGAAAGCCACAACAGCGAAATAACATCAGTCCACCCCAGCCACGGAGGCAACCGAATAACATCCAGGTGCCTCCGCGGCTGGACGCGAATATCCGCCAATCACAGCTAGTGGCGGGAAATACGGCTGGTCTGCATTGGACCAGCCAGCCAGAAGAATAGTCCGGCAACTGTATATATGCGGGACCCGGCCCGCGTGCTCTCTCTCTCCATCTTGTATTGTACCATGGAATAAACTATGTTGCCCTACGCTCGTCTCCAAGTCTGGTACTTTACAGCCCAACAGACTGGGAAAGAAGATCACAATGTGAAACTGGAGATGTAGGTTTGGTTCTTGTTCCTTGAAGACAGTGAGATAACCTTAAGGCAAATACTGCCTTTTGGGTGCCATGCTGGCATCAGTAATGAAGACTGGGAAAGGGAGAGGCAATAAGATTAGAGCACAAAATGGACTCCAGAGAGCAGTTCTGTAACACCATATTCACAGGAGAAACAACAGAAAGAATTATGACCTGGTTCCTTTTAATCTTAGGAACCAGAATTTAGTCCAATACTAACGGGGTCTTATTCTAAGTTGTAACTAAGGAAAATGCAGGCTTCCATATAACATGCTGCAGGTTCTATCCCCAACTACATGTAGTAATAAGGATTGCAGCACACTAGTGGTAACCAGAGGAAGGTCAAGAGACTGGGCACCCCCCCACCAATCATTTTCACTGGTGACTCCTTTGGGAGAGGTGAGTCCACTGCCACCCCTTCATTGTGAAGACACTGTGTGTGTGTAAAATAAAATGCTGTTGAGTTGCACCCACCTTACAGACATCTCAGGATTTTCAAGGCAAGAGACTACCAGAGGTGGTTTGCTATTGCCTTCCACTGCATAGTGACCCTGGGAATTCCTTGGTAGTTTCCCATTCAAATACTAATTGGGGCAACCCTGCTTATCTTCTGAGATGACAAGATCCGGCTAGCCTATCATCTGTAGTGAGATACGATTAAGGGAGGTTCTCCCCACCTACTAACTGTCATGAGAACAGAGATAAAAAGTGTGTTGCTGGCAGCTTCCCTGAAGGAGTGAATATTCACCTTACTCAGGACTTCCTGTTGCAACTGTTAAGATGGTCAGGCATTCCAGTACACCCTAGTCAAGTCTTACAAATAACTCTTGAACTCTCTCTGGGATCATTCCAGTTAATTGCCAGCAATAGTCACTGTTTCTGAGTCACAGACAAAGCATTTAATTGCTTGTCAGGAAGCTAAAATTTATGGTACCACCTTTACTTTCATTATTTGTGAGGCTTGCTGGGGCCTGCCTCTTTGCTGTTAGAGCTGTGATGTGCCCTAATGATGAATAGGGAATCACTTAGCGATGAAATCCATCACAGTGTAAGTTAGAGATACAGTGGCCAGCTACTACAATGAAACATATTTATATTGTATCTCCTAGAGCAAAATGATTAGACAGGGTGACAGTCCTGTTAAAAGACCTGGGAGTTTCACTATTGACTGCTGTGGGGAGCATCTGCAGGTACAAGCCATGGATCCTTGGCACATGCTGGAATAAAAAACTAAACCCATCTTTTCTATGTTGCCCTTGGCTTTCAGCTCTCAGTCCTTATCCCCACTGGAAACAAGTTAATAGGACTCCATTTTGTCACATTCCTGCATTGTTATCTTTGCTTCTCCCTGCCTGCTTTCTTTTATTCAGGTGGGTAGCGGTGTTGATCTGAAGCAACAGAACAAAGTTTGAGTCAAGTGGCACCTTTAAGACCAACAAAGTTTAATTGTAGGTATAACCTTTCATATGCAAGCACACTTCTTCAGATACATTGAAACAAACTTTGCCCACCACAGGTACCCACCTGAATCTGTCTCCATGGAAGGAGCCCCTTAAACTGCACGGAATGGAACTCCATTGACCTTACGAAGAAACTTGCACAGGTACAGACTGATATTTCCTTTCTTACAAAATGCAAACCCCTGGATATTATGTAATAGTTGGCTAAGTCCGTTTCAATGTATCAGAAGAAGAAGAAGAAATTGGATTTATATCCCGCCCTCCACTCCGAAGAGTCTCAGAGCGGCTCACAATCTCCTTTACCTTCCTCCCCCACAACAGACACCCTGTGAGGTGGGTGGGGCTGGAGAGGGCTCTCACAGCAGCTGCCCTTTCAAGGACAACCTCTGCCAGAGCTATGGCTGACCCAAGGCCATTCCAGCAGGTGCAAGTGGAGGAGTGGGGAATCAAACCCGGTTCTCCCAGATAAGAGTCTGCACACTTAACCACTACACCAAACTGGCTCTCCGAAGAAGAAGGGTGCATGTACAGGAAAGCTTATATCCAGCATTAAACTTTGTTGGTCTTTATTTTTTTAAATATATTTTGTTGGCCTTAAAGGTGCCTCTGGACTCAAACTTTGTTCTTTTGCTTTGTTTTATGTTTGCCTTTTCTTGCTGTCCCCTCCCTCAGTTGTTGTTCCCTCCATCAGCATTTTGGTGGTCCTTGTCCTATCACCTCACTATGTTAAAAACACAACCCCCCTTTCTTAAATGTAACAAAGCTCCATGATTTTCCCCTTCTGCATTTTATCCTTACAACAACCCTGTGAAGTGGGTGACATTGAGAGAGGAACTAGCCCAAGTTCACCCAGCAAGATTCTTGGCACAGGCCTCCCAGTTCCTCTGACAATTAAACCACGCTGATTCTAGCTAGGATCCAAAGAGCTACTTGTGGCTTGCCCCTCAGGAAGGACTTCTACCCTCCGAAAAGCATTTTTCTCCACTTTAAAACTTTCCCTGTCAGAGGTTCTGAGAACGAATTCTGGCATACAATTAAAAAATTAAAAAGCATGCTTAGCTGTTTGAACCCTTTTGTTAACCTGAAGGATTTGTAAAATAATGTGACCAATAATTCTCCTCAAACGTTTGCTTTTTTTCTTTTTTTGCTGTGGTTTGCCACTAGAAGCAGCACCAGTCCTTTATTCAAATGTCACAGTAAGCATTCATTTGACACAGCTGGTGTGGCTGCTAATTGAGTACTTGGACAGGATACAACTCAATTACACTCAATTGAATTTACAAGAGATTGCATGAATACTGAAAAGTATAATGATATTGATTAGAGTGTACACTTTGGGATTAGGAACATAGTGGGATCGAGAAAGATGGGCTGTAGGACTGTGTTATGTAACACCTATATATTAAAAAAAAAAAAACCCTTCCTTAAATACACAGAGCAACATTAACAACTAGTAATTCAGCAGATATGCTCATTACTACATCCCCCATGCTAGGAAATGCTTTGCCAATTGATTTTTGCTTCTCATGCCAACTTGTAAAGAGCAACCTTTTAAGAGCCCTTGTAAGAGACATAAATGTGCTGCTCAACCTGCATTTATTTCTATTAGGTAATAAAAGAATGTTGCATTTACCTGTAATTGTTGTTCATCAAGTGGTATTCCCTCCCTCTCTCCCTTCTGCACCATGGACAACTTTTTTTTTTTTTTACTATGAGTTCCACAAGGTGAAGGAAGAACTGAGGGGAGGTGTGCCCCCTTTCCCTGGTCATGTGGTGGAATAAAGAGAGGCGGCTTCCAGAACACTCCTTGCAGTATTTATAGCACTAGAATCCCTGGAATTTTTGGCACCTTAGCAGGCCTGCACATACACCATCCAGTGGGTCCTACACAGAAGACCTGATCAACTGATAGTTATGCCCTCACCTTTTGATATCAAAGAGACTTACAACATTTCATGTGTGATATCAACCATATCAGAACATTCACAATTCATGTTTCATCACACTACAAAAATCTATTTGAGATACCAAATACATTTGTACTCAGTTTTGACTCTTGTGGCCGTCTGGAAAACCAATTTCCTACATGGAAGCTAAATTTCAGAACATGATACTGAAGGAATGCTGCTCAGCACTTTAGCCTGTGAAGTCCCATAGGGCTGCATCTTGTTCCCCAAGTTTTTAAACATATATATGAAAACAAGGGTGAGGCCATCCAGAGATTTCAGCTTGGCTACCACCAATATGTAAATGACAATCTGCTCTCTTGTGTGCTTCCACCTGATTCCATAGAAACTATATAAATCTTGAACTGGCGCCTGGAGGCAGTTTTGGTGTGGTTGTGGTCTAATAAACTGACGCTTAATCCCAACAAGACGGAAGTGCCACTGTTGAGCAGGACTGACAGAGGCACACCATGGCAGTATTGACAGTGGACTACTGCAATACTCTACATGGGACTACCCTTGAAGAGAGTTCAAAAACTTGACTGGCATGGGGCATAGGGACTGTATCACACCAGTCTTGGTCCATCTGCACTGGCTACAAAATTGTTTTCACACCCCATAAAAGGTACTGACCATTGAAACACTATATGGCTTGATGTCAGCCTACCTATCTGACCACCACATCATCCTCTGAGGCCATGTGGAACTCCTTCCCCAGGGATATTTGTCTGTCGCCTTCTTAATACTGTTTTCTGCCAGCAGCGAAATGCCATTTAGCTTTGTCTGGCATTCCCTCAACTATTCCTCCTTCCTGTCTTGTGTTTTAATTGCTGTCATGTTCTGTAAGTGTATTTTAGCTTTTAACTGAATGAACTTTTATAATAATGTTACAGTTTTTATTCGGCTGAAAGGCAAAGTATATATTTTGTAAATAGATAAACTAAGCATATTAAAATATGCAAAAAGTGGGGGAATGGCACCTTATGCCTGATAAGCTAAAATGAATAATCAAAACAGAAAATAGTTTTTGTTGGCGAGGAACATGGACAAGCAAGTATGTTATCTTAAATGGTGTGTGTGTTCTAAGGATCAGAGAAAGGGACAGGAATTTGTACCATGTAGACACATAAAAGATTCCCATGGACTCAAAAGTACTGATATGGAAAAGAGATGCCCCGATTGAGATAAGAACTAATTTAACAGCAAGATCTGAACTGGATTGCCGTTGAGGAAATCAGAGATCTAATAGATTCATTTCTAGTTTGATTTCAGATCCTTTTTGTTGGGTGAGAATGCCTTGCAAACTAGTGTTTTAGAAAACTCATATAGACAACTTTTTGGCTTTCTGTTTCTGTCACAGAGCTAGTGTGGTCTAGTGGTTACAGTGACTCTGGGCAAGCCAGGCTCAAATCCTCACTTCTACCATGGAAGCTTGCTGGGTGGTCTTGGGCCTGTCACTAACTCCCAGGCTGAACTAACTCCCACGGTGGTGGTTGTGAAAAAATGGAGCTGAAAATGATGTTCTGAAGTCAGTTTGAGTCCAAACTAGGGGAAAAAGTGGGATATAAATAAATGCAAATACATAATTTATTAAAGACAACAGTGTAGATCATACAAACTACCTGGCTTGTCCCTGATGCCCATTAATTGAAGAAACCAACCTGATTGTTGTAATTTTATGAAAACTCAAATTGTTCATCCTCTGCCTCAGTTTGATAATCGTGGATAATTATGTGCTTCCCAATCTGTTTTAATTTTTTTTATTGTGTATGTATATATATAGTATATATATAGTATACACGCATGTGTGTGTTTGCACCTGGAAGTTATGTCAACATCTAGTGACTGACCCCTACTGGGTGGCCTGGAGTATATTCAGGGGAGTGAGTGAATAGACCCTGCCCCGTCCTCTTGACTGGATATTCCAAGCAGGTCTCCCATCCAAGTACTAACCGCAGTCAACCCGTTTAGCTTCCAAGATCTGACAAGATTGGGCTTGCATGGGCTATCGAGATCAGAGCATGTTTTTATTCACTTCTGTTAAGTATGCACTCTCTATTAAATATAATGGTGGTAATAGAAATAAGAGCATAAGAGAAGCTATATTGAATCAGGCCAATGGCCCATCCAGTCCAACACTCTGTGTCACACAGTGGCCCAAAAGAAACCCCCAAGTGCCATCAGGAGGTTCACAAGTGGGTCTAGAAGCCCTTCCACTTTGCCACCCCCCCCCCCCAAGCACCAAGAATACAGAGCATCACTGCCCCAGACAGTTTCAGTAATATACTGTGGCTAATAGCCACTGATGGACCTCAGCTCCATATTTTTATCCAATCCCCTCTATGCTTGTAGCCACCACCACCTCCTGTGGCAATGAATTCCACATATTAATCACCCTTTGGGTGAAGAAGTACTTCCTTTTATCTGTTTTAACCCGACTGCTCAGCAATTTCATCGAATGCCCACAAGTTCTTGTATTGTGAGAAAGGGAGAAAAGTACTTCTTTCTCTACTTTCTCCATCCCACGCATAATCTTGTAAACTTCTTTCATGTCACCCCGCAGTCGATGTTTCTCCAAGCTAAAGAGCCCCAAGCGTTTTAACCTTTCTTCATAGGGAAAGTGTTCCAAACCTTTAATCATTCTAGTTGCCCTTTTCTGGACTTTTTCCAATGCTATAAATAGGTAAATGAAGCATGATTGAGATGATTTTTCATCCCCACACATTTTTGTATCACTGTAAGACAAAACTGAGGAAAAGTTACCTCTGGGTGAAACAATTTTAACTATGGAAATATCAGTCAGTGCTATTTATGGAAGTCCCCCCCACACAACAATCAGCACACCATGAAATGTATTTGTTTCTTTTCACTTTTGATCTGCAGTGAATTTATTCATGCAAGCAAACCTAGTACTAAGTATAGGTTAGTATGTCAACTTCTGAGCAATTGGCAGAAGAGGGCTTGACTTCCAGTGATTTGGGCACAATAAATGTATTTCCCCCCTCTCCCCAGGTCAATCAGTATCTTTCAGTAGAGATTAGAAAACTCAGAAAATGGAAATAAGGAAATCTTTCTTTTAAAAAAGCAGTTAAACTGCAAGACTCCGGTAAGTGCATAGTTTTCTCTTAAAGAGAAAAAATGAATAGGAAAGAAACGGGGGAGGGGAGGATGCAAAATTGAGCGCATATAAAGTTCCACTGTAAGCCACAAAATCCCTTTGATGCCAGTCCTCATTTTGTTGTATGCTAATAGTAGAGAGTGATTATTGGCAAGGGTTTTTGTTCAAAGAGACAGACAAAAAGGAGGCTTGTGCCTTCAAAGCACCACTGAACACAGCACCAACGACAGCTGATGGATGCAGAGCTTTCCTGTGATGTGGAGTTTTAATGACATAGTGTGTTGAGAGTGGGTGGTCAGACTTCAAAAGGAAAACTGATGCTTCATTCTATTCAGCTATTACATTTTTCACGGCTTTGCAAAAGTCTGTTTCATTTTGCTGCATAAGGAAAACTCAGGAAAGTCTTGAAGGAGTATCTTGTATTCTGTTGAAAAGCAGTTTGAAGAGGAGATTCTGCACTTTTGCTTTGAAGCTGGTCCACACATTTCAGACAAGAACAACTCACATCCTCTTCTGTCCCCTGCTCTTTGCAGGTGGCCAAGTTGTGTTATGGTTTAAAGAGATGTTGGAGAAATAAAAATTCATACATTCATTTGTCTAACCAAGAGGGATTTAACTTTGGGAACATAAGAGTTAACTGATTTTTATCCACTACTGATTTACATTGAGAGCTGGTTCATGCATAAGAGAAATCTCCCTAAAAAACTGCAGTGTACAGCAGGGATAAGGCAAATTCAGAGTGAGGAATATGGCTGAAAATAGAATTGCAAATAGTATAATGCCATCATAAATCTATGGTGTTTCTTCATTTAGGACATTGTTCAGTTTTGAGTGTGCCATTCACAAACAAACCATAGGGAATAGGAAAAGTACACAAAGGACAAGTAAAATCATCAAGGTATATGATGTCCTCTCTATTACAAAGACAGACCTTTAGTTTAAGTAGAAAGCGGACATATTTGAGGAAGCAGGATAGAGACAAATGATTATAGCTGGTGTGGAGAGCACAAAGGAAACAAATAGTCCCATAAAACTGACTGGCAGTAATAAAAGCAAACAAAAATGACAGGTTATAGGCAGTGGCACTGGTCCATGGGAAAAATCAAACACAAAAGTCATAATATTTTTTTTTACTAAAACCAACCATATCATCACAAAATAGGACCTCAGAAGAATACACACTGTGATATTTTAGCTGGTTCTAACAGACTTATATAGACCTGTTTTTAAACAGTAATGAGTGAATAAGTAACTTATGAAACACACCATTGTAGCACTGATTAGCTTGTAAATTTAATACTTAAAAACTATATATTTAATGGAAGGTAAACCTTCCATTAATGATTATTAGTCATAGTGGGTAAAATGGAATATTTATATTTAGATAAAGTATAATACCACATGCTGGCAGCAGCTATTTCCATCAGACCACGCTATTCAGCTGAGATTCAGCTAGCCTTTGTTGAAAAGCAGAGTGCTGAACTAGATGGACTTTTCTTTGCTCAATATGCCAGCATTATTTAAACTACTGGCTACCTTTCTAATCTTCCCATGAACAATAAAAACACATGTAACTTTTACAATATTGAAAACTTTATTGACCCAAATAGTAAAAATACAGTTTCTAAAAATGTGTATAAAAATTTAAATTTATAAATGTGTCAGTAACAGAATGAACAGCCAAGCTGTTTTTTCCCCATGTAATATTTACAACATATCCAGTGTCTCCTAATTACTGCAAGGCATGAATCCTACCACACCAATGAACAAAGTTTGAGTCTTTCAACAGAAGAGCCACAAGCATTTGAGCTTCAGGTTGGATACATGCTGTTGCATGCTGAAAACAAGCAACCAGAAAGAACACCAATAATTTTTGTTTAAGGCAATAAGTTACAAAAGGTAGAAATGTAATACAAAAGACATTCAAAATTTAACATACCATGGAGGGAATTTTGGTGTGTCAGAACCACCTTCCTTGTTTGCTTGGTAGTTACATCATTTTTCTTTGAAGTAGCTTTACTTTATTGTTCAAAACACAGCCCAATAAAGCTGAACAAACTGAAAAACGGCTGCATATCATCAAACTGGGCATGCGACTTTATTTTATTAAATACACCAAAGCAGTCATAAATGTGTCAGTTTTACAGAGAAAGGGCCCAATCAGAGCACTCTTATCTTATTTAAGGATGCTGCAGATTTTGCAGGGAACCTGCTCAGCAGTCAAAGACACTTTGTTCAGCAGCACTCATGATCAAAGCATTAGCTGATCAAGGTTATGTTCACCTTGCAGCAAATAGTTCAAACAGCTGCTAAACATGTTTCCAGTTGCTCTGTTGGTCAAAAGGTGACTCTTCACTAATCAAGAGGATCAGATGGGAGTCAGGTTCTGATATTCCAGCACTTCACTTTATCCGAACATAGTAAAGTTTTGGGGAGAACCAAAAGCTGACTCCCAGCTGATAGGGAAATCAGCTGGGAGCCAGCTTCTGATCCAGCCATGTCCCAGTTTCTGTGGAAACAGAGAAAAGCCTGCAAGCAAGGAGATAAATGTTTATTTATTTGGTATTTTTATATTTTATGTGTGCATGTCTGCCCCTGGAAGTCATGATGTCTTCTGGTGACTGACCTCTTCTGGGGGTCTGGAGGCTATTCAGGGAGGTGGCTGAATAAAGCCTACCCCTATCCTCCCAACTACTAGTATTTCATGGAAGTCTCCCATCTAAGTACTTGCCAGAGTTGACCCTGCTTAGCTTCCGAGATCCGATGAGATCAGGTTTGCATGGGCTATCCAAGTCAGGGCACAAGGAGAGAAACATTGATGGCATACTCCATTTTCAAGGCACTGCTGGACCAATGGTTTCCACTTTGGCATGTATCAGCTCGATCTCCCCCCTGCCCCAAGCCTCTTGTGGATAGCGGCTGCTAAGATAGAAACTTCATCATTCTGACACCAAACAGTGCCTGAAGGGGAAAATGGACTAGCCTAGGATGCACCCAAGCTGAAAAATGCTGCTTGTGTCATCTAAGAAATCTTGCCCCAGGTAACATCTGAGCCAAAATGAAGATGTTACCTCCTGTAACAATAAAGGAAGGTTAAACTGTGCAACAAGACAGGGGCTTCTTTATGCTAATATTGCATTGACCAGGGAGTTAGACTAGATGGCATGTGCACCCCTTCTAACTCTATAATTCTATGGCTTCCCTTCACCACAGCTTTGGAGTGGAGGCAAAGGATCTTCTTAGCATTTTATCTCCCTGCCTGCAAGCTTGTCATCTGCTCGTTCCAAGTAGGAAGGACTTTTTTTTAGCTACTTTTCTCTCCCAACTGGCACAAATAGTGAACAGCCCTTAGAACTACCAGCTCCCTGATCACTACTGGCAATCAGAAGATGAGCCAAACCAGAGGGGGTATACCAGCATCCCCAATCTCAGTTAGTTGTAACCACCCAACACAACTGTCCACATAAAAGACAACATAATCCAGCTTTACTACCAGTTCTGATTTCACTAATGTGCCCTGAGCAATTTCTTCATCTGTATTGAGCATATACTCACTTTTCCTAAATAAGAGGATACTGGCCCTATGCTCCAGGACTGCATCGAATAAAGCTATTGACCCAGAATATGAACAATGTTCAGACAAGCTGCATCCCAACTGAATATAAAGGAGATGAGCTTGAGATTCCACATTCTTAAAGAGACTCCACATTGAGAATCCAGTAACTCATGATAGAAGTGAACTTTGGACTTAACCGTAAAGTCAGGCATAATTTATTTAACTACCTACTAGGCCACTAAAGAAACCACATGGAACCGCTGGACTTAGTGGATTGGAAATTTTTCAATCAGCTGTTTCTTTCGACTACAGCCCCCATCCTACATGCCTTTTGTTCACAATCACCAGCATAAGACAGAGTTGCACTTACCTGTAACTGTTGTTAAATGACACCTTCTCTACAGACACAAATTGGGACTGTGCAGCCTGTGCAGGCTGGACGGGGACATTTTCTTTCTAGCTTAAAAACTCCAGTGAGCTTCCTATCCTCACGGTGGTGAAAATGAACTAACAGAAGGGACACCCATTGCTGGGAGTACATGATGCATTGGGTGGGGAATCCCACACATGCTCTGGCTCCATAAGGAGTTGGGCACCCCCTCTTTGGAGTTTTTAAGCTAGAAAGAAAAGGTCTGTGGCCAGCCTGTGCAGGTGCAGTCTCAATGTGGGGCTGGACAAGAAGACAGATGATGAACTTTTCTTGATGGTCAAAGGGAACCCACCGTGCTCCTTTTACACCTGTGGAAAAGCTAGTTGGAGCCCACCCACCAACTGTAACCAAACTGAGCTCATTAAAGGTTGTGTACACATCCACCCTCTGAAGGACTTTTTTCTTTCTAGAGTGATCTTTTATGTAACACAGATTGTTCTACACTACTGGAATATGAAACTGAAAAATCCAAATCTATAACTAGGATAAATTCAGCTGATCTTCATATCCTACTAGCAGAATAAAATGGAGGAAGACCCTTATTTCATCTATATGTATTTCAAAAGAAACAAAGTATTCATAGGGCCCAAATATTTGAAATCAAGTGAAATAATGAGACCTGAAGTTAATAAAATGGAAAATCAGGACTGCATGATCTCTGACAAACCACATATTTATCTCCCACTTTAAAGACAGACTCAGAATCCTGCATCCATAATAAAATACTGCTTTAAAAATGAAAGCTGAGATAGTTTTTAGTCAAAACCAAAGAAATTAGTTTCCATATAGCAAGAACATCTGACAGTATATTGTCTATCAAAGGTATATTCCATGTCTGGATAAAAAGAGGACAGCAAGAAAAAGGAAGAGTGGACTGCAATGCCCCATTTATGCAAAATAAATGACCTTAAAAATGAAAGTTATCAATAGGTTGTGTTCAAGCATCAAATCTGAAGGTACCTGAATGGAAATGCCAGTGCTGGAACTAAGTGCATACATTATTGTTCTTAACTGCTGAACAGCAGTTTATTTGCTTTTCTTCCCTCCTCCATCCCAAGATATAATTCTTGCAAAAATAAGAGAGAAAGAGAAAGAGAGAAAGAGAAAGAGAGAGAGAGAGAAAAACAAAGAAAAAGAAAGCAAGCAAGCTGAGGTATATGCTAGCATCTTAGTAGGTATATACTACCTTCTGTAGTGCAAGAGAAACAGCAGTTCTACCCTAACAGTTGTATGAAAATAGCTACTTCAAACCGTTGTCTAATTCCAAAATCCCTTTCTGTTTCAGTGTGTAGACTACCACTAATGTCCCAGAAACACATGAGCATTCCACAAAGGCTTTGAAAAGTTCTCCCAGAAATGACATCACAGCTGAGACCCAACTCAAACACTTGACAGAAACATCTGCACCAATGATGCCCAATGTCCCTGGTGCAATATAGCTGTAGTATATAAAGACAGCTGTACAATTCTGGTGGGTGCAGAAGGAGGGCATCTTTCTCAGCAACATCCCAGTGGTCTTTGTGCCAAAAAGACTAACCAAGGTTGGTGCAAATGATCAGCAGCCTTATTAAGTAACAAGAAAGGACTACAGATCCCCTCACAAGTAAGCTGCGATGTTTGACAAGGAAGACTGAAAAGTCGGCAGAAGATCACCCGTCAGCAGATGTTGTTTGCATACGGCAAGTCCCATTACTTTGTCACACCACACAATGCTCACTTCTAAAACCAAAGTTTTTGTCCTGTGCAACAAAGCAGTTTATAATAAAAACCAAATAGTAAAAATATTGCTATTGCTATCAGAGAAGCTGAAACAAATAACTTTTGCCCATACTTTTCAAAATATTGAACCCTTCCCCTCATTACTTTAATAGAATTTGACATAATACTTAAAAAGTGGTAACATACCTGTTGCTCATCTTTTGTCTTAAGCTTACTACTCACTTTTAGAATTTAAATAGAAAATTATTGCTGAGCATCCTCACAATACAAATTTTACTTTTCCTGAAGTGCAAACAAGAGCATCATGCTTCCTCTTAAGGCACAATGCAGTCATTTCCAGTGTAACACAGAATCCATTTCAGAAACTGAAAGTATCCCCATAGCACTTTCATTTTCTTTTAACCATCTGAACTGTTACCAGACTCTGGAACTTTTCTGGAATCAGAAGATGAGTGAGGAAGTAGCAAGACTGACCCCTTGGTAGTCTCTGGCTGGGAAACATCAAGGTGTGGATGACTGACTTGGAGAGGAAGATTTTCAATAACATCTTTTTTAGGAGTTGTCCTATATGTACACAAAAAGAAATGTTCTACAATAAGACAATCTAAAGACAATAAACTAAATTAACCTATTTTTAGTCAATGAGCTTGATGCCTTTAATCTGCTTAAATGAGTACGTTAATGTTACATGCTCAGTTGCCTGCATCTCCTGCTAATAACTGCAGATAGCAGACCAATGAGTAGACAGAGGGATTAGCAAGATTCATCAACATCAGTATAAGACAGCTTGTTATATCCTTATGCCCAAAGTAAAAAAAGACCTGGATTCCTATTGTACAGCCCAGATCAAGGAAACCCTTATGTATGGGTCAGCAATCTTTGCCAACAAGATGTTTTGGCACAATTGGGTTAGTGATAGCCTAGAAAAGGCGGAGCCTCAGAATGATAAAACGTGGCCATAAAAAGCTTTTCATTTGGCATGTCAGTACAAACTTAGTCTGTACTTTTGTAATGTATATACCATTTCAGCAACCAGTACACTTTGTTAATATTTATGCTGTTTATGCTCACTAGAATCTGTGAGATGGGTCACATTTTAGAGAAGTATAACTGAGGCAAAGAGATACTGAGCCACTATGGCAAGACCAAAGCAAGTTTCTCATATCCAAAACCAACATAACTGCACCAACTGTCATAATGGTTTCAGAATCCCCGCAATCTAACTGTACCTTTGTATTTCCACTATACTTAAACATCACTCTGCTACTGCTTTCTATATTGGCCCCAGATCAAAGACTTTACTGCAGTTCCATACTTGACACTGGCTACTCCCTGTTAGCTATCTAAACCACTGTACTTGATTTTCAGTTTTCATTGTGTGGCGGTCTCATTAAAAAAAAACCTGCTGTCCACAGATGAATGCAACCACCCACCCCTTGCACAGATGATACACTTCCATGAGATAGAAATACGGGGTTTTTTTGCAAGATTTATACTCCCTTTGCCATTAGTTCTAAGTAAAATATTGGCAACATCATTTAGAAATGCGTGCATGAGTTTCTTTTTTAAAAAGAAAGAAAACTATGACAGCCTGACCTTCCTTCAGTCATCCTCTTCATGCTTTCAGATACGCTAATCATATCTTGTGTGTTGTCTGTCTTCCTTCTCTTTTCCATCGGCTCCAAAGCCACTCTAGAGCCAGATGACATTTGCAATGCACTCTGTTCACTGCAGGCACGTCCTTCCTTCTCCCCTTTTTGGCTGAGCACTCCATCTGCTTCCATTTCTCTCCCAGATGTTTCTGGGCAGCTCTTGATTTCAGTGAAAGTCTCTTGGCTTAAATAATCATGGTTTCCAATTGCCATGGCAGAAGTTCCATGATTGGTTGTGACCCCTGTACTAGTCCCCATAGATTTTGAGATCACCTTCAGTTTATGAGAGCTGGATTTGTAGTGCTTCTTCTTATGCTTAGCTTTAGAATTGTGCTTTAAGAAAAATTCACACGACTCTTGCAACACTCTCCTGCTTTCACTTATAGGACTGGAGAGAGAAAAAAAATGTCCATTATTTAGAAGATGTTCTGATAACAGAGTAAGACCTGAAAACAATGCCAACACTCCCACTGATTTCAAATATAATTTTAATTTATATGGAGCAAGTCTACTAAAACAGGGACACAGGATTTTTAATTTATATACCACAAATATGGAAAGTGCTATGCAATCTTATTTGCCATCTCCCCAAGGACCTATGAATTTGGTAATTACTAATTTTCCCCCACCACCTGAGATAAAACATCACTGATGAATGCTTGACATCTGTTAGTCATATTTAGTGAACCTGTTTCTGAGCTGGAATCTGATCTCACAACTCACATCCAGTGTATTATGAAATGAAGCATGAACCACACAGATTCTGGCCAAATCAAGTGTGCATTAAGAGAAACATGGCCAAATTTCTTAGCTTAAAAAATACGTGAAACTTGGTCCTCCTCTATAGCTTTTTCCACATCCTTGACCTGAAGCTCCTTTTGTTTTCTACTCTCTTACTGCCAAGAGCACACAAACTCACCAGACCCTAAAGCATGTGGAATATTTTTCCAGCTATATTTCCTCCCTGTCTCTCAACTCCCTGCCTTTACCTTCTGTCAGATCTCATGGGGCTTTTATGTTTCTGTATGCCCTTTGGCTTTAAAGAAAATGGGGTAATCTAATGCCCTGACCTGGATAGCCCAATCTCATCAGATCTTGGATGCCAAGTGGGGTCAAGCCTTGGTCAGTGGCTAGACGAACACTTGTCAGGGATGCTCCAAGCTGATCCTTCATTGAGCAGGGAGTTAGACTAAATGGTCTGTATGGCTCCTTCCAACTCTGTGATTCTATGATTCTGTATTAGGGCAGCCCTTCCATTAGCCTTCCTTGGGCCCAATCCCTCAATCTTGATGCTGCATTTGCCCTGAGCTTGTCAGATCTCAGAAGCTAAGCAGGGTAAACCTTGGTTTGTATTTGGATACGAGACCACCAAGGAATACCAGGGTTGTGAAGCAGAGACAGGATATGACAAACCACCACTGAACGTCTCTTGCCTTGAAAACCCCTGCAGTTGCCGTAAGTCAGCTGTGACTTGATGGCATTTTATACCACCACGCCACATAGAGCTGTTCCATCTTCAAAAGCTCTCCATCTGATCAAAACTGACCTGTTACTTCTGTACTGTTTGCAAAAATCTGTGCAGTTCAGACATCATTCATAAATATCACGATATCACACAAGTTCAGTGATGCATCGCACCAAGGTCAGCTTGCAGGCTTTTTTTTTTTTTAAATGCAACACAACACAGTATGTAAAAGTACTTCCATAAAGATGTGGGTGTGTAAGTAAAGCAGAAATAACAGAAAGGGTTATATATTTGTATAGTAAATCACTTAGGTAAAAATCTATTAAGTAAAAACATGTGAAATAACTATACAGGAGTGGAAAAAGAGAGGATAAGGAATGGAATCTATATGTTCACTGTTAAGGAATGCAGACGGAGGAAGCTTAGCAACTGCTTGCAAGGCTTTACTGGAAAGGCCCAAAGGAATACAGAAACATAAAAACCACATTAAGAATCCGGGATGGGCATGGAAAAATATGAAAATGGAGACTACAAATAGCCTCTTTATAATTGCACAAAGAATATTCACTAAGTTCAAACTGAATTGAATTCTCCCTATAACAAATTCTAGGAAACATTGATCTAAAGAAAAAAAAGAAATTCAGAACCTTCAGAGACTATAGTTGTATGAAAAACCGTGAAGCTGACCAAATAATCAAGGAAGCTCTCAGAAAATTATGTCAGAATCAAATAATTAATGTGAATAATGAAGACGACAATAAATCAATAAGTCTTGGAAACAATAGGTTAGGGATTGTAAGTAGTCATGTAAGAACCAATAAAAAATTACAAAATCACATAGATTTAGGACAAGAAAAGCATAAAACAGTGTGTAACCTTTCAAACTCACCAGGACTCCTTATTATAGCTGTAAAAAGGGAAACAGAAAGGGAAGAGCAAGAGTCCAGTAGCATCTCAAAGACTAACAAAATTTGTGGCAGGGCATGAGCTTTTGTGAGTCACTGCTCACTTCTTCAGATCTAAAGAAATGATCAGTGACTCATAAAAGCTCATACCCTGCCACAAATGTTGTTAAGTCTTTAAGGTGCTGATGAACTCTTGCTCTTTTCCACTGCTACAGACCGGGAGAGAAAAAAATGTTTCAGGTCCTGATCTAAAGGCCTTTTGTGAGCATCTCTTGCCTTGAAATCCTTATGAGGATCAGCCATGAATTCATTACAACTTGACAGTATTATTATTATTATCAGTAGCAGCAGCTGTCTGGCTGTCTGTCTGTCTGTCTGTCTAAATGTGTGTTCAAATGTCTGACTAAGCCGCAGCCATGCTGCTTCAGATTAAGTACTCAGTGTCTTGCAAAGTGAAGAAAGGACCACTTTGCCAAAGAGCAACTGACTGATTACCAGGGATGCTTTACAGCGAGTAAGCCGTTGCTTTAAAAAGTCATAACTTAGTTGAAATAAGCAGGGGGCTTGTTGTCAGCATAAAAATTAACTAGATTGAATTCCAGTATAAATGTTCATGGGGTAGACATGTATAGCTGCGTCACTAGGCAGACATATAAATGAGGTTATGATGAAAAAAATGTAAACATAAAGGTCAAAGGGCCATGAGATACAAGAAGCACAGAGTGAGAAAAGTACAGAGAACATTCACAATAGAAGTACTTGGCAAGCTCTCTGATTTTGTTAAGAAAGTTAACTCTTGCAATATCTGAGGAATCCCAAATCCCAGGGAGATGGTGTCACACTTCCTGATGAATTCTCAGTTTCTTACTATAATTTTCTTTTGCTAGACAATAGTGACTTAGAGCCACAACAAATGTGCCCTTTTGACCTAGGGTTTATAATCTTTTTCTCAACCTCAACTTCAAATAATCTCAGATATGTATGTATGGCTGACAAGACTAACATGGATATTTCCCTTAATAAGGGCACCTGTATGTCATGAGGCAGAAAGAGTGATTCCTGTTCCAGTTGCTGCTGGTCCACAAGAAATGGCAGGCAGTTCAAATATAGGGAAAGGGAGGGCTGAACAGTGGCAGTAGTTCAGCTTCTTGCAAGAGGAAGTATCACTTTAAAATGATACTTTAAACTTTTTAAAGGGTGTTTTTACACTAGTGGAACTCCTAGAGCTAAGTTAGGAAGAGATCGAAAGTGAATGTTTAACAGAAAAACAGAGGTGTAGGGTTATATATATACATATCATACATATAGAAGACACATTTTAAAGCATGTTAGAAACAAGTCTAACAGTAAAAGGCATTTTATAAATAGTCTCCCTACTATCACCACAACTGCAAGAGAAAACAAGTAAGTCTTACTCTCTTTTGCGATTTCTGTTGAAGAAACTTGCCCATTCAGAACAGGTCTTTTTACTTCCAACCCAGAATACCGGAGATATGCCAACAATTAAGGTCATCAAATATTTAATCAGAAACAAAATCATTTCTGGCCTTTTTAATACCGTCACCTGGAAAACAATAACCATTCACAGTAAGAACACAATAGAAAAATAGCCTTCCTGCTTTACATTTCAGAGTACAAAACCAATGGTGCCACAGTACTCTTTAGTATGACATCAACTCTGCAGCACTCAGGACTAAAATAAATGAATACGTGCAATGCACACAATCATGCTAATTTGTTCTAGAAACTGTAGCTGAGATCCTGTGAAGTATAGCAATTGGCATTTCAAATTAAGATTGGGGAGACCTGGATTCAAATTCCTGCTCAAGTCATGAGATTCATAGGGTGACCTTGGGCTAGTCACCCTGCTGAGCAGGGCTGTTGTAAGGATGAAACAGAGAAGGGCATTTATACTGCCCTGAGCTTCCTGGAAGAAGGGATGAATAAAAATGGTAGTTTTATGAGTGTGTTTGGTGGAGAGACAGAAAACTCACAAGAGAATTCTGAGCATGTTTACTTTACTTTGTAATATTAACCTCTCATGTTCGGTCCAAAGCTTAAAAAATTAAAAAAAAAACATTTTATCAAATGTTGAAGAAGGAAAAGTGATAAGAACAAAATACAGCCATGTATTGCACCAACCCAAATATTTTCACAGAACTAGAATCTCCCACAATTAGATGGGGCCTAACAAAGGCTCTAACATTGAGAAGAGAGGCACAGTTCCAGCATGAAACTCAAAGCTCCAGATGTAACCACAGACCAATGAAAAAGAACTGTGGCCAATTATTCTAAGTGGACTACCAGACAATTTCTTTAGTGAGTGTGAAGTAAAATCTGGTTACATCATCTAAGTGCATGGGAAGGATGATGGAACTGATGATTTACAGTTAATTAGGTGAGGCAGAATCTGAAGAGTGCTTTGGGGCAATGTCCCAGCTTGTGTGTCTGTGTGTTCACTACAAAATTAATCCACTCTTGCACAGAACATCCTGACAAAAGCAATGATATTTGATTCAAGTGCCTATTTGCCCATCTTGTCTAATCCCCTAATATATACAGACTCAGCACATTCAGATATCTCTGTATCCTGCTTATATTTATTCAAGAATTAGTTGAAGTTTGATCAATATTTTTCATTGAGTTAACCATTTTAAAAAGCTTGGACTAATCTAAATGTATTGAGTTATTACTGCAATATCCAAGAACAGAGAAGCTCCTATTCTCCAGCAGGAGTCATTCACAGAGACTCTTCTTAAGACAGAAGACTCCTACCATAGGAAAGTGCTCCCACTAGCCATACTCCCTCTAAGCTGTAGAGTCTTGTGAGCAAAAATTGTATTTTGTGAGCTACTGGCATTAAAATTGTGAGCTACTGCACAAATTAATTTGCTCTGGGCCATCCTTCCTGAGCTAAGACAAAAATGTGTAAGCCTGAGGCTAAAAATATGTGAGCTAGGTGAAACTAACTCAGCTTAGAGGGAACACTGCGCAATGGTAGAAGAAATCCAGAATATACAACCCTATTGGGAGATTTTTCTATGTATCACTACAGGTACCTACAACTGTACTCATTTTGGGGCTTTTTACAGCATACACACTTTGAAGTGTGCATATCTACACATAGACATGGATTTGCTTTTCTAAGGAGAAGGAGATCAGATAACAAAATACATACTGCCATAATGAGCAGTAGAGATGGATTCCCCTCCCCCAAAGGGCCTTAAGCATCACAGAGGTTCACAATCATATTTTTCAAAGCCAAATATCCTATGATATACAACACAATAATATCACATTTGTGGCTGACAACCAAAGCCCTAGCACTGTGCACACACAATATTAATATACTTCAAGAAGCTTTGTTATTGAAACAAAATCTGCAACTGGTTTGCCATTACCTGATAAGGACAGGGTATATGGAATTCATCACAGTGATCAGCAACCCATGTAGTTTCCCAGATCTTCCTGTACACTTGCTCATAGATGTAACATCCTAAGAGCATCACTAGCGGTACAAGATATAAGCCACTGAAGACACCAATTCTAATCATGAATTTCTTTAGTTTTTCTTGATTCCTGCCATCATTCTGTATGACTTGCCGTACATGATTTAGGGAAATTATGCCAGCTAAGAGGAGAGACAGACCAACAATGACACAAAGGCACAGAGGCAGCAGGACAAAGTATCGGGATGCATCCAAGTCATAGAGACCAACAAAACAAACACCACTGATATTGTCACCTTCTACTTTGTTCATGGCAAGAAGCATAACAGTGAGAAAGCCAGGCATGCCCCAGGCAATTGCATGAAACCACATTGCTTTTTGTTCAATAGCTTCACAACTCCATTTTCGTCCAGCAGCTAGGAACCAAGTAACTGTGAGGATCACCCACCAAACAGTGCCTGCCATGGTGAAGAAATACAAAGCCATAAAAATAATTGTGCAGCCTTTGTTCTGAGAACCAAGAACTACCATGTCACCTAGTCGTAATTTTTCATCTCCCTTATTGCAGGCCATTCGATTACCTAGGACAAAACCAAGGAAATATACCAAAGACACTATGCTGCAACAAACAGAATAATATATGATTGGCCGCTCTGGATACCTGAACCGTTTAACATCAATCAAAAATGTTAGGAATGTGAACAGAGTGGCACAAAGGCAAAAAATTGAAACTATCCCAATGAAGCTTTTGGCAACATCTAGCTCATGATCACTGAAGTACATATTGGGACACGGAGGTGCACACTGATCAATTCCCAAAAACTTGTAGCCTTGTCCATTGGAAGTCTGCAGGTGTCGTGGACACCAAAATCCATAATCCCTTCTAGGCTGTCCTGGAGTCTTCCGAGTCTCAGGTGTCCTCAGGGCTGGAAAAGCAGTGACAGGAGCAGTTTCATCACAATCTTCCAATCTAGAAAGTTAAGAAAAAATTCAGAAATGCCAAGGAGTTGGCTCAATATTTCAGAGCATCATCTACTGTTATTTCTCCTAAAGTCTTAATTTAAACAGATTCTTAAACATATTCTTAAAAAGAACTTTATAAAGTGTCAAGCTGATCTGTAATTAGAAAGCAACACCTGGTTCCTTAGCTGTCAGGACAATGAAGACATCATAGAAGGACTAAAAACATTCAGAAAGAATACTGTTGAACATACTCAGGAATAGTGGGAAAGGTGGTGATGGACGGGAAATAACGTTTCATTATGTTTTTCAAGCAAGCTGCTTTGAGAATTGTATAGTTTTAAAGACTGGACAGTTTTATTGTAAACTGGTATGAGCAACAAGAAAAACCAGCAAAGAAATACAGCAAATTAAAGATACCATAAGCAATAATTCAAGCACAATAAAACAAGCCAAATAATCTATACATTTAAAACTATAAATTTAAAAGCCAAGCTACAATGAGATGAACAACTGAACAGCCATATGAAATTCTACAGAGGCAGATGCTAAAAGAAACGCCTCCATCAGCCATCCAGAAAAATCTCCAGGTAAAGCCACATTTTAACCTGGCAAGTAAGTGGCCAGGAACATTTCAAATGGCAGCTTTCTACAGAGTTCCACTACAGAGAAAGAAAGAATCTGTGCCAGTATGGGACATGAGACAATTCCTGCTCTACCAGTCTGAGACAAGTATGTGTAAAGGAGGTACTATCCAAGTTATACAAAGGTCACCATCAGCACTCTCAACTGAACATAGAAGCCAATGGAGCAAATATATATCATTCCTGTGATCCATTCCAGTCAAAGGATAGCATGTACCATTTCACATTAAATACTTTTCAAGGCAGCTCCATCTTCATGGCATTCCACTAGATCAGTGATCCCCGACCCTTTTGGCATCAGGGACCGGTTTTGTGGAAGACAATTTTTCCACAGACTGGGCGGGGGGGGGGGGGGGGAGGCAGAGCAATGGTTTTGGGATGATACAATTGTGCACTTCGTTTCTATTAGCTTGGTGTGGTGGTTAAATGTGCATACTCTTATCTGGGAGAACCGGGTTTGATTCCCCACTCCTCCACTTGCAGCTGCTGGAACGGCCTTGGGTCAGCCATAGCTCTTGCAGAGCTGTCCTTGTAAGGGCAGCTTTTGGGAGAGCTCTCTCAGCCCTATCCACCTCACAGGGTGTCTGTTGTGGGAGAGGAAAGGAGAGGAAAGTAAAGGAGATTGTGAGCCACTCTGAGACTCTTAAATTCGAAGCGGAGGGCAGGATATGAATCCAATGTTGTCTTATTATTATTATTACATTGCAATATATAATGAAATAATTATACAACTCACAGCCTGGTTGCTAACAGGCCATGGACTGGTACCGGTCCATGGCCCAGGGATTGGGGACACCTGCACTAGATAATAATGAAGATTACTGAAACATGGCAACATCCATTGTCAAGGTTGTTATAGCAGGCTGTCTAATACAAGTTGTAAAACGTATCTTTGGTTCCTTCTACTTGGGACTCTAGTAGCAATGGAAGATCCAGAAGCTTCTAACTGCACATTAGTGCTTTAGGAGAAATGCAACTTCATTTAGGACAAATAACAACAATTCTAGGTTGGCCTATCATCATAAGCTCTATCTTGTGTAGATTAAGCTTTGTTAGCCCTGAATAAGCAGAACACTGACTGGGAGTGTGGCAGCTAGGGTTACCAGTCTCCTCGTCCAGGTGGGGGGGAACCTCACCTACAAATGCCCTGAAATACAGCGTGATGATGACACTCAAAAATGACATCACTGTGCTGCCAATGTTACATAGTGACACTCTAATTTTTGGGCAAGGCAAAACTCTATGGTAAAGTCAGGCTCAAACTATACAGTTTGGGCCAAAAACTAGAGCATTGCTGCACAGTGTTGGTCACATGATGACTTGGTGATGTAATCATGCCTCACACACATGGCAGAAGCTCCTGGAAAGGCCCATTAATCTCTCTACCAGCGAAAGGTAGGACCTGGCAACCCTAGTTCTAGCTTGCAGGACCCGTTTCTGCCCTGCCCTCCTGGGTTTTTCTCAGCCTTGCAAGAGGCTTTTCTCTCTCACCGCAATACGCCACGTCACCTCATCATTGTACAGAACTGCACACTGGGAGGCTTCCCTTCTAAGCTGAGGCCTTGCCTCTGTGTCTTCCCCTGCATAGCACCTGGTCACCATGGTGCCTGCACACCCTGGAGGAATAACCACTTGCCAACTGCCTGCCTTCCCCATAGTGCCTCTTTTAAAATAACATGCCTGAGATGGAGGTCTGCATGGTGCAGAGAACCACTGCCAGCATCAAAAGTTGTAAGAAAAAGGAAAGGTCCCCTGTGCAAGCACCAGTCATTTCCGACTCTGGGTTGACGTTGTTTTCACGTTTTCACGGCAGACTTTTTACAGGGTGGTTTGCCATTGCCTTCCCCAGTCATCTACACTTTCCCCCCAGCAAGCTGAGTACTCATTTACCAACCTCGGAAGGCTAAGTCAACCTCGAGCCGGCTACCTGAAAACCCAGCTTCAACCAGTAAAAGTTGTAAAGTAGCTATTAAAAAAAATGTTTACATGCATACTTTTAGCACCAGATTGAGCAAAGAATCCAAAAGAAATAGGTAAAAACACAAATCCTCTGTCCTTCTCTGTATGAGATGTTAAAACAGAACAGGCTATTTAGTTCAGGAGTGCTAAATCTATAGAGAGTTAACATTACCTTGAAGCTTGCTCCAGCTCTTTAGGTGAGCATATGGTCAATGGCTTCCTTCCCAGTGGAGAGGTCTGTGTGCTCTCCTCTTGCGGACTCCAAACCAAAGGAAAAGAGACCTTCCTGTGGCAAGGAGTTTTTATTGTATCTGTTTCCCCACCCAGCAACCCTGTGGCGTAGAGTGGTAAAGCAGCAGTACTGCAGTACTGCGGTCTGAACTCTCTGCTCACAACCTGAGTTCAATTCCAGCGGAAGCTGGATTCAGGTAGCCAGCCCAAGGTTGACTCAGCCTTCCATCCTTCCGAGGTCGGTAAAATGAGCACCCAGCTTGCTGGGGGAAAAGTGTAAAAGACTGGGGAAGACAATGGCAAACCACCTCGTAAAAAGTCTGCCATGAAAACGTTGTGAAAGCAACGTCACCCCAGAGCTGGAAACGACTGGTGCTTGCACAGGGGACTTTTCCTTCCCCACCCACTGACCTGGTCACACCAAGTCAAAGAGGCTTTTCATGGACAGCTCTAGAATTCTCCTTGAAGACTTTCTAGCCTTAATCCCTCCAAGCCCTGCTTGGAGAAGGGAACCCACCCATTGGCTCACCCACTGACTTGACCCACCCATTGGCTCTTCCACTAGATTAGCACTTGAATGAAGGTGAACTGAGGTACATCTGGAAGCAACTGCACAGACTTCCCACCCCCAGACCAATATCTATTCTCTGCCCAGAGGGAATTCTTTTTTAAATGCACAATGGAAGCTTTGCTCATTTCAAACCTCCTAGGAGATAGTGCATTTCTTCAAGGGTTGTTATTTCACATAGGTGATGTATAATATATGGCAGAAAAATGGATAACAAAAAAACTTGGAAGATATTTTGCCTTAAACCCCCCCCTTAAATGTGGTAGCAGCATGAGACTAGGAGTGTGCATTTGGCTAAATCCAAGTCGGAACCCACCCCCAGAAAATACTTTATCAATATTTTTCAGATAGTGATTCAACCAGATAGAGATTTCAATATTGTTCATCTATCTCAGGGGTGGGGAACCTTTTTTCTGCCAAGGGCCATATGGATATTTATAACATTCGTGGGCCATAAAAAATTATCAACTTAAAAAACAGTGCTCCACCAAGGGAGAATGATTCAGGCCAGCAAAATTAATGCAAATAATTGTTTTTCTATTTGAAGTCATGTGGGGAGAGCATAATCTGCCACACACACACATACCCAGCCCACTGCCCTAGGCAAATGCATAGGTCCAGAGCTTTTTTGTAGAAAAAGCCCAGCAGGACTCAGTAACATATTAGCCCACATCCCCGAATATTAGCATATTAGGTCACACACTCATTAGCATATTAGGCCACACCATCTGGGATAATCAAGAGCAAACTGAATGGTGACAGTAATTTTTCCAGGCCCTGCAGCAAATTTGGCTGGCCAGCCAGGCCGCCGCATAGTACATCTGGGCCCTGTGATCCCTGCCTGGCTCTGGGGAGGCTGCTGCACAGCACAGCTGGGCCCCACGATCCTCGCTGGCCAGCCAGGCCCCAGGGAGGCTGCCACATGGCTCGGTTCAGTCCAGCAATCTCCGAGGGTCACACCAAGTGACCTTGAGGGCTTTATACGGCCCTCGGGATGGAGGTTCCCCACCCCTGATCTATCTGAAATGGCCAAGCCCCAAAATATTGACAGATTTTAAATTTGCTTATATATATATTTTATTTCTTATGATTATGTTGTACCCTGCTCTGAGCCTGTTCATGGGAAAGGCAGGTTAAAAATCAAATAAATCAAATCAAATTCCCAAAATATTCAGGATCATCAGATAGATTAATTTAAAAGTAATTTAAAGAGATTGTGGTTCCTTTAAATGCCTTCTCCAAGCTGTGCAACTCTGGCTTAGAGAACTCTAAAAGCATTTAAAGGGCTTGACTCCTTTTAAATACCTTCGTTCTCCTGGAAGGCCTTTGGTGTTCTCCAAGCCGCAGAGTCACATGGCTTGGAAAAGGCATATAAAGGGATTGCAGTCCCTTAAGTGTCTTTTTTCCTCCAACGAAGGAAAAATCAATGAAGGAAGGGGGGGCACTTTTTTCATAGGCCCACAGAATTGGACCCCCTGGGGTCTTTTTTTTTAAACTTGGGAGGTTTTTTGAGGAGAGGAATGAACCTATGGTGCAAGTTTGGTCCTCATAGGGTATAATGGAGCTGGAAAAAAATCAGGTTTCTTGAATATTTCCCAAATCCAAATAAAGAAGTGACAAGATCTTCATGGACAGTTATAAAACAAAACATTCAGATGCAAAGTGATAAATAAACTTTGTACATTCACTGGAAATTGCTGAGCAATGCTACAGTAAAATCACTGCTGAAAATATTAGGGGCCACAATGAAAGTTCTAGGCACTGTGATAACCTGGTGCCTGAGTTCTGCTGAGCTCTATTAAAATATTCTCATAACCAAATTTATCACAAGCATCTCATATTTAGTGCGCCTTACAGACAGGTGTGAGTGGATTGTGGAATGGCTTTTCTATTGGTTCTATAATTTTTAACAATATCTGTATCTCTTAAGCTTTATTTTCCTTTCAATCAATTAATAAAGATTCTTTTTTTAAAAAAAGTTCACAATATCATTTTTTTAAATTCTGTCTAGATATGTACTTGAAAAATGAAGGGAAAGACCTCATAAACACCTGGTTATTAGGCACAAAATTGTTAAATCATAACTGTTCCAATCTGTATACAGATTTATACAGCAGCTGAAGTGGTAAAAAGGACTAAACAGTTTATACACATTAATGGAGATATCACTAGAAAAATCAGGAAATGGTCAAAAAGGGTATTCTTCTATAAAGGGTCACCTGTCCTGGAAAGATACTGTGGCCATTGATTATGTCAAACACTCTTCTGCTTTCTGGGCAAGTACTTCAACTTGAAATTAAATGGCATGACTAGTCCCTTCTAATTAATTTAGAAAAAGAAGAAGAGATTGGATTTATACCCCACCCTTCGCTAGCCAAAGGAGTCTCAGAGCGGCTTACGAATCTCCTTTCCCTTTCCCACAACAGACACCCTGTGATGTAGGTGGGGCTGAGAGAGCTCTCCCAGAACTGCTCTTGAGCAGAATAGCCTTGAGAGAAAATTTGTGGCTGACCCAAGGTAACATCAGCAGGTGTATGTGAAGGAGTGGGGAATCAAACCCAGTTCTCCCAGGTAAGAGTCCACACACATAACCACTACACCAAACTGGCACAATGGAACATGGTGGGGGGGGGGGTGGATCCTAAAACTGGAGCAATGTATATCCATCCAAAAAATGAAACAAATCTTAATTTTTATGCTATCATCTCTAAGGGATACCTGTTTCACAGCTCTTAACTGAATATATGAAGATATCCGCATGTGCAGGAAACCCTGAGGCTTCCATAATTTCTAAGAAGTAATAGACTTTGTTAATAACATGGAAATGCTTGCAGCATCAAGGAAAAAATGATGTGAAAGATGGTTTCCTGTACCAGAATCCCCTCTCATGGATTGCTGCCTTGGTGTGATGAGAGGGTTTACACAGTTCAATGAGGTTGTGGGCTATGCCATGCAGGGCCACCCAAGATGGACAGGCCACAGCTGAGAATCCAGACAAAATGTGATCCACTGGAGAAGGAAATGGCAAACCACTCCAGTATCCTTGCCAAGAAAACCCCATGGACAGTAACAAAAGGCTAAAAGATATGGTGCTGGAGGATGAGCCCCTCAGGTTTGAAGGTGCCCAATATGCTACTGGGGGAGAGTGGAGGGCAAGTCCAAGTAACCGCAGAAAGAGTGAAGCGGCTGGGCCAAAGCTGAAAGGACACTCAGTTGTGGATGTGTCTGATAGTGAAAGAACAGTCCGATGCTGCAAAGAACAATACTGCATTGGAACGTGGAATGTAAGATCTATGAATCAAGGTAAGCTGGATGTACTCAAACGAGAGATGGCAAGACTGAACATCCACATCTTGGGAATCAGTGAACTAAAATGGACGGGAATGGGTGAATTTAACTCAGAGGATCACTACATCTATTATTGTGGCCAAGAGTCCCATAGAAGAAATGGTGTGCCCTTTATATTAACAAGAGAGTGAGGAAGGCAGTAATGGGATACAATCTCAAAAATGACAGAATGATCTCGGTCTGTATCAAAGGAAAACCATTCAATATCACAGCAATCCATGCCCCAACCACTGATGAAGAAGAGACTGAAGTGGACCAGTTCTATGAAGATCTACAACACCTTCTAGAATTAACACCAAAGAAAGATGTCCTCATCATAAGGGACTGGAATGCCAAAGTAGGAAGTCGAATGGCAACCGGAACAACTGACAAGTTTGGCCTTGGAGAACAAAATGAAGCTGGGCAAAGGCTAGTAGAGTTTTGTCAAGAGAACAAACTGGTCATAGCAAACACCCTCTTCCAACAACCTAAAAGGTGACTCTACACATGGACATCACCTGATGGGCAACACAAAAATCAGACTGATTATATACTCTGCAGTCAAAGATGGAGAAGTGCCTTACAGTCAGCAAAAACAAGATCTGGAGCTGATTGCAGCTCAGATCATGAGCTACTCATTGCAAAATTCAGGCTTAAACTGAAGAAAACTGGGGAAGCCATCAGGCCATTCAGGTTTGACCTTGATCACATCCCTTAGGAATATACAGTGGAGGTGAAGAATAGGTTTAAGGAACTAGAGTTGATAGACAGAGTGCCAGAAGAACTATGGACAGAGGTTCGTGACATTGTACAGAAGGCAGCAATCAGTACCATCCTAAAAAAAAGAAATGCAAGAAAGCAAAGTGGCTGTCTGATGAGCCTTTACAAATAGCAGGGGAAAGAAGGAAAGCGAAAGGCAAAGGTGAACAGGAAAAATTCACCCAACTGAATGCAGATTTTCAGAGAGAACAGCAAGGAGAGATAAGGAGGCCTTCCTGAAAGAACAATGCAAAACAACAGAGAAAAATAACAGAACGGGAAGGATAAGAGATCTCTTCAAGAAAATTGGAGAAATCAAGGGAACGTTTCGTGCAAAGATGGCCATGATAAAGGACAAAAATGGTAGGGACCTAACAGAAGCAGAAGAGATCAGGAAGAGGTGGCAAGAATACACAGAAGAATTATACAAGGACCTCAATGTCCTTGACAACCATGACAGTGAAATTGCTGACCTCGAGCCAGACATCCTGGAGTGTGAAGTCAAATGGACCTTAGAAAGCATTACTAACAACAAAGCAAGCGGAGTCGAGCTATTCAAAGTCCTAAAAGATGATGCTGTTAAAGTGATGCACACATGTCAACAAATTTGGAAAATGCAACAGTGGCCATAGGTTTGGAAAAGGTCAGTTTATATCCCAATCCCAAAGAAGGGTAATGCCAAAGAATGTTCAAACTATCGCACCATTGCACTCATTTCACATACCAGCAAGATCATGTTAAAGATCCTACAAGCTAGGTTTCAGCAGTACGTAGATGGGGAACTACCAGAAGTTCCAGCTGGGTTTCAGAGAGGTAGAGGAACTAGAGATCGAATTGCCAACATTCGCTGGATTATGGAGAAAGCATGGAAGTATCAGAAAAAACATCTATTCCTGTTTCATTGACCATGCTAAAGCCTTTGATTGTGTGGATCACAACAAACTGTGGCAAGTCCTTAAAGAGATGGGAGTACCAGACCACCTCGCACGTCTCCTGAGAAACCTGTATAAGGGTCAAGAAGCAGCGGTCAGAATGGGATATGGAATAACTGATTGGTTTAGAATAGGAAAAGGAGTTCGACAAGGATGTATATTTGTCACTCTGCTTATTTAATTTATATGCAGAGTACATCCTGTGGAATGCTGGCCCGGATGAAGCAGAAGCAGGAATTAAGATTGCCTGAGAAAACATCAACACTCTAATGGCAGAAAGTGAGGACCTAAAGAACCTCTTGTTGAGGGTGAAAGAGGAGAACACAAAAGTAGGCTTGAAACTCAACATAAAAAAACCTCAGATCATGGCATCCAGCCCCATCACACCATGGCAAATACAAGGGGAAGACATGGAAGTAGTGACAGACTTCACATTTCTGGGATCCAAGATCACTGCAGATGGTGACTGTAGCCTTGAAATTAAAAGACGTTTGCTCCTTGGGATGACAGCTATGGTGAACCTGGGCAGTATAATAAGAAGTAGAGACACCACTCTGCCAACAAAAATCTGTATAGTCAAAGCGATGGTATTCCCAGTAGTAATGTATGGCTGTGAGAGCTGGGCCATAAGGAAGGCTGAGCGCAGAAGAACAGATGCTTTTGAGCTGTGGTGCTGGAGAAGAATCTTGAGAGGTCCTTGGACTGCAAGAAGATCAAATCAGTCAGTCCTAAGGGAAATCAACCCAGACTATTCCATGGAAGGTCAGATGCTGAAGCTGAAGCTCAAATACTTTGGCCACCAAATGAGAAGGGAGCACTCCCTGGAGAAGATCCTGATGCTAGGAAAGACAGAAAGCAAAAGAAGAAGGGGATGGCAAAAGATGAGATGGCTGGACAGCGTTACTGATGTAACAAACACGAATCTGAGCAGACTTCAGAGGATGGTGGAAGATAGTAGGGGCCTGGCGTGACTTTGTTCATAGGGTCGCAAAGAGTCGGACTCAACTGGGTGACTGAACAACAACAAACTAGAAAGACTGAACACTTTGATGGCTGATTTTCAACCTTCAGGTTCATAGTTTACTTATTTCCTTAAAACCAGTTGGTTACTTTGAATTTTGATAAAAAGAAGCACTAAAAGTTAATGGTTTAGAAAAAATAGTGAATGTTATAACAGTACAATAGTTCACAATATATTTTATGTAGGATTGTATTTTAATTTATTTTAAGTTAGCTAAATCTATATTTGTACTATGTTATGACTTTTTGAAAAATTATCAGAAAATTAAATAAAATGTATTATAAAAAAAAGAAAAAATGATGGGAAAACTATGTACCTGTCACATTCGAGTTCCTTGGGCCACATAATTCCAAAAGTGTCTATTAGTTCTTTACAGTCTGAGTAAACTCTTTCACAAAGACTTCGACATGGGTAAAACACGTGATTTTTTCCCACGCAGGAAGGTACAAATGCTTTGCATAAAAACGTGTGGACATCAGGAGAGCATGGAATCTTCAAAAGAGGAGCAAATGGCTGTTGGGGGGGGGAAACAAATTTTTTATTTAAAAAAATATTTTAAAACGTCTTAAAAGCAAAGCTAACTTTAGTCAACATAGTCTACATTTATTTTCATACAGAAATGACATTTGCTTGTTGCACATCAGAGGTATTGCAAATCAGAAGTATTACGTCTGGGGTAAATATTTTAGGTTTGGACCCACCCCTTCTCCTTCCATTACTCCCTCTCCTATTCCTTCCCTCTGCCTGCATTGTTACAGTCCTTCTCTTAACTGCTGTTTTCACCCCCAACCCAATGAACAGTAATGTTCAAAGTGATGCTGGACTGATGGAGAGCATCACGGTTGAAAATACACAGATATATGAGGAGTTTGGACAAAAAAGGAAGATAGTTATTTCATTCCAGTTAGTTTCATACAGACATAACACAGACATTTTGCATCATTAAAGCAATTGCTATTATTGTGTTGGTAAAATGAGTACCCAGCTTGCTGGGGAGAAAGTGTAGATGACTGGGGAAGGCAATGTCAAACCACCCCGTAAAAAAGTCTGCCGTGAAAACGTCATGATGCGATGTCACCCCAGAGTCGGAAACGACTGGTACTTGCACAGGGGTGGGGCAGGATCAATGGCTACTACAAACAAGTTGCCTTCATGAGGAACCACTGTAGATCCCAAAGAAAATGTAGTAAAACAATAATTTAAGTATTATGCTGTAAAAAGTGGTTTATCATGCTGTAGGCGTATGAAGTACTGATTATCCTACTTTGGAGTATTTCCATGGATTGGCTTTATCTGTGAAAGTAACTTAGAGTACCTTTTAAACAGTATAATAATGAAACCTGAAGTATTTTCTTGAGTTAACCTCATGCAAGCTTTGCATTTATGCCGAGAGACTGCCTCATAGGTATCACAGAAAATTTGCTGATTCAAGTATCTAACAAAAGTATCTTACAAAAGTAACATTGACAATGTTGTCAGTCTTGTGAGCAACTTTAGGGTGGGGCAGGAGCTATGCACATCATTCCAGGGACAAACATTTACTTCATATTAGGAATACAGATAATACTGGTGTTATAATATAATGTCCAATATGGCTACCTGATTTACAAATGATTTACACACTTTTGTGCTGGCTGTACAAATTTAAATTATTTCAAGTCTGCATTTTTTTAAAAAAATCAGTTTGGAAGAAGGTGAATTAGTTAAGAAACTATTATGATAGTAATAGAATGAAATACGTGGATTAATTCCCATTGAAAGGACTGGGCTCTGCCCATCATACCTCTGATCCAGGGAATACCCAAATCATACAATTTTTCAAAACCAAGACTTTGTATCCTACCACAGCAATGTTTGAATGAGAAAAAACACTAACAACAACTTTGGAGGTACTTTTGTTAACTGTTATTGTGTTTCACATAAAGCACTGTTTCAGAGGGTAGCCATGTTGGTCTGCAGTAGAAGAGCTAATTAGAGTCCAGTAGCACCTTGGAGACCAGCAAGATTTTTTGGGGTATAACCTTCTGAAAGTCAAAGCTCCCTTCATCAGATACACACAGCACCATTATAATTATACGATACAGAAAGTGAAAATGCACAAAGTCACCACAGAATTCTGTATTTGGAATAGTTATATTTCCAAATCTGGATTTTATAGTTCTGGATATTCTGAATATTTCCTAATATTAAGAGTCCCACTGACTTCTATAGAAAGATGGCTGGACTGTTTGCAAAAGGAGGAAAGTGAAACCTATTCCTCAGACACCCTGGCCTGGCCACTTGTGAGAGGATACACAAGCACTCCTCAGAGAGCTGGCACCAATAATGGTGGGAGCAGAAAGCTCAGTGTCCTCTGATCACTTTTGCCAGGAGGCTATAGGACAGGCAGAGATGGAGGCACACATGCAAGAGACCTGCAAGCCAAGAGAATTTACCTGGCTTACTGGGCTAAGAAAGTCAGTTCAAGAAGCGTGGCCAAAGTGGAAGTGGGAGTAATGTCTTGTCCACTATCCAATATGCCCAGTGATCAGGTATTTTCTTGGGCAAGGAGTACTGCCAGTCTACACTGTTTATACCTAAAGCCTGGATCTGTGGAAAAACTGGTTCTCCTTAGAGTTAATCTATCACCACTGGGCTTCCATGAGATGCTATTTGAGTAAGAAGGACTGGCACACTCCAGTCCACAGTACAGGGTATGCCATAGTATGGTCTTCTGCCTCTTACTTTCTTCCAACTGCTACTTCAAGGCAGTGCACAACCACTCAACTGTGTGATATCTAGCGCTGCTGTAGTTTCTACCCAGACACCACTATCTGTTGCTGTAGTCTGCCAGTGTTGCTCAGGGTATTTGCCACACCCCAGCACCAGCTGTCTTCTGCTCTACTGAACCAGGACTATTACTGCCCTGGTAGCATTTCCCCTGTTCAGGGTTCATCCTTAGCTTGCAGTCATTTCTTATGGCTATCTGGAACTAGTGGCTGTTTCTGTGTGCACTTCTCACAGCTTCTCTCTGGGGCTGACATAGGCACTCAGAAAAGGTCAGAGGGCCGACTTTTGAAAAGTGGTTTGCCATTCTCTGTTTTGTTAAATTAGAAAACAGCTATTCCTATTGATTTCAGTGGAGAACTGGAATTTCCAGATTTTGGTGCTAGTTTACATCCCTGACACAGTACATTAAAAACTGTAATTAGTTTTTTGTTTTTAAAAAAGGTTGTATATTATTACTGAACAATATTGTAGGTTACATCCAGCCAGTTTTTTGCATTATTTCACGCAATTCCTTTTGTACATGGATCCAACCCTTGGCTTTGTATATTCTCCAATAGTAATTCATATAATATAGTTTACTTTCACAGTTAAAATCTGTCCACCATATTATCTGTCAGATGACAGACTTTTGTGGTTTCAAATTACCTCCACCTGATTCTTCAGCAGAAATTCAATTACATCCACACAAAAAAAGTCTGCCATTCCTGTCAATGATGAAAGCGCTGTCATGTATGATACTATGTGGAATTATATAAATATGCAAACTCTAATATTTTGAACATTTCAATGCTCTAATTTTTAGAAAGGAAGAGTTGACTGCAGACATGTCACAACTGGAACAAGTTCACCGAAATGCATGATTTCCACAGCTGCAAACATTCAGAAAGTGAACCCTCTGAAGTAAGCATTTATTACAAACCCAAGGAGTGTTTCTTCTGCAAACATTCTAGCTTCTGCCAAGATGGCAGTTTCTCTAGATTCTTTTGTAGACTGTCCCAATCTGAAATATGTCATAGATATGAAATTCATCAGGCACTGAGCATGTGAAAAAAAATTCTGCTTGTACTAAAGATAAAAGCTTTGCAGTATCTACATCATGAATCACAATTATATATGTTTCTGCTGCCACTCTTTAGCTGATATGTAGGGGCTGGAAGTTATGACTGCATTCGACTAATTATGAGCTTTCCATTGGCAACACATCTCTTCTACAGAAAGAGCCCAAGGTACTGTTGCGAGTGAACTGTAGGCAAGTGAATTAAGCATTATTTTCTACTGCAAAAAAATAATCCATCAAATTCCAGAATTCTACCCTAAACACACTGAAAAACCCTCTCTCTAAAAAAACCAACAACATTGCCTATATAATGTCAAACATTGTGAAACTGTGAGGAAATTACTCACTTGGACCCTTTGGGGGAAGGAAGGGGGTTACAGTCAGGCTGGTGGATTGATTCTGCCTCCATTGCTGTCTCCCTAGAAGAGCCCTACAAGGCTTCAGAACTGAGAGAGGCAGGGGCTGAAGCACCCATTTCCTCCTCCTCTCATTAAGAACCTCACATTCAGCCAGTGGGAAAAGCATACTCAGCTCCTTTTGAGATCCTGGAGGGTACACAGACCTTGATGGATCTAGCCTCTCATAGTGAAAGAAACCCTGAAGGTTGGACACCACTACAACTATCACTCCCATGAAACGTACAACATTCTTGACTCCTCTATTTCATCATCCAAACAACTTCAAGGGGTAAGTCAAACTGAAACTGTGTGTGACCTTCCATTGCTTGAGTTGGAATAACTCAAGAGTCAACAGAATGTCAGATCTAGCATTAACACCAACTACTATACTATGACAAAACAGGGCCAGGAAGCCAAGACTCCCCCCTTCTGTTGCTCTTCAGCACTTATTTTCTGTCATGTGCATTCTATTTGAGTAAGGCTGGACCAGCTCCTGAATTTGTTTAATCCCCTTTTAAAGCTATCTGAACTAGAGGCCTTTATATGATAGCAGTATACAAGAGAGTTGGTAATTACCAGTTCTTATGTGTACATTATTTTTATATGATATAGTTACACAAACGCCTTTTTCCTACCTATGGTCTCTCATGATTTTCTTAATCTGTGTTGAGGCCATCAACATCTTCATCACCTTTGTTACATGGCACTGAAGTATTATCAACATAATGTTCCACTCTTTGTAGCTCATTCCCAATTCCAATTTGTTCTCAATATTTGTTGCCAGATGACAGATTTACACAACAGTAAAGCAGTTCCATCTGGTTCTTATCTTGCTCAGAGGCACACTCTCTTGGTTTGTAAATTAACATATTTTGTATTCCTTTAAAAAAAATGTAGATCACGTCTGATGTTATGTGGATAGTATACTGGGTTTTTAGAGAAAGGGTACTTCAATTTGTTTATCTCAGAATATCCTGAATTTTTGGTAAACTTTTCCAACAGGAAATAATGAGCTGGGTTCTGTTGCTGCAGCCACATGCAACTGAACTGGGAAGACTGTAGCGCTGTGCTGTGGAACTGGCACAAGTTCAGCATGCACGAAATCCCAGGTTCAAGCTCTACCAGTAGAAACCTACCAGATATGCCAGTATCTGACAGTGCAGTGATGGGCTGCTCACAGTGACTGGCAACTTAAAATTCAATTCATTTCACATGGCCCTTACCCATCCAGTCAAACTTCCCCTGCATTCATGTGGCGGATTACTGCTACTAACCAGTTCAGAAGCCTTTGTTGTTTATTTCCTCTGCACTTATTCTTGCACTAAATAAGACAGCATTCTCTAGTGCAATCCTAGCTTTATACCACATCCAGTGGCTTGCATGGTTCTTCATTGTGGTGGAGCATGCCTGCTCTGGCCTGTGGACACTATTCCGCTTTGCCCTCCTAGGTGTTCCTGCATGCCTAAAAGAGGCTTTTCTTCCACTCTCAGGTAGCTCACCTCTACCATCTGACCTTTGTATCAATTGCCCACTGAAAGGCTCAGGACTCCCTGCTTCCCTTCCAAGTGTCTCCCACTGTTCAGAGACTGGTCACCACAGGGACAGTTTACTGCCTTCCAGACCCCTAGAGGAGCACAACTATCAGAGCAGCAGAGGACCCTGTAAGCCCCCTTGCACTGAAGCCCTATCCTACAGACAGCCAAGACGTTTGTGAGCAGAGGTGAAGACACCTATTAATCCCAAACCCCATCAACAAAGACACAGACTAAAGAATAAAGCTCTGAAAGCAAGATAGATGAATGGGGCTGCTACTAGCATTCTTATTTTCAAGGCTCCTTTTCCTCCAGAAACTACATTGTACATTATGAGGCTAGAACAGTAGCCACATGCCCTAAAACAGGGGTGTCAAACTCATTTGTTATGAGGACTGAATTTGACATAAATGAGATCTTGTCGGGCTGGGCTATGTGTGTACCTATTTAAGATTAGGTAGCAGAGATATAAACTTTATAAAGGACACAGACAAATACATTTAAAGATGTTTTAAAAGAACTTAAAACATGTTTAAAATCTTAGCACTTGTTGGTCTTAAAGGTGCTTTCTTTGCATTTCTCCCAAGAGATCCAGGGAACTGGACAAAGGAAGCTTCGGCTCTTTCCTTCCTTCCCCAGTGGATAAGGAGGGAAGGAGCCTCAGCTAATAGAAAAAAAGAGGCTTAGCTCAGTAGCTTTACTGTGCGATTGAGAGAGCTTGGCAAAGCAAGCTGTGATGCAGGAGGAAGCAAGAGAGAGGAAGAAGGAAACAGATGACAGCTGGTTGCTCGGGGGGCCTGATAGGAGCCCTCCACATGTTTGACACCCCTGCCATAAAACCTGAGATATGGGTACCTGGGCAGGCATTTATATACCACTGTGTGAAAGCTGTGATGAGCTGCAAAGTTAGCAGGAATTCAAAGCACCGTAACACTTACGTAGGAAAGATAAGAGGAAGCAGGAGACAGCTATGCTTTCCTCCCATTTAGACATATGATGCTTCTACTGGTGGGTCAGGATGCGGGATGAACTAAGTCCTGCTCCTTACTCAACACATTGTCAGGGCCACCCCAAACCGATCTCTATAGTACAATGTCACTAGTGTTCTATCAGAATGGCACTGTGCTGGTCTTGCAATGATACTATGCCAGCATAGGGGTTTATTTTTCATCCTAAAACCTGCCAGCAGATTTTTAGGATTGTACTCAGTTTCTGAAATGTGTTTGTAAAATTTAAAATGCTACAATAAAATCTTAATGCAATCAGAATGTGTAACTTGGTATAATTTGAGCATTCTACTGTGAAAATTAATTTGCATTCTAGGTGATATAAAAGTTGGAAGTAATTTAAAATTGTGTCCCAATGGTAAGCATGGCTTCAGCCACAGCTGAAAAGGTTGTAACTAGATTATATAAAATTGTATTTTTTTTTGTCAACAGAAGAGACTTGACATTATTACTATGATAACTCTGAGTTTCTAAAACAATGTTACTATGATAACTCAGAGTTTGCTTTTTTTTTCCAAACTGAGAATTGTATTGCAGTATTGTATTGGGCCTACCCCATTCAGCATTTGGAGATACCACAACTTTTGTGAGACAGCTGACCAGTCAAACCTCCTATTCCTTAAGAAGGTAGCTTACAATCATGTTATTACCCACTTAAGTAGTTGCCACCACTGAGGAATTAAACTGTGGGTTTATACAGAAAATACCATAGGTTATTAATATCTGAAGTCATTTTTTCAAGTAAACATACATTTAATTAAGTATTCTATTCATGCTAGATCTTTTCCTTCTACTGAAAGTCAAAATGCCCAGGAGATATAGGTTTTACACACACAGTGAACCATCAGGAAATAGGCATAGCTTCCTTTTACCTTGGCATGTTATACAGCTCTGCTAGGTGATATTGTTTCCAGCTGACCAACTGGAAACTTTCCTGTATACAAAGTGAAAAGTCCACATTTCCTGATAATAATCAAACACACATACAGGAAAACATGCTCCTGTCCGGCTGTTAAGTCAGAGAAATACTGCTCCCTCCTCCCATTCCCAGGAAAAACATCTTGCCCACCACCTTCCCTTTCCTTCTTGCTCTCCCTTACAGCCCTTCATTACTTATGGTTCAATGATATGTTTGAACTGACTTAACTGCAGTCACGTTCAACCATAACTGACTTTAAAAATAAATGATTACTACGGTTACATCAGTTTAAATGTAACAATGAACCAGTTAATACTTACTTGAGAGGAGTGAGGCAGGAGATTAGTTAAAAAAAGCACCAAAGTTGGGCAATCGGACAGTGTGGTGTCTGAACTAATATCTGAACATGGATTTCAGACGTGACTTCTTGATTCAAGCTTAAGATGTTATTGTTACAACAGCTGATCTAACAGGAGAAAGTTAAGAATATCGTAGCTACATAACACTGGACTACTATTAGCTAAAAACTAGATGCATTGAAAGATAAGTCATGTTTCCACAGGCTGACGGCTAAGAAGGAGAATAGGGTAGTAGGAAAATGCAGAACTGGGAACTGATTATACAGTACTAACTGAAATGACAGACACTGAACATGGAAAGAGATGTGAAAGTACATTATTAAAAAAAATACTGGTTTGCAGATGAAACAGTAAAAACTGTGCTACATTTTTATCATTACCACAACTAGATAAGATGTACAAACTGTTGGATTTTGACCTTCTGCAAGCTTAGTACTATTCACTCCCTAAAAAGGGAGTGAATGTGTGTGTGTGTGGGGGGGGTGTTTTTCCAAACACACATATAACATCACCAGGCCCATGCTCAAACCAGTTTTTCAAAGCCTCTCCTTTTGGTAACAGGACTAATAGTTCTGCTTTGAAATTTAGCTGGGTAAGTAGTTTGCCAATTAAGAGGTTAAGCAACTCTTATTAGTAGCACAATTTGTTAGTTAGGTTTTGAATCTAGTGACCTAAAGGAAGTTACCCTATATAGCCAGTGTGGTTTATTACATAGACTGTTAGACCTGGATCAGGGAAATGTGGATTCAAATCCATCCACATCCATGAGACTTAGTGGGTTACTTGCCAAGGTCACTATCTTACAGGTTTCTTACAAGCCTAGGCTAACCTCATGCACTCACCCTGAGTGTGTTGGCAGAACAGGATGACAAATATGGGAAGTAGAATGCTTTTATTTTTAAAAAAATTGCAAGTGAAACTGAGAGCCTATATCCTATAACAGGTCCAGTTGAAATCCTACCTGATTCTATGGCTACACTCAAAGATACTTCTTATCCAGAACTTTTTAAAAATGAATTTTTTGTCTGACCTTAGAAAAAATAATTTAAAAATACAAAACTTACTATTATCCTACACAAATTGACAGTACACCTATGTTCTGCTGGCCTTCAGGTAGAGAGCACTTTTCTAATAGAAAGTAGAAAGATTTGATAAACACATTTATGAGTGTAACTGATTAGAAAAAAATCATTAAGCACACCTTCATAAGAAATTCAGGATACTCAGGTAAAATTTATATTTACCATGACTACCTATTTAAGATGTAGTTTTGAACATTTACTTCAATAGAAACCTAGCTATAAAGTAAGTTTGCAAAACATTTTACCCAGCAACATATAGACTGGCACTCTATTGGCTCAATACAAAAAGATTTCTCTCCCACAGCAACAAACTTGGCTTTTCCCTCTAAAGAGCAGTTGAAGGTGCATCCAGCAAAGCAATATTAAAGAGATCGGGTATAAAAAAGTCATTTTTCCTTGCACTGAGAGGAATATTCAATGTGCTTGCAGAGGGAGTTTAGCACTTATTTATCACTCCTTCCAATACTAAGTCCCCATTATGATCATGATGGCATTACAACAGGGGTTTCCTCATATGTAAGTATGCAAAAAAATATATAAATTAAACAAGAAAAAAGCTTCCTTAAAATTGCCTGCAGAAGACAGAAGGAATGGAATGCTGAGAGCAGCTGAGCACCAGTTAAACAAAAAAGGGAAAGGAGAAGTTATCTGCCTACTCAATCCTCCAAGTTTACAGAATCCTGTAAAGGAAGATATGGAGGGGAAGGGGAAAAGATGAATTCCAAATCCTCCCTGCCACTACAATTCCTCATGACCCCCAAGGCTGAAACTTACCAATGCACATATAACATGTTATATTCCATGGTTCCATTCTGCTAACTGCAAAGAGTTCTACAGATTAACACTGTTAGCAGTATGGAATTACCCAAACCAATCGGACTTGCATTCATTCAAAGTATCTACATAATCATGCATAACACAAAGCTGACTCTGAAGGTGTGTTAAAACACATTGCAGGCAAGAACAAATACACAGACATGCTCAGAAAACACAGAACCTCGGCATCTGATTGGATCTACTGTACTTCCCCCCAGGTCTGCTTCTGTCCATTCCCATACTATAAGAGCTAGAGCCAGTACTCTGACTAGGAACAGAGGTAACCTTTCTGTGCGTAGTGGAACTTTTTCTCCTTTCTTAAACTGTCATCATCAGTAAATAATCATTTGGAAACAGATCAAGTAGAATAACTATGAGTGTGCTGTTAACCAAGTGGTTCCATGTACAGATTTAATCACCTTCTAGACAGTCTTAGCAATCTCTGTGTATAATATTGCTCTGTTTTATGGTACTGCAATAAAGGATAAATGAACGTAAAGCACTTTGAACATTAAAAAAGCACTATACAAATGCTAAACATTATCACTTGATGAATGTCAAACACTATTCCCATTGCCAATGGATGGTGCTATCACACAGAACACAGAAAGTGTTTGGTGGACCAAACCAAAGTTCTATCTAATTCAACAAACTGCTTCCACTAGAAGTAGAAAGAGATTCAGAGCATGCTGGTGATGGTGCTACCTGGGGAAGCTCCCACTTCTTTGACATCTCTGTATAAAGAAGCCAAATATGTACAGAAGACAGCAAACTTCTGCATACCAGTGCTATGTGGGGGTAGAAGGCTTTGACCATGTCTGTGCTCTGTTTGGTCCTTCAGAGTAGCTGGCTGACAGAGGTTTGAAACAGTACACTGGACTAGACAGACCACTGATCTGTTCTAACAGGGCTCTTCTTATGTTCTTATAAGAAAGATGCCCCTCCTTGCCTTATGCAATTTTTCTGACATTAAACTAAAAACATTGGGTGCAATTTCCAGAGAAATATTTGTTCTCCACAATGAACAGCATACGATGAGAAACTACACAGAATGAAGATACAATAGAAAGAAAAGGTATATTATTACTTTCTTATTTTATCACTGTAATATATTAACAATCTAACAGTGTCATCCAAAGCAGGTTTATTCAATGGGGCTTACTTCCAGAAAAGTGTTCTTAAGACTGCACTGTAAATATATTTATAGCCTGCTATAAAATATAAGTCCCAATGAGTTTAATAGAACTGCCTACAAATATGTTTAAAACTGTAACTTTAGACGCTGCCTCTGCAAACACATTTAACATAGTTGTTCAGCATTCCTACATGCACTGACCTGTCAACTATATTACAAGATAGAGCAAAAGAATGCTCTGAGATTCATTTTTGTTCTTGCAGAGGCACCTTCTCTATATATGGTTAACAGTATTTCACCAAAACAAAGTTTAAGTCCAGTGGCACCTTTAAGACCAACAATGTTTGATTCAAGGTATAAGCTCTCATGTGCACACACACTTCTTCACAGTGCTTCTTTTCTGGGAAAAGAGGTCCCAGAAGGAAATGAAGGAGAAACACACAAATGCGCCTCATGAATTTAATTTAAAATTTTTTTTTAGAATTTTGTTTCCATGAAGAGGTTCCAGAACTCCATTCTGCCAGAAAAAAAGTCCTGTTCAGATCTGAGAAAGTGTGTGCACACAAAAGCTTACACTCAGAATTAAAATGTGTTGGTCTTAAAGGTGTCACTGTACTTGAGCTTTGTTCTGCTGCTTCAGACCAACATAACTACCCACCTGAATCTATCAATATTTCACCAAGGTATTAAGAAATCCCTTCCACAAGAGTTAAGAATTCCTTTACAAAACTTTCTATTAGGAAAAAATATATAATAGAGTACAAAAACTAATAAAACGCACTTATATGACAAGATATACCTTTAATAAAACTTAATCAGCCTTACTGATGTATATGTATGTGATGAAGTGAGCTTCAGCTCACATTAAGTTTATTCTGCAATGAACCGTGTTTGTTTCTTGAGTACCACTGGACTCTTGTTTGATTTTGATGCAACAGACTAGCATGGTTACCCATGCGGAATTCTCAAATCTCAAAAAAGTGCCAGAAGAGCTAAGTTCTTTCTAATGTTAGATCATTGGTTCATCTAATCTAGCAAGTCATCTCTAGCTGGCAGCAGCTAGCTCTGCAGTAAATGAAGTTCATGCTTTTCTCAGTTCTTCCACCAGAGATTCCAGAAATTCAACTGGAATGTTTTGAAAGCAAAGCAGACACCCTACAAGCAAATTATAGCAAAAATATTTTCTTTATCTAATTCTGATAGCAACACATTCCCCTCAAAAATCTAATGTCTACAGCATATCTGAATAATTTATGGAAGGATGAAAATAACCAATCTTCTCCCAAATATTAAAATAGAGCAAATTGTGTGTGACCACTTACTACACAGTAAACTGCTTATAAACATGTAAATATCTCAGAAAAGAAGAAAACAACTCACCGTCATGTGTTTATCTGCAGTGTCCTGATCATAATGATCCATTATATTTGGGAAAAATGTCATATTATAGGCCATTCCAGAACATCTTGGAATAGTTATAGGTTCACACGTAAATAAGCTATTCCCATGTGTCAGTTTTAAGATTAAACTCCAAGTCAGAAGATATAAAAAGATCGCCATCTTCCCAGAGTTTTCTGACTTCAGCACATAACCACCGTCTTTCCTAGGTGATATCCGTTTCACAGTGGCTAACACAGTGAAAGTATGAACATATTTTCATATCTCAGACACAACAACAAAGCACCAATAGTTGTGGACTAACTGCTTCTCTTCATACTGGAAAGTTAAGCTTCTCCCCGCTGAAAAATGTAAAGGAACAAAATAAAAAGTTACAATTGATAACAGCTATGAGGACTAAGAGAATTTTACAAATATTACATAGAAAAGTTACATCCTTCACTGCAAAAGAACCCAGATCAGTTCTCCACAGCCATACCGGACAGAGACAGCTCAATTAATATCAAAGTTCTCAGAATCACCTGCAAAAGCTTGAACGATGCATGATGATTTTCAAGCCAAAAACAGGTAAATAACAGGTAAATAACATGTGATGTAGGCATTTCCAATAGCGGCAAATACCAACAACTCAGCCAACATCCACCATCCCTTCACATAAGAAAATGAAGCATACAGTCTGAAGGCCAACCTGTTCCCATGTATTGCCTTCAGAACCGGCTCTCCATAACTTGCTCCCCCTCACACAAAAAAAAAACCAACCACGGGTGGGCGGGGGGGGGGGGAGAGAGAATGCCTACACCAATTAACCTGACAACAAGCATTTGGCACAAGAGCCTCTTATCCCAAGCCAAGCAACCCTCTTTCCTCGCCCGCTCCCCCTTTCAGGTGTTTCGGTATGTTTGGCTTGTGGTGCTCCCGGAGCCTCGCAGCTACGGCTGCTCCCTCCACACTGCACTGGAACCGGTTTTCTAATCCCAGCCTTCCTTTTGAAGACTACGACTGGAGAGGGGGCCTTCCAGATGCTATCAAAGACCTCTCCCTCTCCCCACCCCCTCTTCTTTTGTTGCCTTCAAAGGACAATGTGTGCACTGGATGAGCGGAAGATTTTGAGAAGTTTTCCTCTAGTCCCCCCTCCCTCGCGCTGGCCGCTCTTTTGCTCACACTTACTTGCAAATAAGTCCTACTGACCTCACAGGGGCGGCTTCCGAGTAAAGACAAGCTCGGGGGGCGCTCCAAGAGCGGGCACAGGCGCAGAACCTCTTTCCCACGCGACTTCCACCCATGGAAGCAGCCGGGGCCGCAGTCCCCCCACAGAAGCCAACAAGGAGCGAAGCACAGGCCTGGGCCGGGCGCAAAAGCCACGCCCTCCTCACCTGAGTAACAGCGAAGCGGCGGCGGCTGCGCTCAGGCTTGCCTCAGGGCGCCACTCACTTCGGGTCGCTTCTCCTCACCGATGCAAGCGGGTTTTCCTATCCCGGCCAAGAGGGGAAGGAGGCGTGGGGATCGCGCGATATTTCAAAGACTGGCGAGGGGGGCGGTGCTGGCGTACCTTCCGCCCTCACGAAAGAAGAAAGAGAAGCCGCTGAAACCCCCGATTGTTTCCTTTCTCTCGTCCCCCTTATTTAAAGCTACTGCGGCAAAAAAAAACAAAAAACGAGCCAAGATGCTTCATTGGAAGATAGGTAGGCTAAGAATATTGTTAAATTTTTAAAAAGCAAAATAAAGTACACGTTGAGGGCTTTTTAAAAAAAATCTGAAATGGCATTCCAAATTTTTCAGTCTGAAAGGCAGTGTGTTGTAGTGGTTAGACTTGGGAGACCCTAAGTTCAAATTTTCCTCCAAATATGAAGCTCACTGGCCAATCACTTTCCCCTCTTTGCTTAGGCAGGCACCTTATGGAGGAGAAAAAAATGAAAGGAAAGTGTATCTACCTTGGACTCCATGGAAGGAGGCTGGGATAGAATCATAAAGTTGGAAGGGACCTCCAGGATTATCTAGTCCAACCCCTTGCACAATGCAGGAAACTCACAAATGCCTCCCCCCCTATACACACACACCAAGTGACCTCTGCTCCATGCCCAGAAGATGGCAAAAAACCTCCTGGAGGGAAAAAATGCTGCCTGTCCCCCAAGTGGTGATCAGCATTTCCCTGGGCATGTAAGAAAGGGTCATGAGAACTAAGCACTGATGCAACCCTTCCTGTCCTCCTACTCATGGTCTGCCTAAGTTCACCGAATCAGTATTGCTGTCAGATGCCCATCTAGCCTCTGAAAACCTCCACAGAAGGAGAACCCACCACCTGAGGAAGCTGTTCCACTGAGGGAATGCTCTGTCAGGAAGTTCTTCCTAATGTTTAGCCGAAAACTCTTCCGATTTAATTTTATCCTGTTAGTTCTGGGACAACAGAAAACAACTCTGAACCCCCCACCACACTCTTAAGTAAATTGCAGTACAATCCTAAAATGGGAGCGAATGGATTCAGGCCAGGGGGCAGACTAACCTGTATGCCAGCATATCTCTGTGATACGCCAGCGTAAGGGCCAGTTAGGCCAGCACAGAGACCCAGCGCTGCTGTATCACTCTCTTGTGCTGGTGCAGCTCCATGGTGGCTATGCGACAGAGTGTATGTTGATGATTTGGGAGGAGTGCAGTTAGTGGCTCCCTAAGCCCTTTTATCTCAGGAAGCCCCCCCCCCCCACAACAGGCGCCATGTTGCACCATTAAAAAGCAGGTGAAAAGTTGTGCCATTAAAAATAGTGGTACAGCCCATAGGTACCCATTATAGGTAAAAAAACTAGTGCACCCCCCCACCCGCTGTGGCCATGCCTGTGAGTCTCCAAGCAGCTCAGGATAAGGACTAAAGGTGCGGCCAGTCACCTCCCTCTTCTGCACCCAATCATGGCCCACCAGCAGAATGACCTAGAACTCATGAGACAGGGCTGGTGGCATGGCTGCCAGCTCCCTGACATGCAGATTTTGAACAAGCAGTGAGACATTGTGGTGATAGGAAAAGCACAGAGAGGGCACTTAACACCACTGGGTGAGCACTTGGCACCGGCACCTAACAGGGAGAGCAAAGTCCACACTCTATGCCTGACCTCTCTCAGTGCTGATTCCTAACAGGTACCCCATCTCTTCAGCCAGGACTGAAGGGGTGGCTGCACACTGACAGGTAAGCAGGGCTCTGTTTCCCCAACCCCTCTTCCCTGCATCAGTGGCCCGGAGCCACCCTGGCAATGCCACCTCCTGCACCTGAGCCCGCCAGCATGGCAATCTTGTGGGGGTCACAGTGTTAAAAGTATCAATTTGAAAAAGGAAACTGCTGCTGTGAACAAGAATCCTTTGTGGGCACTTAAAGGTTTGTCTGGGGTTAGCAGAAAGTCCACTCTGGGGCCCAGGGGCCAGTTCTTGCCAGGCTCCCCCTCAGAAAGGGCACGTGGAAGTAGAGCCCCACCATGCTGAGTGGAGTGGGTAACCACATAATCTTTGCACTCATTCCCTTGGAGGAGAAGACTCTAATGAAGGAACTGCCAAGGTGAACCCATCTTTTGCTGTGGATTTGGATGCCAGACAGGTGATAGACTGAACTCAAAAAACATGCATTGGATCAAGCTTTTGTCTGTGTGTGTCTTTCTAAAATAAGGATGCCATATTTCTGTAAGCTTTTTTTCATACAATTAAGAACATCTTGCATGTGTCCTCTTAGCACTGTGTTATCTTCAAACATGAGTAATTTTTAAACATTTTATCCTGCCTTACAACAAAGCTTATGAGGTTGACTACTACTGCGTCCCTTCAGCAAACAGAGAACAGAAGAGACATATCTGCGCAGGATCTTCCATTTTATAGCCTGGCATACAACTGTCAGTGCAGGAAGATGTGCTCCAAAAAGGAAGGTAAATGTGGCAAAGTGTCTTGTGTACCAGCACCACTCATTCTGCCTTCTGGATTGCATAGTGCATATGAAGCCTGCAATTCCCAGCATCTGGTTTATGGGTAGCCAGGTAATTCGTGAGAGCTATGAGCTGGGTGTATGTGGTTTGGCTGGATTAGATAGACTGGGTAACCATTTGAGACACAAATAAATGCTGTGTAGGTATATCCTGAGGCTGAGAGTTCCTGACCATTTAGCAATTTGCATTTAAGAAATTCCTTTATATCTGAGGCTTGCTGGACCATGCTGGCTGGTGCCATTGCTTAACTCTGCATCTGTGTAATCAGTTGCTGCTGCAGTCCATCCAACATTACATCAATTTAGCCTTGGATTTCCCACATTCATGCACAAACATTGTATGTGCAGAATCTGGCACCACTGAACTGAAATTGGATTCAAAGCTGTGCTGCTCTACCGGTTTCACCACAGACTCACTGTGTAGCCGTGGGCAAGTTACAGCACTTCCACACTGAATTTATGAAATGTGCATACTCATAATTTTATTTAATACCCTCACAACCCTTCATTACTGCCGGTAAAGTATTCTGAACTGTGTGATGGGAAGAAAAGGTCCATTGCATTCCAACGAGAACATGATGCTGCCAAGACAAGAAGACTAGGTGCCAGAGTCCTTCTCAAGGCATTCCGGGATGCACAGGGCCTCAGTCTTGCAAACCTGTATGGGTATGCCCTTTGCACTTAAGTACAATGAGGACTGTAATGTTTATAGGCAAGGTAATTGCAGAGCCACAGAACCACAAGAAAGATATTGTTCTTTTGCTCTGCTTGTCAGGAATAGAGCCATGTTGTTGCTGCAGTGGCACAAGTCTCTGCTTGCGCTGAGTCAACTTAAACAACTCTAATACGAAGAAGTCAAGTAGATAAAGCAAAAGATAGTATATACAATGGAGAGCTCAGTAAAAGAACATTAACCTACTGTTTTGTCCTTCTTGTATATTACAGTGGTGACATTTATTTCTGATTGCACCTTTGGATAGTATACATTTTATGGTACTTCTTTGCATCCCTGCTGTTAGTGGCTACAGTTGAGCTAGGAATGTAGTAATTATGCCTTTAACATGCCTCGTCTAGCTAGAACAGATAAGGAATTAGTGCTGTGACGTGTTTATACATTTGAAGCAGTAGTTGTTTCCATTGTACCTTACTTTGAAGAACATGATTAAAAATCATGCTGACTTCAAGGCAAGGACCTATAGCTCAAAGGCTAGGTATAATCTCTGGCATGACCAGCTAAAAGGCTTTTGGGTAGCTGGGCTGAAAAAGGCCTTTGTCTGAGATCTTAGAGTACACAGTGAGGGAGATGAAGTCAGGGTTATGTGGTGGTGGTGGAAAGTGCCATCATATGGCGATTCCGTGGCGTTTTCAGGGCAAGAGGCATTCAGAGGTGGTTTGCCATGGCCTACACCTTGTTATGACCCTGATATTCCTTGCATAAACCAGGGCTGACCCTGCTTAGCTTTTGAGATCCAACAAAATCAGGCTAACTTGAGCTATCCAGGTCAGGGAGGGTATATAGTAGAATACAGTGTCTCAAGGTCTGGTTGCTGGGTATATGTGTGTATATGAGGGGGCAGTTATTTCAGATGGGGATTTTTTTTTAAAGTGGAGAAGAACATCTAAGGTAGAAGTCCTGGGTCCTAGAAAGGTTTCCAAATTAAGTCTGGGATGTGGGAGGTGGGAGAAAGGACGAGGAAATGGTACAAATGAAGCTTAAGCGTTTTTTTTATTAAGGGTTGATGTCAGAAAGGAATGTGGCTCAGCAACAGGACTCTTGAACTAAGGTATCTTGATTGAACTGAAATATTTTGAACAAAAGTCTAAGCATTCTCAATGGAAGAGTGGGTAACCTTCTCTCTAGGTTTTGTGGTGCCAAGTTGCAATAGCTCTGTGTTTATTGACCTGCCAGTGATACTGTTCTGGGTTATCACTGTGCCACTGTAGCTTAAATGCAGATCAAGCTGGGTGCCTCTGCTCCTACTATTCCTCTATCATCTCTCAGGATAATATACCACAAAAAGGCAAACAGTTGCATTTCATAAACCTCACATAAGTAGCAAAGACAGGCTGGTCAAAAACCCAAGCTAGAGTGGGATAGAGAAAGAGGCCAAAAAAATAAAGACTGAGACTAAATGGTCAGAGCAGTACCTATGAATGTTTGCTTAAAAAGTTAAAATAACAGTGAATTAAACTTTCTTTAATTGGAAGGGAATATCCTGTTTGACATTAGAGACCCAACTGATTGACTTCATAAGAACATAAGAGAAGTCATGTTGGATCAGGCCAGTGGCCCATCCAGTCCAACACTCTGTGTCACACAGTGGCCAAAAATACCAGGTGCCATCAGGAGGTCCATCAGTGGGGCCAGGACACTAGAAGTCTTCATACGAAGAATACAGAGCATCACTTGCCCCAGACATAGAGTTCCAACAATACACTGTGGCTAATAGCCACTGATGGACCTCTGATCCATATGTTTATCTAATCCCCTCTTGAAGCTGGCTATGCTTGTAGCCACCACCTCCTGTGGCAGTGAATTCCAAGTGTTAATCATCCTTTGGGTGAAGAAGTACTTCCTTTTATCCATTCTAACCTGATTGCTCAGCAATTTAATTGAGTACTCACAAGTTCTTGTATTGTGAGAAAGGGAGAAAAGTAGTTCATGTCACTCCTCAGTTGAGGTTTCTCCAAGCTGAAGAGCCCTAAGCGTTTTAACCTTTCTTCATAGGGAAAGTGTTCCAACCTTTTAGTCATTCTAGTTGCCCTTTCCTGGACTTTTTCCAGCGCTATAATATCTTTTTTGAGGTGTAGTGACCAGAATTGTACACAGTACTCCAAATGAGGATGCATCATTGATTTATACAGGGGCATTATGATACTGACGGATTTGTTTTAAATTCCCTTCCTAATAATTCCCAGCATGGCATTGGCCTTTTTTATTGCAGTTGCACACTGTCTCGACATTTTCAGTGAGTTATCTACCATGACCCCAAGATCTCTCTCTTGGTCAGTCTCTTCCAGTTCAGACCCCATCAACTTGTATTTATAGTTAGGATTTTTGGCCCTAATGTGCATTACCTTGCACTTGGCCACATTGAACCTCATCTGCCATGTTGACGCCCATTCGCCCAGTCTCAACAGATCCTTTTGGAGTGCCTCACAATCCAACTTCTGGCTTTTAAGTTTTCAACTGAATGGCTTCCATTTTTTGTTTGTTCCCAGAAGCCCAAAAATCCAGCCTGATATTAGTTCAACCTTGTGTCCATTAAAGTTGGCAGAGCATTATATACAAGATGCAAACAAAGAACCTTAAGATTGTGGTCTGAAATATCTTTTGTAAAGCCACTACCCAACCAGGGCCGGATCTTTGGGGGGGGGCAGAGAGGAATGCTTGCCCCAGGCGCCACCACAGGGAGGCACCAAATTGGATATGGAGTCCATTCTATTATATGGGCCCATAAGGTAGAATGGGCCCATAAAGGGGTGCCATTTTTAAATCCCCCCCCTTGAAAAACATAGATCTGGTCCTGTCCCCAACCCTTGTTTTTTAATATCTAGATTGATTAAGAGTTCTGGAGAACACAAAAGCTTGCATGTTATGTTATTTCAGTAGGTCTTAAAAAAAGGCATTATACGGCTTTTGGTTTTGAATTTTGCAGTGGATCAATGTGGCCACAAAATGCTTTCTGTAGTTTGAAAGTGCTTGCATCCCACTGATAAAAAGAGATTTTTCAACAGGAAGAAAAAAGAATATAGAAAGGCTGACTAGGTAGTATTTCAGATAGAGCCTGGTGAGCAGCTGTGTTGGTCTGAAGCAATAGAAAAAAGTTGGAGTCCACTGGCACCTTTAAGATCAACAAAGTTTTATTCAAAATGAGAGCTTTTGTGTGCTAAAAGCACACTTCATCAGACAAGAGTATGGAATGGAATTAGCAATCCTAAATATAGGGAGTGGGCAGTGAATTAATATGCAAAATAGTGAAAATGTTTTTAACAGTTTAAAAGAATAACAAGTTCGGATCTGAGTATTGTCAGCCTGGGTTCAGGGAGGGACAGCAAAGGCAATGAACGTGTCAGAATTAGAGCTTGATGTCTATGTCATTTCAATTTGTCTTCCATTTACTCTTTACTTAGGGCATCAACTAAAATCAATATCCAGTATCAATGTAAAGACAAACATTTTGTCCTCTATGCCTTTTAAAAGACCTGTATGTTCTGTTTGGCATTAGAGACATATGATCAGCTTCTAGTGTTTGTTTTCAGCTGACTGGCTTTCCTTTTTTTGTTTCTTGTTCCTGGAAGGCCACGGGAGAGCCTGACCATAGCTCCACTGGAGTTGGCAGAGCATTCCATTTAGAAAGAAAAAAGACGTATCAGGTTTAGTGCTTTCCCCCTTACTGCTACGATTGTTGATTTAGAGCAGCTGCAATGGACTTCCAGGTGATAGTTATTCCCCACATTTTCCCCACCCAGTCCCCTGCATTGGCCATTTCCATGCTAACACAGGTTCTGTTTTTCTAAATCAGCCATTGGCGTAGTGTTATAACCATCTGTTACATTCTCTGAGTTCTTCACTTTCATTTTTTAAAGTAATTTTTTTAGCCCTTTGTATCTCCACAATGAAAGAGATTTTTAAAAATGAAAACTGGGGATTCAGAGAACATGATAGACAAATTATTACAATATTATAATAATATTCCAATTGCCAGATTTTTTAAAAAAAACATTCCAGCAGCAGGTGGAGAAATGGCCATTGCTGAAGGACTGGGGCAAAGAATATGGCAATATAGTGGGCAGAACAGGAAGATCTGTATTTTCTTATCAGCAGTCTGGTTTTGCCACATTGTCCCAAAACATCAGAGCAGAGAAGTTCTTGGAGGGATTGCAAAACACACACACACACACCAGAGAAGATTCTGGAGGTAAATGGAAGCCCCACAATGTTGTGGGGGTAGTAGAGGGGTATTTCCCAATAACTCCAGAACCAGGGCAAAACAACCCATTTATAAATGACCAAGGGGTCTTAAGGTCATGATCTGAAAAAAATACCATTTTCTCTCCCATTCCTTTTAATAAGCTAGTTTGATAAAGATATCTAGAGAGCTCAAAAACTTCCATACAGTGGTGTGGTATTTTGGTTGATTTTAATTTGGGCCTTTTTTTGTAGAAAAAGCCCAGCAGGAACTCATTTGTATATTAGGCCATACCCCCTGACACCAAGCCAGCCAGAACTGCATTCCTGTGCCTTCCTGCTCAAAAAAAGCCCTGCTCTTAATTAAAATATTATATGGCCACAGCTCCTTCCCAGCTTAAAGTCCTTCAGCTGGGGCCTTCTATCCCTCTTCCCCTGGTCACTCCCTCCTGCTTCTCTGCTTGTCCTGAGAAAGCCCTTCCTTCTTGAGAAGACTTTTACCTTAAAGGAGGTGAAGAAGAAGAAGAAGATGATGATGATATTGGATTTATATCCCATCCTAGAAGAAGATTATGATATTGGATTTATATCCTGCCCTCCACCCAGAGTCTCAGAGCGGCTCTCAATCTCCTTTATCTTCCTTCCTCAAAACAGACACCCTGTGAGGTGGGTGGGGCTGAGAGGACTCTCAGAGCAGCTGCCCTTTCAAAGACAACCTTTGCCAGAGCTATGGCTGACCCAAGGTCATTCCAGCAGGTGCAAGTGGAGGAGTGGGGAATCAAACGTCAACTGAATATAGCACCTTAACTTAATTTTAGCTGTAATTTAATGTAACTGTTTTAACTGTATGTATGTATTGTATTTTAAAATTGTTTTATAAATCATGGTATACCATGTCATGTTAGCCGCCCTGAGCCTGCTCTGGCGGGAAGGGCGGGATATAAATAAAAGTTTATTATTATTTATTTATAAACCCAGTTCTCCCAGATAAGAGTCTGCACACTTAACCACTACACCAAACTGGCTCTAAATTAGGCTTCCCAATCCCCAGGTCCCAGCGGAGGATCCCCTGGTTCTACAGGCTTCCCCCCTCCCCCAGCCAGCTGGCCGGTGGGGGAAGCCCCACCCCCACAGCCATTATGCACCTCCATGAACAATTCCCATAGGGAATGATGGGGAATTGATCTGCGGGTATCGGGGGCTCTGGGGGGGCTGTTTTTTGAGGTAGAGGCGCCAAATTTTCAGTATAGCATCTAGTGCCTCTCCCCAAAATACCTCCCAAGTTTCAAAAGGATTGGACCAGGGGGTCCAATTCTACGAGCCCCAAAAGAAGGTGCCCCTATCTTTCATTATTTTCTATGGAAGGAAGGCATTTTAAAAGGTGTGCTGTCCCTTTAAATGTGATGGCCAGAACTCCCTTGGAGTTCAATTCTGCTTGTCACACCCTTGTTCCTGGCTCCGCCCCCCAAAGTCTCCTGGCTCCACTCCCAAAGTCCCCAGATATTTCTTGAATTGGACTTGGCAACCCTACTCTAAATAGTACTGGTTGGTCTTCCTCCTGGCCATTGTTCCCTCTTAGCTGAGTTAGTGTAAGCTAGCTCACAGATTTTTGGCCTCTGGCTCACACATTTTTGTCTTAGCTCAGGGAAAATAGCCCCAGAGCAAACTAATTTATGCAGGAGCTCACAAGTTTAATGCCAGCAGTTCACAAAGTAGAATTTTTGCTCACATGACTCCATGGCTTTGAGGGAACATCCTGGCTGCTCCTCCCTTGATCTTATTGAACACAATGGCTCTTCCCTCACTTCAGCAACCAGGCTGCTGCCTTCCTTAGCACTGTGCCCCTGCTCTACCCCTAGGGTTGCCAAGTCCAATTCAAGAAATATCTGGGGACTTTGGGGGTGGAGCCAGGAGACTTTGGGGGTGGAGCCAGAAGACATCGGGGCGGAGCCAGGAACAAGGGTGTGACAAGCATAATTGAACTCCAAGGGAGTTCTGGCCATCACATTTAAAGGGACCGCACACCTTTTTAAATGTCTTCCTTCCATAGAAAATAATGAAGGATAGGGGCACCTTCTTTTGGGGCTCATAGAATTGGACCCCATGGTCCAATCGTTTTGAAACTTGGGGGATACTTTGGGGAGAGTCACTAGATACTATACTGAAAATTTGGCGCCTCTACCTCAAAAAACAGCGCCCCCGGGGGGGGGCGGAGCGTCGCGAGTTAATGGCGGACGCAACCTAAGCTAGCTCCGATCTCCTCCTTCCTCAAAACCTTCAGAAATCAACGAAACAAACTCTAATGCCTACAAAAACAAAAGGAAAAGCCGTCCGAAGCAAACAGAAGCAAGCTCCGAAAAAGAAAACTTTGGTGTCGGCTTTCTTCTTGCCTGAAAACGCTTTAAAGGTGGGTGACTCGACCGCGTGCTCCCCAGACGGCCCTAATATGGCGCCCACTCCGACCTCTCCCAGGCCTGCTGACGCTGCTCAGTCTGATAGCGAAGCAGAAAGACCAATCACTAAAAAAGACCTAGATCTATTAAAAATGGACATCCACAAGTATTTTAATGAAGCCATTATAGATCATATTAAGCCACTGAAAGAAAAGATTGGGGAGCTCACAGAAGACCTCAATACGACTGCAAACATAGCTGAACGCTCAGCAGAGCTAGGCTTGTCGTTAAAAAGGGAAGTCACCACCTTAAAAGAAAATGAGCATAAATTGCAAAACAGACTGGCAACCTTGGAACATAAATGGCGTGCCCTAAATATTAAGCTTCGCGGATTTGATGAGAAAGCGGAAGAGAAAAAGGACTTGCTGCTTTTTGTGGCAGACTGGCTGAGGGAGACATTTTCCCTTCCCGACAACGTGGCTGCTAGTATAGTTCGAGTTCAAAGACTGGGCGCCATTTCCTCGCAACGGCGCAATTTTACTAGAGACATTCTAGTCCAATTTACTAACTCTCGACTGAAAGACCTTATACTCCAAAAATCAAGGCAAATGGATGCTATCGTATACAGGGGGAAAAAAATTTTGCTCCTGCTTGATCTTTCGCCAGAATCACTTGAGAAAAGGAGAAAGCTAAAGATCGTTTCCAGCAAGCTGCATGAGAGCAACCTTAGGTTCAGATGGAGCCCGACTTCGGATCTCCTGTTGTTTAAAAATGGCGCCTTTTACAAGATCCATGATGCACAGTCAGGAATCACAGCGTTGAATGCTCTTGCCATCAAATACTCAGAAGAAGAAGAAAAAGAGCTACGAAAGAACTTTGAAGCGCCTGTAGACAACCAGCCATCTGAAGATGCGGTTTAAATCTCTGCAACTCTACATAAACTCCATTGGAGCTAACAAAAAGTTAATTTGCCTCAATAGCCCCGTTGGGCTTTTATCTTACAAAAACTGTTATAAAACTGTTATGCCAATGTTAACCTTGAGAACTCTGCTTTACTAAGCTCAGCAGAAGAACTGATTGCTAGGGTAATGCATCATTTAACAAACAGAGATGTAAAACATACATGCTAACTAACAAAATCAATGAGCCCAAGCAATCCTGTTGGGGGGGGGGGTTTTACCTGTGTGAAATCATTTTGAATTTGTTATGCAACTGTTAACCCATAGAAAGCTGTTTTACAAGTCTCGTTAATAGAGCTGCTTGTAAGGGAAATGTTTTCATAGACATACCTACATTGCCTTAAAACTTCTGATGAGGCCTTTTTCTTTTGAACTAATGGAATTTTTTGACCGTTAACATTTATTGTGCTTTTCCTCACTAGCTCCACAGGAGAGGTTATGCAACTAACTTTTATTTCCAGATCTGGCAACAGCACTCTTGCCTTCAATATCCATACAGCAACTAATGGTGCAAAGCACGCATATTAAGGCTAAGTTCATCTCTTCATGGTTTCTAAGGTTGATATTTATATTACCCAGATGTTAGAGTTTTTAAGGCTTAATAAATGAGGATGGGGGAGGAAGGTTAAAGTATTTGTGCTTTACTTGTAGCTTTTGCCCTCTTGGTAGGGATTTGAGAGTTTCAAATAAGGGAAACCTAAAGGGGTTTTTTCCCTAGCTCCCTAGTTACTGGGTAGCTGTGAAACTTCACCCAAGAATTGGGTGCGAGTGAGTAGAATATAGTTGTTTTGTTCTTTATTGGCGGGTGGATTGGCATTCCCCCCCTTTCCTTCTTTTTTTCTTTTCTTTTCTTTTTTTTTCTTGTCTTTTCCTTATTAATTTAACTCTGCTATTTCCTCGACTTAGTTACCAGCTCTTATAAAATAGCAATTCACATTAGGATTGATCTAGTTTGCATTAGTGAAACAACACCTTAAGTCTCCTGGTAAAGTGTACTAAACCTCACGCTTAATGCCTATAATGTCTAAAAGTCTGAAACTGTTAACTTGGAACTGCAGAGGGTTTAAACACCCAATTAAGCGCTCTCGCATTTCTAACTTTCTAGCAAGGCAGCGACCGCATGTGGTCTGCCTGCAAGAAACTCATGTGAAGAAACAAGCCCCTTTCGGGTTGCGCTCTAAATGGTTCAATCAGATCTATCATGCGCCAGGCTCATCTAAAGCAAGAGGGGTGGCAATCCTATTTTCTAAAGACACTGTTTTTGATTTGCATGATACCAAATCAGATCCCAAAGGACGATATATTTTTGTTAAAGGTACTTTGAATGGTAAACCCATAACGGTTGTTTCTATTTATGCACCCAACAGCAGCCAATTGTCCTTTTTGAGAGAGACCTTCGCTGAGCTGATGGATTTCAAGCATGGTGAGCTTATTGTTGGAGGTGATCTTAACTACATCGCAGATCTGAACCTCGATAAGACAGGGGGTAAGAAGCCCAAAAAGAGACACACTAAAGAAACAGGCCTAAACAACCTCTTGCAATCCTTAAATCTAATAGACGCCTGGAGGGCATTACACCAAAAAGCAAGAGATTACACTTACTTCTCACACGTGCATAACGTATACTCCAGGATTGACTACATTTTAACTTCCCCAGCTCTCTTAGCTTGTATCCATGATGTTGAAATCGGTTCCCGGACCATCTCAGACCACTCATGGGTAGCAGCTAATTTCATGATGCAAGAGCTAAATAGCAAAGGGCAGACCTGGACTTTGAATAAACTCTTGTTGACGAAAGACAGCATTTGCGATAGGGTAGATAAACAGATTCAAGAATACTTTCAATTCAATGACAACTGCGGAGTTGCACAAAACGTAGTATGGGATGCCTTCAAGGCTGTTCTTAGAGGCAACTTAATCTCTTTGGCTGCATTCTGCCACAGAAACAGAAATAAAGATATTTTGGAACTTAGATCCAAAATCACTGAATTGGAAACAAAACATAAGAAATTTGGAGGAAAGAAAACCCTTAAAAAACTAACTATGGAAAGAAATAAATTAGACCTAATTGAAACCTCAGACGTCCAAAAAAATCTACTATATTTGAAACAACGCTATGTTACTAAAACAGCAAAATCCCTGAGATCATTAAAATTTAGACTCCAGCAAAATAAGGCAAACTCTCAAATCCATTCTATTAAATCGCCTCAAGGCAATTTGCACGTCATACCCCAGGAAATTACTAAAGTTTTCCAAGACTACTACTCCACCCTGTATAGTACAGCTATAGAGGCAGATTTGGACTTCAAAAAGTATTTGAGGGACATGAAATTCGACCGGAAACTGTCAACTAACGATGCTGAGTTCATGGATAGGCCTATTTCAGAAATAGAAGTTCGTGAAGCGCTCTCCTCAATCAAAAACAACAAGGCGGTTGGTAATGATGGATTTCCTATCGAATTTTATAAAAGGTTTAGTTCTAGTTTGCTACCCCCTTTAACGAAAACATGTAATTTGGCAATGTCAGAAGGTACTATACCTGAGACTTGGAAAGACTCAAAAATGATAGTTATTCATAAGGAAGGGAGAGACAAACAAGACCCTAAATCTTTTCGACCAATTTCGCTCCTAAATCATGACTTTAAAATTTTTTCCACAGTGCTGGCCCGCAGACTAAACAAAATTATCAATGCATATGTCCATCCGGATCAGGCAGGATTCATTCCTGGCCGGTCCATTGCCGATAACATCAGGAGAACACTCAATCTAATTCATTTCGGTAAATCAACACAAACAACTTCTCTTATTGCTTCGTTAGACGCCGAGAAGGCCTTTGATAGGTTGGAAATTAAATATTTGAAAGCAGTGCTGGAACAAATGGGCTTTGGGGAAAAATTTCTAAACTCAATAGCTGCCATTTATAATCAACCGAAAACACAAATTAGTATTAACACCCTCAAATCTGAAGTAATCACTTTATCTAGAGGTACGCGACAGGGTTGCCCCTTGTCTCCGATCCTATTTGCCCTCTCACTAGAGCCTTTAGCTCACCTAATACGGATGGACCCCGAAATTGAAGGTATAAGAGTTGCTGGAGTAACCCATAAAATTAGTCTGTTTGCAGATGACGCGGTCATATACTTAAGCAATCCATTAAAATCTTTAACTAAATTAATGCAAACAATAGACACCTTTGGAAAATTTTCTGGCCTTGCTATTAACATATCTAAATCAGAAATCTTTCCAATTTATGTTCCTGCTGAGGTGCGCCGGGACATTATGCTTACCTTCCCCTTTAAATGGGTCGATAAAGCCTGGCGACATTTGGGGGTCCAAATTCCTATAGACCTAGCCAACTTGATTAGTGCAAATTATGGGCAACTCTTTAAAAAGGTTAAATTAGATCTACAGTCCTGGGCAAAACTTCAACTCAACCTGCTGGAGAAAATTGATTTATTAAAAACTTTTGTGATGCCTAAATTTCTTTTCTTATTTCAAAACATTCCTGTAGATATCCCAAGAGGTGAAATGAAAATGTGGCAAAAAAGCTTTTCCCTGTTTCTGTGGCAGAATAAAAAACCAAGAATAGCATATCATCTTCTGGCCAAACCTAGTGCCAAGGGAGGTCTAGGTGCGCCAATCTTAGAAAAATATCACCTGGCGGCCCAGCTGCGGAACATCCTAATATATTCTAAGAAAAGCTGTGACCTACCCTGGCTGCAAATAGAGGCAGCAAGTGTTCTTCCTGCTCATCTCAATGAATTTGTATGGGTTAGCGAAACGGATAGGAAAAAAACCAGCTTAGCTAACCCCTTCCTACGCTACACACTACAACTCTGGGACAAGTATAGATCTGTAGTGACTCAGCCATCAACCCCGATTATGTCTTTCTTGGGGCAACCCTGGTTCCCACCAGGCATGCCCAAAGAAAACTTCCAAACCTGGAGAAAAGGAAAAATTATGAGAATTACTGACATTAGCGCCAAAGGTAAATTATATACGCGTGAGCAGCTCAAGACCAAATTCAAAGTCGAAATCCCTTGGTTTGAGTATCATCAGATACATGATACTCTAAACAATGTGATCCCTGTGATGCTACCAGTTAATCAGTTGAATGCCTTCGAGAAATTAATACATGATGAAAATACGACAATGAGAGGTGTAATTGCAAAAATATACTTTTTATTAAATCAAAAAAATTGGGCACACCCTACATCACAGCAAAATGCATGGGCTAAGGACTGTAGCACACACCTGACTGAGGAACAGTGGCATACAATTTGGACTTCATCTTTATGTAAATCTAGATGCGTTAATTTTAAATTGCAGCAATACAAAATAATCTCGAGATGGTATCTGACTCCACAAATGCTAAGCCATGCACAGAAAAACATCAGCTCCCTCTGTTGGAAAGGTTGTGGGACTTCTGGCTCCTTCCTCCATTGTTGGTGGTCGTGTCAAAAAGTGCAGACATTCTGGAATAGTATAATTACCAAAATTGAAGCAATTGTACAGGAAACCATCCCTCATACCCCTGATTTTGTCCTTCTTAATTTGTGGCCGAAAACAGCCTACTCCAAATTGAAATCAGAACTCATCTCACTCTTGCTCTTAGCAGGAAAACTGCTGCTTGCAAAACTTTGGAAGAGCACTAAGATACCTTCAATAACTCGCTGGTTTCAAAAGGTGTGGGAACTTATAATACAAGATAAGATTGCCTCTCAACTCATCGCGGGGGACAACCCCAGATTAGGGGGAAATTTTGTGGAAAGATGGTTTCCTTTTTTAGACTTTATAAACAAAAACACATCCAAGAAGTATGCAATGCCGAAAAAGTTCCTGGACTTTGTTTTATACTGAAACTTGGCTTGCACAGACTGGGCCTGCTTGAAATTGCTTAGGCAACTGCTTAGGGACACGACCATGTTTATAAGTATAGATGTCAATGTATAAATGTAGATTCATGGTTAAATGCAAACATATGAATATGTATGCTGGTTATTATCATATATTTATCACTCCTTTATTTATTTTTGTATTTATTTATCTATTTACTTTTTCTTTTACTTGGTTCTAAAAGTTTGGTTGTTACACCTTTGTCGACATATGCATGGAAGCTGTGTTTGAGCTAATCACTTGTGTTTGTATAAGAAATGTTATTATCGTTCTTTTTCTTATAAAATAAAAATTTTAAGTTTAAAAAAAAAAACAGCGCCCCCAGAGCCCCAAAACCTCCAGATCAATTCCCCATTATGCCCTATGAGAATCAATCTCCATATAGAGAATAATGAAGTACTCAGCAGACTCCCCCCCCCCATTTCTGGCAACACTGAAGGGGGATTGGCCTCTCTACTCATGAGTTGCTGCCAACTTCTTCAAAGTAACACAGACACCCCATCCCAAGAGGAAGCCTTTCAATCAGCGACTGAAGCCTCCGGAGGTAGAAACGCCCATGGTCCTCTGGGGGTGGAGCTCCCCCCCCTCCACCAGCCAGACTCCCCGAGGAGACGCCTGTGGCAGCCGGAGAGGACGCAAGGACTACGAGTCCCAGCATGCACCTCGCGAAGGGAGGCCGGACTGGAGCGAATAGCTGGCCGGCGGTGGAGGAAGGGAGAAGCCTAAAGCCTGCGAGGGAGGCAGGCAGGCAAGGAAAGAAACACCGCACTGTTTCCCCACCCCCACCCCCCCCGCTTCCACATTTTTGGAGAGCGGGGGATGAGGCTGCTAATCCAGGGGTCCCCCGGCAGGGCGGGGGGGTTGGGAAGCCTATTTCTCAGCAATAGGGTATCCCGTGCTGTGACAAGAACCCTGCTGGATCATGCCAGTTATCTATTTTAGCAGCTTGCTTCACACCATGGCCAAGTAGTTGCCCTGGAGGGTCAACAAACAGGGCATAAAAGCAAATGTGTCCTAGTACTGGCATTCAGAGGTTTGCTGCTTCTGATTATGGAGACTCCTTTTAGTCACCATGGCTAGGAGCCAGTGATGGCCCTCGTATTGTGCGATGCCACAGCTTTTGGAGCCAGAAAGGCCAAGGCTCACTGGACTACTTATTCCTTTCTGTGTGAGAATCTTCTGCCCTCCATTATGAAGCTCTCCTGGTCTTTTATAGCCAGCCTTCTGGGATGTGTGTGTGGGCGGTGGGGGGGGGGGGTTGGCAGTAATCCCTCCAAGCTTGTTCTGAGTAATACTGCATCATCAATCTGGAAGAAGTAATTTGTAGTTGTTGCACACACACACCCTCCAGTAATACTGACTCTTGGGTCAGTCTCTTCACAGACCTTCTCACTCTTCTAAGTCTGGCGATGTTATTGTTAAACAGCTCCTTATTTAGAATCGATAGACAGCACCAGTCAGTCTAATGGAAGAACTACAAGAATCTTTGCCATTGTGTTTGGATTTTTCAGCCTCATTGAAAATACTTGAATTAGAAAGCAAACATAAATAATGAGATCAAAATTATAAATAAAGTATTTCTGTCTTAAAGCTAGGTGAAAATGGAAAAATCTGAGAAAACAACTGTTTTCAATTTAAATAAATATGAAACAATGGCAAAAGTAAAGATTTTCCACTGTAATTGCTCCCCTTTTTGAGCATAACATGTAACCTTGACTAGGCTACGGAAAGAACTAGAGAGATACTTTAAAATTAATAAATAAATAAATCTGGTACTAGTACATTGTTGCAGTAGTGTTATAACATTATAGCCATGTAGTTATTTACTTAATTTTTTAAATCCCTCTAGTGGCAGAAGGGGAAATGGCAGCCACAGAATCAGGTAAAGTGTGGGACAAACTTCTGTGTGGCTGTTTGTTGTCACAAGGAGATATAATCTTTTTGACCACTAGAGTTCATACTTTTCTGATGCAAGACCCAACCTGAAATAAGTCTCTGTTACAGTCTTTCGATGTACATCTGTCTCTTGAGGGGTTCTATGTTGGTGCATGGAATATTTCTATAGCACAAACTTGAAAATAATGTTCTTTTCCTTTTAAGAAACTGAGTAAACATTTTAAAATGCCTTTATTATAACTTAGTCAAGCCAATGGAGAATCAATAAAATTACTTTGCAGATTCAACCCATGGTTTACCAGTCAGTCATCCCTAATGCATGCAAAGAGAACAGAACTGGGTGTAGTTGAAGAACAGACATAACTCACCTTGCATTTATATAGGACAAATTAACACCACATTGCTCATTAACATGGGGCAGAACTATTTTGACCAGTGGCTGTATGGGACTTAGTATCTTTCAACACTCTATGCAAGGTACAGATTTCATTTACCACTTTTACTATCTCTTTGTGCCAATCACATATGAAAGACATAAATAAATAAAACTCAGCAATAAATAAAAGGAGTGTTTTTCCTTCCATGAGCCTGGGCATTGATAAAGCTTTGCAGTTCTGTTTTATAGCCTGGTAGTTGTCTATAAGAAATCCAAAATCAACATTTGTAAAGCAGAACAATCAATACAACAGAGCTTCAGGGGATTGCCAGCACAGAAGATGACGGAAAGAAATGATCAATGCCTGTCTTTTCAACAGATAGGATATAGCCATAGGGCTTTATTGTTAAGCTCCAGGGATGTGAACAAATTACAAAATAGGCCCTTTTTTGTATAAAGGCAGAGCTCTTTATTTTCACCCCCTGGGAACTGGCAACCATTTCACTGACTTCCCAGTTCCAGACTGTTTTGCAAACAGCTGAATGTGATCCACAGAGTCACTATGTCCATATGTTTCTTCCTCTGTTGTAAAGAAATATGGTTTGAGGCATTATAATGTGTTTGCATTGTTGTTTGGGGCTCTCTTCAAAACATGAAATTTCAAAAATAGTACTTCAGCAATAATTCTGTTTCATGCAAATTACATGAGTGACACTTTTGCAGAGGAGTCCTCAATCTATAGTATAGAATCTATAGTATAGAATATAGTATAGAAAGAAGTACTTTTCTCCCTTTCTCACAATACGAGAACTCGTGGGCATTCGATGAAATTGCTGAGCAGACAGGTTAAAACGGATAAAAGGAAGTACTTCTTCACCCAAAGGGTGATTAACATGTGGAATTCACTGCCACAGGAGGTGGTGGCGGCCACAAGCATGGCCACCTTCAAGAGGGGGTTAGATAAAAATATGGAGCAGAGGTCCATCAGTGGCTATTAGCCACAGTGTGTATGTGTGTGTGTGTGTGTGTGTGTGTGTATATATATATATATATATATATATATATATATATATATATATATATATATATATATATATATTTGGCCGCTGTGTGACACAGAATGTTGGACTGGATGGGCCATTGGCCTGATCTAACATGGCTTCTCTTATGTTCTTATGTTCTTAATCTTTGATATATTATATATTACTGATTTACAACCTTATCAGATTGACTGGACCTCAAAGTGAGCCAGAGAGTAAAAAAAATGTCTGTTTTGGTAGTGTGGGCTGGGGAGAAACATTGGAAGGTCTACACTACGCTGATCTGTTTTTGAATACATTTAGGTATTGACTTTTCTTTGAGGACAACAGGAACATAATTAATTCTGACTAGGGAAAGGAAATGACTGAATTTACAATTGTTCAGAAAAGTAATTTATTTTTAATTGTATGTGGTAACACAGAATCACTGACTGTAAAGCAACAACAAAAATAACATGGAGAATGATTCTGACCTATAATTATTTTTAAAATACTCCACCTATTTCTCACCTTGGTAGCAATTTGTGTTCTGCTGGTTCACCTTTAAACTCCTATGACTAACTCTATGACTGGTTCATCTTCAAACTCCTATGACTAATTTAAAAAGGTAAAGGTAGTCCCCTGTACAAACATCAGTCATTTCCGACTCTGGGGTGATGTCGCATCACGGCGTTTTCACAGCAGACTTTTTACAGGGTGGTTTGCCATTGCCTTCTCCAGTCATCTACACTTTCCCCCCAGCAAGCTGGGTACTCATTTTACCGACCTCGGAAAGATGGAAGGCTGAGTCAACCTTGAGCCAGATACCTAAACCCAGGTTCCGCCAGGATTGAACTCAGGTTGTGAGCAGAGCTTGGACTGCAGTACTGCAGCTTACCACTCTGCACCAGAGGGCTCTTTTTGACTAATTAGTTATAACTAATTTTGAAGAGAAATCTGGATTCATCTTCATAAATCATGAGATTCCAAAAATTTGAAGTGGCTGGGAGTCACTATGTCCTGTGTGAAGACACTATCAAACAGTATGCTAGGATAGGAAACAACTTATTAAAATTCACACTTTTTGGCAAACTGTACAGCACAAAACTTGTTCCACATGCTTTTATTGTTTATATTAATATCCTCTATGTTAATAATATGAAGTGGACTAGAAAATGCTGCTGGCGATAATGATGTAAACCTAGGCAGAAATATCTGACATTTTATACTGTTTTCAAGCTGGGAGGATCCTCTGAGCTTGGATATAGTTTCTTGCAAATTACATGAGTGAAACTTTGCAGAGCCTTTCTTTGTAACATCTCCCTGCCTCTGTCTTTTTGTTATTCATTTCTTTTTAGTATGTCTTTCCTAACAGATTAAACCTTCATGCATCTGATGAAGTGCATTCTGACTCAGAATCTTATATTGTAACTTATGGTTTTCATCTTCAAAGTGCCAATGGACTTTTATTTTCCCTTTTGTTCTTATACTAGATCTTTTCATGGGTAATACATTTACTTTCCAGAGCCTCTATATTATTTCCCATTCCCTATTCAGCATATCTAATATTCAGGTTTTTATCAGTATGGCAATTAAAGTAATGCAACATTATATACATACAAATAATTTAGTTTTATTGCTTTTAGTAGAACTTATTTATTTATTTATTTATTCATTTTATTCAATTTATAGCCTGCCCTCCCCATAGAACAGGCTCAGCGTGGGTTAAATCATAAGAGAAGGTAATCAATAGTAAAAACCAAATTAAAATATATACAATCTAAAATTACAGACTAAACATTGGAAGCTAAAGTGACAAATTCTGCCTCACAGGCATGGCCTATTGCCCTTACTTTGAGGTAAGCCAATATTACCTTGACCGACTCATGTCCTTGGAAGCTGCTTCCTTGAGATGGTTTTGTTCCAGTTCGGTGTCCAAACTAGAGGAGGATTTGTTTGTTTGTTGAGCATCCACATGATGCCATCTTCTTTTGCTCCTGTTTCTGTGTTTTTCCCTACTTTGCTGCAAATCTGGTTTGCCATAATCTTATTTGAAAGTGGAAGTGTGTTTGAACACCATGTGGATGGGGACAGTATGGATTTTTGCCCGCATTAGCACTGTTTTCCTTGTCTCAGTTCCTGTAGCCTCCATCTCCCCCCACTACCACAGGAGAGCTTTATTTAAAATAGGAAATGGAGATATCACTAGCATTATAATGACCTATTACCGCAGTCTACTCATTCTGAATTCCCAGCTTCTATTTTGTTAACTGGAAAATCTGTAGTCCTTTTTCTTGCAAAGATACAGCTTTTCCTACCTATCTCTGCAACAAAAAGGTCCAAAACTTCCCTTTTGAAACAAAGCTGAGGAAGTCTTGGCAGTGGATGTTATGCAATTACTAGGTTTTTTTAAAGCCAAGAAAGCCCTTTAAGAGTTTCTAATCCTCAGGTTAATATCTGAGAGAACACAGTAAGAACCATATATTTGCAAAATGAATCCTAAATATTGCTCCTCAGAGGCACTGAGGAACTGGAAAAATTCATCCAACTCTCCTGAGAAGCTATTTACTTAATGGCTTTAATGAATAATAAATAGGTCTTGAGGACCTGCTGAAAAATAGTTTGCTTTTATCCCAGTAATGCCAAAGGCTCTGGACTGAATGTATCGCCATGGATCATTTTATCCCATTTACTTCAATGCAATGGAGAAGACTGTTCCTTTGGTACTGCATATTTTCCTGATGTTTTAGAGACTGTTTTTCTGTAATGCACTGAAGTGATGGACTAAGAGTAATAAAATCAATTATAATCAGTTCTGTGACTATTTAAGAACTATTACTATTTAATAAATGCATTTTGTATCTGCTACCAAGGTTATGGAATGGCTTGTTTTTGCCTTTTGGTACTACATATTATTTCTATTTCAGTCAAGCTTTTAAAAGAGTTTTAAAACTTGTCAGTGTGGTTTTTGCACATCTTGAAATCAGGTTTTTCTGCTTGCTGGAGATCAGTAGCCCAGGTGGCTGCCACATTAGCGGGGTGACGTGGCATATGAGTTAATCAATGTAAGTTCTGAGTGTAAGGTGCATACAGGTGAGAGAATACAGTAAGAACCATATCTTTGCAAAATGAATCCTAAATATTGCTCATCAGAGGCACTGAGGAACTGGAAAAAATCCATCCAACTCCTTCCTACTTTCATCCTGGCAGTTCAAACATGTTACCTGTGTTGAAAGAACAATCAAAAGCACGGAATAATTATTTTGTGACAGTAATTTAAAGCACCCTGGGTTGGATCCAACCACTTTTCTGCTGTTGAAGAAATAGGAGGAAGTCCCCATTGACCACCAGAAGGTGATGAAAGGGTCATATGACTTGCATAGACAAAAGCTTTGTGTGATGCAGATGATACTAAGAAGCCTAATTGGGTGAGATTTAGCAAAAATATATATATATATCTGGCTGGGTCCAGTCCCTTATCTGTTTGTTACCAGACATTTCCAAATTTCCATCTGGCTAATTCTTATGTAACATTTTCCAACACCATCTACAAAAAAGAGCTCTAGTATCACTATTCTCCTGTCCACAGCCTATTTGTCATGGTGGATCAAGTGACTGACTTGTTCCATCCCAGATCCAGCATGGCTTGATAGTAGCATCTGATCCACATAGCTACCCCACTGTAGGGGAAAGATCACATGTAAACATGCAACACTCTTGATGTTTGGGGCTGAATCTGCTAGTAAAATAGCAGGAATTTGGAAGGTGTGGGCTTGCCTATGAAAATACAAGCTTTTATGTGAAGAAAATTGTACTTAGTTGCCAATTCCTACATTCAGAAGAATAAGAGATACTTAAAAACATGGCTGCTTTGAACCCTTACCTACTGAATTTACTGGAAATTTACTGGAAAACTACCTTAACTGTATTATAATGGTGAGAATGTCAGACTAGGATTTGAGAAACCCAAGTTAAAATTCCTGCTTTGCCATGGAAGTTTATTGGGTAACCTTGGGCCAATCTTACATTCTCAATCTAACCTACTTAACAGGGTTATATTGAGAAGAAAATGGAGAAGAAAACAATGCATGTCACTTCAGGTCGCTATTGGAGAAAAAGGCAGAGTATAAATGAAGCAAGGAAAAAATTCTTAATTTGTGCCTGCAGAGACAATTGGCTGCCCACAGTTGGAAGCAAGATACTGGTCTGGAGACTTGATCTGATCCAGCAGGGTTCTTCTGCTGTTTTTAAATAATGTTAATGAAGATAAATGTTACAAGGGTGCAGCTCTAGATGAAAGCAAGCTATTTCAAAGTCAAGTCTCTTGCAAGGTGATGAAATTCCTCACAGCAGTGCCATGAACCTTCTTTTTTTGTCCATGTCAAGCTGTTGCCTTGAACTCTACTGGCAATTACTAAAAGGGTATATCTCCACTACAAAAGTTCTGGTTAGATATTGGCTTAACTGTAATGCTTCCCTCAGAGATTCCACTCCACTTGCCTATAACCAGTGCCTAAGAGCTTGTGGCTCTGGCTCTACATCCCAAGACCTAGCTTCTCATAATAGAAACCCACCTTCCATTCATCTGCACAGCATACAGCTAGCATTCCCTTTTAGCCCAAGTATAAAAGCAAAGCAGTATGTTTGGAGGTGAATAAACTAAAACTATGAAATGCTAAGAGTGTTTTTTAAAAGGCATTAAAATTATGCAATCCTTCCTGCTGAACTCTTCCCTGGCTATAAAAACAGCTTGCCAAGACTGGCAACCCTTGCAGTGAAATATATGTTTTCAAAATGGAAAGGGAGGACAGTGAATTCTAACATCTGCACAGGCTGTATGGAGGCACCATTTGAAGGATGGCAGCTGCTGCAGCACCCTTCCATGATGTAGGTGGAATTCCAATTGGAACCTTCTCCAGTTCAGTTGTCATCAGGGAAAGGGGGTGTCCCTTTGTTGCTGCAGTATTACTCACCACACTCACTTTCCACATTTGGCTGTGCTCTGAGAGTATATTTAGTTTACAAAAACTAGACACTTCTGCTTGTTTCATCCCAGATTGAGACGTCATTGTGCATCATTTCCCCACCAATGCTTATCTTTGTTATTTCTGAAAGTCACCTCTGTATTTTTAATCCTGTTCCACAAATGAACTTCTTGGCCTTGAATCAGAGAGGTAGGGGGGAACACTGTTGAGTATGCACTATGCATAGCTATTACAGAAGCTCTTTCAAGCTGTGAAGAATTTCACCAACAAAAGGTCTTACATATACACAGAGGGACACATGTAGAACTTACTTAGCAGTGCATGTCTATAACCCTGTACAATGTGTTATGAACATTTTCTCCTTGTGAAGCATCATGCCATCTTCCTCTTGCCTTGATCTAAGATTTCAGTTGTGGGAGTAATTGCAACGTGCTCCCTAAAATTGGAAAATGGAAAGCTGGTGCAGATGGGAGGCTCAGCCTTAGTGCTGATCACAGAGATGTAAGATAGAGGAAGTCTGTGAGCATCTCTTCTGCATGCTCAATAGTTCAGTTTCATGGCTATGCCAGAAAAGAAGTCTGTGACAAGCATGCAACCAGCATTGTTACTCATGAGAAATAGAGCTGGAAGGGATTTCCAGGGTCATCTAGTCCAAACCCCTGCACAATGCAGGGAATTCACAAATACCTTCTACCCATAACCTGAGTTACCCCTGCTCCGTGCCCAAAAGATGGCAAACCCCCCCCCCCCCTTAGTACTGATGCAATTCCTTCTTGCCCACCCTTTCATCATCTCCCTAAATTCACAGAATCAGTATAACTGTCAGATGGCCATCTAGCCTCTGTTTGAAAAGCTCCAAACAAGGATGGCTCTCCACCTCCCAAGGAAGCCTGTTCCACTGAAGAACTGCTTTGTCAGGAAGTTCTTCCTAATGTTTAAACAAAAACTCTTTGGATTTAATTTCAGTCTGTTCTGGTTTAAGGTATTACTGTTATTGAACCAATGGTAATAACTATAGATCAGTAAATAGCCACAGTCTCAATGCAGAGTTAGGAACAAGGGGGGCACATCTAGTGCCTTAAGGCTATTGAAATTAATGGGATGGATACAGAGACTGGTCTCCTTGTTTACAAAACCATGCAGACTGCTTCCATTGTACCAGTATTATTTGACCTGTCCATGCACAGGACACCCTAATTTAGTTACCTTTCTAGTTGCAATCAAGGAGTCCATATGATCATAATCCCTGTAAAGCAACCACCAAATTGTTTATAGAGAAAACTGCCTGAAGAATATGCAGTTAAGCATTTCTGAATGACATAGCACAGTTTTAAAAGACTACAGCTGTTGGTAATGAATGATCTCTTTGGCAATTAAAGTGTGACCACACTAATGTTATGGACTGCCGTTTCTCATACATCAACCTGCTGTTTACATGAGCACCTATGACATTCATCTGTACTGGCACAGATTAGGATTCTATTACAGCACTTAGTAAAAGTATTTTAATTTAAAACCTGCTTCCAGAAATTTTAAAATGCATGAAGTACAACAGCCTAAATTCAAGTTATTAAAGTTCAATAAGCCTCTCTGCCTAAATGAAATGCCTCCCTTATCAATCATATCTGATAACACAACACAAGGTGTCACCTCATAAGTAATGTTACACAATACAGTATAATTTTTTAAAAATTTCTTATTCCCTTTAATATAGGCTCATATCTTTACTACAGTGTACTAAGAGGCTCAGTGATGGTTACAGTGCTTCAATAATTCTTAACTGCAATGAAATCCTCATTTTTTGAACTATTAAAATGCTGTGATCTTGACTTTTAAAATACTGTACCTAGTGCCTATCTGTGTGAAAATAGCAAAGAGAGAGGTAGGTCAGTGGAAGAGAAGGAAAGGCTGGAAGCACTGCCAAGGGAGAAACAAAGAGGCAAAGCAAGAGAGACAGAAGGAACAAAGAAATGCAGTTTGCTCCTCTGCTAATCCTTGTGGATGTCACACGTCTTCCTCAAAATGCCAGAAGACATAGAGTCCAAAATGCTCTATAGATACTACTATAGGCATATATGTTTATATGTAATGTAGTGTTGCATGATCAGACCCTAGGTTCAAACCCCTGCTCTGCCATAAAGCTACTGGGGTAACCTTACCTATCTCATGGGGTGCTGAGGGGGAAAATGGAAAAGGGGAGACCAACGCCTGAAGAAGAGTGGGATAAAAATGTACAATATATAAATATAATTTCTCAGCATGTGTGGGAATAGGAAATGTCTGTAAAATTTTAAATTGATTGAATTTCTCATCCCTCTGTGATTGAAATATAAATTCTATATCACCATGTTCACATTTTACAGTGATTACTAAGTAATTTCCCACAATTTAAGTATTACTAATTGACAAACCAGAATGCTTTTTAAAGTTGTGCCTTTAGATTACTGGTTTGCTAATTTACCTCTCCTTTAAAACATCGCTTTTTAAAAAAATGGAATCTTCAGTAACAAAATGTATATAATAAAGCAAATCATCTTCCCCTTTGAAAAAGATGATTCATCACCTGCTACTCCAGAGGCGGCTAGTAACAGGGCTCTTGCAGTTATTGCCGTGAAAATATTATATATTAGTTACTCTAAGCTCATCCAAATAAAGATTGCAGATTTGACACAATTCTCCCATAAGCAGCATGCATTCAATCAAGTAGGAACAAATGCTGTCAAATGTGTTTTCAATCAGACCTGGGTACCATCAAGAGTAATTGATGGGAAAACCTTAAGGGCTATCCTGTACAATTTAGTATAACATCACAAGTGATCTGTTAAGCTGTACTAGCCCTATGAATTAATAACACGCCAGCCCAGCAGGTTGATTCCATTACATTAAAGCATTACAATTGCAATACAATGCAAAGCTCTTTTATAGTACAGAAAGAGGGCAAAGAGTCACAATATCCTTTTGTGCAGTTCAGCCCCAGGGGCATTACCCAGTACATAGTAGCAAGCAGTGTATATTAAGGCTAGAACTCACACATGGTATAGCCATCTGATCACCATGTGACTTTCCTCACTTGGCATGTGAAAAATCAGGATGTGCCAATTTGTACAATCATTGCTGTAAAATCATTGCTTTTAGAAGTGGGACGCTAAATATTTTTATACATGTGTTCAATAGCAATTGCAACCAATGAATTAAATCATGCAACCTCTATCTACTAAAAAGCAGATGTCACAGAAGGCATAGGTATGAGATTGTTAGTGTTTCTGAAATATCAATATTTAGATTTTATTAAATTATATTACATTAAGTGACAAAGTAAAAAACAAAGAAACATATTTCAGATTCTGTGCTACTCATTGGCCCAGTCTCATCCAGATGGCAACACAGAACTAAAAGTATGCTATGTCCAAATCCAGTATTAGCAGATGCTTAGAGCTAAAAGACAGATAGCATTTCCAAAGGCACTCAGCCGCAGGGGCCACCACGGAAGTCAGCATGAAACGTCTTTGAGATCTTCACATTAAGTGAGCAGTTAAAGTGCAGCAAAATATTGCAAAGTTCATTCATCCTCTCTTGGCTCTCTTAATTAACACGGTTCTTTGTTACTCTTCGGTTGCTGTTCATTTGTCTGTTATTTTTGGCAGCATTAATTGTGGTTTCTTTTGTAGCCTTTTTCTTGCTGTCCCATTTGGGCTGTGTAAAAAATAATTTACAATAAAGTGATTAGTGTAATACAAGATGTTTATAACATGTTTTATAAAATTTTCAAAACAAAGATATAAAAATAAAGTATCACATGAAATAATATCTCAATATAAAAGCAGAGAAGCATAACAACCCCTACATCCCCAAGTCCTTAACAAAAAGATAGATGTAATTATAAATACACTGGTAGTACTGAACTGTGTGCAGAAGGTCCCAGGTTCAATCCCTAACATATCCAGTTAAAAGTATCAGAAGCAGCACTAGCTTTATTATATGGTCAACAGACATTTCATTTCAGTAATACAGTTAAAAGTACCAGGAAATAGGCAATGTAAAAGACTTTTCTGCTTGAGACACTAGAGAACCACTGCTAGTCAGAGTAGACAATATTGTTGCTGTTGTAGATCAGCCAGGGCTCAGCAATAGCGAGGACTCCTTAGGAGAAGAGGAGCCCGTGTGTAGCCAGACTTGAGTTAACAGAAGCTGACCAGCAGAAGAATGAGCTGCAGACTTGTCAGGATTCACAGCCAATAGCCAAGGCAGAGTCACAGACACCCACCAGCCTTGATTCAGCAGCTGAACCTCAGTTGGCCATTCCCAGCCCACCAGTATCATACCCTTAGAGCACCACAGATGGAGGCTGAGAACAGAGCTACAGACAAGATGGCAAATTGCATGCCTCCTATCCTGATGCCAGCTACTTGCTAAAAAATGAGTAGTTGCAAGATTGCTTCTGAACAGCTGGCTGCAAGCATGACCCTTAGGCATGGGGCTATAAAAACCAGTCAAGAGAGGCTGTTAGGCATGGACGCAGTAATTATGATAGATGCTAAGCCATTGACTCTGCCTTGTTTGACTTCTGGACCCCTGAACCTGGATTGAACAACCCTGCCTTGTCTGACTTCTGTCGCATGATACTTGGAGCCTGCAAGCTAGTACAGTTGTGTATTTTGTTTAAACTATGTAGAATATTTTGATACAGCAAGTCTGAGAGTTTGCTGTTAGTTTTTGGTGTAAATTTGCAAAAAAAATGTTTAACCATTCTAGCTAATTTAGAGTTTAAATCTTGAGGATAGCTTATGAACCATTGGCTTTATGTCCAGAATAAATGCTAGAACAAATGGAACAAAATTTGCAACACTTATCCTTTGCGATGCTCAGAAGTTTACATCAGACTTTCAGAGAAAACAAATTAGACAGTTTAAGTCATGTGAGGCTCACATAATTATGCCTCTAGAAGACAGTCACAGGCTAAAATCCTCAAATCTCTCAAATCTGGCCCACAGTGAGGCTTGTCTTATCTCTTCTGAAAAGGCTTGCTAAGAAAATACCAACACAGGCTAAGTAGGAGAAGGGATGACATGTATGCTTTTTATAATCTTGTTTACACATTGTCATGATTTCTGTCTCATTGTGATTCTTGCTTATTTAATCTATTCAAGGAGAACCAGAGCGGTTTTAAATAAAATGGTCTTAAAGACAACACTGAGTGATCATTAGCTGGAACACAAGGTTTTAACTAAGACTTGAAATAAACTTCAGAATAAGAGTTGGATTTATACACTGCCCTTCACTGAGTTTCAGAATCCCTTCCAGTCCCCACAACAGACACCCTGTGAGGTAGGTGGGGTTGAGAAAGCTCTGAGGGAACTGCTCTTGAGAGAGCAGCTCAGAGAGAATTATGACTGACCCAAGCCCACACAACTGACTGCACATGAAGCAGTAGGGAATCAAACCCAGTTTTCTAGATCACAGTCCGCGCACTTAACCACTACGCCAAACTGGCTCTCTTCTTCTGCATAATAATCCTGGACTTCCTTCATTGTCTCCCACTCAACTACTAGCTGTGGCTGACACTGCTTAGTTTCCAAACTCTGACAAGATCACACTAGTCAGGGTTTTTTTAAGTGGCTACAAAGTATATTAATCCACAATAAGGCATTCTGGTGAATGCAACCTTCTAGCAAAGGGTAAAAAATCTAAAAACATCTTTCATAGCCTGAGAAGGTCTGAACATCTATATATATAAAAGCAACTCATCAAGGCCCAACTCATCAAGGCCCAAACCCCTGGACCTAGAAACCCAAAATGTAGGGAGTGCATTCCTTCCATGATGTAAGTGCCCATTAAGGGATTTTTTTTTTAAATCCCACCCCTAAGGACGTGAAAAGAGGTAAAATGTGTTTTCACATAGGGGTAAAGCTGTGCTGTGTGGCTGGCAGGCTGCTGCCTGCTTCCATCACCCTCTCTTTGACTGTGGAGCTCTGTGTTCTGAGGTAAAATTCAGTTAACAGAGACTGCAGACAGTTGGAACAGGTATCCTGACTGACTCATCAATGCCTAGCCCAAATCCCTGGACCTAGAAACCCAAAATTCAGGGAGTGCATTCCTTCAACGATTGGCTACAGAACACTGTTGCTGCTGCTGGGAAGGAGACAGGGTTGCCAACTCCAGGTTGAGGAAATTCCTGGAGATTTGAGGGGTGGATCATGGAGAGAGTGGAGTTTGAAGAGAGGTGGGACTTTAGACAGATACAATGCCATAGACTCCACCCTCCAAACCAACCACATCCTCCTGGGGAACCAGTTGCCACTCTCCAGGTGAAGGTTGGAGATCAATCAGCATTACAACTGCTCTCCAGATGGCACAAATCAGCTCCCCTGGAGAAAATGGCTATTTTGCAGGCTGGACTCTGTGTCATTATACCCTGCTGAGGTTGCTTCCCTCCTGCTTTGGTCCACACTGATTTCAGACCACTCACAGACTTTCAGCCTAACCTACCTCACAGGGCTGTGTGCAGACCAATAGGAGAAGTCAGCTCTAAACCAGAATAGGCATTTTTCATAACAGTTGGTATGGTGATTGAGTTTATAAATCTTCCAAAAACAACACACCTTTCCTACCTAAAACAAACAAACAAAATTAAAGGTAGTTAAATGCTATAGCGAAGCAAGGGTTTCAGGCTAGTTAAAGATAATTGAGCCAGTTGAAAGTGGGAGAGGGGGAAACTCTTATTTCCCTACTATTACCTACATAGCAGCAGAGTTGTATATTCTACTTTGTGAGATGATCTCATCTAGCCTGCCACCTCTTCCTCCCACTCTTCAAGAGGTGCTTTAGGGAAAGACAAGAGCACATGACCACTCACAAACAGAACTGTGTATACACATGGAAACTGGAACTGGTCTATGAATCTCAAAAAGGAAAGAGAAATACTCTTGAGCCACTTAAAAGCTGCATATGGCCCAAATGCCATGTTCTATCTAGTATGCTGCTATCAAGACATAAAGCAAAAGTAACTTTTTGTCCATGCTTCTAGAGTTCATGCACAGGTGGAGGAGGATATGCACTATCTCAACCATAATAAGATATAAATCTCCGTTAAGCAAATTACGGCATGCGTTTCACTGCGTGGGAAATACATGGTTCTCCCTTTTTGCATGTGACCAAGAAATGTAGACGTATGAATCACTTACTTCCTTTTGTTATTGCTTCTGTATCACATGGGAAGGCATTCTTTCCACACTAGGGCCAATACCTCATAATGAGGTGAAAAGATATTCATTTGGACTACACCACCAATCAGAGAAATATTTCTTTAAAAGTGCATTGTCAGTGAACTTATGCCTTGTGAAATGAAAGAACTGTGAGAAAAACTGCTATTACAATTATATGAAGAACCTTCTGAAGCAGAAATCCTACTGAGCAGAAAAACCTGAAAATAGCTTCTTGTGCAGCTATTCACTTGAGTGATGGTGACAGGCATTAGCCCCTGTATCTGAAGCAATTAGGGCAGAAGCTGAATGTTCTCCCAGTTTGCTTTCTACCTCACAAGCAGCAATTTCATGTGAACCAAACCCACACAAACATCCCTACTGCTGCTTCATTAGCCCTTTCCCCTTATTTTATTCCTCCTGAAGTGAACCAAACCATTGCTGCTATTGTTCTGAAAATGACACTTGACTAATAAAGCCTTTTTATAAGGCTAATGCATTCTGTTTAGGTCATATGGACACTCCTAGTCCCACACATTCTTTTACAGTGAACACACACCATCCCCAAACAGCCAGAACAAGATTTCTGCAAAACGAGCCCCTTCTGTTTCATTCAGCCCTAGTAACAAAGCTAGATGAATTGATGTTTAATCAAAAAGGAGAATATTACTAACATCCCAAAAATAAATCTGGATTCAAGATTACTGCCAAGTGTCTATCTGGCTCATGTAATTATATTGATTCTGTTACAGAGTCATTTGATTGATATTTTCTCTCTCTTATGAGCTAATGACGATAGCAGACATTATATATTTATCATATCAGTGATCCTGTAGTTGCTGACATCATGGTGATGTGGAAAGAAAATGATAACCCCTGCTGCCGGAGTATTCAAGTAGAAAGGCATAGTAGAAATCCAAATCCAAAATCTTCATAGTGGGGTATAGGAAAGCATTTCTTTGTTCGTGTCACATCAGCTCCAAGTGCAGATAAAATGTCAGATTCTACATGAGATGTTTACTATTACAATCACAGCAGCAGCTTCCCAGTGGCTAAAAGTGCAATCCTAAGTGACCTGCTGTTGTGCCATTAATCAGAGGCTCTGCACTCTCCTTCCCTCCAATGGTAGAGCACCAATCTTTATTTTTTGCCTCTTGCCTTGCTACAAAGTTATCCCCATTCCAAGAGTCTTCTCCCTCCTATAGCATATAGATAATGGGATATGGGGGTGACAGTCATTGATTGGGAACTTAAGGAATGCAATATGGGGAAAGGGTGCCAAGGCATTCTTTAATTAGATCAAAGAATGTTATCACCTTTAGGGTTTGTAGAATCTTTCGGGATCAAGTGCCGTGTTCTACTGGAGAAAGTTTTCCTTCCAGACGTTTCGTTCTCAGCTGCGGAGAACATCCTCAGTGGCGTTGCAGCCGGAGCAGGCGCTCAGACCTTCTTGGCTGCTGTGCATTGAGTGGAGCCAGGGCTGCTGGAGAGCTGCTATTTCTAGGCTGGAGGGGGTGTGATGAAAGGGCAATTGGTTTGTAGATGTGCCCTTCCAGGAAGCCCCACCAAACAATGGGCACATCCACAAACCAATTGCCCTTTCATCACACCCCCTCCAGCCTAGAAATAGCAGCTCTCCAGCAGCCCTGGCTCCACTCAATGCACAGCAGCCAAGAAGGTCTGAGCGCCTGCTCCGGCTGCAACGCCACTGAGGATGTTCTCCGCAGCTGAGAACGAAACGTCTGGAAGGAAAACTTTCTCCAGTAGAACACGGCACTTGATCCCGAAAGATTCTACAAACCCTAATGATGTTACCAGCCATGAAAATCTGAAATCTTCGATAATGTTATCACCTATTTATTACCTCTCAACTAACAGGAGGAAGAAGAGAAAAGTTTCTCCTTATTCAGAAGAATTCAGCTTCTCTTGTATCTCCAGTCTCTCAGCTTAGTTTGGTGTAGTGGTTAAGTGTGCAGACTCTTATCTGGGAGAACTGGGTTTGATTCCCCACTCCTCCACTTGCACCTGCTGGCATGGCCTTGGGTCAGCCATAGCTCTGGCAAAGGTTGTCCTTGAAAGGGCAGCTGCTGTGAGAGCCCTCTCCAGCCCCACCCACCTCACAGGGTGTCTGTTGTGGGGAAGGAAGGCAAAGGAGATTATGAGTCGCTCTGAGACTCTTCGGAGCGGAGGGCGGGATATAAATCCAATATCATCATCATCTTCTTATGCATGTCACTGGTTTTTTACCTATTATTCCCTCTTTTGTATTTCCTGCCTAACAGAAAAACTAGTAAGCATGCTGTAGGTTCCTTGACTCTCTGTCAGCCTTCCTCCTGGATTCTGACCACATCAAACAGAGGTGAGTCCCTCTCAAACCAGAGTACACTCTTTGGTGATATGCATCTTGTTGGCTTTGGTGCTGCTCAAAATATTCCAGCAGTCCTGATCATGCTACTGACAATTCCTTTACTGGTTTCTAAGAACAACTCTGTTTCAGGTTTGGAAGTCTGTTTCACTGTGTACAATTATACCAGATGCATGGAGAAATTTATATTTATAGCCTTATATTTATTTATATTTTATTCTGTAATCTGTCTTAAGTCTCAGCAAGAAAGATATGTATGGTTTTTATAACGGATTATTCACATGAACCTGAGGGCTGATAAGTAGCCAGAGTCAGAATGCTACCAATTTTGATAGTTTCATTCATATTTTGAGTTAGGGACTCAAACATTCTGCATCTCAAATACAAGCTTAGTATGGTGTAGATGCAAGTGTACATCTTATTCTCCCCTTCCCCTAGTTTGTCCCTCCTCTGGGTCCAGTGGACTTCCACAAATATTTGGATCAAAGTATATTAGTCCTAACGGCACAATATTTCCATAAACAATCTAGGAATTAGGTTCATAATTGGTATGTACCATTGCTCGATTTTATACATGTAGGTCTTGTGCAAATGTTATACCCATGTGAGGATGTTCTTTGTGCTGAAGACAGAAGTATCCAGTGAAGTACAACTTACATGCCTCACAGAAGCACATAGCTTCTGATTACAGAGTTAATTGCTCAAAATGGCCCAAAGGTGGTCTTCTAAAGAGTAACCATTGCAGCAGTAAACAATATAAGATATTTCTGTATGGTCTTGAGGAAAATATTTAGCTACACTGTGGTATCAGATCACTATTTTGGCATGAGTCTTTTGTTATGATAAATGTATTCATTGTGACTTCAAAGACGACAAACCAATTTTGTGGTTAACAAGGAATAGTTTCTTGTAAAAGCAATGAGGTTGATTGTACTGTGACCAAGTCAGAAATACTGTCTCCGTTTTCTAGCAACTAAACAAGGCTTGGGCCAGCTTCAACAGAATACCTGGCACACACCTAGAGGCATGCAGAATATAAATCCACACCCACCTCTGCTGTTCTAAAGCCATTTTGCTGCTTCTGTGTTGAAGTTCCAGTAGTGTGACTTGCAGGCTTTGTGCATTGTGTACCACAGTGAGTTCTCTTTTCAGCAGTAGCTATACCACTTGCAACTGAAGACTTTGTGACACAGGTCTGACTGTATTTGCCATCATCCAAAATTCCTAACAAAACACAAAATTGCATATTGGAAATAAAAACAATTCATGTTCATTTTGAATTGGACATCATGGTTTACTACTATTTCACAGTTTAATTTAACAGAAAGGTTTTACAATTGTATGTATTAACTGTAACATAGGATTTCCCATAAGAGTTTATCATTTTACATTCACCCAAACAGGTGTATATGCAAATCCTTCTTGATGCAACAAGGAACAGAGACTCATAAGGGCTCATAATTTCCCAAGTTTCTTCATAGAGTTACATTCCTGCTTCAATACAGAAAGTTTCATGGGGAGCAGATGTTAGAAGCATGTCATCTTGAATGATTATTCCAAGGACATGAGAAAAAACATGATATTAAAAACTCACCCTGATAATTATTCCTGCTCTGTTGTTTTTAAAAATACAGCAGGTCAGATCCCAATTATAGCACTGGAAAGCACTTTCACCAGCATAATCAAATTTTCCTGCCTCCTGCCCAGCTGCAGTTCTGTGATTCTCCCATTATTTTTATCAGCTAAAGCAGCAGCAGGTAGCTTCAGACTACACAAACAACTGACAGGGTGGAAGTAATTGCCAAACCTTTTTCTTCCCAGTCATTTATCTGCTAGAAATTGCCCTCCAGTTGCTTTTCTTCCCCAAAGATAAGACACAGATGACCATTATGTGCTGCTCTAGCATACTTTTGTTTTGTCATAAAGCCCCAACTCCCAGGGAAATAACATTACTGTGTGGGCACATCACAGAAAACAGGCAGAGCCATGTGAAGATTTCTATGGCTTTTTGTGGTGGCTTGGAGAAGAAGGACCCAGTTTCTGGATCCTTAATGTTAAATTACTCCTAATAGCAGGCAACATTCATGATACTGCTTCATGCAGTCCCTATTTTGCAGCCCAAGTATTTTTTGACAACTTTTCTGGTTATGCACAAATACTGTTTGTAGCACTATTTACAGCTGTGACAAATAATAGACTTATACACACAACATCATCGTTACATGATTTACAGAATGCATCTAAGTTTTTCTTTTTGTCTTGAATTAATATGCATCCCTGCATAATGCTCCAAATTTAGAGGCCTTTCTAAAATCTGAGAGACCCCACTTCAAAGCCCCACTTTACAATGAAACTTGCTGGGTAACCTTGTGCCAACCACTTCTCTCAATCTAGCCTACCTCATAGAATTGTTGTTATATGAATAAAATGGGGGAAAGGCAACCTTGTGTAACAGTCCTGAACCGCTTGGATTAAAGGCAGGATAAAAATGTACTTGTCATTACTTTAAAAGTGTTTACCTTTAATGGGAAGCAATACCTAAATGGGCTTTTGATGTTCAGAATGACTAGCTGTACTACAAGCTAGAAAGAAATATTTTAAAACCATGTAAAAAACCATGGCAGAAAGGAAAACAGGCCAAAAGGAAATACGTTCATATATCCTCTCCACAAGCAACTGATGGGAGTTTAAGCATGACACTGTAAACACATCCTGCAAAAGGCAAGTAGAACAAGGACCCCTCAATTTAACTTGAATTCTTCCACATTTTTAATAAGAACATCCAGGAGTGGGTTTCTGAGGCATACTGGCAAAGATGAGAAAGACACTTAAAATGCATATCAACATGCCCACCCAACATTTGCTAGAGCCCACCCAAGCATCTGCAGTCTTGAATGGTGCAAAATTGCATCCACACCAAAACAGGATTCACAGGTATTCTGGAAGGCCACCTATGCCTCCCCTTCTCCTTGGAAGCAGAGGCCCTGGACTTACCCTTGGGTTTTTTTGTGTGGCAACAGGACTGGGGAGCAGAGGAAAGGGAAGGATTTCCCCTTTGGCATTTCAGTAGGACCATGGACCAAAGTGACTTGTACTTAATAAAGGCTGTGGCCATTTTCTCACCAAGTAAACATGGTCTGTGTTATTCTTTCCTTCAGTCTTGCTCCTTCTCTCTCACCTTCAGTCCACAAGTGGCCCCCTCTACCTCACTAAGAGGAAAGTCTAGGCTCCTGTTCCCAAAAAGGTTGGTTCAAGTGTGGGCACACCAATGCTGTTTCAGTACAAGAAAGAGGTAACTGGCAATGAGGACCACTGGACTTGCCTTACTTCACAAAGAGGAACAGCAGCCACAACAAGTGAAAGCAGGAGCCACTGCCTGCTTATGTCATCAAAGTTAGCTCAAGAGGGATACATCATGTGACATGGTCCAGCGGTTACATGGATTTCTACTATTTTAACTCCCCGATCCACTTTGGCTCCATCCACCCCCTGCAAACTGCTCCAATTATTTGTTTGACAACTGGGTATAGGCTGCAAAGGTCTGTAGCCTGCTTCCTTCCCATTCCTACATAAAATCTACTAGCTCATTAAACTTGTACAAATTTTTGCATAATAGGTACAAATGGAGGTTCAACTGGACTAGGTCTGGGCATACCCACGTTCAGTTCCTCATTCAGCCCTGAAGGTTACAACTCACTCATTCATAGAGTTGTTGAGGACTGGAGAGGGGAACAATGATCATGCACAGAACCTTAAGTTCTTGGTGGATAAAAGTCTCAAACACCTTTTTCCATTGACCTTGTAAGTCACTTATTCCACTTTTCCCATTCTTAAATCATTTTACTGTTTTATCCATATACACATTGGGTAGACTAGGAAATGAAGGAAATCTCACCCAATGACTTTCCAAAGAGCAAGTGTACGGCCATATGAACATTTTCAGGGCTTAATATTTGCAAATGGCTTTGTTCTAACCCCTTCTGTTCAGGACACTGATCATCATGGCTTTTTCAGTGGCAATGCTACAGCTACAAATAGCTCCCCCATAGCTGCTGACCTTTTTGTATTGGACCTTTAAAAAAATACTTAAAACAAGTATTTTCAACTGCTAAGAAAATAAAAGGTCTAAGAGAACAGATCTCAGCCTGTTAGCAACAGCTCTCAAAGGCCAACCCAAATTGCCTTGGCATCACCCAACATGTGCATAAAACTAGGTAGAAAACTTAACATTCTGCAGCATAAAAACCCAATAAATATGAGGCAATGTTTTATATACACAAGGGGGAAATCACTGGTAATATATACTGCGGAAAATGGTGATGCCGAAATGCATCATTACAGCACAATAATGGGATAGATCACCTTGTTTTCCTGAGGTTTTATTGCAGAGAGAAGGTGCACACTCAGTAGTCTTGCGTCGCAGATGTAACCAGCATCATTTATAGCAGGGGTGGCCAACGGCAGCTCTCCAGATGTTTTTTGCCTACAACTCCCATCAGCCCCAGCCATTGGCCATGCTGGCTGAGGCTGATGGGAGTTGTAGGCAAAAAAAACATCTGGAGAGCTACCGTTGGCCACCCCTGATATAGCACTCAACAAAACAGAACTGTTCTAATCTCAGCCCAACAAGCAGCTTCATGACAAATCAGCAAACCATCTCCATTGGATGCTGTTAAAAGTACCTTTTTATCCCCCCATTTTCACTCCATCCAAGTACATGTTATGATTTTTCTGTAGCATTGCTTCTGAAGTGTTATTAACCTATTAACCAACCTTCCCTTTCTCTTACCTACATCATAATGCGGGGATCATTTTGCACATCTCTCTCTACTGCAAAATTTTATTGGCACAAGTTCAAGGAATATGATTAGAGATACAGAACATAATGCATCCATTCTTAGGCAAACCATCACATTAATAGGTATCCACAAGTGGCTGCCCTGCAAAACCCACAAGGGAAATTCCATCTCCGCCCCCCCCCCATCACTATCCAGCACAACTCCCTAGGAGCCCAGCTACAGCAGCAGTGGTGTCTGGGAACTGCTCTGAGCCCAAAGGGGCTGCCTGGCACTGCTGCCATGGTGGCTAGGGCTGGAGCGGTTTCTGGGCTTCACCACCATTGCCACGGCCAGGCACAGAGTGGCTGCCAGGCTCTGCCTCCATGGCCAAGCCCATCACAGCTGCTGGAATCCTTTGTGGCCATTGCTGGGGCTGGCACTGCTGCTGGCATCTTCCACCACATGGCTGAGCCCAGTGTGGCTTCCAGCATCCTCTATGGCTGGGCCCAGCGTGGCTGCAGGCATCCTCTGCTGCCACCATGCCTGGATGCCAGCATACGCCAGCTCCTCATCCAGTAAAAGTGTTGTCTGTGTATGTGCAGACAACACACGTATTGGGGAGGAATTAAACCCATCATAAATGTATATATAACATTTTAAAAAATATTTGATTCATATATACTCTTTAGCCCCCATGTGGCCCTGATTTAGCTATCTGCAGATTTAGCTATCTGCAGACTGCAGCCACATCTGGACATAGTATATAGATCTATATATGTTTCACATGATTTTATCAAGCTAAATTACTTAATTTTAAAAACATCCATCATATTGCTCATGGCACCATAAGAAACAGGAGAAACAAAACCAGCAAACAAAATTAAAATATTAAAATTAAATTTTATTGACTACCTTTTAATTGTTTTAATTATTTGGTATAACTGTTTTTAATAGTTTTGTAAAATTATTGTTGTGACCCGCCCTGAGCCCACTTTCAGGGAGGGTGGGATATAAATTGAAACAAACAAATAAAATAGATGCTGGTTCAGGAAATATATATATATATATATATATATATATATATATAAATATAAAACCAACCAAATGCAGCAACATAACTGATGATGTTCTCTGTTTCTTTGTCATATATGCATTTCCAGAGAAATCAAAGACATGATTACTTTTTGTCAGGTGACTCACTGAACGCAGCTGCCAAGGCAGAAGGGAAATCTCACTGATTGGCTGTATATACTGCCAAATTTCTTTATGCTTCCCTCTTTGAAGCAAGGAAACTGATTATTTTTCTGCCCAAAGCAAATCACTATATTTCTGTTCAGACTGTCAGCCAGGGAATGGTAAAGAACATTATTTGGTACTGGACACGATACTATCTGTCATAACAATGATGGCTAACTCACATCAGACCCAATATTGCATCTGATATTCCTTTTTTATAGTTCATACTCATATTACATCTAAACCTAATTAAGTTTTGGAGGCAAAAAGAATATTTCCTACACTTCCATTAAAAAAACAATAAAAACCCATCAAAGTAAAACATCTCTGTCAAAAAAACTAGCACACACAGACATGATGTCCATCAGTCAAAATATTAAGGCACTTTCATGTAATGGTTAGACCCAAGTTCAGATCCCCACTCTGCCACAGAAACTTGCTTGGGTGAACAGGGTTGCCAGGTCCAACACAGGAAATATCTGGGAACTCTGGGGATAGACTCAGGAGACTTTGAGGGTGGAGCCAGGAGCAAGGTTGTAGCAGCACAATTGAACTCTGAAGAGACTGTGTTCTTTTAAATGCCTTCCTTCTGTTTGAAATAATAGAGGATGGGGGCACCTTCTTTTGAGGCTCATAGAATTGGACCCCCTGGTCCAATCTGTGTGAAGTTTGGGGGGGGGGGTTGAGGAGAGGTACCAGATGCTATGCTGAAAATTTGGTGCCACTATCGCAAAACACAGGGCCCCCTAGCCCCAGATACCCACAGATTGATTCTCCATTATACCCTATGAGGACTGGTCTCCATAGGGTATAATGGAGGGCCCAGCAAACATTTCCTCCCCCCCCCCCCGTTTTCTGATAACCCTGAAGTGAGGGAAGGGTCTCCAAGCTAGGTGAACTCCTGCCCCCAACTGGAGATTGGCAAGCCTATGGGTGAACTTGGGCCTGTCACACACTCTCAGCCTAACTTACCTCACAGGGTTGTTGTGAGGGTAAAATGGAGGTGAGGCAAACATTGTAAGCTGCTCTGGGTTCCTGTTGGGAAGAAAGGTGGGGTGTAAATGAAGGAAATAAATAAATATCAATGCGTAAATGGATTACACAATGTGGCCCTTATTTTGTGTACTAAATAATTAACCAAATAATATTTGCAAAATAGTATGATTGCTGTTTGTATGCAGACTCTAAGGCTGTAAGATTCCACAGGTGTTGGGAGAGCATTTATACAGCATCACAAAGATTCTTTCCCCGTGAACTGCCCTTTTTCCTGACCAGGCAAAAATTCAGAAACAAGTATTCTTAGGATGGCAGCTCCTCCAGCATTTTGCTGCGCTGCACAAGAGACTGAAGACTTTACACAAGCAAGCAGCACAGAAGGTCTCTGTAGTGAGCGCTCCACATGGCATACCATTAGGGTTACCAGGTCCCTTGGACCAGCCCATGGAGAATGCGGGGTGAACGTACCAGGAGCAGGGAGGAACATTGAAAATAAATGTGACGTGTCTACATGGCCCAGAAGTGACATCCCCTCCAAGTACCTATGTCACTTCCAGGTCACGTAGACATGATGCAGCTTTAATTTCCAGGGTTCTTCCCCACCTGCTGACCAGATGGCTAGCAGCGGAGAGTTGGGGCCCAAGAGTGGGGGGACTCCTGTCTTAACCAGGGGGTCTGGCATCCCTACATGCCATTCACACACAGAGGTTTACCCACAGAAAGGTCTGGAGCATATAGTTCTTTCTCATCAGCACAAACGGGAACATCTTGAAACAGCAAAATGCATTGCACCTGCCAATCTACATGATAAACCATGGCACAAGAAGAGTTGCCACACTCAGCAGCCATCTTCTAGCTGTAATTTCAGCTTTCTGAAGCAGCTAGCTCACAAACTCAATGAAACTTCTTAATTAGTACCCAGAACTCTTCAAGAAGCTGGGGGAGAGGGTTGTCCAAGCCCTCCTGTCCTACAAGAAAGCTTTGGAGTGAGGGTAAAGCACAAAACATAAGATGCTGGGGAGTGAATCCTCACCATCCAGGGTAAGCAGCCACCACCAGCCCCTTTAAACTAACCTTCGGCTGAAGTCTCCAACCCTACCAAGTGTTAATCAAGAAGTCACCCCACAAGGTAAGACCTTGAAGCTGAGTTCCACAAACAATTATTTTGGTAGCTGTAGCCAAAATAGGCCAAGGTACTGGGTTTGGACTGAAAGTCAAAACACCACAGGAGTATAATTATAAGGTCATTAAAAGAAATGTATAAGTATACAACTACAGAAGCAACATAAAATGGAAGAAAATAATAAAACTAAATAGCTAACCTAAAAGATTTTTTGGGTGTTACCTGGTCAGACTAAAGGTACAGAGCCCAAAATTCAAGGAGCTGGTGTTCTGGCCACACAAGACCCAACCTACAGTCAAGAGATGGCAAAAAGGGAGGCTGGAAGGTCCAATGGTTGGAGCAAAACTAAAAAGAATAGATTTCCTTTATGCCAGACCGCCCACGGCCTGATCCTGTTTGGCCATTCAGATGTGTCACTAAGACATGTGACCATATACTTCTGCAGGTAGCACATACACACAATCAAGCAAATTACCTATGTCCAGGCTTCTTTGTGTTAATGAGTTGGAATGCATGTGCAAAACTCCCTCTAGACTTGAAGCTCCAAGGCTCCCATGTACCTATGACTGGCTCCATCTCACCCCTTATCTCTCCCTTGAAACCGCCAAGGCATTGAGACATTAATTTCCCAGAGCCTTCCTTCAGTTAACTTAACTAGGCCCAAAAGCCTGAAGCAAAGTTTGAAAGGTTTAGATAAGGCTAGTTTCTTGAATGAGGGGGGAAGAGATCCAGGGAAGTTACGGTACTTTTAATATACCCTTTGGAAAACTGCATTGCAGTCCTTATGGACACATTACTGGGAGTAAGCAACACTGAATAAAATGGGACTTTCTTCAGAGCAGGACTGCTTAGAGTTACTCCCTCTATCCCTTACAGCAAAATAAACAACATCATTAGATTTCAAGCATTTTTGGAGCTAAATAGCTATCCCATACATTGGGGTTTTTTTAAAAAAAAACCCCTCATTTTGGATAATATTTTCTTTTTAACTGGAATAATATTTAATATTTCAAACTCCAGAATTTCTCTTCCATGTACTATAAAGCAAAGGACACGCCTAAAATTATGATCTTCCATTGTAGTTTTAAAATGCCAGTTAAAAAATTCATGATAAAAGCAGAATAAAAAGTGGATCTTCTAAAATGATTTTTCAAGAGTACTTTACAATGGAAATTACGCTTGTAACAGATGGCACTGCCAAGCTAGTAATAGCTGTGGGAAAGAGCAATCAGATAACAGAAAATGTTAGCAGGAATAATAAACACACATCAGAATCAGAGCCTTTACTTGGTTCAATTCCTTTAACATTATTCTTATTATAAATTAGCAGAAATAGCCTTTTTGTATATTAACAGCAAGAACAGAATTCACAAATTATTGGAAAAGAAAAGCTGAGACCAAAGAAATAGTGGCTAAAATGTGCTTGAAAGCTATTAAGTGTGGTAGAAATGACAGCATATAAAAAACTAATACAAACTAATACGAAACATATAGAAAAGTTTCAGACTCATGGAGACTATATAATGGTTATCTTTGGAATTTCTACTTACATTGTTGGATGTTGCAAAAAAAGTTATGTTTATAATTTAATTCTCATGGGTCATTTCCATGCTGGTGTTTTGGCTTGGCTTAGATACTAGTGCGGAATGGGTTATTTCCCCCCTTCTACATAGCGCCATGGCACATCCATGCACCCTCTGGCTTTTCTTGGGTTTTGCTACAAAATTTATGAAACCTGATTTAATATGTTTTTCTAAAGATCACAAAAGCCAGGGCAGATACTGTGTGGATAAAGTGCAGATCTTTCCTAGCCCCACCCACACCAATAACAGTTTCCTGCTCCCCTGACCACCACTGTTCCCTGTGGGTGGGGTGAGGGCTTTTTCTCTTAATCACAAATTGACATATTGTTGTAAGTGGCGGGGAAGAGGGGGAGATCCCTGCAGCTTCAACAGCAAGGGAACCTCAGAGAACCATGGCCATGTGGAAGTAATCATGGTGTATTTTATTTTACGTAAATATACATGGACATAGGAGCTGATAATAAACAAAAATAGTAAGCTAAAAAAAAGCTGCATAAGAAAAATAAGAGTAGGGATGGTTTTAAGCAGCCAAAGAAAATTATACTCCATTTAATTTCATTTGTATATGTTTATTGTCTACCTCTGAAGTCAACCAGATTTGATTTGATTTTTTAACTTTGACTAGATCCTGACTACTGTTTACAAAAGAAACGATGCCTAAAATACTGCAGGCACAACCTACAAAGAATCTGCATTCATACATCACTCCCAAATGCTCATTAAACAGGTTTGTTGGCACAATGCGGATCATACCTTCTTCATTGTGCTCACATGGTTTCCTCCCTCATCCTCACATACACACACAAAAAGTCACATACTGATCAGCATCCCCAGGGAACATGAATGGCCCATTCAGACGACAATCTGAGATTTTAACTAAGGGAGCCATCACTTTACCACAGATAAAGACACCTCCAGCAATGCAAAGGAACTGTTTAAAGCCATGGCACTTCGTCTACACACAACTTTATTATTTCTAAGTTACTAAAATATTTCCAGCAGAACGGATGTGTGTGCACCCTTCACCAACCTGCTACCCGGCTAGTAAAGCCAATAATAGGATTTCCTCCATGCAAACTGAAGAAAGTCTTTCTCAAAAAGGTTTTGGTTTGATAACAGGATGAAAAAGAAACTAAACGGGTGACAGACCCCTCCCCGCAGCCCCTCAAGTCTTCTCGCGGCTGGAAGACTGGCAGGAGTTCTTGCGGACCCAAACGCATATTTTTCAGCAGGGGTTCCCTCGAGCTCATCCCAACAACGCACCCCGTTCCAGATGTTTCTTCGGCCCCAAACTGACCCCTCAGACGCTTCCTTCCTCCCCCCCCCCCCCCCGTGGCCTTCCGCCAACCGCAGCAACCGCCGGCGCAACGCGGCCCACGAGCCCGCCAACCTTCCCTTCCATTTTCCCGCCACAGCTCTCGTCCTGCTCCTCACCCGTTTCTCTCAGGCCAGCCTCGGCGTTGCTGTTCTCCGGGCCGCCGTTGGGCTGCTGGGGCTCGGCGTCGGTGTTGGTCAGCCAAGTGGACTCGGTCTCACGAGTCCAGCTCTCGTAGTAGCGCGGCTCGATGGCATCCGCGCGGCTCCCGCCGCAGCCCATCGTCCGACCCCCACCCTCTTTAGGGCCAGCACCGCGGGAGGCGGCACGACAAGAGCAGCATGCCTGCCTGCCAGCTGCCTCACGCAGCCTCAGGCTTGGCGCGGGCCGGGCGGCTTCCCTCCCTTGCTGTCCCCTCTCCTTCCCGCGACTCTCCTCGCCTCTCTCCCTGCAGTCTTTTCCACCTCCCTTTTCTCTCCGCCCTCGCTCGCGTTCCCACCCCCGTCCTGCTCCTCCTTCTCCTGCCCCCGCTCGTTTTCCAAGCCCTTCGCTGCGTTTGCCCCCCAGCCCTTGTTTGTCGTTGTTATTCTCCCCTTCATTCTTCCCCCAGCCGCCGTCGAGATTCTGTCGGTTCCCGCCCTCTGCTCTCTCCCTCTTTCCCTAAGGAATGAGTGGGCTGAATTGGCTCCTGCTTCTCCTGTCATCAAACAATCTGTAGCTCCTCAAGAGACCGGGAAATTGCAGTCATAACAGTTCACAGCTTGGTGTCAAGAGACAGGAACAGGTTCTGTCCCCAGACCTTCGTGGAGATTGTTCTCTTGTTAATATGTTGGAATTGGTTAATTAATATCACAGGGCCTTCATGCTTTGCAGTGTAAAGAAAGAAGTTGTAAGTTGGAGCACGGGGCTAGCCCAAGTATTGGTGAACTGTCAGGCTTTTAGAGGCACCACCAAATTAGACAAAGTGAATTCTATTTTTTTTTGAAATGTTGATATATTATTTCTTATACATGAAATTCTCAGATATTGCCCTTGTAAAACAGTGTATCTTGGCCATGTTAGAAACTGAGTTATATTTATTTCAAGCCATGGATCCCAGTTGTGTATGGGAATGCAAATAAAATGTGAAAGAGTGCCTGCCAGGGTTTTATCTATTTTGAAGTAGGGGCACAACCCGAATGTTCTTGGCACCCAAAATCCTTGGTCCATCCCTACCAGGCCAAAGATCATTGATTAATCCAAGGGTCTCCAGTTTGGTTGAGCCTGTGGGTGCTTTTGGAGTTTTAGAACAGCTTGAGGGCACCACCACAAAATGGCTGCCTTGTGGGCAACAAAATAATGGGAGGTTCCAAGCCAAGCACCCTCACACAATGGGGGCCATGGTTTCAAAATCGTGTTCACCCTTATGTGAGCATTAGTCTTGTTGAATTCAGTAAGAGCTATTTCTAAATAAACATTACAGAGGTTTGGTATATTAGGATCTTTCTCCTCTAATCCTTTAAGTGCCAGTCCGAATGGATGTATTTAGTTCAATGAAATTTATGCCCTAGTAACTGTGTTTGCAATCTCGGCCATCAACTTGATCTGGTGCATATTTATCAGAAGGATATTGACTGAATTCAGTAAGCCTCACTCCCAAGGAAGCATTCATGTGATTACAACCTTATATGCTTCATACATTTACCCCTCAGTTATGCCAACGTAAAACTTAGTTTGGCTAGAATTTGAATTTGATTGAAGAGCTGCTTTCCATCATGTACACATTTGTACATGATGTACGCACAAAGGTGAGAGGAGGCTCAAGAATTCTAGATTAAGGCAATATATCACAGACACTGCTGCTCAGGATGACCCTTTGTTCATATGTCTGTGTTGTGGTTTAAATTATTTAGATCTGTTGCTCAAAGAGAATTTTGACCAGCCAAATTTTTAATCATTTTGAAAGCTGCAGAGCAGCAAGGGCATAGAGGCCAAGGACTCCTTTGATATTGCTTCCTAGCACTGGTATTCAAAGACTTGCTCTCTCTGGATGTGGAGGTTCCCTTCAGTCACCTTGGCTAGGAATCATTTATTAACCTGTCCCACATAAATCTCTCTTACCCTATTCAGAAACCATCCATACTCATAGCTGTCACTATATCACTGGCAATTAATTCTGCAGTTTCCTTCTGTTTGTCCTGAATCTATTGCCCATTGACTTCATTAAGAACATAAGAAGAGCCCTGCTGGATCAAACCAGGGGTCCATCTAGCCCAGCATCCTGTCTCACACAGTAGCCAACTAGTTTCTCTGGAGGGCCAACAACAGGTCATACAGGCCGACACTTCCCCTTGATGTTGCCTCCTGGCTCTGGGATTCAGAAGTTTAGTACCTCTGAATGCGGAGGTTCCCATCAGTCACCATGGCTAGTAGCCACTGCTAGATTTATCCTCCATAAATCTATCTAGAGGGGAGGAGGTGTTACGGAAACAGTCAAGTTTCTTCCAGCCTCTCCACTTCCTCAGAGGCAGATGGAACGGAGAATGCCTCTAACTGCAAGATACAGAGCTGAGTTCTAAGAAGGAAACAGGGCTGACAAGGGAGAGGGAGGGGATAGCCTCAAGTGATGCATAACCCCCCACCCTCCAGACAGGGTACGAGCTAGTCCATCTTCACTCCTTTGACGCCATGTGAACCAGCAGGTCGACCACGCGGTTGCTATATCCGTACTCATTGTCATACCAGGAGACCAGCTTGACAAAGTTATCATTCAGGGCAATACCAGCGGCAGCATCAAAGATGGAGGAATGGGAATCACCGTTGAAGTCACAGGAAACGACCTGGTCCTCCGTGTATCCCAAAATACCCTTCATTGGGCCTTCAGATGCTGCCTTCACAACCTTCTTGATGTCATCATACTTGGCTGGTTTTTGCAGGCGGCATGTTAAGTCCACAACGGAAACATTTGGAGTTGGGACATGGAAAGCCATCCCTGTCAGTTTTCCGTTCAGCTCAGGGATAACCTTGCCAACAGCCTTTGCTGCGCCTGTGGATGCAGGAATAATGTTCTGAGAGGCTCCCCTGCCGTCTCTCCACAGCTTTCCGGAGGGACCATCCACAGTCTTCTGTGTGGCTGTGATGGCGTGGACTGTGGTCATGAGGCCTTCCACAATGCCATAGTTGTCGTTGATGACTTTCACCAAGGGAGCCAGGCAGTTGGTGGTGCAGGAGGCATTGCTGACAATTTTCAGAGAGTTTTCGTATTTCTCATGATTGACACCCATCACAAACATGGGAGCATCAGCAGAGGGGGCAGAGATGACAACACGTTTGGCACCTCCCTTCAAGTGAGCGCTGGCCTTCTCTGTGGTGGTGAAAACACCAGTGGATTCCACAACGTACTCTGCGCCAGCCTCGCCCCATTTGATGTTGGCAGGGTCACGCTCTTGGAAGATTGTGATGGCTTTTCCATTGATCACAAGTTTCCCGCCCTCAGCCTTGATTTCACCTTTGAAACGGCCATGAGTGGAGTCATATTTGAACATGTAGACCATGTAGTTGAGGTCAATGAAGGGGTCATTGATAGCTGCAACGTCAACTTTTCCTGAGCAGATGGCAGCCCTTGTAACCAGACGGCCAATACGGCCAAATCTGTTGACTCCGATTTTCACCATCTCGGCTTCGAAAAAAGCGTTCCCGTGGGGGGTCCCTGACCTTACTCAGCTCCGCGGTGCAGTGAGGAGGTCTCTAATCCCCTTTTAAAGCTGTTTATTCCTGTGGCCATCACTACTCCTCTGGCAGCAAATTCCATATTTTAACTACTCTCTGTGTAAAGCAGTATTTACTTTTGCCCATCCTGAACCTACTGCCCATCAGCTTCGTTAGATGTCCTTGAGTTCTAGTATTTTGAGAGAGGGAGAAAAAGTTCTCTTTGTCAGTTTTCTGCACCCATTGCATACTTCTATAAATCTCTTCTTAGTCTCTTTTCTGAACTGAAAAGTCCCAACTCTTCAGCCTTTCCTCATAGGGAAGGTGCTCCAACTCCCTAATCATCTTGGTTGCTCTCCTCTGTACTTTTTCCAGTGTCCTTTCTGAGATACGGTAACCATAACTGTACACATTATTCCAAATGAGGTCTCACCATAGACCTATATAGGAGCATTAAAATATTGGCTGTTTTATTCTCAGTCCCTTTGCTAATAATCCCTAACATACAGTTTGCCTTTTTCATCACTGAAGTATACTGGGCTGATACTTTAACTGAGCTATCCACTATGACCCCAAGCTCTTTTTCTCTTGCAGTCTCAGCAGGTTCAGTACGCATTAGCCTAAACTTGAAGCTGGGATTTTTTGTCCGTTTGCATCACCATTCTACTCACCATTAGTTCTAGATCACCAATGAATAAATTAAATGGTACTGGCCCCAATACTGATCATTGTAGGACTCTGCTGCTTACTTTCCTCCATCATGAGAACTGTCCATTGATTCCTGCTCTTTGCTTCCTGTAACTGAACCAGTTTTTAATCCATAAAAGAACCCATCCTCTTATACCATGCTATGTTTACTCAGGAGTTTTTGATGAGGTGCCTTGTCAAAAGCCTTTTGAAAGTCCAAGTATATAATGTCTACCAGGTCACCATTATCTACATACTTGCTTGTTATCTGAAATAATTCTAAAAGATTGGTGAGGCAGGACTTCCCTTTGCAGATTTTTCCCTCAGCAGGCATTGTCCCTCAATGTGCCTAACCATTCTATCTTTGATTACAGTTTCTGCTGATTTTCCTGGGATAGATGTCAGGCTGCCTGGCCTGCAATTTCCTGGATCCCTGTTTAAAAACTGGTGTAACATTTGCTACTCTCCAGTCTTCTGCCACAGTGGCTGAATTTAGTGATAGGTTACATACAGGTTAATAGATCAACTATCTTACATCTGAGTTCTTTAAGAACCCTTGGGTGTATGTCATCAGGATCTTGGGACTTATTGGTTTTTAATTTCCCCAGTAGGGCTAGAACTTCATTTCTGGTCACCTCAATTTGGCTCAGTTATTCAGACTCCCTGAAAATAGGGGCTGTGGCATGGGTATATATCCCACACTTTCTGCAGTGAACACAGAAGCTAAAAAGTTATTGAGCTTCTCTGCCATCTCCTCATCTTCCTTTAGCAATCCCTTGATTCCTAAGGTCTCACTGCTACCCTGGCTGGCTTCCTGCTCTGGATATATGTAGACAGGGCTTTTTTCTGGAAAAAGAGGTGCCAGAACAAGAAGGGAATTAAGGAGAAACACATAGGTGCCCCTCATGAAGTTTTAGACATTTAAAAAATAATTTTGTTTCCATTAAGAGGTTCTGGAACTGTGTTCTGCCGCATTCCCCCTGAAAATATCTGTCTGTCTGTCTGTATGTCTATGTCTATATTTGTCTTTATGCTTTTAGCAGCCCCCTCCTCAAAATCTCTTTTTGCATGCCTAATACTTGACTTAGATTTCTTTTGCCAGAGCCTGTGGTCCTCCTGTTAATCAGTGCAGATCTTCCACTGTTAAAAAGAAGCCTCTTTACTTTTTATAGCCTCCTTGGCTTGTGTTGTGAACTATGCAGGCCTTCTTTTAGACTTGACAGTGCTTTTCCTAACTTGTGGGTGCATTCTATTTGGGCTTCAATTAGTGTGATTTTAAATAGCTTCCAAGCATCTGCTAGGGCAGGGGTGGGGAACCTTTTTTCTGCCATATGAATATTTATAACATCATTCACGGGCCATAAAAAATTATCAACTTAAAAAAGTGCTCCGCCGAGGGAGAATGATTCAGGCCAGCAAAATTAATGCAAATAATTGTTTTCCATTTGAAGTCATGTGGGGAGAACCTAATCTGGTACGTGCATCCACATACACATACATGGCCCGCCGCCCTAGGCAAATGCATAGGTCCAGGGCTTTTATGTAGAAAAAGCCCAGCAGGAACTCACATTCCCTAATATTAACATATTAGGCCACACCATCTGGGATAATCAAGTGTAAATAGAAGTGTGACAGTAACTTTTCCAGGCCTGCAGCAATTCTGGCTGGCCAGCCAGGCCCTGTGATCCCTGCCTGGCCCTGGGGAGGCTGCTGCACAGTGCAGCTGGGCCCCACGATCCTTGCTGGCTAGCTAGGCCCCAGGGAGGCTGCCACATGGCTCGGTTCAGTCCAGCAATCCCTGAGGGCCACACCAAGTGGTGTATATGGCCCTCGGGATGGAGGTTCCCCACCCCTGTGCTAGGGATTTGACTGTCTTGTGTTTCCCTTTCAGCTTCTTCTTCTTTTTTTACTAGTCCTCTCATTTTTGTAAAGTTCTCTCTTTTGAAATCACCTTGCAAGAACATAGTCACAGTCCTATGAAGACCCAGCTGTAGTGGGGCAAGGCAAGGAAGGCATCAAGAGAACAGCAAGGCTCTGAGAAAAGAGGGATGGTGCTGGGCTTGACCAGCATAGTTGGAGCTCCAAGGATAAACTGGACCATGTCAGAAGAGACAAGGGAGGTGAGGAATGCAAGCTGGCTGAGCACAGCTGAGGGGGTACAAAGAAGGAAAAAAGAAGAACCTAAAGGAAGAGCTGGGGCCTGAGGCAGAATTAAGGCCACCAAACTGGGACAGGCCTGGTGGAACTGACCCAAGGAAGATACACAGGTAAGTCCCCTTAGGTTTGAAGGGGCAGAAATAAGTGGGTGAAAGGAACTGTACTTGAGAATAAGTTTGCATAGGCTTTGCTGCATCCAATAAAGAGGCAGTTAAGGAACAATATAGTGTCTGGTGAGCCTCTGTTGACTTTGAAAGTCAGTTCCCATGCCCCTCAGCCCCCTGGGGGGGAGGCACACACAGACACTGATATGCAGTATTAAAAAATTCAAATCTGGTTACAGTATAGAAGTATTAATCCTCATCAGACAGAAATTTAAACATCCTTTAGCTTCTAAAACCAAGAAGAAAGCAGAAGCCTGCTTAATAAGAACATAAGAAATGCTATGCTGGAACAGACCAAAGGCCCTTCTAGTCCAGCATTCTGTTCACATGCTGGCTAACCAGCTACCTCTGGGAAGCTCACTGTAGTGTATCGGACTCAGCGCAAGCGCCGCGCGACCCGAGCCACCCTCGGGTCGCCGTGCGCAGCGCGGGAAAAGCCACTGCCAATCCTGACCAAGGGCGGGAAGTTTAACTGGCCAGGATTGGGCTGGCCAGCGAAGGGGATGTTCCGGGAGGCATGTATATATTAGCGGACCCGGCCGCGTGTTCTGAGTTGCGGGTAATGTACTAGCCAATAAAGACCTATGCCTTCACCACGTCTCGTCTCCCAGTACATTACACTGGCGACGAGGATGGGATCTAGATAGGTCCGGCCGCCCCGAGGGGAACCTGACCGGGCCGGAGACGAGGAAGGCGTGAGACCGCAGGATCACACAGCCCGCCGCCACCATGGCGAACTCTACAGTAACGACGGGCCATCTTGCGGAATTCAACCCGGAGCACCCCGAGAGATGGGAGACCTACACAGAAAGGGTCGAGTGCTACCTGCGGGCGAACCTGATCGAAGATGACGACAGGAAGAGAGACGTCCTGCTGAGCGTCTGTGGAGAAGAAACTTTCGAGATCGCAAGAGGCCTCTCCGCTCCAGCTAAGCTGACCGAGAGGACCTACCGGGAAGTCGTGAGACTCCTCACGGGCCACTTTTCGCCCCAACCGTCCATCGTCGCCCGCCGATTCCTCTTCCACAAGAGGGACAGCGGAGGCGCAGACGATCGTGACCCACAGGGGCGCGTTCAGGGTTAAACGGCTGCAGTTCGGGGTCAGTGTAGCTCCGGGGATCTTCCAGAGCATAATGGACTCTCTCTTGAAAGGGATCCCCGGAGTTCAACCCTTTTTTGACGACGTTTTAATCGCCGCCCCCACCGAAGGAGAGTTCAGCTGCCGCCTGCGAGAGGTCCTCAGACGGTTCCAAGCGGCGGGGCTGCGAGTCAAAAAGGAGAAATGTTTGTTGGGTGTTCCGCGAGTGGAGTTCCTGGGGTTCGCCGTGGACGCGGCTGGAATTCACCCGACGGCGGACAAGACCAGGGCCATAGTCCAGGCCCCTGCCCCCAAATGCAAGGCAGAACTACAGAGTTTTTTAGGATTATTGAACTTTTATCATGCATTCCTGCCACACAAAGCCGCCGTGGCGGAACCGTTGCACCGCTTGTTAGATAAACAGGCCCCGTGGGTCTGGGGTAAACGCCAAGCCGCGGCGTTCCAGGCAGTGAAAGACCTCTTGGTCTCTAACGCGGTACTTCATCACTACGATGAAAACCTACCCCTGATCCTGGCTTGCGACGCCTCCCCCTACGGAGTAGGAGCGGTCTTAGGGCACCAACTCCCGGACGGGAGAGAGGCGCCGATCGCTTACTACTCCCGGACTCTGTCCCCTGCCGAGCGGAACTACGCCCAGATCGATAAGGAGGCCCTGGCGATCGTGGCGGGGGTGCAAAAGTTCAACGACTACCTCTACGGTAGGCGTTTCACCATCGCCACTGACCACAAGCCGCTCCTCGGCCTCCTAGCCCCCGATCGTCAGACCCCCCAGATTCTGTCTCAGAGGGTTTTAAGGTGGAACCAGTTCCTGAATTCATACACTTACGCTCTGATACACCGCCCCGGTAAAGCAATGGGTCACGCAGATGCCCTCAGCCGCCTGCCGCTACCCACAACGGACCCAGATCCCGCCCCGGCACACGGGGTGATGCTCATTGAGTCGCTCCCCGAGCGCCCACTGCACGCGGACGAGGTGGCTCGGGCGACTGGGAGAGACCGCATCCTCGCACGGGTCAGGGACTGGGTGGGAAGGGGGTGGCCCTCGGGCAAGGTGGAAGAAGCATTTCGGCCGTTCGCGTCCAGGAAGGACGAGCTATCGACACACAAGGGGTGCATACTCTGGGGGAGCCGGGTGGTGGTGCCCCCCCCCCCTGCGCAGACAGGTATTGGAGGATCTCCACGAGACCCACCCGGGCATCGTGAGAATGAAAGCCCTGGCCCGGAGCTACGTGTGGTGGCCGGGCATGGATGAGGAAATAGAGGGGTGGGTAAGAAGGTGCCAACCATGCCAGGAGTCCAGACCCAATCCGCCGTCCGCCCCGGTCCACAGGTGGGAGTCGAACGGGCGGCCGTGGTCCCGCCTCCATGTGGATTTCGCGGGGCCGTATCAGGGCCAGATCTTCTTTATACTTGTGGACGCATATACAAAATGGCTAGAGGTAATCCCGGTGGCCTCGACCTCCACCGCAGCAGCAGTCAGGGCGCTCAGAAGGGTCCTCTGCACACACGGGATCCCTGACACCCTGGTGACGGACAACGGCACGGCATTCACCTCCCGGGAATTCCGGGAGTTCACCGACCGGTACCTCATAAGGCACATAAGGTCCGCCCCATTCCATCCAGCCACCAACGGCCAGGCGGAGCGCATGGTGCGGACCACCAAAGAGGCCCTTGGCCGTATAGTACATGGGGATTGGGACCACCGCCTCTCAGCATTCCTGTTCCACAACAGGATCACCCCAAACCCTGTAACCGGTTTCAGCCCCGCAGAACTGCTCATGGGGAGGAAACTGACCACTCGTCTAGATAGGCTACACCCGGACCGGGCGCCGGATGTCCGCGGGTCCCCCGAGGTCCGGGAAGCAGTGAGAGGATTCTTTCCGGGCGACCCAGTGTATGCGAAAAACTTCGCAAGCGGCCCCGAGTGGTTGGCGGGAAGGGTTCTGAGGGTGACAGGCTCCCGGTCATACGAGGTAACCACCGCCGGAGGCCAGGTGCTGAGGCGGCACATCGACCAGCTGCGCCGCCGCACCCTACCCGAGGAGGCAGAAGAGGCAGAGAGTAGGGAACCGCCAGCAACGGAACCGCCAGAAGGGGCCCCGCCAATACAGGAGCTACCCACGTACGAGGCCCCCGCAGCCGCGGGACCAGAACCGGAGCCAGCACCCGACCCGGGCCGGCAACAGCCAGAAACGGCGCCACCCACGTTGGGATCGGGCCCCACACCAACGGCAACCCCGAGGAGATCAACACGGGAATGCAGGACGCCAGCGTACCTACAGGACTATGTAGTTTAAACTAGGAGGGGAGGAGTGTAGTGTATCGGACTCAGCGCAAGCGCCGCGCGACCCGAGCCACCCTCGGGTCGCCGTGCGCAGCGCGGGAAAAGCCACTGCCAATCCTGACCAAGGGCGGGAAGTTTAACTGGCCAGGATTGGGCTGGCCAGCGAAGGGGATGTTCCGGGAGGCATGTATATATTAGCGGACCCGGCCGCGTGTTCTGAGTTGCGGGTGATGTACTAGCCAATAAAGACCTATGCCTTCACCACGTCTCGTCTCCCAGTACATTACACTCACAAAGAGAAAAACTGCAACAGTATCATCCTGCCTGTGCTCTCCAGCAACTGATTCAAAGAGGAATACTGTCTCTGGTCCTGGAAGGAGCAGGTATCCATAACAATTGGTAGCCACTGATAATCCCATCATCCATGAATTTGTCCATCCCCCTTTTAAAGCCAGGTCCATCCAGGGCCACTCTGGGGCAGCAAATTCCACTGTGTGGAATTTATCTTTTATCTAAAAAGAAAGCTTATACCCAAATATGCTGTGTGAAGAAATACTTCCTTTTGTCTGTCCTGAATCTCCCACTCCTCAGTTTCAGTGGATGACCCCATAATGCCATTCTAGTATTATGGAAAAGGAATAAAAGTTTCTCCCTGTCCTCTCTCTCCATGCCATGCATAATTTTATAAATATCATGTCTCCCCTCACGTAAACAGTCTTTAGAGTTTTAACTGATCCTCAAAGGGCAGCTGTTTTAGTCCCCTGATAATCCCCTCCCACCTAAGAAATGTTTATAAGGGAAATTAAACTGTTAAAAAGCAAATTATTAGGATTGTGAAACCCATTTAGGTGGTTTTTTAAAAGAAACATAACAGAAATGGATATGGATGTGTACAAACCCAAAACATCCAGTTTTATTCAGGGTTCAGGGTAGCCCCTGAATTGAACCCTGAACCAAACCAAAAGGCCTCAAACCAACATTCACCCAGAAAGGGTTAAATAGGAAATGCAAAACCAACTGGTGACATGGCTCAGCCTAACAGCAGGGCAGGTGCTGTCAGCCATTTCACAGGTTAGTTTCACTTCATCCCACTTGCAAGCAGGAAGAAGCAAAGCCCACAGGTGAAATGGTTCACCACCATTTTTACTTTATAGCTGTCTGAGTGTGGCTGTCAACTGTTAGGCTGAAAGGTCTGATAGTAATTTTAGGGTGGGGAGGGAAGCAAAAATGACCAGTAAAATGGCTCACAGCCATTTAAACCTAACCGGTGAGCTGAATACCTGCATTGCTCCACTGTTAAGTCCAGTAAATGTTCAGGGGAGGTGCCTTCCTTGAACATTGGTTAATGGGTTCTGAATTGTCCCAAATTCATGCCGAATGTTGAGTGTGAGCCAGTTCATGCCCATCCCTAGAAATGGGTAAGTATAATGGACCCAGTTAATTAGCACCAAAACAAAATTATGACTTCCAAGGTATGAGATAATCAGTACAGCAAACATGGTCCTTGGATTATGTCTCCATACCCCAAAACAACAAACACATTAACTGTGAAATGAAAAAATTAAGAGAACCACTATAAGCTAGAAGACATAGCTGACAGGCCACAGAACAATAGCATTGTGTGAGAACCCTTCCAGTTATTTAGGGCCAAATTAGATATGTTTTTAATGAACTGAGTGGGGGTACTTGCCACATGATGCAAATACCACTCGCCTTGTTGTTTCAGGGCAGGCAGGGATTGTTGAAGCCCCTCTTCCATGTGTGCTGCACTCACAATCTGAATCTGGCCCCTCTGACACTTTGGCGTTTGACTGTGAGAAGATCAGAAATGGGATGGAGGAACCATATTTCATCTCATGCAAAACATATTGTCTAGTTTGAATCAAAGGCTCCTTTATTTATTAGGCTGCAGACCTTAATTGATCACTGTGATTAATCAAGTGAAAGACTTTGTGAGCAAAGGCAAATGTGGCACTGGGATGACTCAGGAACCTCCAGGGAGGCTGAGGACACCTAAGAAGATGGACCAGCAGGTGTAAGGGCTGGAGGGGCAATTAGGGAGGATGATAGAAAGACTGATAGGTCAAGTGTGGACAGCAGTTCTGATGGCTGGGTGAGGGCAGCAGCAGTGGTACATGGAGAAGGCACATCCTTAGGGCTTAGGCAGGACTAGGGCCTGAAGACCTGAGGGGCAGGACCATGAACAACATGGACATTCCTGGTCATTAGGCCAGGATCTTAAGGAAGCAGTCCTGTGTAGCTGGGTAGTCCTAGACCAGGGGCGTCAAACATGCAACCCATGGGCCACATCCAGCCCCAACAGGGCTTGTATGCAGCCTGAGAGCTTCCTTCTCCCTCTCTCCTGCTTCCTTTGTTGTAGCTTTACTTTGCCAGCGTTTTTTGTATTTTTCTTGTGTGGCTGAGGCAGCCCAAGCTCCCTACATTGCACAGCAGAGCTACAGAGCCAAGTTCCTCCATAGGCTGAGGCTTTCCCAAGGGAAGAGGAGGAGGAAAGAGGGAAAGAGTGAGAGGCTGCTTTGTTCAGCTACCTCAATCACAAGGGAGAAATACAAAAGGCACCTTTAAGATCAGCACAGTTTTATTCAAGGTAAGAGCTTTTTGCCTTGCTACAGTGTGGGTGTGGGTGTGTTTTGTTAAGCTCATTTTGCCAGGGCTCCTGGACACAACTGGATTTCCTCCACTTTTTCAGTGTGTTCATGCCCTCATGATCCAGTCTTTCTCAGTAGGAAAGCAATGTGAACTATTTAGACGAGGAATAACTACAAGCCAGTGAGAAGGATTAGGCTGAGAATGTGTGTCCAGCACATTTCCTTTGTAGACTGGGGGGTTTGAATCTAGCCTTCCCTGATAGTAGGCTGATACTGACCACTGTACTTTCTGCCTCTCTATTCTTGCACTGCCTCATAGGTGTTGCAGTTATTTTTCTGGGGAAGACTATAGTTTTGTAGATAAACACATAGTCTGTGTCCTGGTGCCCTCACATGTTCTTGACGAGCATACAAAGCAACTTATGTACAAAAGCCCAGCCATTTCATGTTTCTCCCTGGGTGCTTGGGCACAGAGTATTGACCATAAAAATTCTGTAATGTGTCAATAAATCAAAAGTTGGTTTGCAACTTCCAGATACACACCTGAATAACATACTCAAGATTACTACAGCACATACATTGTTTCCAGATTTTGATGCAAGAATTCAAAGCATGCAGTGTCAGTTATCAGAGACTGTTAAACAAAATATTGCAAATGTGCTAATGCTTTAAGCATGTTTTATTTTAAGTAAAAAATCTTTAATAGTCTTTGTCTGTGTCCTTTATAAAGTTTATATATCCAGTACCTGGCATTACATTTTATGAGACACGTGGCCTGACATGTCAAGGTCTCATTTATGTCATTTTGGGCCCTCGTAACAAATGAGTTCCACACTTCTGTCCTAGTCTGAGACCACTTTTGCACTAGGGCTTGTTTCAGGTGGAGAGCCCTTTTGCCCCCGGCACTTCTCTCAGTTTTCGTACAAGCTGCCCTGGAGCTGAGAGTTGGCCCATTGCATTTCCACAGCAGGCAGAAACTGCTTGTGAGAGGACCTCGCTTGCTACGGAAAAGCAGCGTGCTAACTTGCAGCTCCAGGGCAGCTTGTGTGAAACCAAGAGAAGTGCTGGCAGCAAAAGGGCTCTCCACCCGGAACAAGTCTAATGCGAAATTGGTCTGAGAGAGACAGAAGGCAAAAGAAAACTGAGGCAATAAGGAGTGGAAACTGAGGCAACAAGGAATGGTAGCAACTAGCCTGCAGATGGAGTGCAGAAACTCTGAGCAACCTCAATGTAGATTATACCGTGGCTGACTGGTAATAAAACATGGAGTTTGGACTACTTACTATGAATCTCACTGGATGTGGACTCCCGACCCACACCCAGCTTATTGAAGGCATCAACCATCCAAGTGCCAGGCCCAAACAGCCACCCCTCAAAAGGCCTCCATCAAACCATGGATACTCAGCTGGTTGGCAGGTGATACACATTAATAGCTGCCTTTCTTCTTGCCAACATACCAGGACACTAATTCTTCTGGGTCATGTGTCTCAGCTTGGAGAACCAACTGGTAATCAGTTAAATTGCTACACAAATTTTGTAATTTATTCAAAATTATAAACAATTTACACATCTATTTACTTCCTGCAAGTTGAAAAACATTTATCATTAATATTACTATGACTATAGTATGTTTTAGTCCACAATGTATTTTATTTTTCTTATTTATTTACTCCAAGTCTTAATGCATTTGAATAATCTGTATCTGAAAACATAAATTAAGTTTAAAAGCTTTGGCAAACAATGCTGAAAATAATTGTTTCTTATTTTGATAATTGCAGGAACATAAAACTTGAAAAAAAAATTCAGATCTCAAATTGAATCCAGGGTTTCTCTGTTTTCACTAATAAAAAGTGTCACAATGTTTTCAAAATGTCTCCCATGACTGGAAGGGGAAGAAGTTTTAGGATAGTGGAAGCAAAGGTTGCTCTGCAAACAACGTGGATTAGATTTGATAATATTTTGAGTTAGTTGTATACATATCCCTGACTCACTTGGATTGTCGATCAGTGGCTGCTTGCGGCTGCTTGATGGTGTGAAATGGAGAAAATGAACGACACTGTTATTACATAAAATCGTCTCTCACCCACTGAACTGACTCATCAGAGCGTCACTGAATAGGTTTTTGCATCAGTATCAAAATATAACACCATAATCCTTTCTTTCCTTTCTCATAAGAAAATTTGCTTCTGCTCCTTAGTTCAATGTGGGATATATATATATTCTGTAGGGCAATGTTATGGGGAGAAGAGGATAGGATAGGCTTTTTTGCAACTGTTTATTTGGTAGAAGTGTAACCAATCTGAAAATATGAGATGTACAATTCAGAAATTTTGAAACCATAGAAAAGGAAAATATGTGGGGCTTTTTTTCCCCTGGTTTACAATGTCCTTCCCTTCCTTTCCCCACAACAGACACCCAATGAGGTAGGTTGGGCTGAATGAGCTCTGAGAGAACTGCTCTTGAGAGAACAGCCCTGATGAGAACTTGTGGCTGACCAAAGGTTACATCAGCAGCTGGGGAATGGAGTGGGGAATCAAATCTGGTTCTTCCAGATTAATCATTACACCAAACTGGCTCTTGAGTCAGTCTTGAGAGTCCTTACCCATCTGCGTGGCCACTTGGCACACTGCTGAGCAATACCCATCTAAGGCTGGATTTTACCCAAAGTCGTAACAGTAAAGAGGGGACAAAGCAGCAGCTAGTCTTTCCCCACGACGTGGCCATGACACTAAGTGCGCAAAATTCTATTGCTTAGTCCATTACAATATTTAAAAGTATAGATGCCCTTGTTTTTATTAAAACCATGACTATAAACAGAAAAGGAGCAGCAAGCAAGATGTTGCACTCTGATCTCTGCCAGTTTGGGGGAGGTGTGGAGAGAAGGAGAAAAGAAAATAGAGCAAGCACTTATCTCGTTACAAGAGAGAGTGAAATGAAGCACTGATGTATAAACAAACTCTTATTGACAATTCACAAAAAGGTACTCCCAGCCTTACCAAATGAAAATGGTCAATGTACTTGGTTTTTAAAGAAGAGTTATCACATAACCTGTTTAACACATTTGTGTCCTGTGAGTTATTTAGGAATTTATAGCAATGACATTACAGTGGTAAGCACACAGCAAAATCTCTGTTTACTCAGTTGCAGCCTGCTTCTTCTGTATGTATGTGGTGGCAGAGATCAATGATAGAACCAGGCAGTAAGATCTTCGCCCCCCCCCCCCCCACTTCCTGCATAAAAAATGCATATGAATGAGCATCAGTTAGGGAGTATTTTTCCCTGTAACCAAATATCATCCTTGCATACTAGAAATAGATTACTGAATAGATTATTATGAATGCTCAGTCTGGAAAATGGGATTTAGTTGTACATTTTATACACAGATAAGCAGAAAGGAGGAACAGAAGTGATCATTACCTGAACATCTGCTTCTTAGAATGATCATGTGTTTCCAGCAACACATAATAAGCTGAATGAAGCTGAAGGTTTTTGACAAGAAATTGAACTAGAATTAGATAGTGTTGCTAAGCCTCCTGGTAAGGCTTGGAACTTCTGGAATTACAACTGATCTCCAGACTACATAAATCAGTTCCCCTGAAGCAAATGACCTGTTGAGGTCTCTCCCTTCCACAAACCCTGCCCCTCCTAGGTTTCATCCCCAAAACTACAGGAATTTCCCAACTGGTTGGCAGTTGGCAACCCTAGTTTCAGAATAGGTGCTAGATAGGTTTTAACAACAAACACTTCAATTCACAATTGCGGTAAGCCAAACTAACACGATTTGAATGGTCTAGGCTGTAATCCTACACACAGCAATGTGGTTGCTTGAACACACACATGAAGCTGCCTTCATTTAGTCTCACTTTAAATTTCAGTGCTGCCCTCAGAAGCTGAATGGCCTGTCAATTAGGGTTGCCAGCTCCAGGTTTGGAAATACCTGGAGATTTTGGGGATGAAGCTTGAGAGGGGCAGGGTTTGAGGAGTGGAGAGACTCAATTGGATATAATGCCATAAAGTCCACCTTCCAACGTGGTCACTTTCTCCAGGCAATATCCGGAAATATCCAGCCACTACCTGGAGGTGGGCAAAGCTATCATGGTCATTTTTTTTTCTCCTGTGACTGTCAGTGGTTTTCCAGGGTCTCAAACAAGAGTGAAGCAAAAGCTTATGCAGCGATATACCTTTTAGGCAGGGCTTTTTTTGAGCAGGAACACACAGGAAGGCAACTCTGTTTGAATGCTCCATCATTGGCAACTCGTCAGAAGCGCACCACCGCTTCCCTCCCAAAGCCCCCTGCAAGTGATAAAACTGCGCCTGTGAATGAGCGAGCAAATGTTGGCTCGATAAATCGTTTACCCGCCCCATGTCCGGAAACAAAACTCACTTTTGAAAGTAGATGTGAACTAGATGTGAACTGATTTGAATTCCTGAGTTTTTTTCTGTACATGTAGTGCTCATGCTGGAAAAGTAGTGCCAACAGATTAGCAAAACTATTATCTGTGCTAATGCAGATTGACATCTCATGAAACGAGGACCGGTAGAGCACTCTGATCGACCAGCGATGGGACCCACATGGGATAGAACAGGAGCCTGGCTGTTGTCTGATCGGAAAATTAGTTGTGCGGATTTTAATAGAGGCGCATTGCAGATGGATTTAATGGTGAGTGTGACCGCATCCTTGATGTGTCTGATGCTATACAGAGCACAAGAAGGCAAGTCCCTTCCCCAAAGATCTTGCAGTCTAAAATCTGGAATGGGGAAGAGAAGATGGAGCCAAGGAAAAACAGGGGACGAATGTGTTCCTTCCAATTACATGTGCCTGGCCTTATAAGATCCTATAAGGGAGAGAGAGGAAGGGGTTGTGTAAAAGTAAACAGGTTTTTACAGTTCTGGCTCTTCAGGAAAACATCATATTCACAACAGATGTTGTACTCCATGAGGAAGAAGCAAGTCTGTGTCTTATTTAGGAAGGCATTGCTGAGTGTAGGACCAACTGCTATAAAAGCCCTGTTCTTTGCAATTAGCTGTGAGGACAGAATGTCCTGTCACTTTAATGGAGGCTTAATGTGTGGAAATGGACTGTTGAAGCTTTTCATGGCATGAAGGTGAATAAGAGCACCTGATAATGTCCCATCGGTCCTCTATTAAAGGGAGAGGACATTTTTCTCCACCTCAGCTGGAAAACCCATTAATAATTTAGAGGCAACTGTGTGTGTGTATAAAGTGATATCAAGTTGCAGCTGACTCATGGCAACCCCAGCAAGGGGCTTTTGAAGCAAGTGAGAAGCAGAGGTGGTTTGCCATGGCCTTCCTCTGCAGAGCCTTCCTTGGTGGTCTCCTTTCCAAGAACCAATCCTACTTGACTTCTGAGATCTGATGAGACTGGGGTATAAGAAGAGTTGGTATTTATGCCCCACTTTTCTCTACCTGAAGGAGTCTCAAAGCAGCTTACAATCACCTTCCTTCATCTCCCTGTGGGCAGGGTTGCCAGCCTCCAGATGGGGCCTGGAGATCCCCCACTTTTACAAATTATCTCCAGCTGGCAGAGACCAGCTCCCCTGAAGAAAATGGCTGCTTTGAAGGGTGTACTCTATGGCATTGTACCAGCCTGTAGCACCTCCTATCCAAACCCCACTTTCTTCCAGACCCACCCCCAAAGTCTCCAGTTATTTTCCAACACAGACCTTACAACCCTACCTGTGAGGTAGATGGGGCTGAAAGAGTTCTGAGAGTAACTGCGACTGGCCCAAGATCACCCAGCTAGTTGCATGTGGAGGAGTGGGAGATCAAACCCAGTTCTTCAGATTAGAGTCCACTACTTTTAACCACTATACTACACAGGTTCTGTAACCATGCTGATTTCCCTCCCAAAGGCAGTGTTAAACTTGCTTAATATGACACAGAAGAAAATGTATTTGGTTTGGACGAGTCTGGTCTCCTTAATATATGGGCTGGCTCCTAGGTCCAAAGAAAATTTGTCAAGGCCTGCTTTAGAGCTATTTTGTCCTCTGGGATAAGGGCTCAACATAGTGTGACATCCAGAGGAACATCTTTCCATTGTAGCTTGATACCCTGATACCCTATATGTCAGAGCTCAGGAATAATAGACCTTACATCCTATGGCATCTAATATGTGGTCCTCTCTATCAGAGCCAAGAGTTTGTTGACCACTGCCTGGATTGCATAGGATCCACTACAATGAAGGTGGGGGTTGAGTACATAAACAGGAAGGAACAATCTTCCTGGTGAACCTTGTACACTGACTTGATCTTATGCTCTGAGGCAGGGGTAGATGCAGGGTTATTCCAAGGGCTTTTGAATAATTCAAAGAAACCTTGCAATACTTGGGAGAGGCCTTGGGGAGCAGTTGTGTAACAATCTAAGGACTGAATCCAGTGGCTTCAGAACCAAACAGTCTCTATATCATGAGATGTTGTCATTGGTTACATCTTCTCTGAGTATGGTTTCCAGTCCTCATTGGGGAAGATCAGAACAGAATAATCAACAGTGCCAACTGGCAGGGCCAGATTAACAATTAGGCCAAGTATGCACTGGCCTATGGGCCCCCATGCCTTTAGGGGCCCCAGGCTGGCTCCCCCCCCCCCCCAGTTCACACCCTGCTTGCAGCCCTCCCAGCCTGCATGCGCAGCCAGCAACTGAGCTGCTCTTTGCCTGACTTGCCTGGTGTAGCAGCTGCGGGAGTCATTGTCAAGTTTGTTTCTCCCTGCAGCTTTGTCAAAGGGGCTTTTGAGAAGGTGCCTGCAGGCGGCAGGGTGGGCACTCTGCCTCTGAGATAATTTGGGAGGGGGGCCCCAAGATTTTGAGTGCCTAGGGGCCTCCACAGGGTTTAATCTGGCACTGTCATCTGGTAACAGTTCCAAGAGTAAATAGAACCCAAAATCCAAATGGATAGAATAGGCCTCATGAGCAGAGGCATGATCTGGGGGGGCATAAACCACTGAATGTTCCAGGTGGCGCAGGATCAGATCTGACAACGTTGTCTGTTGTATAGGACAGCATAAAGAGGTATTATAGGGTGATTCTAACCTTCATCCCATTGCATGCTATATATACGCTGCCAATGCATATGATGCGTATAGTGCCAGTGACACAGATGCCTCAGAATCAAGGAGCAACAAGGACGAGTACTTACTTGAAGGGGAACTATAAGCACAGATGACAGAAGCCATGAGATGTCTGACTGCAGCTGAAGGACAGTTAGGGTTGCTAGTCTCCAGGTGGTGGCTAAAGATCTCCCATCATTACAAGTGGTCTCCTGGTTACAAATGTCAGTTCCCCCAGAGAAAAATGGCTGCTTTGTTTGGTTGTTTTATTTCAATGTATATTCTGCCCTTCCTGCAAGTGGGCTCAAGGCACAGATCACACAGTGGAAGGCAAACTCTATGGCATTATACTCCACCCCACTGAGGCCCCTCCCCTCCCCAAATCCTGCCCTCCCTAGGCTCCATGAATGAAATGTCCAGGAATTTCCCAATCTAGAGCTGGCAAATCTACTGGAGGTATTTCTGCATTAAACCTCCTAAAGAGTGTATCAATTGGCCTCAAATGGGGAGGAATCTGTGGCAGTGGACAAGATGGTCTAGACCAGGGGTGTTGAACTCATTTGTCACAAGGGCTGGATCTGACATAAATGGGACTTTGTGGAGCTGTGTGTCATATAATATAATGCTAGGTAGTCATGGGTCATTTTGTAGAATAATAAGTGATAGAGCTCATCCAGGGATGGTTGTGCAGCTGCACCTACTATTCAATGGAGAAGGTAGGTAGGTGGGGAGGAAGAGGGGGAATCTCATAAGGTTCAGAAGCTGCACTCCTGTGAGCTCCTGCTGAATTTATTTATTTATTTATTTATATCCCTCCCTTCCCACAAAGGTGGCTCAGGGCGGCTCACAACAGATAATAAGACATAAAATTAAATTAGCACTTAAATATATAAGCAGTTAAAACATTCAAAACATTTAAAACCTTAAAAACATCAAACCTTATAACAGTATGTATAGCAAGAATCTGGTAAAGCTACATTAGTTTCCCATATCAGGTGTAAGCTAGCCGGAAGAGGGTTGTCTTACAGGCCCTGCGGAACTGAATAAGGTCCCGCAGGGCCCTCACCTCCTCTGGCAGCTGGTTCCACCATGTAGGGGTCATAACAGAGAAGGCCCTGTCCCTAGTAGATTTAAGGCGGGCTTCTTTTGGCCCAGGGATAGCGAGAAGATTTTGGGTTCCCAATCTCAGTACTCTCTGGAGAACATGTGGGGAGAGAAGGTCCTTCAGGTAGGCAGGTCCCAGGCCATATAGGGCTTTAAAGGTGATAACCAGCACCTTGTACCGAACTCGGTATATTATTGGAAGCCAGTGCAGAGCCCGAAGACCCGGCCGAATGTGCCCCCATCTTGGGAGACCCAATAACAGCCGGGCCGCAGCATTCTGCACCAGCTGCAATTTCCGAGTTCGGCACAGGGGCAGCCCCATGTAGAGGGCATTGCAGTAGTCCAACCTCGAGGTGACCGTAGCATGGATCACTGTTGCTAGGTTGTCGCGATCCAGGAAGGGAGCCAACTGCCTTGACCGCCTAAGATGAAAAAACGCGGACTTGGCAGTGGCTGCTATCTGAGCCTCCATCTTTAAAGAAGGCTCCAATAGTACCCCCAGGCTCTTGACCCTGTCCGCCGCCATCAGCGGCGCACTGTCAAAAACTGGCAAGGGGATTTCCCCCCCGGTCCCCGACGACCCAAGCAAAGGACCTCTGTCTTCACAAGATTTAGCCTCAGTCCACTCAGTCTGAGCCACTCAGCCACGGCCTGTAGTGCCCGATCCAGATTTTCCGGGGCGCAGACCGGTCGGCCGTCCATAAGCAGATAGAGCTGGGTGTCATCAGCATACTGGTGACACCCCAGCCCATACCTTCAGGCAATCTGGGCAAGGGGTCGCATATAGATGTTGAATAGCATCGGGGAGAGAACCGCCCCTTGGGGCACACCGCAGTCGAGTGTGCGCCTCTGGGATAGCTCCCCCCCAATTGCGACCCTTTGTCCCCGACCTTCAAGGAAAGCCACTGAAAGGCCAACCCCTGAATCCCCGCATCGGCAAGGCGGCAAGTCAGTAACCGATGGTCAACCGTATCGAACGCAGCCGATAGGTCCAACAACATCAGCACTGCCGAGCCACCTCGATCCAGATGCCATTGAAGGTCATCTACCAGGGCAACCAACACCGTCTCTGTCCCATGGCCCCGGCGAAAGCCGGACTGAAGTGGGTCAAGGATGGAAGCGTCCTCCAGGAAGGTCTGTAACTGCATCGCCACTGCTCTCTCAATAAGTTTGCCCAAAAAGGGCAAATTTGAAACCGGCCGATAGTGTGCCAATTGGGCCGGGTCTAAAGATGTTTTTTTAAGGAGGGGGCAGACCACTGCCTCTTTAAGCGGCATTGGAAAATGCCCTTCCGTCAGGGATCTATTTATGATATCCCGTACAGGATATCTGAGATCCCTCTGGCCTGCAGGTAGTAGAGATATAAACTTTATAAAGGACACTGACAAACACAAAGTTTTAAAAAACCTTAAAATAAAACATGCTTAAAACATTAGTACTCTTACAATATTTTAACAGTCTCTGATAACTGACAAGTTTTGCTCTGATGAGCCTCGGTGTTGGGAATCTTTTATTATCTGCTACCAAAATGTTAGGAAATACATGCTAAATTCAGAGGTTTGGAGTGGCAGTAATTGGAGTCGAGGCTTAAGCTTAGCAAAAGAAATAAAGTTTACTAGAAAACATCAGGATAGGGTACTTGGGATAAAACAGAAAAACATCTAGCTTACCAGCTAGTTCTATCTACGTCTTATCTACATGGCTACGTTCTTTGTCTTCTCTGTTCTTCTCCCCAAAAAGCATTTCGCCAGGAAGAAGAGCAATAAACCTTGCATACAAGATCAAAGCATTTCACACCTAACATCCTCTTTAACCAATGTTGTGTTCACAACTTTCGCGGGCAAAGTAAGAACCATCCCACAATTGAGTTTAGGTCACAATACATCACTTCCTCTATCAGGTAAACAAACAGTTAACTATATAATGGCTGGAATGTGCACAACTTGTATTCCAACACTCGGCCAATAGAGGGAAGAGAGGCTTGGCTCAGTAGCTCTGCTGTGCAACTGAGAGACTGGCAAAGCAAGCTCTCCCTCCCTCGCCTTCCTCCCCAGGGGAGGAGCTCCAGCCAATGGAGAAAATAGAGGCTTTGCTCTGTAGCTCCTGTGCAATTGAGCAAGCCTTGCAAAGCAAGCTGTGATGCAGAAGGAAGCAAGAGAGAGGGAGAAGAAAGCAGATGACAGCCAGTTGCTTGCGGGCCTGATAGGACCCCTCTGGGGACCTGATCCAGCCTTTGGGCTGCATGTTTGACACCTCTGGTCTAGATGATTCCATTGTGGTGGTCTGGAAAGCCTGTGGACTTGGTGGAGTTGAAAGGGCAGTGGATTAGCCAGCTTTGTCTTGGCCTTCTTGGCTGTTGGTTCCGTGGAAGATCAGGATGAGAGTTATGAACTGACATTAACAACTTCTCAGTGCTTTGCAGATTATCAACAGAAGGTACAATGTTTGATCAAGGTTTTCGTTGTGTAGAAAAAGGATGGGGAAAAGAAACTGCATCTTAGCAACTGGCTTGAATTAAAAACTGTGATAGATTTTCATTGCAAGCCACTTGGAGAGCCAAGATGATCAAATAGCAGGAAAATAAACACATTAAAAAGTAAATAAATATTGAATCACTCTGTACACAGAAGGCTATACCTTATACATTTGCAGGTTTGTTTAGTCAGCAGAGATTTTTGGCATTAAAACAGGCCTGATCTTTTAACATTTCTCCCAGGTTTCAATTGTGTTCCAAGTGCATATATTTTTAAAGCGATTCAACAAATATGAACAGTCAAGCAACCTTGACAAGCAGCCTTGACTGTCATTTCTAAAGTTCCCTCTGCACCATGTTTCTGAGATGAATCGGGCCCCAGAGATGAATCGGGCCCCAATAGATGGACATTGGATGTCTATAGAACAGGTAAAAAACCCTTGACCTGACTATTGGCAGATGCATGCAATGTCTAATTTGGCACTTAGAAGAGTGTAATTCTCTTTTAGTCAAGTATTTGTCCCCCTCCAACCTGCCACTAGAAGACAAATAGTCTGAATGGCTATTATCCTTTCAAGCCACAAGCCCCCTACTGTTTGTCAAACCAAGGGCACCAGAAGATCAGAAAGCTTTGGGGAATCTGATACAAAAGACATTTCCTTCTCAAAAACACACATGGAGGTGCCTGTTTAAGAGCCCCTAATTTGCAGGGAACAAACTATTGACAAATTCCCAGTGTATCTTCAAAGGTTTAAAAGGTCACAGTGAGGAATGAGTAGGAAGACCTTTGTAAAGCCAGTTGTCTAATTTGTTTGGGAAACAAATGGGACGCATGCAGTCTGGTTCTCCTCTTTCCTGGGGGATACTTGAGATGGACACCACAGTACCACGAATACATTGAAGACAACAAATCCAAGCTTGCCATGGCAGTCCACTGGGTTGGTTTGATGAATTTAAAAGGGTGTAAATCTGCTGATGATTGTACCACCAGCCTTGGTTTTGCTCATGTCTATATCATGCCATATTAGCTAGCAACTCTCCTATGGTGTGGATTAAACTCTTTACTCTGGTTTATATAGCATGAGGTATGCAGTGCTATACCCTTCAAACTAGGGGGTTTTTTGTAGCAGGAACTCCCTTGCATATTGGGCCATACACCCCTCATGTGGCCAATCCTCCTGGAATTTACAGTAGGCCTGTAAGGGCTAAGAGCCCTGTAAACTCTTGGAGTATATGCCCTTGTGCAAGTGGAGAAGTTGAAACTGTTGAACATATTACTGGATCAACCTTTTAATGGCTATTTTAGGTATGTACTACTCCTATCCTCCAAAAAAGTAAAACAAAAACAGATCAGAGGAATAATATATTTCCCTTCCCTTGAACCATGATTCTTGGATTAGGAATAGAATAACCAGATTTTATATAGCTGCTAGAGTCTACTGTAGTTCCCTGTTAATTTAGTGAATTATATTTAATCATTTTATATCCTCTGTATCTTTTTAAATGCAAACATTTATGGTATTGTTATGTATTTTTGTGCTGGTCTATGATTGTGATAAACCACTCATTAGGGTTGTCAGGTCTGTGTTGGAAAACACCTAGGGATTTTGGAGGTAGAGCCAAGAGAGGGCGAGGTTTGGGAAGGGAGGGGCCTCAGCATGGTACAGTGCCATAGAGTTCACCCTTCATAGCAGCCATTTTCTCCAGAGGAACTGATCTCTGCCAGCTGGAGATCAGTTGTAAAAGTGGGAGATCTCCAGGCCCCACCTGGGGGCTGATAACCCTACGACTCATTCATTCACCCAGCAAACTTTGTGAAAAATGAAGTGCATTTATGTTGCAGTTTGGGAGCTGCAGTATACTTCCAGTGGGTTAGGTAGAGATATAAATAGGCAAAATAATAACTTTATTTGTTACCTGGAAAGCATCCAACATGGATAGCATTCAACATGGCACTCTTTCAGTGTGAGATGGTTACAATAAAGTCAACTAAACCTTTTAAAATCCCTTCTAATAATCTGCCAACAGCAGCATTGATGAAGGCTATATGCTGCTGCTCCACATTTTAACACGGCCACTATGAATTATTCTCTCAATGCACTCAAGTCCTCTATACTCACCTAGCTTAATTGCGGTGCTTTGAAAAGCAACAAGTAAATGCAGCATAGCTGAAACACACACCAACTGCAGAGGGCAAAAGATAAGCACTTATTTCAAGTGACAACAGTGTCGCAAGATTAGGCACCACAGACGTGGAAGAGACTTGGTTACTTGATGAGAGCGCTCCTTGTGTGCCACAAGGCATTGGAAACCAGGCTGCACAGAGGAAGTTGTTGCCTAGCAACCTAGAAATCATTCGGAAAAGGGGAGCGTGTGCCGCACGCAAATATGAAACAAAACCATAACAAAAGGGGAGGGGGGAAAGAGCAGGGAATTCTGGAACAACAGAAAAGTAAACCCAAGGGAGGAGCCGTTTGAGGATACGCCAAATAATCAATTTCTTTAGGAAGAGAAGGCACCAGAGCTTTTTACTTCCCTGTATTAACCTAATGGGTCTATTTACTCACAAGCTTATCTAGTGGTAAGATGATAGGATTCATTTTACAAATGAAGTGTCTCAGACTGATTGTCCTCTTATGTTTTTTTTATTGTGCCTCTTAACCTCCTGAACAGCAGTTCAGTTCTTAGCATTTCAAAGCAGAGTTCTTTCCTAACCTAGGAGGAACAGGGTGCAACCCAGGAATAGCTGGTTTTATTCACACTAATTTTATTTCCTTTGGGAGGGCAAGTGTTCTTTCTCTTATAACAGCCATTGCACAAATAAAAATGTAGATGAAAATGGTGTTAAATAGTTATCATTTTGCCAGGTTATGAAAATGTATTAATTCACTGCTACTTGTCATTTCGATGTGGTAGATTGATAGTCCCTCTCTGAGCTGACCCTCTACAGATCAGGCCAGAGTCCCCCGCAGCAGGGCTCCTGCGGCAGTCACTTGTCCCTTAAGGTCAGCCATGCCCAGGAGGCTTAATTGCCCCTAAGGAATAGACTTTTCCACCTCCAAACTCTGAAACCATGAGGACTAGTATACACACATACCAGTGATGAGAAAGGAAATGACAGCGCTTGAGCTAGTTTTACGGACAGTTTTGCATCATTTTTAAAGCAGAATTGACTTTTAATGGTACTTGAAAACAATGGGTCACAGGGAGTTTTCTATACTACTTTGTGGTATTTATCTCCATGAAGAAAGGACAACTTTTACTATAGCACCGAATGCACCTCCCACAGATAAGGCAGCCCCTGTCTTAACCTACGCTGTTCTTTGGATTTTGAATGGAAGCAAAGGAGGATCTCTGGCTATGGAGAATGGTGTGATTTTGATAACATGAGAATGTCCATCCATGCTAGACAGCCATGGAATTGCTCCTAACTACTTCCAGGAATAACAAGAATTAGTTATTCAGTGGGACAATGGGCAACCCAATGAACAAACAATGTAGGCTGGAAAAAAGATAGGTTTGTCAAGCAGTATTGATAGCATGAGTTAGGTATATGCACGCAGGTGACAAAGATCTCATAAATAACAATAATTAAAAGGGACAGCTGAGAAAATATCACTTATGGGAGATAGTGTCTGATTTCTGCTTGGGGGCAGAGGGAAGGGAGCAATTCTTACATAATCTAGAGAATGCTTAGTTCATTCATGAAGTCAAACATAGTTGGAGCTATGCAAACCACCACACCTCCTCTGTTTCCACCTCATATGCAGTGTCACCTGTTTGCTAAATTGTGGTTTGCCATTCTCAATTTCCCCCAGTTCAAGGTAGTGATTAGAGTGTCATAGTATGATCTGGGAGGCCCAGATTCAAATCCCCCACTTTCCCATGGAAGTCTGCTGGGCAATCTTGGGCCAGTCATACCTTCTCAGCCTAACCTACCTCACAGGACTGTTGTAACGATAAAATGGAAACAAAACCGTGTAAGCAGCTTTGGGTCTCCACTGGAAAGAAAGGTGGGATATAAATGTGAAGTAAAATAGATTTTAGTCACAACTAAAAGCCAGAGAAGGTGTGTCTCGGCACACAAAGAGAGGAAGTGTCATTCACATAGCACCAAACCATGGTTTGGCATCCATCAAGACTTTGTGTTAATTTGGATCTTTAAAATAACTTTATTTAAAAAACATAATTACAATATGCAGGTAAGAGTTGTGGCAACAGCTGTCTTTTTAATCATGGAACCTTCTGGACATGGGTGTAACAGTTTACAAGCTTCCAAGTTAAGTTACCAAGTGCTACCCCATTCTCAAGTACTACTACTTGCAGCTAAACTACATGTTAACATCAGCCCTTGACAATTATCTTTGACTATAGCACAAGGGAGAAAAGATAGATCACAGCAGACTAAAAACACTACTGGACAAATCAGCTGATATCAGGATTGTTTTTGGCATTCCTACATCACTGTTATGGTAACAAGTACAAAAGTTCCCAGTTCATCAACACTGTATACAAAGGATATCCCACAGGCATCATGTCCTTTGAAGAGTGGATCTAGGGTGCCCTCTAATGTCCAGAAACAAAAGTTTATGACTGAAGTACAGCAGCCTCAGAATATTACTTGGAGTATATCAGAAATAGACTATTCTTAATTATAAGAACAGAACAGAATATACTAAGAGCACACGGTGGACATAAAAAGGTCATTGTCTAGTCATTTACTTGGCCACAGTAAGATCATGGTGACTTTTGCTGTTCATACCTTCACTTCTTTCAAGCCACGGATTCTGTAAGGGATGTTTGGTCTACTAATATGAAATGCATGCTCACCTTTCTCCTGAGCATCTCAGGATCCAAAGCAAATAGTTGGTTTGAGACTTAAGCCATCATTCTGGCTTCACCAATTACCAACACAAACCTGATGCTCCAGATGCTAAGACAGGCAATTGTTTCACCCTTTAAAACGGGGCAGAGTAACTTGTCACTTAGTTGTATTATAGTGAGACAGGCATGCAATACAGTTGCACTGGTGCTTTTATTTTATCCTGTATTTTCAGTGCAGGATGTATTGTATATTTAAAACATCCAGAAACCACAGACTGAATATCAATCTCCACATATATTACATCACAATTCAATAACAATGTTTACAGCTGTATATATCTATGAAACACAGTGAACAAAATGGCATAAGTTTTCCCCCCTCACTATTTCCCTTTGTAAACAAGGTTTTCATGGAGGATGGTCAATGGAATTGATGCAAACCACTGTACGAAAGAGGAATGATCTTTTTTCATTATTACCTTTAAATAAATGACTATTTATAAATACACTCTGATTCTCTCAATATACATTTACAGACCTGATCAATTAAAAGCAATACTATACTTCTCTTTTTAGAAAGAAAAATGTCAAGAGATGGTCCACAATGGAGAATGTTCTCCTACGCAAAAGGGAGGAAGAAGCAAGCACAGGTTTACAAGAGAATTAGAAGCATCACTGTTCTTCAACCTCATTTCTGCTTGTACGCCAATACCATGAGAGGATCACCAACATCAAAAGTCATTTACTTGAATTCAAGCAAGTTACAGTCTATCTTGTAATACACGTAGGGATAGTATTCCTGCTGACTGAGATTCAAGCCTGGAATATCCATAGTTGCCTGTAAAGATAAGAGTTTGGACAAGTCAATCTAACAGTAAACCTTACGTCCCAAGAAGAGTGATGGTTGAAGTGTGTGTATTAAGGGATGTGCAATGCAAAAATAATAATCATAATCATAATCAGATCTGGATATCAGGGAGCTGGAAAATATTGGCATTCCCAGTTTCCATATAGAGGTTTAGTATTTTGATCCAGTTTGTTTGAGATTCTGATTTTTTTTTGCTCCATTATTCCCTATGGGAAATCTTTCCACGGGGCTGGAGGGACTGTTGTAAAGCTACTTTGCACCAGAACTGCAATGGAGCTGCTGATTCAGTCCTTAAATAACCTCCACATTTCAAGTGAATTGGACCAAGAGAACCAATTCTGTGGGCTCCTGAACAAGGTGCTCACCAGACATCCTTCACTGATTCCTATGGGGAAAAATGTAAACCCTGAGAATTCATACCAGTGTACACCCCAGAACACAGCTGCAAGCCTAGAAAATGTAAAATCAGAAAATACAGACAATGCACAACCTAAAAATCTATACCAATATAAAACCCAAGAATCCACTGCAAAAAGCAAACCTGACATGACTCAACTAGAGCAAAGAGGAAAGGAGAGGTCCCCTGTGCAAGCACCTGTCGTTTCTGATTCTGGGGTGATGTTGCTTTCACGTTTTCACGGCAGACTTTTAACGGGGTGGTTTGCCATTGCCTTCCCCAGTCATCTACACTTTTCCTCCAGCAAGCTGGGTACTCATTTTACCGACTTTGGAAGGATGGAAGGCAGAGTCAACCACGAGCTGGCTTCCACTGGGGATTGAACTCAGGTCATGAGCAGAGCTAAGGACTGCAGTACTGCAGCTTTAACACTCTGCGCCATGGGGAATCAATGAAAATTAGGGCATTATCTAAGATAAATCAAACCAGAAAGCTGATAACAAGCCTGGGAAGATACAGACACTCCAGGAACCTGCCACCCTGAAAACAGTCCTAGAAGCCTTCAAATTGCTGGTTAATCCCAAATATTCCTGGATTTTTTTGGGACCCATTTTCCAGTATCCTGGAAAATCCCAATAAGGCAGAGATGACCAACGGCAGCTCTCCAGAAGTTTTTTTGCCTACAACTCCCATCAGCCCCAGCCATTGGCCATGCTGGGAGTTGTAGGCAAAAAACATCTGGAGAGCTATTGTTGGCCACCCCTGCAATAAGGTATTTTTCAGAAATATATTTGATTCAGATACATCCAAATGCATATCCCTAGTGTCTATTTTAAAAAAGAAACCATTGTAAACTGAATCTCAGATTCAATCTGAAATCTAATTTTAGCCTTTTGGGGGATCTATAATTCAACCTCTACTCAGGACTAAGCCAAAAAAGGAGGAAGTTGATGGCATCTCTTATTTCCCAAAGGGCAGAATGCACTAAAGCAGTATACGTTCCTTCGTCCCCATTGACTTGCCAGTCAGATAAGTGGAGAACAGAAGAGAATCCCTGTCTGCCTTCTTCCATGGCACCATAAAGAGGCCACCACCAACTGGAGCTCATGGGCTCTAACAACTGAGCTCAGCTTTAGGCGGAACTGGTGGCCACTCCTTCTCAGCACACACTGAGTACACAGAAAGCTTTGTGCATTAGCAACTCCATGCAAGGTCCCAGCCACGGTTCTTGTGCCTTCGATAGCTGCACAACTAGCAGGAACAAAGAAAACATCTTCAAATGCTTTAAATCTGTGTGGGAAGCTTTACTTGCAGAATTCCTGCCTGTTATGCAGCTGTTAAGTGTTTTCCTGCTGATTATATACCGGATCCAGTACAAAGTGCTGGTCATTACCTTTAAAGCCCTATATGGCCAAGGACCGACCTACCTGAGGGACCGTCTCTCCCCATATGAGCCCCAGAGAGCACTGAGGTCAGTAGGAAAAAACAGATTGACTATCCCTGGGCTAAAAGAAGTTAAACTTCAAAACACCCGCACTCGGGCCTTTTCCGCCGCGGCCCCACATTTTTGGAATCAGCTCCCAGAGGAAGTGCGGGCCCTGCGGAACTTAGACCAGTTCCGCAGGGCCTGCAAGACCACCCTCTTTAAACAGGCGTTTATCAACGACTGAATTATAGGTGCATAACAAAGGAAACGCCAAAATGGTCTGGTCTAGGGATCCACCACCACTACATCATCTGACAGACATAGCGTCAAACAATAATGCTTACTGCCAGAATTAATAGTGTTAGATTTAGAAATGTTTTAATTAATTATTGATTGGTTCTAATGTGATTTTAATGCCTTATTATTGTATTGTTCACTTTTAAATGTTGTTAGCCGCCCTGAGCCTGCTTCGGCGGGGGAGGGCGGGATACAAATAAAATTTTACTTTACTTACTTACTTCCTCCCCTTTCCCCCTACTCCTGGTAGGGCTGCTCCCCATATGGGACAAAAGAATTGTCCAGCCCTGTTCTCAGTAGTATCTATAGGGGCACTTCTTATGAGAGGTCTATGAACTTTGTTCCTATTTAACCAGATATGAACCACCATCCATGCACTGAAAGATGAGGCTGGAGGCTGTGTTTCAGAACAATCTAACCCACACCATGTGGAAACTTGGGTAGATAGCAGTTACTCACATCGATGATAGCTGCAGCACTGCTGTCAAGGTGTTTGTACAAGTCATACAAAACCTCTCTCAATTTCTTCATCATTTTCTTGTTTGGTTGGAGCAGCATTGCCTGGAAGTTGACTGGCAAACCATACCTAGAAGGCAAAACATTTTAAGTTTTGTCTAAGAATCTAAGAAAATCTTTTACTGTTATTTTTATTTTACTGGGAAAAGATTGCTTCTTTTATCTTTGGTGGCTTTTTTATTACTGCTCTTGAATCCATTCTTTTAGTTTAACAAATAATTGTGATAAAACAGCCACAGCATTTTTTTCATTGAAGCCTTTCAGAAAATGTTCTACTGTCCCTAGATCTTGGGCAGGTAAAAATCAATTCCCATGATATTTCTTTTCCTCTTAAGGTTGTTTAATGGCTTTGTTTTCAATGGTGTTGTTTTATTAGCTGCAAGCCACTTCAAGAAGGTTTCTGGAAAGGTAGTATGTACATTTTCTAAATAAATCTCTTTAGTGTATAAATCACTAGACCCTTTGAATCAGCTGCCTCTTAACTGAAAAACTGCATACAGATTTTCTAATTTTTCCCTGTACAAGAGTTAAAGGGTAGAGACAGACAGCTATTTGAGATCCACACATCCAGGCTCACATCTGTCGAAGTGAGCAGTATGACAACACTAGGCTTATACCTCCACTGCTGAGAACAGACCTGTTGCTATGTGGTCAGCTCCTAAACAGCTGTGGCGTGATACCTTCCTGGTAATTTCTTTCCATCCAGCAACAGACATTATTCAAAATGGCAGCATTTAACATCAACAAAAGGAATTGCTGCAAAGAGGAGTTTAGAGAACTGTGGAAATGCTTCTGAATGTTGACATAGTGCTAGAAACAGTTCTTGGAGTCTAGTGTGATGCAGTGCTTTAGAGTGCTGGAGTAGGACCTGGGAAACCTGGATTCTAATCCCTGATCTCCCATGGAAGCCTGCTGGATGACTGTGGGTTACTCACACACTTGCAGCCTAACATAACTCACAAGGTTGTTGTGAGGAGAAAATGGAGGAGAGAAAAATGATGTAAGCTGCCTTGGGCACCCTCTGGGGAGAAAGGTGAAGTAGGTAATAGTGGAGAGCCAGATACTTTAAGAGAACTCACTAGGGATATGTAACTGGGATGAGGGAGATGATGATGACTGCAACCTTGATCCTTTAGTGTAGGCCACTGGTGGCCTTAAGAGTATCAAAACATGCAGATTGAATATTAAAATGATGAAACAATTCTTTATAGAGTATTTTAGGAACTGTGATCTCTCTGACTCACATAGATAAGATTTAAGAAGTTCTTTATTAAAAGTCTGGAGAATCATGGTGCCTGTGTTCTTTAAACAGTACAGTTACTAAAATTCACTGCTCTAAGTTGCTGAAGGAAGGTACAATTGCTTGTTTATTCATACCTGAGAACTGATTCAACAAAGACTCTTAGTGCTTTCACATGAATCCACGCAATGAAAGCTTCACTGAAATTCACTTTCAGCCACCGGACAAGAGGTCCCTGTATATGAATACAAAACACAAGATGTTTTAGCATCTCTAAACTCCACTGTATTAAAGTATGTCGCATAAGGAAGTGCAACTACATTTGCCCTTTGGAGAAGGCCAGTTTATGTTAACATTAAGATCTATTATGGAATCCATTTTTTTACTGTGAAACTAAGCTCTTAAGCATCATGAAATTGGTGAAGAAAAACAGAATGGATTGCATCACATAAAATGTAATGTTGTTAAATGCAAAGTCTTTGCAGACACTGTGCAGATCTCCAACAGGAAAACAACAGTGTATTTAGAACCCCTAGATAAGACAGAAACAGTAGCCCCTCAAATGCCCTGTGCAGAAATATTCCAGGCAGATGTGTAGGGAGTAACTCCATAATCAACACCCTGGGTGGAAATAACAGGGATTGCACAATGTGAACCATACTGGATGTGGAAAGACACCCTCCAGTTCTGCAAGTCATCAGTAGCAATTAGTGGTTTCCAAGTTTGTAAATGGCATGTCGCTGAGCAGAGACCTGGGACAGCCACAGGGCTGTTCTGACCTCTGGGAGGGCCAATCAGAAGTAACCAGGAAGGCCTTGTAAGCTTGTTCCTTCACATCAGCTTCTGCCTTTCCAAGTATTGCGGGCCTGACGTATCCTAATATTGCTTGTAATATTAAGTCACATTTTCCCAGAAAGTGCAGCCCAAACTCTAGTCCACAATAATGGGACTACCTTACTATTAAAAGTGTCATTGTCCTACCTCTATAGTTAACACACTGCTTCTCATACCTCAAGGAATTAAGAAGTGTCAACAGTCCTTTGTAAGTACTGTTTTTTTATGACATACAAGTCATAAAAAAAGAGGCTGGTGGGGACAAATTACTTCATGGTTTGAAGAATTACTAATGGTACAGATTTCATTTAACTTACAAACTGTTTTTTCTTGTCAGTAGACAGTCTGTCCATTTCTAGTTTGTCTGCCTTCATTTCTTCTTCATTATATTGAAAATCACGGACCATAAATCTGTATATGAAGAGCAACAGACAATGAAGAATTCTGTAGAACTATGATTCGATAGAAACCCACCCCCCGCCCTAAACTAGACTACTTACTTGTTTTCCCTGGCTTTTTGTCTGAATTCATCCACTACCTTCCTGAACAAGGTGATGTTACAGAGATAACTATCCTGGTCCTCAGAAAGAACACTGCAAAGAGTGGGGGGAAAAGGTGCAAGAGATCACAGGCCAAAAGCAACAACAAAAATTAAAGTTCTGTGTTTAAAAAACTGATGATGATGATGATAATAATAATAATAATAATAATAATAATAATAAATTTTATTTGTATCCCGCCCTCCCCGTCTAGGCGGCTGACAACATTTTATGCATATACAATAATAAATAAAAACTTTAAATTTAACAATAAAAACTTTAACATTATAAAAACCAGTTAATATTTAAAAATTCAAATTACAAGTTAACTTAAGTTAATCCGGCAGCAATGGTGGCATTCTGACGCTGATTTCTGCCAGTTTAAATAATTCCATGGTAATGTAGGTCCTTAAAACAGGACCGTGCTGGCGGGTCCTTAATTCACAGCAATTCAGCGGTCGATGTATGCTTGTTTAAAGAGGACAGTTTTATAGGCCCTGCGGAACAGATCAAGGTTCCGCAGGGCCCGTACCTCCTCCGGCAGCTGATTCCATAGGGCAGGGGCCGCAGCTGAAAAGGCCTGTGCTCTGGTATTCTGGAGCTTGACCTCTCTTGGCCCAGGGATAGTCATTTTATTTTTTCCAACTGACCACAGTGCCCTCTGGGGTTCATATGGGGAGAGACGGTCCCTCAGGTAGGCTGGTCCTCGGCCATACAAGGCTTTAAAGGTAATGACCAACACTTTGTACTGGACTCGGTATGTAATTGGCAGCCAGTGCAGTCCACGCAGCCCGGGCCGTATGTGCTCCCATTTCGGGAGCCCCAACAATAGCCTGGCCGCCGCGTTCTGCAGCAGCTGCAATCTCCGGGTCCGGCACAAAGGTAGCCCCAAGTAGAGGGCATTACAGTAGTCCAATCTTGAGGTGACCGTTGCATGGATCATTGTTGCGAGGTCGCGACGCTCCAGGAAAGGGGCCAACTGCCTTGCCCACTTCAGATGGAAGAATGTTGACTTGGCAGTGGCTGCTACCTGGGCCTCCATTGATAATGAAGGCTCCAGTAAAACACCCAGACTCTTTACCTGGCGCACTGGTTTCAATGGCGCGCCGTCGAAGGCTGGGAGAGCTATTTCCCCTCCTGGAGCGCCGCAACCCACACAAAGGACTTCTGTCTTCGCTGGGTTCAACTTCAGCCCACTCAACCTGAGCCACGTCGCAACAGCCTGTAAAGCCTGATCCAGATTCCCTGGGGCGGAGCCGGGCTGGCCGTCCATTAGTAGATAGAGCTGGGTGTCATCTGCATATTGATGGCAGCCCAGCCCAAACCTCTGGGCAATCTGGGCAAGGGGGCGCATATAGATGTTAAACAACATTGGGGAGAGAACTGCTCCCTGAGGCACACCACAATCTAGTGTGTGTCTCTGGGATCGCTCCCCCCCAATAGCCACCCTTTGTCCCCGACCTGAGAGGAAGGAGGAGAGCCAACCCCCCAACCCCAATGTCGGCGAGGCGGCGCATTAGCAGCTGATGGTCGACTGTGTCAAATGCCGCCGACAGGTCTAATAACATCAGTACCGCAACGCCGTCACGATCCAGTTACTGGAATCTGTAACTTAAAAACAAGTTTCCATGCTGGGCTTACAGACAATGTATCTATTGGAGAGGGAGTAATTGCAGCTCACCTCTGCCATCCTTAGAAGGATGACTCAGGTCACATTTTACATTCAAAGGGAGGCTCTTCAAAGCTAAGCTATACTAAAATCTGATGACTAATTTAAAATGCCCTTTCAGAAAAAAGCTCTGCAATCAGTTTAATTTGAAGCACAATTGGAAGTTCTCACGAGTTTCCCTTATTTTAGCCCTTTGTTAAGTGAAAGGGGTGGAGTGACAGATATTGTAGAAGGAACTGCTGACTACTATTTGGGGACAAAGGTTACAGCAGGGGTTCTGGAACAGCATGATGGGTACAACTACAAAATGGCTGCCACAGGAGTGGGAAACACACAAAGAAAGCAGGGCAGAAGAGAGGCAAAAATACACTGAGTGAGTGAGAATAAAACACTGAAAAAATGTTCTAATCTACATAGCCAAACAAATCTTCAGTGGCAAATCAGAAACTCTGCTGTGCAAGTGTTCTATCCAGTCCCACCCACTTTCTACTAAGACAAAGGTGTCTATGGGCACCATGGCACCCATGGATACCACACTGTGGACCCTGGGTTAAAGCAACTTCAAAGGTTTTAAAAGACAAAGTGTGCTGCTAGAGAAGTCCAGTCTTCAGGAATTTCTTAAGGAGTCCTGTGGAGGCAAGGAGGTTAGGTTGAGCTGCAGGGTCATGGCACTGCAAATAGTACCAGCATTTAAACAAAAAGAAAACATTTTGAGATAGTTGATGAGTCCATGAAAGTATATATTTGTTTCAGTTTTGCTTCACTGCCTAGCAAAATTTTTCATTGCATCCCTAAAAGATAGTCAACAAGATGACAATTGAAAATAGGGTATGAAAATGAAACCACTTACTTGCTGGATCGTGGGACTATCATATCTGTCAGTGTTTCATACTGCTTAATCCAGTCATTATAATTAGACCTAAAAAGAAAAGCAATTAATTTTAATCACACACAGACATGCATATATATATACAAGAGGCAGCCAATTTTTTTTTTTTGCCACTGTCTACACCAGTGTCCTCCAGGCACACTGGCTGGGATCCAATGAGCCTTCTCTCTTGTGCATGTTCAAATGCCTTCCATTTACACAAGCAGGGCACTAGATCCAATATTTAATCATTTACATATTAATTTGCTATTCTGTTTTATGTTTAAAAGTTGCTCCCATACAGGGCAGGATACAACCTGAATTCATTATCTCAAAAATTCTGTCAATTTAAACAAGAATGTTTTCCGTGTTCATTTCTCTTCTACTTCTTTGCAGACCTAAAAAAAATCTTTTAATGCCCTTTAGCTTCACACACATGCATCTCTATCTGAATATCTGCTCACAACATTCAAAGAACAATGCAAAGAGAGCTTGGCATTCTACCAGCCATTCGCAGGGAACACAACGCTATTTATTTTGATTACAATATTACACAGAAAACAATCAGGAGTTTAGGCATTCTCTGAGATGATGAGACTGGGGTGCAGAGCTGGAGTTGGAGAGATGTGGAGTGATCGGACTTCAGTAATCTAATTCACAAGCTGACACTTAAGGAATGCTTTGTTTTGCTCTAGCATATTTAATGCCGGAGAGAGGACACAAACACAGAGTTTGGAAAGTTCCTCTTCTAGGAAGAATCACTTCTATATGGGAAATGCTGAACAACCAGTTCCAAAGTGTTTTTGCTGAAATTCTGTAAAGATCAACCAGTAGCTCACAACAATTGCAGATTCTCACATCAGCACATGTAAATTTCCATGCTAATACGTTAAGTTACAATAGCTCATCATGTGTTGACATCTTTCTGTCCCATTAGATTTGTTTGCATTTAAGGTTCAGTGAAGCTTCTTTTCCAAGAGAATGACTTACTTTGGTACAACCACTAACAATGTCATCAAATATTCGGAATCAAGTACAAAGTCCTCTTTCTTTACAATTTCCGCAAGACTTCTTGTTAATAAACTTCCCCTGTTTTTAAAAAAACACAGAACAACAGGTGAGTAAACAAAGTCTTTGAATATAATGAACTAACCAGAAGCTAAATTCAAGTCCTATGTAGGATACCATCCCATGTGTTTTGGATAGGGCTGCATTCTCCACCATGTTCAGGTCTATGGTCTGAGGGTAGTCTTGGATCCAAATTTCTTCTGAATGGCCAAGTAGTAGCTCTGACTAGGAATGCCTTTTATCAGTTAAGATTTAAATACAGCTCTTCCTGGAGAAGTCTAATATAGCTAAATTACTGGTCTCTGGTAGCACTCACATTAAACCATTAGAATGTGAAATTTTATAAGAATTTCAACCAATTCAAAATGCAACTGCCCAATTATTACCTGGGGCAGCCACTTCCATCATATTATATTACACCAACTCTAATTCAGCAGTACAAGGTTCCATCCCGTTTCTTGACCCAGTTCAGAGTTCTGACTTTAACTTGTAAAAGCCTATTTTTTTTAAAATCAAGACAAGAGCAAGACAACTCACGCATTCTTCCTTTCCAAGTTCTGAAGGTTGCCTTTCAAGCTGTTGTATGCAGATGCCCTTGCTTTTAGATCATTGTCAATCTGAGTCACTCCCTTTAAAAAGAAAATTCAGGAAGAGAACATCAAATGTTTTCTATGTACCCTCTAGCTAGATATATATTCCTTTTGTATAGGTTTTTACAAGTGAATTAGAGGCTACATTCATTCTCAATTAAGGCCTAGATGCAAACTCTGCTTGCACAATGAATCTGTTACACCTCTCACACCTGCCCCCTTCCCAAAGCTGCTTCTGTGATGAAGGGAATCTTGAGAAATGCATGCGAGTGTAGCATCAGGCCAGTGGGAAGTGCACATACATTAAAATCTCCCCACACATCTTGTGGGAATAGAAGCACCTTACGCTTTCTCAATAGTTATATTTCGCTCCAACCTATTTACAAAAGACATTTCAGTAGTTTTAATTATTTATCCTGCTAATCTGTATTGTGGTTTATGTTAAAATAACTGGACACTTCTGGGTGAACTCACCACTTGGACTTCACTTGTGTGGCGCAGCTTGCAAAAGCCATTTAAAGGGAATGTTCCCTTTAAATAGCTTTTGCAAGATCTCCCCCCCCCCATTCTGCTGGCCTCATGGAGCCACCACCAACAGAAAGGAGGGGGGCCCTCCTATTGCATCATGAACCTCACAAAACAAATCAGTTTGGTAATTGGGGAGGCTTGTGAAGGTTCGTGTGACCCCACAAACCACGATAAACCTCCATTTTCCCGATTCGTGCTCAACCTAGTTGTTACCTCTATCTTATTTTCCTCAGGGTCATGTTCAAACCATAAATAAAAGCTAACTTCTTGTTTTGTTTAATCCTGTGGGTTTTGTGTCTCAGGGAAAGAAACACACAAGTTAATATGTTGATCTATCTATCTACATATATTATACAAACTGAGTAGATTTATTTGTTTGATTTGATTTATATCCTGCCCTCCCCGCCGAAGCAGGCTCAGGGCGGCCCACAACATAAAATCACAACATACAATTAAAATCAATAAATATTAAAAATCACACATTCGACATTTAAAACAGAATATTAATTTAGTGCTATTTCAGTGGCGACGGCATTTCTTCGAATTCCATGAGATACAGGCGCTGTGTCAGTTAAATGCCAGCTGGAAGAGAACGGTCTCGCAGGCCCTGTGGAACTGTGTAAGGTTCCGCAAGGCCCTCACTTCCTCTGGCAGTTGATTCCACCAGCAGGGGGCTGCAATCGAAAAGGCCCTGTCTCTGGTGGTCTTTAATTTGGCATCCTTCAGCCCAGGGATAACTAATAGATTTTGTGATCCCGATCTAAGTAACCTCTGGGGAACATGTAGGGAGAGACGGTCCCTAAGGTAGGCAGGCCCTAGGCCATATAGGGCTTTAAAGGTAATAACCAGCACCTTGTAACAAATCTGGTATACTACTGGCAGCCAGTGCAGTTCCCACAGTCCCGGCTGTATGTGCTCCCATGGGGGCAATGTGTGAACAAAACAGGATTTGAGGCCCTAACCCAAATAATTCTGTGTGAGTGAGGGCTTATTAAAAAGGGCTGGACTATCCTACGTGCTGATATATCTGTGACTGAAAGAGAGGACCTGAGGCATGAAATGGTCATGGCTCATTCTGTATGTTAAGAGACAAGAAGGATGGCAAATGTGATGCCCTGATCTATCTGGATCTGAGAGAGAAAGGTTGTAGAAGTTAGTAGGTACTCTGTGTGAGTGGAGAAGTAGCAGGCCACACTCTACCTGTTGGAAATAATTTTCTATTCAACACCAATTCTCTCAGTTTACAAGCCAGGGATGGGGTAGGGGAAAAAGGATATAAGGAGGCATCGTTTTCTCTTGGGACTACTATGCAGTACAGTTATTGTCACAATTGGTCTGGGTGGGATGGTGGGGGAGTGGAATGATCTGATAGAGGATTTCTACATTCCTTTCATTTGAAAGGGTCATAAAACAACAGGGAACCAAAAGCAATATAGAGGACCTGCAGTTTCCAATATTGCAAAGTACCTTCAGGAAGCCATTTGGGTTGAATTAGTTCACTGATCTAGAACATTTGGGTGAATGGGAGAATTTCCCCAATAGGGGGGCAGATGGATATTAATGTCTCAATGTAATCTTGGTTATGGGCTATATAGAATTAAAAGACTGGTTAAAAGAGAACTGCCATGACTCATCATTGACATGGGATAAATACAAAGGCAGCTTAGCTTCATCTAAGTCTCCTTTGATATAAACAATTTATAGCCAGGATTTTAAAGAGGCTAGAGGGTATGGGTAACTTTGGTATGTGGGCCAAACATAATCTAGGCAGAATAACAGATGTGTTAGTTGAAAACATATATACAGAGATATGTCAGAAGGTCTACCCAGAAACCATTTCACTATTTCAATATTTCTAGATAAAAAGTATAATACCGAGGATTATAGGCCTGTATGATATATTTAGGAAATCGTTATCTTCTGGGCAGATATTACTGCAGCCAAGGCTTACTGTCTAAGGTTTATTATATATTAATGGAAGCTAAAAGTAGAGATTGGAGTCTTAAGAACTGGTGGGAACAAGATTTATGGATTCAGCAGTCCAAGTCTCAGTATGATTCTCTCTCCAGACCCTCACTAGATGTGAAAGTTGGGGGGGGATTAAGGTGTTTTATAAATGTTATACATTGAACCCTTTTTAAAACATGTTCAAAGCTACAGGATTTTTTTTGTGGCAATGTGGGAAGCTTCAGGATTACATTTTCATGTGTAGTAGCAGTGTACAATGATTCAAGTTGATTGGAAAGAGTATACATAAAGCAATAATCAATGCCTTATTACTACAGGAGTATACAAGAGGATCAGCGAAGGCAATGCATAAATAACAGTGACTACAGCAAGAATTTTTATCACTTCCTTCAGAAACAAAATAACTTCCTTCCCCCTTAGTTGCTATTGAAGCACCATGGGATGGATCCCACAGATCCATTCCACCAGCAAGAGCCTCTGGTGTCAGCTCCTTTAGACAGAGAAAAGTGTCATGCTTATCAGAACAGATTGACAGGATACAATCCATGGATTTTAATGTGTCCGCTTACCCAGAAGCCTGAATAACTTTGTGATGTATTCTACAATCTAAATCAGATTCTGGCAGGAAGATGAACATATTGAGTCACATTTGCAACACACTGCAGAAGTGGGCTGGATCAAGACTAATGGAATTTTCCTGCCCCAGCTGATCTCTGCAGAATGCTGCTCCTGGGAGACAGGGGGCCCGGAGGAATTACATGGGGGATGCAGCGGGAAGGGTGAACTGGTAGAAACTACCAATTTAGCTTGACTCCAATCCATGGAGTGTGGAAACCAATTTGCCGTTTGATAAATATGGCATGCTAAACATCAAATGGGGCAGGAAATATGCTAACCTACTTCAATATTCTTATTCTGAAACTATTAGATGAGTTAAAAGAGTTGAAACAGCTTTTGAAAAATTGTGATACAGAATTAGAATTTAAAATCAAATTGGGCTCCTTTTCACTTCCCTTTTTTCTTGGCTTCAACATTTTCATTGTCACATTTAAGTCTTTGGAAACAGGACAACTAGACAAATTAAAATGAGAGCTAAACTTCTTGTTCTTCTAGGAAGGCAGGTCCACACCATTAGGACACTGCTCTTTCCTTCACAGTTTCTTCTAGATAGTCTCCCCAAAAAAGCAACAATCCTGTTACTGGCTGCTTTCAGGTGTCACAGTAAACTATGGTGTGAATGTAGGCTGCCCAAACAAATCTAAATTGCACCTAGCTCACTAATCCAAGCATTTATTAGATGCTTTTGACTGTCTTTGGGAACTCTTGACTGAAACACAATAGGCTAGGAAAATGGAAATAATTAGGTAAATTTACCATGTAAACCATAATGAAACAGAATTCCTCAAACTGGGTGGCACTAATAAAAGCAGACTGAACTTAGGTGCAAGCAGAAATCTACAATTCCCTCAGATTTTCTACTTGAGCTACAGCCCATGCTCTGCAAGGATCCCTGAAACCTTTGGAAGCAGCCTTTCTGGTGGAACTGAGCTTCAGAAAATGGAAGATGTTGAGAAAAATGCATTCCACCAGCAGAGCTTTGCTTGTGTTCGTTTGGGATCCACCACCATTCATTCATTTCCTCTGTTCTAGGTAGTTTACATAATACTATCTCAGTAAACAATACAGTGGTCTTAAGATAGCTAGTATGTTGCACAGGTGGAGTTGCAGCTCAGAACTGTGGTTTGCTGAAGGCCACATATAGCAAGTTATAATAAAGATAAGACTTGAATCAGGGAATTCCTGGCTCAGTGCTCTTAACTGCTATAACAGCTTGGTACAGATTTTGTTAAACACCAGAACATCAGGCATCAAGCACCAAATAACTGCAGAATCATTCAATGTTTAATGTTTCAGTCAATTTAAAAGAAAAAGCAAACTTTGACATATCACCAGCACCCTCACAATTCCCGTTTTTTAATTTTATGTATGTGTGCACATGTGAGTGTTTGTGTGCATGTGGAATTCATGGTGACCTCTGGTGACTGACCCCTCCCAGGTCTGGTATTTCAAGGATGTCTCCCTTGCAAATATTTGCCAAAGTCAACTCTGCTTAGCTTCTGAGATCTGACGAGATTGGGCTTGCCTGGGCTATCCAGGTCAGGGCCCACATGATTTTGCGCCTCATTTAGTAGGGGAAAGAAGTCCTAAACCTCAGGGTAATAGATACAGTTGCACTTCCCCCCTATATTAGAACACCACAAGGAAGTTTGTGTAGTATCAAATGGTAAACAAATTAAGTCTACAACCAAGGCTTTGGGATTCCATTGTGGAGGAAGGTGGGATATAAATGAAGTAAATAACTAATAAATATTTTCAGTTGCATCAAAAAATACAATCTTGAATAATGTTATTTTACCTTAGCAATTATTTCTGAAATATTCTTCAGAGATTGTTTGATTGGATACTTTGCCATATCCCACTGGAATCTGGTTATGTAGGTGACTAAGTCAACTAAAAACAAAGAGATTCAGTATTGACTTTGGTAATGCAATCCATGATCTTTGCTACATTATTTGAAAGTTACTAAACTAATCAAGAAAAATTTCCAAATTATTTTATCAATCCATTAGCCCCTTTTGTAAGGGACTGTATCTAGAATATGACATAAGGAAACAAATGCAATAGGCACATTAAAGAATTTGACTGGTACAAAACTTCAAGGAACAAGGTAATGTTTTATTCCAAGAAAATTAAGTTATGTATTTCAAGAATGTTTTTACAGTTATGCATGAAGATTTTGCTCCAAGTAAAGACAGAAAGTTATGTTGACTCCATGTATAACTTACAAATTAACTACTAACAGGGTAACAACGGTAGCATCATATCAAGAGGAAATAAAACCTTTTCTCAAGGAAAAAAGTCCTCTTTGTTTATAATTGATTTCCAGGCTTTCTGCCTGGCTTGAATTCTTGATATTACCTTTGTTACTGAAGTAATTTAGAGTAATCACAGGAAAGCATTCCTTGCATATATATAGTCAACATTCAAAGCTATGCTGTAGAGAAAGTTAATACCTACCACCATTGGCCAGAAGGTTTTCCTGAACTTTATCTTTACTGTCTTCGAGCACATCAGCCATATACTGGGCCACCTTCTTCACAGTACTGCAGACCAGGAAAAAGACAAAGTTAATATTAAGAAATTGACCTATTTTTATCTTTCTTCCCCATGACTCATCAGTAGCTGAGAGAGTTATATTAAATAGGGGTAACAATCTAAATAATAATATCTTGAATTTTGTCTAGCAGTCTGACAGAATTCAAGGCACAGTACTGTGATGTAGACTGCTACTTTTGCTTACCCTCTAAAAGGCAATCTGAGAAATTCCTTGTGTTTTATATTAGGACCTATTCTTTGTCCCAGAAAAAGAAAATGTCTTTTCCTTAAGGCTGGACATGGTCTCTAGTTTTTGCCACACATAATCAATTCACTCAACTTTAGTCCTACATCCAATATTAGGTAAAGATCTAAACAAGTGTCTGATAAAGTAGTGCACTAATTAGAAATGCTTGTTAGTGTTCAAGAAACTGAAAACATGTTTCAGTATTCAAAGTTGCAGACTAAACATTTTCATAAGGAAAACTGTGATACGTTAATATTAAATTGGTTAACCTGATAACTAAAGCCCATTAACTAACAACATCTAGGCTTGTATAATATGACCAGACTGAATACATGCTGGTTTAGATATTTTTCTGATAGTAATAGAAGTAGTAATTACCCTTCCACAAATGCATCTAGTTTAGCCAGTTCATCTGACAAGCCCACTAAAACATCAAGGGTGCCAACCTACAGAGGACAAGAATTGTTTTAGAAAGTATAAACAATGTCATAAACAGCATAATAAAGTGGAATTTCTAGATTTATAGTGTCGTCTATGCATGTTTACTCAGAAAAACAGACCACAACAAGGTTTACTTTCCAATAACTGCACATACAATTGCAGCTGAAGAAATTCTCAGAAAAAGGTCTATCATTTTGAAGAAATGTAAACATAATTTTATCTATAATTAGGCAACTCAAAAGGTTACTTCACACATTAAGAAATTAGACAGCAACATGCACCCTCGTCAAGAAACAGAGAGACACTTAAGTGTTTGCGTATTCAATGTCTGTATGTGTTTGTAAGTTTTTCAGGATCTGCACTAGCATTGTGTCAAGGTAATAGGCACTTAACCAATTAAGTGGAAACTAATTTGTCACACCTGTGAAGCCAGCCCACAGTGACATAGATTGTTCAGATCTAGCCTTGACAGATTAACATCTAAACCAAGGCTAGATGACAGCTTCCAGATTAGATTGTGTCAGTGATTGGCTAATCAGTCAACTAACCAAGATAAAATCAGGCTAGGTGCCCACCAAGAAGAGGAGCTTCCACTTCTTCAAGTCAGAAGCCAGAAGTCTTCCTCAGGACATTAAGAAGAAGGTACCAACACAACAAGGTTGAAGGACGACGGGACTTTGAAGACATCTCTCTGATGTTGTGGGCCTGACAGCATATGCTTCAGTGAGTATAGCTTAGGTGATTAGCTAATTGACTACACAGTCCAGTGTAGGGAAGCAAGCAAATTGCTTCAGGATTTTCTTTGGTGTTCCTCTGTGCACAGTATGTTTGCTTTATTTGGTTTTTATCATCCCATTTTGTGTTTCCCTTTCCCTCTTATCTTGTAAATAAAGTTTATATATTTTTCTATACATTTTGCCTTTTTCTTGGTAGACCTGGGACCTGATAACACACTGACCAAAAGAACCTATGTGATATTCTTTTAAGTTTTCCTAATTATTTTATTTTAGTTTTTCCCTTTCCTTTAGCAGGCCTTTAGGGCGTGGTGAACACTCCAGGACTGGATGTTGGTTATGACAAATCAGCAGCTGGGAATTCACTAACAACAACAGCTGTGGTTCTTTCTTGATAACCCTATAACTTGAAGTGATGTCCCACCAGCACATACACACAGCAAAAGCAGAAAAGAAAGTGAATTTTCATGTCATGCATTCTAGGATTCATGATGAAAATACTCAGGTAAATACATGGCAGGTTCACTGACCCATAATGTGTGAAGTGACCCTAACAAAACCCAAAAGTAGTTCACATGAATTAAAACTACAGAGCCACAGCATTGACAGGCACTCATTTGACAAAGACAGACTGCAGCTCATGTTTCAGTGCTTACACCAAAAAAACAGCCAAGTAAGTATATTTCCAAATTATTGGTCTTTCATACAGGCAGGTTGACATATAACAGGATTAGGCATGCCACTTTACTGGGATGGAAGCTAGCACTATTATAGATGTTTTATGAATTTTTATTGCAATTCTGTTTTATTAACCATTTTATTTTAATGTTTAGATGTATTTTATTAAATGTTATTGTTGAATGTTTTATTGTAAACCACTTCAAGATTGCAAAGGAGAGGATGCTGTGTAAAAATATAAATAAATACATAACAAATAAATAATATTGTGAATCTCACCAAGACCTTGCTTATGCCAGGTAAGAGAAGAATAAAACCCACAAGAAAGTACCTGGCTTTAAAGTGAAAAATACTTTTATTTCTGGAATTGCAAACCTGATGGAAACTGAAGTTCAGTCAATTTAAATCTGAATTAAAAAAAAATGGAGCTGCAAGTCCAATCAAGGACCAATTATCCTCCTCATGAATTTACAGTTTAAGCTAGGACTTTTATACAACGTATTAGCACATCACAGTGATGCTCTGTAATTCCCTTGTGCCAGTCAACAAGACCTTTCTAGATAGAAGTTTAAGGAATCTGTTTAGAAGTTTAAGGAATACAAAGTGTTAACCATTTAAGATGAATTCTGTTAATCTTAAAATATTACCCACATATTTGTATCTTAAATTACAGATTCTGCCCATAAAAGTACTACCTCGTATCAGTAAGATTCCTCAGCTACAGAAGCAGTATTCAGAACACTGAAGGCTAGCAGTCAAGGACTATTCATGTGTGGTGGAACTCCATGTGGAGGCCATAACTTATGACAGCTCCCAATGATGTTGAGAAGTCTTATTACACTGGATCACCACACAATTCACCATCAAGAACACACAGAATTGGTCTGAGATGTGAAATATAAGAGAGACTATTTAAGTAGTAAGCAGCTTTCAAATGTTTGGTTTCCCCCAGTTTATAACAGTGTTAGTTTATTTTTTAAAAGGTGTGAATTTAAAAACCAATGGTAAAAATAAAGTATGTAATTTCAGAATACACCAGTTAATAGCCTCAATCATTCTGAGATTACAAAAATGAAGGAGAAAATTCAACATTTAGGGATTTTTTGTAACTTGTGCAACCTCAAAGAGCACAAAATCATAGCTGCCATTTGAGAAGTCCTTTTTATTTCTAATTTCCCTTCACTGATTTGACTCAGAGTGAACTAGCATCAATTTATGACAAAACTGTGTAGGCGAACCAGATTTTGCCTTTTTCCTCCTCTGTTCCTTTCAATTAATCTCCTGCTTGCTCAAATTCTATTTGCACCAGAGCGTGCTTTTTCTGTTAGAGCCCAATTCAAAAACCATGTTAAGCAAAATTCATGTTCCCTGAGCACAACATGGAGCCTTTTTGAAATGGCAACTTCAGTAACAAATGCAAGTTAGGGTTCACTTTACTCCTCTCTCCACAGCTTGACAAACGAAGTAAACAGAAGGCAATAAAAAGATGCTCCCAAAGACCACATCTGAATGTCGTCCATGAAATTACTCAAGAGCCACTGCCTTTGACAACATTCCAATCAATGCAAAACCAGATATAAATAGCAGAGATCTTTTCAAAACAAAACTTCTGGGTTGAAATTACTAGTTCAATGAATACTGATTTAGGAGGCAAGTCCAATGGATTTTTTTTTAAAGTTAGAGGGCTAGGCTGATGCAGGCGGGTGAGCAGGTTTGAGTTGCCCATTGGTTACATAGCAGCATTTTTCAATCACTTCATGGTAAAAAAAAAAGTTAGGGTGAAGTTACCACCTCTTGAAAGCATTTCTTTATAGAATTATGAGGCTACTCTAATGTATAAAGTGACTTTTACTTGTTATGGCATTGATTAACACTGCAATGCTTGCCAGACACTGGAAAATACAGTCAGCCCCATAGAGAAATGTTAAGTAAGCGATGACATGAGAAAAGGTAATTGCTTAGGAAGTCCACATAAAAATTTAATATATGAATATACACCACAGATAATGGATAGGATCCAGCACAGCAGTTCCACAGCTGCAAAGACATCCACCTGTGAGCACACTGTTCTCTTCCATGGCAGCTCTGAAATTGCGCTCCTTGAGAAAAGGGCCTCCCAGGAATAGGATTGGGGGGGGGGGGCCTTGGGTTGTCATGAGAAGGATGGTCTGTAAAAACTGCTCCGCAGGTGAAACTCCACATAGCTACAGAAATGAACTTGATCCAGTCTGGTACCTTTAGTACTTGATTCATTCCAAGAAAATTAAACTCATGGGAAT